>NC_051194.1:14040000-14665000 GCF_015220075.1 Falco rusticolus | reverse complement strand
AGGCATTCACACGGAGAGCATTTTAATTTTCCACACTATAGCTATGTTGACCTTCCAGACCTTGCAAAGTAAAGTATTTATGATCCTGGGGTTTTTTTATGGTATTGTTTCAATATTTTTGTAACATTTGTATTTCTTGCTGATGTTTTTGGCATTAAAAATCACTCAAGCTGTGCTGAAATATAATGATACTCACTGAACCATAGTATGGAAGGATAATTCAGTTCAGGGAGGTTATTCTAGCTCATCATGTACACAAAGGCTTGAAAGAAAATGCAGAGGATTCTCAGTTCTTGACATGTGCACTATTCAATCTCTCTTTAACAAAAAAAAACGTGACACAGAGAAGACTTCACTTACATATCAAAATATTCAGCTTTATGTCTGCAGAGCCAGCCAGGCAAAACAGGTATCCAAAATGCACACATAAAAACACCTTTTATGGTCTTCCCAGAAACACACTGTCTTTTAAATTCAATTGATCATGGAAAACTCAAGTCTGTAAGAACCTCTTTTTCTCTTCTTCCAGTACCAGAGCCTGTCACCCTTTAACCCATTGCATCTCGAAATATTATAAGCAAAATCACAGAATGTCACTGCACTAGTTTTTATACAGGCTATGCTGTGCTTTATATTCATCCCCATCTTCTCTTTTTTAATTTCTATTGCCCCTTCTCTCCCTTTGTCTTGACACCTTCAGTGGCAGTGGTGGAAACTCATGTGGAGGAGGAGCATTCTGTACTCATTTTGACCATTTTGATGCTTGTGGTGAGTCTTGTTCTGCCATGAGTTTACAAACTTCATTCACATATTCTCTCCTGAAGCTGCCCACTTTGCAAACTCTAAGGGGCTCAGTGTCAGAATATGAGACATACATCTAAATTTTTTTGTTCAGTTCAGCTAGTGCCCTTTAAATATTAGGATGAAACTCTACTCTGATCCAATATATTATGGATTACCAAGAAACAATGGTGCAGGCAGAGAGCACCAGACAAGTGATCTCTCAGCAGCTAATTTTCAGAAGAGCTAGGATATCAGCACTGCCTTAACTTAAACTTGTTTAGCATAGTGGTCACATCTGGGGCAACTGAACTGCAAGAATCCAAAACAACTAAAACCGTAGATTTAAATCTTGTTTACAGGGCAAGTCAGGTTCCTGATTATCAGTATTGCAAGTTGGAAAGCCAGTTCAGCTCCAATATCCACAGCTTGAGCTGCTCAATTGAATGTTACTTTACACAAGCTCTCCAGTCTTCTAATAATCCCTGAAATGAGACTACATGAATGCAGAATCTCTCCTGTCTTGGCATCAACTACTATGCAGCCAATTTGTAATTTACAGTGGTATGAGGTACTAATTTGACCCTTTTCTAGCAGTCTGTATATTGACTGAACAGCTTGTCCACATCAGCATTCTCTGCATTTCTGAACAATGCTATAATATGGAATGCACACTGACCAGTTTAGAATATTTAAGAGGACAATAAAGTGATCCATAAAGACTACAACATAGCATAATGATTTCATATAACTTACTGCTGTGCTGTAAAATAAGGGACTATTATGAAAAAAAAAAAAAGATAGTGAAACTTAGGTGAGCACACGTTCTAAATTCTGTTCTTGTATTTTATACAGGATGCTTTCATTACAATTTCTATACTACTGAATTTCTATAGGAGAGCCAAGTTTCAGAGAGGAAACTTTCACTGCCCACTGTGCACAGGGTGCCTAAAATAAAAGAGTTCAGAAACAAGAATTAAGAAATATTTTAGAACCCTCTGTCATTCATTACACTTCATAACGTTAATGTGTTCTATTTCTGAAATATGAATTTATATGCAAGGATAGGCTTAGTGAGCCAGTGGGTGCAAGAAGTCAGATAGAGCATTTGCAACAGTAAGTCATTAAAAATGGACTCAGCCCTAAAATAGATCTGTATTTTTATGGTTTTCTGGGAGAAATTTAATTAAGTTCTCATCACAATTCAAAAATTTTAATGAAAAATATCATCCTAACCCTGGATTCCCAAGCGCTTCAAGGAAAGTTGATATATTTATGAGTAAGGATCCTTCATCACAAGCAGTAGAAACATTGTATGCCTGGGTTTTTTCTTTCTTTTTCCTATCCCAGTCCAGCCTGATTCTCTCATACACTATGGTTGCAAAAATAGTTAATATATTAGAGAAAATTTCCATTTGACCTCATGAGTTTTTTATAGATAAATTTTAATAATTACAGAATTCTATAAATTGTGCAAAATTAGCATTGCTACTCAGCTGCCAGTCTGAAATGAGCCGCCAGAAGTCTTAGCTTACTTTGAGATTTGACATAGGAACTTACTACGGTAAGAGTATTTGTGGTTTTTTTCTCCCCTATTTTTTTAAGCATGGAGATGCAATAACGTTTGTTGAATGTCTGCTATGAGAAGCCAACTTTCTACATATACATATGATATATAAATACTGGTTCATAAATATCCACATGTCAGGATATTCTGAAAGCTTTGCGCTGCAAGCACCATAACTCCAGTATGACTGTGGGGAAATGCCAATGCTTATGACACTCACAACTCCCTCATAGATATGTAAAATTTTTGGCCCGGTTTTTTAATAGCTCCACTTCCTACATTCAAGATTTTCATTTTCAAGTGGACTTCCTAAATTTTGATAAGAGATAAGCTGGGGAACACAGATTGTGAGCTCACACCTGCAGAAACAAATCAAGAGAAACTGTTGTATTTGTTTATGAAATACCAAGGTTTTAAAATCATTACATATTTTAGGCAGACATGAGTCACCATTTTTGAGTGGAGTTTGACCGCTTTTGCAGATGACCTTGTGACGACTACTGGCACTTGTTCTGTTCTAAAGGGTGACCTCAGGAGACAACCAGTTGTACCTTTTCTTTCTCAGGGTTTTTTTCACTTGTGTGTAATAATACTGTTCAGAAATAACAACATGAGAAAGACATTACAAATTTGCATCCAGACTTTATCTTATTTCATTTTAGGGCTCTATTTAAAATCTGGATATTGGTTTTCCCCTATGCCTTCTGTAGATCCTCCTGGAATCAAGATCTATGTAGAAAGGACCATCTTCTTTACAGAAGAATCTCAATAAACATAATCCTGCTTTTCACTGGCTGCAAATCAGCTATATCTGTTACAAATACACAAGAGCAATGAAATCTTACAACAAAATCTTTTTTTCTCCTTGTAGTGGGTTTGCATGGCAAGGTTTTAGCGGGGGCAGGGGTAGGGGGGGGTGTGTGCTGCAGGGGTGGCTTCTGTGAGAAGATGCCAGAAGCTTCCCCCATGCCCAGTGGAGCCAATGCCAGCTGGGTCCAAGATGGACCTGCTGCTGGCCAAGGCTGAGCTAATCAGCAATGGTGGGAGAGCATCTGATATAGCGTATTTAAGAAAGGAGATCAGAAAATCTGCACCAATGAAAGAAGGGAGTGAGACGATGTCAAAGCAACAATTCTAAAGACCCCCAGGTCAGTGCAGAAGGAGGGGGGAGGAGGTGCCTCAGGTGCCGGAGAAGAGATTCCCCGGCAGCCCATGATGAAGCCCACGGTGAGGCAGGCTGTCCCCCTCAGCCTGCGGAGGTCCATGGTGGAGTAGATCCCCACCTGCAGCCCATGGAGGAGTTGGAGCAGGTGGATGCCCAAAGGAGGCTGTGACCCATGGCAAGCCTGCACTGGAGCAGGTCTACCGGCAGGACTTGTGCCACTGTGGGGGATGCAGGCTGGAGCCAGCAGTTCCTAAAGGATTGCACCCCGTGGGAGGGACCCACGCTGGAGCAGTGTGTGAAGAACTGCAGCCCATGGGAAGGACTCATCTTGGAGGAGTTTATGGAGAACTGTCTCTCGTGGGAGGAACCCCACACTGGAGCAGGGGAGGAGTGTGAGGAGGAAGGAGAGGCAGAAGTGCCGTGTGATGAACTGACTGTAAACCCCATTCCCTGTCACCCTGTGCTGGGGGAAGACAAGGTAGAGAAACAAGGAGTTAAGTTAAGCCTGGGAAGAAGGGAGGGGTGGGGGAAAGGTGGAGGGGTTTTTAATTATTAGAATGGTAATAAATTAAACTAATTTCCCGACTTAAGTCTGTTTTGCTCGTGACAGTAACTGCTGAGTGATCTCCCTTGTCCTTATCTCAACCCGTGAGCTTTCTCTCCCCTGTCCAGCTGAGGAGGGGAATGATGGGTCAGCTCTGGTGGACACTTGGCCTCCTGCCTGGGTCAAACCACCACACTCCTGTGCTCAAAGAAACCACTGGAAGAAGAATGGTTTAAGTGCCATTTATGTATCATTTTTTCAGTAGGGATTAGGTTAGCTTATCATTTATTGTAGAACAGTGGAAAATGGTATTTATTATGTGGAGAAGATTGCTTTCCTTTATAAAGTTGGCTTCATCACAGCTATCTACCCATTTGTTATGAGTAAGATCACAAAGATAATATGAAGTTCAGCAGCGCTAGCAAATCCATATTATTATTTTCACTTATGGCTTGCTTTGGTATATTTCAAATAATGTCCACTTTTACCATTACAACAGTAAGAACTAATCACTTGTTGCCATTTTTAGCAAAGTGAACTTTGGGAACTAACATTTTGCCAGAAGGTCTACTGGTCTTATTAAATTTTTTCTGGTGCTGAGTTTCTAATGGATATTCTGTGTTCATTTTGACTTTGTGAATCTATCTTCTATGTTAAGAAACATGTACAGACCTGCACCTGTAAGGACCTTGTGGTGGTGTGCTCCCCCCCACCCCCATGCTGACCTTTGTTCCGGTGACAATGCTCAAGTGATAACCACCTGTGGCAGTCACAGATGTATTTGGGTAGCAACAGCTTTATCCATCTCAAAGTGGACTCTGGGGAGACAGACAACACAGTAGCCAAGGGCTAATCTGAACCATGCGCCCACCCAACGGTGCTGGTCAGGGTCCGGCTCAAGCCAAGCTTGGAAGAAACTAACTTCTGTAGTTCGTATGCAAATATGACTATGAGTCAGTTATCTTACTCCACAAGCAGTGGATAACCCAGAGCCCACGGAGCCCCCCCACGGGGCACAGGCTGCGCGACAGGATCTCCCCTTGAGCAGGGACATCTCTCGAGGTTACTCCTCCAGGCTGAGACACTCTTTGCTGCAACAGACTCTCAGCCAGTGATCAATAGCATGCTGAACTTTGAAAATCTTATCTAAGTGGTATAAAGGATTAATTGTGCATATAAAATCCTTTAGATATGAACCCGTTGACTGAGTCCGAGACTAAGTCTGCATCCAGCTGCACCTGAACTTCCCTTTGAGGAGTTTAGAAGGCAAGGGGTCCTTTCTGACCCTCATGACTCAACGGGAGGGTCTCCCCGACAGTTTTGTCTGACTCTGTCCTCCCTGCAGTAAATACGCCAGTGTACCTTGCCACTGAGTCTTGTCAGACCACTGTTGCATTTAGTATCAATTTTCCTTAAATTGCTCTTATACCAATAAACATATTGCTACTTCTCTTATGAGTGAAGTGTGTCACTGCATCTGCAACAGACCTGTTCACCACATACCTCCCCTCTTCACCGATCCAGAAAACTTCAGCTCTTAGATGTAACTTCTCTGAATTTCTACAACACTACCATACTTGAAATGAATAGTCTTTGTTTTGAGTCTCCACATTCCTACTGAAAATGAAACTGAGACTTTCACAACCTAGCTTTAACAGTGGGAACTTGACATTCCCTGATCCTTTTCCATAGTCAGCAGAGGAAGATGGACCATAACTTAATGTTCTGTGAATAACTCCATGAAGGAAACTCTCCACTGACTAACAAAACCATGGAATTTGCTTCTCTAAGGAAATGTACATCTGACATACCATTCTCTTGAGTTCTTAAATCATGCAGCTGCTTTGGAGTACTTGGTCCATCCTTCCTCTTTCACTCACCAGTAACTGCTTTGCATCTGTACTTAAAATCAGAATACGTGCCTCTATAACATCACTGATCTCCTGTTCAGGACCTGCTCACATGACTGTGGCACAGACAGGCTGTGAACTGCTGGTGGGCTGTCTGAAGACCACCTATGGAGACACGCTCACCCAACAGTATGTTCAGGTGCACGTATGCTCTGAAAAATAAGGTCTGTAAGTTTGAGTGCACGCATCTGGATGCTTTAATGGGAAGGTACTTGATTTAGGAAGCCTGAGTGGGGACCGCAAGTAAGGAACTAGCTGGGAGAGCTAGCTAGTCAGTGCTGGCGAGGGATACGTTTGCAAGGTGTTCTACAGACAGCTCAGCAGAGCAAGAATGATCAGAACGGCAGCTAACCACACCACACAATGTTTAGATGCCACAGACTGAAACTGGGTTGGGTTCAGAAATGAATGAACTTCCATCATCTGTTATACTGGACAAACTAATACTTTTTTCCTAATTATATATTTCAGATGAGTTAAAATTTTAAGATTCATGGAAAAACACAGAGCAGTACTGAAAACAGCAGTTCTGCAGCTTCAGTCTTATGTCAATAAGGCTTTCATAACCTTGTATTACAATTGCTGCCTAGTTTCCATTTATTTTTTGTGAAACCCAGTCAGTGAAAAGATTTCAAGAGGCCAAGTGAATAAGCATTCTTACTGAAAGTTTTGGAAGTATTGTTTTAATTTAGAGTCAAAAAGGGATTAACAACTACACATTTTATTAGGTTTAATCTAAATACCTGCTCCTTGTATTTCTGTGCTGGGAGATATTTATATTATCTATTCAGCACTATACTAACCATCAGGCTGACTGTTCCCTGCAGCTCTGCTGACTCAAAATAATGACTTGTAGGGGAGCTCTAATGACAGAACAAGGGGCAATTATAGACACAGCACGAGCCTTGGAATAACTGTGTGATGTATTTTGTGCAGTTGATTGACCTCATGTTCAAGTTCATTTAGGCTCTGCAGCTGTAGTTCTGGCCTATGCCTGAAGGTATATGGCTTGTTAATCTCAATATAAGAAGACAGAACAGATTAGATCACATAAGATTGTTCAGGCAAAAGCGAAACAGCTCCAGTGCTGGGACAATAAATGACAGCAAGAAGATGGAGCTCTGAAAGCAACTATTCCTTTGCCTACAGATAGTAAGATTTGAGGTTGCAAGAACAAATTATTCAGCCACTTTTAATGTTGATCTCCGTGCATGAAAAAAGAGAAAGCCACTCTTTCCCTTAGATATTTGAAAAGACTATCAGGAATTCTGAATGGTCAGAATAAACTAATTTTCCCAAGAAAAAAATACCTATGACAATTGGTCCAATTGAACCATGAGCAAAACCAATCAGACAATGTCCCTTCACGTGCTTGTCTCTCTGAAATACAACCCTGCTGTAATACAATTCAATGCTCGACAGAAGAACTTTTCTTATAACCTTTCTTAATCCCAAAGCTAATAATTGTTACTTAAGAAGAGAGAAGAGGAAACTGTAGGTGATCTCTCCCATAAACGTTAGTATTTATCATCAAATCAATTACAGTTATCCAATATTACTATGAAAAAGCAAGGAGACAAGGCAGTAGTGCACATTACTTTACAAAACACCATGCAACAGCTACACCAAAGCACTTTCCTAAGAAACAGGGCTTTGAATCTGTACTGCTTCAAAACCAGCACTCCTCTTAGTGCAACCTACTTACAAGCAGTCCCACTCACACACCTGCCTTTGAAAAGGCTGTTAATATGGATATCAATATTCAATATAAACATAGGAAAGGCTATAGGAGCAATTTTGCTACAAGTGCATGCATGAGGAAGGAGCTACATCTGGGTTATGCAACCATGAAAATGTTTCTAAAAGTTTTATCCCAAAAGTACTCCCTCTGACATTCAGGCTTATGCTGATCTATGCTGAGAGGTGGTTGTTTTTTTTAAACATCAGTCTGTCACTGGGAAAAATTATTAAAAGGTAGCATTTCATATATACTCATTTTAGGATCTCTTTATAATACCAAAATTACATTAAATGGTCTCCTCATAAATCAGAATCCAGAACACAGCAAAATCAAATCCTAAAGAGAAAGAGCCAGGTCTTACAAAAAAAAAAAAAAAATTTAAAAAAAAATCACATTTAGCAACACAGAATTTTGTGCAAGATACAGATTAGGTTTCTTTAAATGCAAGTGAGGTTTGACTGTTTCAGAATTATTTGCACATTGCTCCAGTTAGCAAAGCTCCTAAATGCTTATGCATTTGACAGACGCAAGACAGATTTTGCATCCAAATATAAGGCAGCAATACAAATGCTTAACTTGTTTGTAGAAACCTTCAGTGAACACACAGTCTTCCCAGGCATCTATTTGCATGATTCTTATTTTTTCACATTAACTATGTAGGTGGGAGAACACGGAAATCGATTTACTGTTGGCCACACTAAATGCCACTTGCAAATATGTTTTTCCAGAAGACCTTTACTTTGATTGAGACGTACGTCTAATTTCTACTTTTAATAAATACAGTTAGAACTTTTGCATCCAGTGGAATTCTCACCACAAGAACATGCTCTCATAACCCAGACATTTCAACAGAGAAACAATACCTCTAACCAGAAAGAAGCTGAGCACAACAGTGAAATGTATGAACACCAAATGTACGAACACAAATGATTTTTCTGTTTCAATGCTCAGAAATGAGCTTATGACTTCACACTTAGAAGTCATCAAGGAAACAGAAAAGCTGCCTTACCAGGAGGAACTAAAAAAGCTAGGGCTTGGAAACAAGAAGGTTGAAGGTCTTCTCTGGGGGAGATAATGCTGAACAAAATTCATGACTACAGAACCGCTCTTCCTCAAATCTTAAAATACTAGACCTAGGGACAGTCAGGGAAGAAAGGAGGGGTTAAGAACAACAGATCACTGACAGGAAGGCAAAAATACCTCTCTCCTCAGGGTTTTAATTTACAGGACAGTTTCTTACACAAACTGAAACAGTGAAAGGAGTGTGGGATATTTGGCTTTGTTCTTTACATCTTGTTTTAGTATAGGTAATCCCAGGATTGTGCCCTGTGACAGATTTCCCAGGGAAAGTGCGTTTACAACTGGTGAAAAGCAGCAGCACTAGTAAGCAAAGTCTTCAATATTTATTTAAACAGCAGGTAATAAAGCCTCCCTTGAATTTTCCCCAAAATTCACACCAACTGTTCAAGGTGATTATTTAAAAATTAAAGGATTGGTGTTGCAATATAGAATAAACTATCTGGAAAGGAATGTTAGATACAGCAGCCACTGATCAGCTTCATTCTGAAACCCATGATATTAACTATTTTTATTAGGTGGCTTGACATCTTACAAACCAAAAGAACTAGAAATAATATATTACTGCTGGATAAGCTAATGAACGTTAAAAGCTGTGCTAATTCAAATCAAATTCAAATCAATGACTTCGAGATGAAGTGTCACACCTTCCATTTAAGGATACAAATCAGACCAACATTTTAGTATAGTATATTTACTACAAATAAATTACTTCAAAATAACTTTGAGATTACACTAACTTAAAAAAAAAACAAAACAACACAGATAAGGGAAAAATAATGATGAATTGAAGGCTTTCTGTGCCTGAAAGCAGGCCTTTCTGCAGCAATGCATGGCTAAGAGTCTGCTCTGAAGTCTTCCTGCAAAACTTTCATTGATCTATGGCAACAGGAGCAAGTCATAAATCATTCCAGAGGTTCTCTGCTCAAGAGGGGCAATAAATGCAGCACTTATTAATTACTAAAGAACATTATCATCTATTAAGATCTGGGTTTTATTTGATAAATTCTCTTACTGATCTTTTTTTTTTTAATAGCAGGAATAATTTATTGACTTGTATGGTATCAATTATGCAGATCAACTGTATAACTGCTGCAGTGCAAGACTAGATTTCTTTTTATCCCTATCAGAGAGTGTCAGTGAGGCTATTTCTGTTATTGTAAAGGTCAATATGTGATTATAATCTGAAACAAAATAATTTAATAAGACATATCTCAAACACATTAAATCTTTTCTCTCTCTGACGAGCTGTTTTCTACCTTTATCTTATGCACTGGAATGTGTTACCCAAAATGACCTTTTTCCAGTTAATGAGGTTAAGATCTCAAGATGTCTGACTTATTTAGCATGAGATCACATCAATGCTGACTGCCGATTGATGTGAGGCAATGTCATCTTCTCTGCTTTGCTAAAGAAAGCCTGGCTTTGGTCAATGTTATCTTTTCATTTATAAAACTAATGAGATTTTTTGTCAGCAATTCTTCCATGTTAGAGACAGAATGAAAATAAAGGGAGCATAAAAACTTCTAGTAAACTTGCGTTTCAGCTAACAGTAAATTCTTGCACATTCTGGTTGCAACATGGACTATCTAGATATCTGGCAATCCTCCAAATGACCAAATCTCCTTCTTTCCAGCTCCTTCCCAAAAATAAACAGTAGGCTACATGCTGTCTGTTCTCTGCTGGAATATCTATACATATTTCATAAAGGTAAGAAACAAAGAACTTTCTATTGTTATTTTTATATCTATTTACTCCACTAAATGCTTATCAACACCTGTTTATACACATCGATGTACTTGATGAAAGGGAATAAACAGTGCCAAAGTGCTCATAAATGCAAAACATATTTTGTCAAACTGTTCTATAGAGTCAATATATTAAAATAAGTGAAGGCAAAATGAGGGAATTTAAAACCAAACTGGTGAAATTCAGTATTGTATGGGATGCACTGAGAGCTTCAGTGGAGCTGACACTTGGGAGAACCTTTTCCCGTATAGTTCAACAATTTATTGAAATAATTTTTCAAAGGATGCTCGATAGTAAAATATGAGTGGACTGGAGCATTTTGCAGCAGCCCAGAACAGAAACTCCTGTTGCTTTATAGCTGCTGGCTGTTGCAATGAAAGGTGGCAATGCCTAATTTGAGGCTGAAAATGGAAACAAGTTAAAGGCAGAAGCTTCATCTCGTAAGACTTGCACATGAATTAACAAGAGATAAAAAGAGAATATTCAAAAACATCCCACATTCTCTCAGCTCAGTTTCAGGCACAGCAGCGTGAAAAGAGTTTTCTTTTGTTCTCAAACGCTAGTGTGGTTTCTCAGAAGAAATCTGTCAGGGAATGAGCACCTAGAAAACACCAGGAACCAGCTGCCACCCATCTCTGCTGCACCTCCCCATCCCTGCAGAGCCGCAGTGACGGGGTTGTGAGACAGACGTGGCAGACACCAGCACCCTGGCATCAGACCTGGCAGACACCAGCACCCTGGCATCGCTGCTGCTGGAGGCACAAGCATGTCCCTTTCCTTTTTAACAATTAGGTGGTCCGAAGGAAAGGCAAAGGACAACTATATCTTTTCATCCCATTTCCCCCCCCCCAAGCTTCGGCTCTAACAGTTTCAACAAGATGACAATAAAATGACTTTTGAGACTGTTTGGAGAAGATTAATTTGCTCATTGATCATTTTGCGCAAGTAATTAGTCACAATTGCTACTAGGAGGGGAGAAGGAAAAAAATTCAGAAAACAGATTAAAGAAACAAACCATAACAAATTCCATAAAGTCCCTGGAAGTGTCAAAACCTTTTCAATCTTTTAATTGCCTATGTAAATATCCAGCTTTTATTCTCAGTGGCTTAACAACTTTAATTTAAATAGAAAATAGCTGAATAGATAATAATTGCTTGTTCATTTTACATGTGCTATAGTTCATTAAAATAAAACTCATACTCGGCTGGATATCCAGTACTTAACAGTGACTTTATAGCACATGTAAATGTTGATAAATTAAGTTGACAAGAACTGACTGAGGATATATTCCAAAGTCAATTAGGATTTTAGTTTTTTCCTTTAATTGTGACAGTGGTAACTAAGAGTAAATTTGTTACAAATAAAAGATGTAGAAAACATATTTTCAAGTGTTGATTCAAATGGTATTTTCAGACACTTTTAACTTAGGCAGCTAGCTCCTATAGAAAACAGGAATCTAATGCAGTTTTGTACAACCAGCAGGTCCAGTAAGTTCTTTTCAGTTCCTTCAGCAAATGAAATCATTCACCAAATGGTTAGTGGGGAAAAAACCCAAACAAACATTGTAATTCCAAACATAAAAAACCCAGCTAAGTTAGGTAAGTGGAACTGGGAATATTACCAGTATCAGTGTGACCAAGACATAATTGAACACAGATTTAAATGACTGCAGCTTGAAACTGAAAGAGGGGAGCAGACCTGCTACTATTAATTCAGCCTACTTAAGCCTCTTTACAGAAGCAGGTAGCTGAAGAGGGATCTCCACCTGAAGAAGCAGAGCATGCATGTACTCACACAGCACTTCTCTGAGAAGCCTTTCCTTAAATGAAGCAGGCAGAGAAAAGCAGCAAGGACATAAACTAGCCAGACTGAAGCAGGGCCAAAATAGGGGGTCTGAATAAAACTGGAGATGGATAAAGAGGTCCTGGAACAAGAGAGAGAGAGAAAGAGAGAGCACTTTCTACACTGCTGTGTCAGGGCTGCTCTTTTTGCCTTTCTTTGTAGATAAGCAGGATTTCACAGAGAGGGGATTCAGTAACTGTTTTCTCCTACTAAAAGAAAGGCCCTACAGGAACCTGAACTCTGGACATTTGCTCAAATCAAAAAGCAATGACTAAATAAAAGAATTTATAGAATGAGTAAACTACACTACCTTATTACGTAGAGGCAAGTTATGAATCCACATGATCTATGACTGTAGAGAGTGATATGACTATAAAATTAAGATCTTCCTCAGGTCTCTGCAAGGCAGTTGAATTCCTTTCCTCTTCCCTCTCCCACCTCTGGTACTTCAGACCTTTTCTCTTCAGCTAGAACATTCCCATTCCCCAGAGAAGAACGGATGGTTCCATGTGACATACCTGCCTACCCCTGCTCCTTGTCCTCAAAGCCACACAGGGTGTCCCAGAGAGCTATGGCATGACCACCCGGCTCCTGCACGTGATCTAGTTGCTTACCAGGGTCTGCAACATCCTTCATGGAGGAAAACTGACAGAAAGCAAATGCTGCCACATTAGGCACTTCCTCGAGGTGCTGAGGTTGAAAGTCCTGCTAAGTGTGGAGGAGATTCCTAAAGATCCAGGCGTTGGTCAGGCAGGCAGAATCCCCTTTCCACCCTCTCCATCTAGTGTTGTGGCCTAGGTTTTCACCCACAACACAAAGACCAGTACTTCAGTCTTTAAAATACTTCCTTACAGATCATTTTCCTTTTCTAAAAATAAAACCTTTGGCTCCTTGTTGTACCCTTTGCAACATACCCAGATGTTGTCAATTGGTTTGATTCACAGGAGTAGACTAGGCACCTAAGTATTTAAAAAAAGATACTTGCTTTTTATAACAAACAAAACAGTAGTTTAGCCTGGACATGCCTCTATTAAAAAAAAAAAAAAAAAAAAAAAGACATCCGAAAAACCACAAAACAAATCAAATAAACCCTGCACAAACAAATAGGCTATGGTCTTGCAAAAACAAAAGTCCAAGCTCACATCAAAATGTCTATTTGAAACTCCTTATTAATGTATACAGTAACGCTATAGTTATACTGATGGCACACAGCGTTCAGATTTCAGTTTAGATGCCAGCGGAAGAGATGGCAGTACAAAGTCTGACAGTCATAACATTTCAAAATTTTTCACATTATCATTACTTCACCAGTGATCTGAGACACCACTGACACTGTCATGGCCTGCTAACGAGAAGATAGGGAAGGCGGGGGGGTTGCAGGTCTTCTCTTTTTCTTCCAGAAAGGAAGTGGCAGAAAGAGGCAGGTTTTCATAAAACTCAGGCTTCTGTAAAACGGTAGATTTGTTCAGATGTGGAGTGATGCATGGGTTCAGATCCCCTCAGGGAAACTGTTATTACAGAGGTGGGATATAGACTGACATCTTAAAATAACACAGCTCTGGTGTCAGACACAGCCCCTCTTTCTGAAATCTGCCCCTGGTCTGACTCAAGAGAAAAAACTCAGATCCTCAAAGACCTCTCTGATGAGCTAAAGAAAATCTCCATCATCATTTGGCAGCAAGAGATTCAACATCCTCTCTGCATGTTCATGCTGCTACAGGCCATGGACATTAGACCTGCAAGTAAAATACACATATATAGAAAAACAGTGACAAAAAGTGCACCGAGGGGAGAAGAAGTTGTCCTTTTACAAATATTCCATGGCCTATTTTAATATATCAATGAAAAATTTTATTTTAAAATTGGAGGGGGGGGGGGGGAATGTCCATCCTATCTCAATTAAAACATCCCTTTAGTTTCCCTGCAAGGTCGCCGACGTCATTTGTTCTTTCAAAGGATGACTGGATGAGCACTAAAAGGCAGAAGGTTTTATCAGGGCAGTGACCTCCCTGATGCTTTATAGATTCATAACAAAGCAGCTTTATTGATATGATTTTAAAGAGCTTTCAGAGGCACAAAATGCAGTTGCTGTAGGAATAAATAGCAGACATCCCTTTGAGAACAACAGATGGCATCCAAGGTGACTTATCTCCCAAACAGGTAAGCACTCACATTCACTTATTTGTAAATAGCCATCATTTATCCTGGTTTGTTCAGCAGGTCCCAGCGGTGTCACCTGCATCAATGACTAAAAGGAACGGATGGCAAAAATAAAATATAAAAGTGCAAGTTTAACTTCTTTTGCCCCTCAGCAAATCTGAGACCTGAAGTGCTACATAAAGAAACCTGTGAAAATAAAAAGTAATGGTACTCTTGGTAAAAATTATGTGTTCCAGTAGATTCTGAATTCAGCATAGGGGAATACTAATGTCCTTTTTTTCCTGCTGAGATTCCAGTGTAAAAAGAACTTACCTCACTAAAACATCTGGGTAAAAACATAACTAGCCTGGATATCAAGAACGGACATTAACAGCTTAAGTGGAGATGCACAGCTGCAAGTTGCTTATTAAAATGCTTTATCATTCATTAAGTCCCAGTGGCAGAATCAGAAGAGCTGGAAGACCGTGCAGCCTGTTCTTTGAAAGTGTTTCACAATCAGCATTAGAGGCAACCCAATTAAAGAGAAATCATGTCTCAGCTACCACAAAAAAAACCAAACAAACCAACAAAAAAAAACCAAACAACACCAGAACTGCAAAGACAGACCTCCCTGATAGTCATGTCCCAAGCTGAAGTTCAACTCACCAGGTAGGATGGTTTGTGATCTCTAGATCACAAAGGTGTCTCCTTTAGCACAGCAGTTTGGATCAGCAGTGCACTTTGGAAGCAAACCCCTCAGCTGTCCCACCGAGCACTTTGGTGCGTACAACACTTGGTCTTAGAGCATTGTAATGGGGATTCCCCTTCAGAAGATGCTGAAGAGAAATTGCTGAGAGCATACCAAGCACACTCGGCTACCACAAGTCATTTAGTCCATACAACCGAAATAAAGGTAGTTTAAAGTAAGCTTCTTCCCACTCATACCAGGTCCTTGCCATCAACTTTTGTTCTACAGATCTGCTCCTACCTGCACCATACTGCGGCTAATGCATTTATTTCCAAAGGCAGGCACTCAGCACTGAAGGATCCCACATTAAGCTGCTGAACTGCAATAGCACTTTTCACAGAATTCCCCATTCCTTCTGATACAGAGACAGCATTCTGCCTTTTCCTCGTCTGGCTCAGGCGCTCTTCCAGCCTAAGTACCTGGTCTGTATTTTGCTTCCAGGATATTTTCTAGACCAGACATTCCAAGCTCCCAAATAAGATGCACCTCTTCTCAGGTATTCAGTACCTCACATAATTTGTAAAATTGAAAGCTGATAAATCACTATATTTTTGACAGACAGCAGTATTTTGTGTTAGAACAAAATATCACTTTTCTCATACCTAAGGAATAAACTAGTGTTCAGTTTACAATTCTTGGCTTTTCTGCTGTCACACCTTCAGTCCTGACAATGCAGGACAAAACATTAACTCCCATAGTAAGATCTTGCTTCCTAAAAGTCTTGAAGAAGAATTGGGGGAAAAGGAAAAGAAAAGCTTGTGACTATTTAGCTCAATTTTGCAAACCAAGAGTATTCAATTGGTTCCAATTGCAAACAACTTCGAATTGCTGTTCCCATTCCTACAGTTCATAGTTCTGGTTTAAGTTGCTGTAGTGGGATTCACATAACCTTCGTTTTTTTCAAAATTCCTAAGCAAGGCCATTTGTGCCCATTTTTGCATTCAGCTGTGTGTTAGGAAGGAATGCAAAAGGAAACAGGTTTGATTCCTAATCCTATTAGAGCATTTCTGCAGAAACATGCTCTCAAAATTCTATCCTGTGGACTCAAGAAAACCCACAAAGCACTAACCAAAGAGGGAAGATCTGGGCAGGCATACCAGGCAGAAAGGATATTTTGTGCCGTCTGTCTGGGAGCACCACCAAAACATGCGGAGGCAAGAGTGAGCTCAAAAATAGACGCTTCCTCACTGCCCTACACTGCTCACTGTACACAGACTTCCCTTATTCTTGACCATCCCTCACTTCCATGACTACAGCCATGTAAGGTCACTGCCTATTGTAAACCAAGTCATTCCTAATATATTTTCTGAGGACCCTCCAAGTGTTCCCTTCTCAAGGTATTGTAACATGAAAAAAAAAATCACCCTTCACAATGAAGAAAAGGATTGGCAGTGTTGAGGACTTGCTGTGAAGTCACAGAAGACATCCTTCAATAGCTGAATATCACCCTCAGAATAATGCTCAAACCAGCAGAGACTTAAACATTTAAAAGAAGTCTCATCCAGACACCTGCAGTACCATGATGCTGATAAGTCACGCTCCAAATTTAGCCCACTCTTCTCTCTACTATTTGTACCATTTCTGAACAGTAGAGGACTAGGGAAGTGGCTGCGAACAAAAGAAGGAATGACACAAGAGATTTGCTTTTCCTTAACAAACTGTTAAAGAGAGCCAAAAAAAGCTCAGTCTACTGATACGAAGATGTATTTTGGTGATCAGTTTCCATACTGCATACAGTGCCTCCTCCACCCCTCCCAAAATGTTATTTGTGAAATATTAGCATTCAAATTCATCTGTTAAAATGATTGTTGATGTAGTATAGATGGGCTACATTATCATCTGCTCTGCTGTTTGCCTCAGAGCAATCTTGATTCAGATATTTACATAACCAAAGATTATGACATCTTTTCCAGCCCTTTTGATGTGTCTGTCAGGAAGATGTCAGTGGAATCAGATTAATTCCATCTAGATTCTTTCCTGATACCCAAGAATAGCTGTGAGGCATGAAGCAGTCATTTTGCCAAGCAGAAAGTTTGTTTTCAAAAAAAAACCTCTGACAAATCATTTGAAGCAGAAAACACACATACACAAGAGTGAAAAATGTGTGCTTTATTGTCCTTTGAGGCCCTAGATGTAGTGGTTTTGACAGCAAGCATGACCATTGGTAGAAATATCTTTAAGAATAGTTCAAAAGCACTAAAACATCACCTATATCTTTTATCCAGTATCTTATTTTTTATTATTAGTCCTTGCCTTATAGCAACCGATGTAAACTGTGAAAAACTGCATATGCTAAAGGACATAGAATTGGTCACCACTCAGGTGACTTACAAAGAACAACTCTTTCCACATACTGCTGAGACACGTCGAGGTTCACAGGTTACACAAATCTCTATGAAACCACACACATACACACACACACTTCACATCCACTTTGCTTAACACCCAGTCCTCTACACTGAGAAGAATGGAACAGAGCTTGTTGACATTGATGAAAATTGTCTTCTAACTTTTCACAACCAATTCCGATGACAAAATAGGCAAAGACACTTGTGCTTTGTCAACATTAAGGCTGTTTCATGCTACTGCTAAGGACGCTAAACTAGGTGGTAACAGAGAAGAAAATTATCATAAAGGTCAATATCCAATGACAGAATGAATTGATGTAGAATAATTCTTTACTAAGACCTTACAGCATAAAATATAAAGAATATTTACAGAGAATAATGTGTGTAAGTTGATGCTGAATGAATGGAAAGCATTATTGAACAGATAATAGAAAAAGGTCCAACGGACAGATTAAATGATAGAACAGAAAGTAGTAAAAGAAGGATTGGGAGCTTACACGTTAGCAGGAAGAAATAAAAACAATCAAAAGCAATGCAGCAGATGAACTAACAAAGGGCTAGATGCAAATCCCAAACCAGGACTCTAGAAGAGACCAAATGCAGCATCAGAAACTTGTGATAATTTCTCCAAGACTTTCATTCACCTCCTGCTGACAGATGAGTAAATCAGGTATTTCTTACTACCAAAGGCTGGAAGTGACAGACAAGTGCTGTAAATGGGTTAGGGCAATCCCAAGCACAAATACAGGCTGGGCAGAGAACGGACTGGGAGCAGCCCTGAGGAGAACAACTTGCTGGTGCTGGTGGGCAAGAAGCTCAACACAGCCCAGCAATGTGTGCTTGCAGCCCAGAAAACCAGCTGAATCCTGGGCTGCATCTAAAGCAGCATGGCCAGCAGGTTGAGGGAGGGGATTCTCCCCCTCTACTCAGCTCTGGTGAGACCCCACCTGCAGTGCTGCATCCAGCACTGGGGCCCCCAGCACAAGAAGGACATGGACCTGTTGGAGCAAGTCCAGAGGAGGCCAGGAGGATGCTCAGAGGGCTGGAGCACCTCTCCTGTGCAGACAGGCTGAGAGAGTTGGGGTTGTTCAGCCTGGAGAAGAGAAGGATCCAGGGAGACCTTACAGCGGCCTGCCAGTGCCTGAAGGGGCTACAAGGAAGCTGGAGCGGGGCTTTGTACAAGGGCCTGTAGGGACAGGACAAGGTGAATGGCTCTAAGCTGAAAGAGGGTTGATTTAGGCTAGATATAAGGAAAAAATTCTTCACGATGAGAGTGGTGAGGCATTGGAACAGGTTGCCCAGAGAAGCTGCAGATGATCCATCACTGGAAGTGTTCAAAGCCAAGCTGGATGAGCCTTTGAGCAACCTGCCCTGGTGGAAGGTGTCCCTGTCCATGGTAGGGAGACTGGAACTAGATGATCTTTAAGGTCCCTTCCCACACAAACTATGATTCTATAATTCTATGAGATTAATTTAGCTTACAAACTTTCACATACTTGTGCTTTACAATCACAAATATTTTATATTTTCCAGATTGTTTTGCAAAACTTCAAATTCTTCCAGAAAACACGTGTCCTGTTTAACGTCTCTCATTGTTACGAAGAGGTTACTTGGCAACAACATATAGCGATACAGTATACCTTCTGACCTTATTTGCTTGCCCATTTACAAATATATCACAGTAGAGACAAAACTCGGGCTAGCAGTGCCCAATTTGAACATCACCTCAACCATTCTTGTCCTCAGAATACAGGAACTACTGTCATTACCAATCATTCATTGGCTCAACTGTCAAGTTCAAATTCTCCTCCATAATTTTAAAGCTTTTTTCTACAGCGTACCAGGACCTGACGTTATGTCATGAGTACAGATGAAAGACAAAGGTACCTGACTGATATTAAATGTTGTCACTCAGCTGGGGCTGGGAGGATGCCAACTGGTCAAATTCACCAAAATCTCTGAACAGATGCCGTGGATATTCCAGTTATTACTTCAATTTCACACTCTTTCTATCTATGCTGACAGCTGGTTTTGACAGTCTGCTCACTTCTTCTCAGCCCTCATGTCAACCTCAGACACATAATAGCTGGATTAGAGCTTAAACAATAGTGACTAGATCAGGTAGAGGAGGAAGCACGGTGGCAACAAAAATTAAGACGCTTCAGTAAACCTTCAAACTCTGGCCACTTCAGCTGAAAGCAACTTCACATAAACTCATGCAGTAAGACAAAAATTATTCAGAGGACAAAAGCAGGAATTTTATTAAGGCTTTTGGGTGTGTGGGCTTTTTTTAATCCCACTAAGAATAGCTTCCATGAAAGACTCTGACTGACCAATTCAGTCCACAGTCTCAGGATTTAGATGGGTCATCAGGTTACACTGCATCACCTTACCCTTGGCAGTTCTCTTTGTGAAAAAGTCCTACACCCTCCAAGACATGTGATGCAATTTAGCCCATTAAAATAGTGAGAGCCCTTAGCTTTATAAACCACCTTAACATAGGTAATAGCAAATAAGTAATCAGAAGGAAGAGTTGCAGATCAGACCCCAGCACATTTAAGCATGCCAAGTAGTACTGTATGCTGTCAGCACTAGAATCTAGCCCTACATATACACCGCTCTCCTCCACAGCAGAGATAGCTGTAATAACTGAAATGCATTTTTGCCATCTGTTAAATAACTCACACAAACAAGATGTATTTTTTTTACAGAAATGCTGGCTGTATTTTTGAAAAGGTAACCTCTACAATCCTCACATTCATAATTAGGTTTGTGGGTAGACCAAAAAAAAGAATTCCATTTCCAGAAAAGCTCAACAGATGGTATTGTGTATTAAAGTAGAAGCATGTGAAAACTATTTGAACAAATGGCAGATGTGCCTGTCAGCCTTCTCCTGTGCCATTAAAATAAGAATTAGCAATTATGCCATTATTCATACTACCAGGATTTCATGGAAGTCCTCTGAAGCTCGTGCTGGGTAAGGGCCTTTGCAGCTGCAGATATAACCAGCCAGGGGAGTTAAAAAGAAAAAAAAAAAAAAAAGAAAAAAAAAAGAAAAAAAAAAGTGTCAGACTTGCATGACACCTGGGTTTGTCTCCTTATCCAGTCCCACTCTCAAATTCTCAGTAAAGGCCCTTCTTTAAGTATACAGAAGATATGGCACTTATTTGGATTTCAGATGATAGTGAGTGGCTGTCCATTATGGCGATAGTTTGGGGTTCTGCACATCCTATCAAGGGTTAACACTGCTTCAAGAAACACTGCCTTCTATCTAGTCTCTTCTGCAATTGCTTTACTTTGACTCATGCAAAGTACGTAAAACACAAATAGTGCAGTGAAGAACAGGCAATCTATTATGGGTCCACAAGAGCTCAATATTTTAGGATCTGCATTCTACCACATGAAATTTAAGTTTTCCCACATGCTACCTGTTGGTGATGCAATCTCTGTATTTAAAAAACACATTCTGTTTTCACAGGACCAACAGTGAATTGCTCTGTATCACTGTCTGTGTAATGTGGAACCACTGCAAAAATGAATGTCTCTAAATATATATACTTAATATACATAGACTTTCTCCTGAGTGCCTATACCTGCTACTGCTGAAGTGAGGCAGGAGTTTTTTGATTAGTATAGCAAAGTTGGATGCCTATTCACTGAATCAGTAAGAATAAAAAATTGTGTTCAGTTACAAGAGAAAATGCTGCTTAAGAAATACACATAATAAAAAGAGCAATCTGTTTTACTTTGAAGAGCTTAGATCATTTTATTTTTAGGAATACCTTTGAAAGAGTCAAATCCTCTCTAAGAAGCACTTGCCCAAAGCAATACAACACATCAATATTTTCATGATAAGAAATCCATAGTTTTAAATTTAGCTGTTACGGAAGTTAATTCCTAACTAAGGCTTATCTTAGGCTTTCATTTACCCAGAACACACAAGCTATCTTCCCCAGGGAAGAACAGAGAGCCTGCTAGCTAGTTCTGATTAGCAAGGAATCAAAGCCTGTCTCACAGTCTAACGCTTTAGGAACCGCCCGGTCCCAGTTCTGTCTGACCTGCAGTCCAGGCTCCAGTTCTACACAGCGCCAGAGACTCCCGTGTTGTCGTAACTCTTTAAAAGCCTCTTTCATTCTAACGCATTCTATCACTATGTGAAACCTTGCCTAGATTTAAAGTGAGAAAGTACTCTTAGAGCCAGCATGTGTTAAAAATGCTTTCTCATTGTGCATGCTGGTTTTAACAACGGGGGGAAGCCTGTTGGTTCAAATTTCACGCCGAAGGGAAGAGCCTGTCTGCCTCTTGGGAGGCAGCACATACTGCCATCAATCACACAGGCTGCTTAAACTCAGGTTATACATATCAGTACTCATATACATTATACATACCAGGATGTGCAAGAGCACCCTGAGCAGCCCTGTGCTCTCTCTACCTTTCTTTCGCCAGCCTTGCAGCCTGCCCAGGCACAGCCAGCCAGTGACAATCCAACAGCATGAGGCGTATGGAGAGGCTGCTTCCCTGGGCACCTGCCACAGCAAAGAGCACGCACAGACCAGCTAGGACAGGTCGCTCCAGTCCCAGAGGCATGAATTGCAGCTTCACGCAATACAAATGTAAATGAAAGGTAGCTGGAACCCATGGTGCATAATGCAGCATCCAGGAAAAAAAAAAAAAAAAAAAAAAGAAAAAAAAAATTTAAAAAAATAATAAAAAAAAGAAAAATAAAAAACCCCACACAAAATAAAACCTTCACCCCCAGACTGGGTGTATTTTTGGGGTATACCAGTATGCTGATTGCTCTTTGTGTAGCCTCTGCATAAGTAAATCCTTTTATCAAAGAAAACTCAGATGAATGGATCCCCCACCTTCATGTGCAGAGTTTTATGCAGAGAGCCCTTCTCATGACTGATTCTGTGTCATGCATCTTCTGAACTTTTGGCAGACAGATGCTGCAAATTTCTACTTTACTGCATCTTCCCACTTTCACCTACTCATACTGGAGATGAAATGCTAATGTTGAATAACTACTTTCTTTAATGCAGCTTTTTTTTTTTTCTTCAGTTTTGCATACATTTCTTCTCTGCTGTCAACTCCAACTACTTTAGGAAAGAGTGTTTAAGCCTGCAGGTTAAGTGGGCTGTTTTTCTAAAGAGTTAATTTTCTAAATATTCCAGCTTTTCCAGCAGGGTGCAAAGAAAAATGATGCACAAACGTGCCTGTAAAGAGAGACTCAAACATTGACATTGCATCCTTATCTTAAAATGGATGATAAGGAGGATGTAATTCATAGACTGAATTGCTGAATAAAAGAAAACCTTTTGTTGCTTTTACAGATTCTTTTAAGTTTTTCACAAAACAAATAACAAGTATATGTACCAATCCAAAGATCACACACAGCAAAATTTTTTGTATTGATTTAAAAGTGTTGGGTTGTTTGTGCTAAAGCAACTCTGTAACTAAACACACAGGACTAATCCACAGCTCTAAATGAAGATTCACGACTAACCAGGAACACAAGACTTTCAGAAATACACTACAATACTTTCAGTTTTGTTGTTGGGTTTTTGTTTTGGGGTTTTTTTGTTGTTTTTTAATAGAGCAGACAAAACACTAGGAAATACACCAAGAACACCTTCAACAACAAAAAGTTCTAGTAGCTCCAGCTGGTCCATTCTGCAGCAGTATCTGCTGTTTGCTGAATAGGCTGGAATGATACAGTGTGATACTAGCTACTGTTAGTAAGGATTTGCAATGAAAAGATAATTATTCAATAATGAAAATAAGCATTTTCAAACAGTATGTTCTCAAAACTATTTCTCTTTGTAGTTGACCTTATAACAATATGCTGTATACTGGATGATACCAGGGCTTAACGCTCAATCAAAAAAGAATGAAATAATGCTATCTAAGTAAGAGCATAGGAACTATTTTCAGAAATTAGTTTGGCACAGCTAAGAGAAGGTATTAAACCTTGCTGCTAATCCCAGTTTACATATTGAAAAAAAAAAATTGGCTTAACTTGATAGTATCTATGGCTTGGAAAAACAAGAGACCATTTTGTTCAAATGAAAAGAATGTTACGTTAACATTGTACCCATAACATTAAAAAAAAAAACACCCAAAACGAAACCCAAATAACAACAAAAAATCACACCGTTATTATCCTACCACGTAACTCCTAAGAAGTCTGTACTTACAAATTCTGATTCCCAAACCTGGGCTTCATCCAAACCAAGCTGGTGGGGAAACACATTTATTTCACCTTTGCCTGAATCTAATACGTCTTAACCATCAATTACCCATCAACATCCAAAATATGACCTGAAGCAGGTTTAAGACAGTAAGTTACACCTAATTGCAGTGATTTCTAGGAGCAAGTTATTGCACACACACCCCCTCCCATTTCAGTCAAGCCCCTTTCTCTTCCTGTAATGCTTGTGCAGTGAAGGGAAAGACAGAGCATGGCACCAGAGCATATTCCCATAGAAGAGGCACTTCCTCCCAGCGAACAATGCTGAACCAGACAGACCCTTTGGAACATCTGAACACTTGAGGATGCTCCATCAGAGCAGAGCAGAAATTTGACCTTGGAAATAATTATCCTTGCCTCCTTCCTCACTGAAGATCAAGCACCGAGGTACAGTAATAACGGGAAAATACAGCACAGACAAAGCTGTTCAGATCCAAATAGTTGAATAGGCAGCTAAGAATTAAATAACATTTCCACCAAGCCAAATCATCAAATCAATAGTGTAGGTTCGTGTTACATCATCTGAACAGCCCTAGAGTGGATACAAATACCAGCAGGAGAGGAGTCTGACAAACGGTGAAGGACTAACACACAGTTCTGTAAAGGAAATCTGCACTACCACTGCTTTGGTGGGCTGGAGGATTTCTTTGGAAGGAGATTAAATCCCTCATTGCTATCAATCTTGTTCCTTTCATTTGTGTTAAACTCACTTCAACAAAAGAAATAATTAAACAAAGAAACTTCTCGCCTCCTACTAATAAAAGGCTCATGCAGGCTGTTCAGGGTGAAATTTTATTTTTGAAAAATATTTAAATTCCCCATTTCTAAAGCCCATTACGTTTAGAAAATCACAGTTAACAAATCATGCCTCTAAATGTTTTGTAGGAATGAAATCCTGTTCAACTATTTGCAACGTTACTTATCTGCTCAAATGGAACCTCAACCTTCACATTTACACCTGTGCAGCATGCCACAATAATAAACTGCACACTGACCATGTTTGGGTTTGATGCTGGTTTTTATACTAAAACCCATATTATACTGGTTATTGATCCAGTGAAAAGCATGACTGGTTTCTTACTTGGCTTTGCCATTAAACAGAGAAAGTCCCAGAAAACAGCTCTCTTTATAAGGTGTCCTAGTACATGAAAATCAGTGCTAACTCCTTAACTGCTGACAGATGGCTAAATCCTAACTACAAGCTATTAGGCAAATAGGATAAATGCACCAGAGAGTTGATACATATCTGATGCAAACTTAATATACCTTCTGAAAAAATTAAACTCTCTGAAACATTTTGGGCAACTGGATTCTTATCTTCCTATTCTTGAACCTGCTGTATTTTATCACCCCTTGACACAGAGTTTTAAGACCTTCTGCTATATGACACAATAGCAATCAGGTTGTTTATCTCTTTTCACCTTTTGACACCATATACCTCTTCAGCTTGTCTCCCTGGATGTAGACTGAAAACAGAAGCTTGGCATCGAGAAAATTGTTTGCAGTAAAACAGAGAATTTACTGATGATGTGAATAGAACTCAGGAACATTACCACCTAGTTCACTAAGTTTTCATCAAAGACCTACCTGACTACTTGAGGAAGTTAAAAAAAGAAAACCAATGAGACATTACAAGATTAGAATCATGTAAATGCACTTCTGTACTGTCATTACATGAATGTTCTACTACAGCTCCAAACACCAACAAATAAATAAGTAGGAAGAACAGGCAACAATGTTTTTTTTAACCTGATTTTCCCCACTAACAGCTTGGTCTGTGAGTAGAACTGCTCTCCAATTCACAGGGAAAAACTTAAATGTCTCTAACCACACCTCCTAAGTGAATCCTGATACTACATTCTCTATTGTTAAGTGTCTGGTTTCACAAAATTTGAAGGTAATTTATGGTCATTGCAAGTCCTATACTTTTATAGTAATTACATTAAAACATTTTCATAGGAAGTAACATGAGCCACGCTTGGAAATACACTTGAACACATAACAGTTTCAGCTCCTGAAGAAAAACACAGTTCCTCTAGTGGTCAAATGAGCAATTATTTTTTTTATTTTAAAATGCTTTAATATTTATTTATACATCCATACCAAGCTGATGAATGTTACCGAATGGGCTTGCAGGGAAAAAATGGTATTGCATGACAGTAAATCTTTCCTACTTTGCCACTTTAGGAGGTTCATGACAAATGGAGAGAAAAGGAAAGTCAGAAAGTTTCCCTTCCATAAGGAATCAGGACGAAAGGAATGAAAGCAGAGACTATATTGACATAACAGTGGATCAAATCCAATTCAGAGCATCACATCAGAATCTCCTATCCCTTATCTTATTTACTTGTCAACAGAAGGGTATCTTAAAGCCACCACAGAACAGTAAAATTAATCCCAAATGCAGAGCCAGTCTCACATAGCTAAAGGTAGGAAATATGCAATGGAACGTAGAGCTGATACACTTCACAGAACCAGATTATTTTGCACTAGTTTTTGTTAGATTCCACTATAATATGCAGTCCTTTCAGACAGAAAAACAATAGTGTTGTATGGACATCTTTCAAGTAGCATTTACTTATTTCAATAAAGCCTTCTCAAGAGTTGTAGACCTGCTTACTGTCTCCCTTTATAAAAGGTATTATTCTGCCAGGTGGTTTATCCAGACTCCCACAAGTTTTAATTATCTCTTCACTTAATGAGTACAGTAGCTGATCTAGATTTATTGCAGTAGCTAGAAGCTTGTGTGAATAAAATATCAATTCTGTTTGTGATGTGGCAGTTATCTTTGTTTGCAGACTCTTCTAATTACTTCCAGGTCATTAAGCCCATCTCCAGCAGATATTTTACTGTCAGGGGGAAAAGTGGTATAATGACACTAAAAAAGTCAATGAGCACGGGGAGGGGGAGGGAAAGTCAGGAAAGGTCAAAATAAGGCTCAAACCTGTTAATTCAAAGCTGTATTACAGATGACAGAAAACATGTAGACAACTTGGCATGCATCCTATGAGACCATGGCAATCAATAGGTTACACTGGGCATGTGTCAGGGCAAAATTTCAGCTTATCAGTCACCACATTGAGTCATCTGTTTTACACAGATTTGTTGGGATTAAATTATAAGAACAGGTTACGTTTCTCACTAGTCTAAACTCTGTACTTCCCTATATGCAACATAGTATTTGGAGGAAAGTACATAGGGATACATATTCACACAAATATATAAACATATACATACACACACACGTGTGTGTGTGTGCGCGTGCACATGTCAGAACTGAAAGAGGATAAAATTAACAAAAGCTGTCTGTACTTGACCAAAAGTAGCATTAGAACATGCAGAATTTTCTTCCATTTTACTAGTGAACAATCTGTTTAGAGGAAGAAATCCAAACACACTCATTTGCTGTGTGTTCTCCCATCTCTTCCAAAGATGTTATTTGCTGAGGCAGAAACCTGGGGTCTAATTGCTTGATCCACTTGCTCACTGAAAGATTGCCTCCATTAACAAAATTTTCTTGCACTAATCCATTTGCTACCAGTTCTTTCTTGAGTCATTTGTTTGTGATGTATTTTATAAAGGTATAGCCATGGGTATTTCACCAATAATTAGATTCTGCCAATTCAGCTATCCAGTCAATGGCCATGACTGTAATTCCAAAGGAAGATTTCCAAATGCAGTGTCGCAGAACCTCTAAAAAAGTGCAGTTTAACCTAAATGTTCAATTGACCACTTATGCTGACAGCCCTAATTGTTCACAAGTGGACAAAACTATGCATTAAAATGTCTTTCAGCATTGTTCTAAATCAAAGGATAATCTGACTTCAATCATCATGTTTGAATTTGTGAACTAATTGCATCTCTTCTGTTTCCTTTCAAAAGGAGTTGCTCCTAAAATTTAAAAGATTGCCGGCATATTCTTTGAGAAGTATTTCAGACTTTGAAAACAAAAAGGCATTATTCAGTAGTCACAAAAAAAAAAATTAGACAGCTTCATATTAAGTGTCAATTTTCAAGAGGATTCTGACCACCCTGGCTAGGTGCATGATGTTACTTTTCATTCTCTGTTAGTCAGGTGTATATAGGTATAGTTTGTAAAGGTGAAAAGAACAGCATTAAAACATATAGTTTGCAGCTTTGGACTTAAACTTTAAGGAGAACTGAAATAAGGAAGATTTAAAAGGCAAAATCTACTGAAAAAAATGTACCTTCACACTATGCCTAACCTCACAATTAACCAGAATTCATCACTCAAAGAGGGTACCCCAGTGAAAAGTTTCCTGGTAGTGTTTGCATTTCCCTATCTAGTTTGTTGGGTTTTTTTCGTCCAACCTTCCTTATTAGGCAGATGTCACCTTAAGCTCCAGATCATAGTTTTATATCTTTTGAGAAAAAAATGTCCCTGATAATAAATAAGAAACCCAGGGATGCTTAGTGTAATCAGTACACTGAGTCCACTAGGTTTGTTTCCTAAGGTTTGTTTGCACACAGTTGCTCTTTGATTCATCTGAATTTGGCAGAAAATCGTAACGGTAGCACAGGTTTGTACAGATCCCATTTTGTTCCAGTACGTACTGACAGTGTACACTGGTCTCTTTCCTCTCATGCTTTGGACTTTAGCTCCCTAAAACAAGCTGGACTAGCAAGTAAATGATGGCAGTCACCCTAACACAAAGAAAACCCCAGCTTCATCTCCCTCCCCCCACCCCCCACCCCCACCCCACCCCCCACCCCCACCCCACCCCCCGCCTTAACAGAATCGCCAAATATCAAACCACGTACTTAAGTTTCATAATGTGGTGAAGATAAAGGATGTGGTCAGTGAAGTTCCCTATATTAAACACACCAGATCAGCATGTACACTGTGACTGTAAAATGAACACTACTAGGATTTCTGAATCAGCCATCCCACTTCATCATTCAAGAAGGGACCATACTGATACATCGAAAATACTGCATGTTACCTGTCCAGTGCACTAGTCACTGTACCAAAAGAAAACAGTTTCACAGGTAGGTCAGGTGCGCTAGAGCCTGGGGAATGCCAAAGAACGAACTGCACTGTGAGGTGACTAAGAAAGCAGGTAAGGCACCGCTGTACTAACAAGAAATTATTTATACTGGTGTTTGACCGGAACACTGTGCGTTTTACATACCATTATGTTCACAAAGGCCAAAGACAGATACAGGTTTTTCCTCGGCACTTCCCTTTTCCTCAGAATCAGTAGCAGCAGTCACCAGGCTTTGCTCTTTCTGTCCTTTCACTCTGCAGCTCCCTGAGGTCTCAGGCAGCCAGGGCTCCAGAGATCTGACAGTTCCCTGCACAGTTATTAAGAATCCACTGGCAGCCATTTAGGTCCTTTCAAGCCTTACCCTATAGCTTCGGGTTTCATTCTGACTCCTCAGAGCCTGAGCAGACCGTATGCCTGGAGAGACAGCCTTAGATGTATTTCTTTTCTCTACAGTACTCCAAACAGGAACTGCTTGATAATCTTTTCAATTCTTCATTTACTACTATAGGTCACTAGAAAAGAAGAAATGGTCTTCCTCACTAGGCATATATTTTACAGTGTTGCAGACACAACAACATGATTCATAATCACCTAGGGCTGCACTGGTCTTTCTTTTGTCCCAGATACTGAAAGATGCATTTTCTGCATTGAAAAGATGGGAAAGATACTGAAAATGCATTCTTCAGCTCAGAATGTTTGAATCGTTTTAGTTTCGTTTTTGTATTCTTTGTATGTCCATTCACTTGCAGACTGCAATGATTGTAAATCAAACAGCATCACATACGATTGAACTCTGAAGTCATAATTTAAAGGATAAATAACCATATATGTTTGGGGGTGTCTTAGTGATGCTGTAAGAACATAAAAATTCCATGTTCTAATCAGAAATGCCCTAGCAGAGAGTTAGGCAAGTCTCTCTCACCACGGACTATTAAGAAACCACTGGAATGTGAAGTAACTCTTCTTGGAAAAGGAGTTTAATAATACAATCTTTATAATGCCAGGGAGTCGTCAAATCACTCATAGATTGCATGCATTCTATTCCTTTTTCCAAGCTAAATATGCATTAGAAAAACAGCCACAAGATGGAGTTATTAATAAAAAACCATTCTGTTTCAAAGAAAATTTATGTTTGTAGCCTGATAGATACACCAGATTAGGTAATTTATCTCCTTAGCAAAAAATGTGTGTCACTCATTTCTTCTTTTAAATATACAGTCTTATACCTGTTATTAAACAGTCCGTAAATCTTAAATAGCAGAGCCTCCAAAAAACATTTAATCCAGAAAGAACTTCCATTTTGTACGTGAACAGTAGCTTCAATTGCAAAAGAAACCTGATGTAATATCATAAACTCGCAGTTATGTTATCTATACAATTTCTTTTGCAAAAACATCCAAGAAATAAAGTATTTAACTACAAAAACAGTTCTAGAAGGTATAACCTATGTTTTTGACCTTGGGCTTTCAGTAATCGCCTTACCAACAATGCAGGCACCTGTCACTGAAGTAGTTTGTATTACATTTCCGAGTCGAACCACTGGATTTGCAAGAAACAATCTTTGGTCTTGATTTTGATCCAGCTTCCTCAGTTGACTACAGTGGAGTGGCTTTATGATACACTAACGAACATAAGGATATAGGAAATTAAAACATGATGCTGACTATAACTTTGCTTCCCATTCTTGCATAAATCGTTTAATCAGTGATGCAAGCAGGATACCACCACTACATTTTCCTCCTTTCAGTTCAATTTTTCTGCCAAAGCCTAAATTAATGGCTTTTCCTTCAAACTTAGCAAGCATTCCAGCGCCAGGGTCCTTTGAGACCACACAACTGTGGTTAGGTAAGCCAGTGATAAGAATCCTATGTTAACTTGGAATTTTGAGTAGTATAGAACTGGATGTCAATTTCTTCTACATTTTCATGCGTTTGCTTTAGACAAACTGGAAGATCTTAGGGCTTTACAAGTTAAAAGCAGCCACTAAATTCCAGGTGGAAAGACACCAACAAGTAGTGCACCAGCAACACACTGCCAGCAGAAGGCTCTCTTCAGAGGTGAGAGTTTTTTCTACATAGTCTAGAATTCCTCGTGAAATATAATGAGGTGATTAAGTCTTAGGAACTTAAGCACTACGGATGATGAGAAAATTAGATCCTTTGAAAATGAGAGAAATGGAACTACTTTGTCTTCACAATTTATTGTGTCATGTTACGTAACAGTATCAAAAACTGCTAGTTACAAAAGCTGTAATTGAAGTATCAAAATCTTTGACAAAAAGAAAGTAATGTGGGAATTCAAACAGAAACCCTAATCCTGCATCCCTTTCTTTACAAAATTAAACAGAATTGTTGTCTTTGTCCCTGAAAACATTAGTTCCACCCCTAATGCTGATTCCCATGTGCTTAACTGGGTTCTAAATTGGAAGTATTTTGACACTTGTTTCAACTGTAATCAAGACATTTTAATGCCATTGACTTCATTTGAACTGAAGCATAATTGCACAGACTCAAGTTCATGTGCTTCTCTAAGACTGACATCCACTTTTTAGCAGGACCAGAAACTCTTACCAGCAACAAGAAAACAAGCGCATACATCACTGAAACCACCTGCACAACAACTGACTGTCTCAGCAAAGATCATCTTTAGGTGGTCAAAAAGAGAAAGATGATTAGCAAATAAAGCAATCCTTGCTGCCAATTGCTTTGATGCAAAATATTCAAGTGGGAGAGAGGCATATTTACAGTGCCTAACTACAAGCCATGATGTATGTGTTGAAGGTAGGGGACTAGCTACCTATCAAAGAATGCTGCTCAACTGCTCTAGAAAAGCAGTAATCTTGCTAGGCTCCCAGAACACCTAATCTGCTAACCTGAGCATCTAAATTAGATTCTTACTCTGTAGAAACATCCTTACGTCAAACCCTTGCTGTCACACATATATATAACTCTCACTTAGTGTGCTGGCCCATGTAACTATCTTCATTATCTTCCACCACTAGAAGTAACCATCCTAAATCAGCAGTCAAAAACAGAAAGAAAAAGAAAAAAAATCTCAAACAGAAAAATTAGACAGCCAAGAAGCTCTCTACCTGCATGGTCACAAAGAAATCAGGTGATTCACTCTGTTGACAAAAATAGTGCAGATAAAGTCACTTTCTTCAAAAATTTGTGGTCCTTTTATAAACAAAACATTCTATATTGTGACTAGAAGTGTTGCATGTCATAAAGAAATTATTATTAAAAAGATACAAAAACTTGTGAAAAAGGCGCACATTAAATATAACTTTTAAACATAACAGAATTTTTAACGATCTAGTTAACTCATTATTGTTATTAAATAGCTTTGAAGATTGAAGTGGCTGTTTAGGCTACATTATATATTATTGCTATGCCATATTATATATAATGCTTGCATTAACAATGCATTTCATTTAAGTATTTAACCAAACAGATTTATTGTAGGGTATTTAACATGAAGCCATTCAGTGAGAAAACTGAGAAAAGGATTTCAAACACCCTGTTTTTGTGTTTTAATTAGAATATGCTTTTTTGTCCCCACTTAAATAACTGATTAGAATCAGCATTTCAAACTCCTTCCTCTTGTATCCTACAGATATTTCATCACATATACATGTTTAGTTCCTAAGCTTTAATTATGTTAAATAGGTCAAACTCTCTATCACTTGATCTATTACGCAGTACAGAAACTTTGGCCAGCCGATTTTGCCTGTCTAGTTCTGTAAGGCCATTTCTCTTCTTTTCACATACTAGACTTGCTACAGGACTATGAATCAATCACTTTTCCTAAAGTGATTTTCAGAGTTATTTTAGGGACACTAAGCAATTGCAAAGGATATTCCAAAGCATGTATTACTTTTTTTCCTTCTTGGAAAAATAGTTAGATCTGAAATATGTAATTGCAATGATTCAGGTCTTGTTTTCTAGCTACTACTTTTTGATTACTAGTATATTAATATAAATATATACTGTATACACTAACTAATGTGAATATATAATGATGATCTATATGATACATTTTATGCTGAATAGTTCATTTGGGGTGTAATTCTAGAGAGGGAGAAGCTCAATTTGAATTTGTATTTAGAGCTAAAGATTAAGCTCATACGGAACCAGGGTTTTGCTTGAAGCTCATATCTAGTTAAAACCTTTTCAGACTTCTGTATCATGAAGTTTCCCATTACCACCCAAGCTGAGTTAAAATTACCCAGAAATGCATAGCCTATTGAGACTTACTGCTTAAATATACAAAAGGTTCAATCAGATAAATTACTGAATCTCATGGTTTTATTTTTTTTGCACAGACTACATTAGACTATTGCCTTTTACAATATTTAATTAAACAATTCTATCAATTATCCTGAGCAAATATGCAAATACAACCATAGCTGCTTCACGCAGTTTTTTCAGACTTAGCATTCATTAAAAACTCTGCTAGACTGTGTAGCATATTAAATTCATTTTGCAAACATAGCAATTGTCTTACCAAAGAAAACTGTTCCTTATAATTAAAACATTTGCTCTTATTTGGCACTTTTTCCTCTGGAAGTTGAAGTAGAAAGCTAGAAAAGGCTCCCCTGCAGTATTCACAGGTCTGGTATCTGGGGGCAGAAGCACACACTCAGGCCTGGGTTGTGGTTTATTTCTCCCCTGAATGATAAAGATATAATTAGCCATCAACAAAACTCTATCTTTAATCTCATCCACGCAACAAATACTTGGCTTGTAAAACCCATTGCTGCAAGATATTACTGGAACCAAGACCTTGCGATTATACACAGTCAGACTGGGTACCTACACAGAAAATGAAAACTCTACATCTACAGTGGTGGAATTTAAAAAAGGCAAGCTTTTTGGAAGGGATTCAAGCTCCCATATGAGCATGGTCTTGCCTGACACCGTTAGAAGTCTGCCCACGCCAAGATACATCTACGATGTTTAGGATTAATCTTGACATTGTACTCAACCACACTGAACTGCCTTTCCACCTGCATTTGGTAAAGACTATTGAATTAATCAATGTAGTATTTCACTTTCTCTGAGCTCAACATAAGTGTACATAAGGTATCCCTACGTGGAAATAAGTATTTCCTAAGCATCTGTACACAAATTCGCTGTGTCCATCTCTGGATTCCCTGCTGCAGTGTCCCTAAAATTCAACCTCCAAAGAGAACAGAGAGTTTTGAAGTGAGTGGGAACAGGTCTACAGTCAACTGAAAATCCAACAGGGTTTCCACATGCAGGCTGAACTGCTGTCAAGATCCGAGTTTTGAGGCTTACAGTTCAGATACTTGGTGATATAAGCTTAAGAATAACCTTCCTTTTCCAAAAGGCTCTTTCGCTATTGGAGGTGGGATACTGAAATAAGTACCCAGCAGAGTAAATACAATCGTGGTACAATCTGACACAGCAATCACCATAGTAATCAGCACACACAGTGCACTCTTCTCTGCTGCATTAGGTTATCTATATTAGAATTAATCTCAAGGATAACTAACTGCCACAAAGCAATCACACTGCAAAATAACACTTGAGCTGGATGGTATTAACAGCTTAGTCCACGCTGCATTACTAGCTCAAATTAGTAGAAGCATCCAGGTTTCAATTCATATCTTGACAGACACAACATTTTTAAACTTTGAGCATTCAATGGAAGACGCATACAGACACAAAATACAACAAAATTGTGTCCCACATCCATCAGTAAAAAACAAATTTGCTATTCTATGTATGCAATGTTGGAAAATAAACTGAATTCCTTAAACTTAAAGGTTGATGTGCTATTCCTGAAGGTCTTCCCAGCATGAAGTTTTAAGTCAGGATGGGCAACAATGCATGAGACATTGGACTCATGGACCTTAGTAAGGAAAGCAGAGAGGGAAAGAACAGATTTCACTGTGTTCTTCCTACGTCACTTAAAATTGACCCTCTGAAATATTAAGCAGTGAAAATCTCTGAATTAACCAAAACGACCTGAATGGACAGTCTTTGAAGAGGTGATCTTCACACTGTCCTAGACTATTTTAAGATTTTGCTGGACGATTTTTTTCCATGTGTCTCTACACTGACTTTGTAAAAAAACAATAAAAATCCAAATGCAAAAAGGGGGGTTTTTTGTTTGTTTGAACATCACAAGATCTCAGGCTCCACCTAGAGAGCAAGCAAGACTCACTCCTAAAGCAAACTAAAAGTTTTTCTCTCCTGTGGTATGTTTAAGTAGACTGGTCTATGATATACCTGCCTTTCATACCCATAAAATCCCATTAAAGTCAAGAGAAGAAAATTGTGACATGCAGAGACACAGCTTCATAGCAAGTACTCGCTGCAGAAAGAACACAGCAACCTTTGTGGACCAGGCTGGCACTTAAAAGACCAATCAGGAGAGAAAATGCTAAAAAGTTTCTAAAGAAATGATCCAAGTCAAACTAACTTACTATGACATATCACCTTCTATCTCTGTGGAGCAGGTCTGCTTTTAATTCCAATATATGCTATTATTTTCCTTTTGTTTTAAGGTAAATCTGTGACTGGATATAACTCTTTCTTAAAGAAAACTTTTAAACACCTTTTTAAAACACTAGAAGTGTGTACCACTTTTCTAAGCAGTTTGAAATGGACCTGCATTTTACACAGGACTACTGGTTCCATATTTATACAACGGCACTACTGTCAACTAATTAAAGTGCAACTTCATGCTGAAAACTATTCTTTGTAGATGGAAAACCATAGTTTGACATTTTAAAACCAGGTTACTAGTAGATCTGTTCATCAATAAAAAACAATTTAAGATACTATTTTAAGAAATTGATCTCATATGCACAAACAGTATTTCTCCCATTAAAGATAAACATGATATTTTAAAGCAGAAAAGCAGTTTAGGAATTCTACTATTTTTGCTTCCCTTTATAATCCATAGCTGAAAAAGAAAATAGAAGTGCAAACCACTACAACCATGAAATCATGTATCGAAACTGCATCCTGAGCATCCTAAAGGGTTTGGCAGGTTATATTTGGTACATAACACATTGTCAAGAGCACTTCCTGTTCTTATCACAATAGCTTTGTAGCTATTTAGGGAATTTAGTCACTTGAGCAAGTCTTTGCACATAAATAAAGACTGGGAGCATGAAAGAGAAAGCATTTTCAAGGCTTTCAAAAGAGATAGGAGATTAAACAGAATGTATCTCTCCACATTATGGGTTCTGTGTACTGAAAAGTAGTGTTACATTTTTCTTTATGGGGCAGTGTTTGTGTTTGTCAAATTAGAAGGCAACACTAAGATGTAAAACCCTTTATTTTTTTTGTAAACAGTCTAAAATAGTACACTCGTGAAAGCCACAGAAGCAGTAACAGTACAAGCAATCACCCTGTGTACTCCAATGCATGGTGCTCGCCCTGTAAGACGGGAAGAGATATAGAAAAAAAGATTCATCACCTCTTTGGGAGCTGGGAAGAAATGGAACCGAAGATCCCAATAGGATCCTTATCCCTCAAAGGAAAAAGGACTGTGGAAGAAGAGTTCATTGCAAAGTTAACCCAATAAATGTTATCCTTCAGTTCAGTGTAGCATTTTTAAACGTTCTAAAGTTTAAAGATAACTGACAGTGCTCTAGGATCTTGCTTCACTTACTAGCCCTTGCAAGAACAAACATTTTAGATAACGGATCTGAAACCTTGGGACACCTAAAAAATTTTTCATTTCTGAAAATAGAGGCCACTAACATCTTTCACACAAACACTTGTAGGCTAAAACAGGATAAACTTGTTTCCTTTTTCAGGTATACTTATTAAAACCTAGTTCTTGTTCTGTTGTACACCCTCTTCTGCTCACACATGTTATCATCCATATATAAATTTTCCACTTTTTTGCTAGAAATCCAAGCACAAAGTGGTTAGGGTGGTTGTTGGGGTTTTTTCTTTCATTTCCTGCTGGAAAGTAAAGGGGAAAACAAAAGTCTGGAATCAGTTTTTTTCCATTTGGTAAGCAGCTTTATCCAACTGAGGATGCAGTTGGTGAGGTTCACAGAAAAACAAAAGCTTGCAGAAGGCTTTACAGGCAGTTTCATGTAAATACTTCCCCAGAGGTCAAAGACGTCCTGTACTGTAAACTCATTTAATTTTGAATAATAATTAAATCCAATTATCAATGTTTAATTTCTGTTTTGTGGGGAAAAAAAAGGATATTTGAAATTATCACAAGTAGTGGATGTACCACACCGACAATGTATGAGTGTCTCTGGGGAATGAAATATGTTTTATGAACAAAGCCTTCTCTTTATCAGTAAAAAGTAAAATATAAAAATTATTTTGTTGTCACTGGGTACTTTATAGTCCCAGATACTTATCAGCACTCTATAGTAATAAACACAAACACAGATCAGCATCATTGAATTTTCACCTTTACCTTATTTTAAACATGTATATGTACATAAAACAGTGCTATAACTCTAAAACTATCAAGAAGCTAACTAAATAGGCAGCAACATTTTTAGTTTAGTTTTTTTTTATCCTCAGAACATACTCTCTTTTTCTTCTCTCCCCCCGCAAAAAAAAAAAAAAAGACAAAAAAAGACAAAAAAAAAAGAAAAAAACAACCAGCCAACCAACCAACCAACCAACGCTTAATTTCATTACAGACTTTAGAGGGCAGAACTGCTGGGTTAGCTTTCTCACTGCAATGCTCTGGTAGTAAATTATTTGAGTAAAAGTTGGAAAATTTACAAGATCAAAACCTACCAATGTAAAGCAACAGTTCTTGTCCTCTTTTCCCTATCTTGGTTATCATCAGTTGTCATTGTCCACAGAGCACAGGACATGCTGAAACTATGTACTCTTTCCACCATATTCACTGTGAATTAAACAATTTTTATTGCAGCAAAGACCTTTTACACAAGATAGAGAAATGACTTGAGTCTCCATCAGATACCAAAATCACTTGAAGTCAGTGGAAACAAACTGGGCTTTGGATCACACCTTTCCTCTTACGGAAGCTTCCTTTATGTGTCACATTATGCTAATTTTTCTCTCCTGATATTTTTCACATTCTACTTTCTATGATGCTTTAGTACTATCTAGTCTCTATAGTAATAAGAACACCATTCAAGTATAATCAGGTATCTCCTTGCTAAAATAGTAAAATTACCAGATTTTTCCCCTACTCAAGGTGAATATTTCATTGTACACAGCAATAATATTCATTCACAACAGCCATGCTGCATGTTGCCCCTTTAATTCTCAGTTCACTGCAGGAAGGAATGCTTTTAAAGGTAGTATTACTCCTAAATCAACTTGCAGTGTTATCAGATTGCATATGCATACCAAAGAACTCATTCCATTAGGACATTAATGATTTTTTTTTAATCATTACTAGTACAATGGGGTGATGTATTAGTATTTGCATGTGTAAATAAATTCAATTAATGAGTTAATTGCACAGAGACATGAAAATTAGTTTAAACAAGTCAATTAAATCATAAACAGTTCAGAAATAAGAAAGTGTGCTTGTAATGCAATTAGTGTTCTAATATGCTAGTAACTTTAATAAACAGGATCTTAATTATATGGCAGGTCAAAAAGAAAAAGTATTTTAATTGATATAAAAAGGAGCTTTTTGCTGCTACACTACAGAGTCTAGCTGAGTTTAGAGAAAATGATCCATGTTAATGAGATCAGAATGCTGTTATCTAGAATAATAAATAAGGATTTTTGTATTTTTAATAGAAATTCATCACCAAAGTGGTCCAGATGACTGAACGAAGCATTACTGACTGTGAGAAACTAATCGCACCACAATCTGCACGTGACTGAATTATACATTCATACGATGCTCTCCCAAAAGCTTTTCAGAGTAGTAAAACAACTGCTAGAATAAAATATTCGGTAATATTTTAATATTAATCATCATAAATTAATTTCATATTAATACACTGAACTCAAAATGAAATGAGTTGTAGTGAAGTGATGACTCATGGAAAAGGCCATCTCTCTTGTTATTGTGTGTGTTAATTTATGAGGAAAGTACGCTCAAGGTCACCAAATGCCATTCCCCACACTTCCAAGTGGTGCTGCTTACCGAGAACGCTCCTGGTGGAAGGGCCGCTTCCAGGTGTCACTGGTCAGTGGACTGAGGGATCGTTATTAGCGTTTAGCAGATTCACTGAAGAGAAGAGCTAATATCTTAAATGCAGAGGGTGGGGTTTTTAGTCAAATTTAAAGGACAACTGGCATGTATTACTCTATCAGTTTATAACCTGTACTGAGGAAAGGGCAAAAAGGAAAAGCCCCACAGCCAAAGAAAAAAACTGCCTATCTGTAGCAATAACTTCACTTGCTAGCTTTAAATTTAAATACCAAACCTAGCTACTACAGAGTGCTATACTGCTGGAGCTTTGAATAGGTTAAGTGTATGAACTAGCTCCTTAAAAACATCAGTTTCACTAAGCTGAAATCCATAGTACAGACTCACATGCTGCACATTCTCTGCTGTGTGCTGGACACAGCGGAGCTGGGATGACATGCCACCCTTGTCCCATCCCACTGCACTGGCAGAGGAGCAACTACACCCCAAAACCTTGATTCCCCCAACAACTTTGAAATAAGAGGGCACAGTAGTAGCTATCTGCATCATCAGTCAGTTAAAATTTTAACAGCAACTGTTGTGAACATTTAATTCCTGTATCAAGCAAGAAATAGTTCCCTCTGTAATTGGGGATGCAATTTCAACCTAGGTAGCATGAGACAAAGCCGTTAGTTGCCTACTTTTCCATTCCAAGAAAATTCTCTAATATTTGTTCCTTTATTGAATCCACAGGCCAGTAAATTAATGATTAGCTTTACAGGAAGAAGTGGCTAAGAGGATTTTCCTACGAAGTATTTGCCTAAAGCTCCTACAGTAAAGCCTGAATGGGAAGGAAACTACAGAGGAAGGGAAGTATTATCCTACCTAACATATTTATACAGACCCATTAACATCTTATGACACATGATATTAAACAACTTGGTAACAAAAATCAGCCCCAAAAGCCAGAGAAATGAAATTATCACCTTTAAGAAACAAACAAAACACAAAAAAAAACCCAAAAAACCCCACCACAACACACACCAGAGGTCTTGTCCAGAGACACAAATGGATGGTTTAAAGCCTCTTTCGGTTTTTAACAAATGTGGATATTTACTGGGGTTTTCTAAATGTCTTGAAATTTGGTCCTAGGGACTTCCCTCTGGTCATACTGGAATTAATCATCCTGAATTCTTATCATATCCCTCTAACTGTTTACAAGTCAGTAAAGAAAAACACATCAAAAGTGGAAATCAATTAATATTTTTACAGTATGCCATGCTTCCTGTAATTTGATTTGTTCATGTTTTTATGATTATTTTTAACTCCCTAAGAATGGAGAGTGTATATACCTGTTCACTCAGCACTGCCTAGAGACAGGGACAGCAGCAGAAGGGAAACAGCCTGTCCCTCCCTCAGGAACTCACCACTAGAACAAATGGCACACAGACCCCAGAGACATCCAGGTTGAAACATGGACCCGTTCGCTCTTTCCTTAAGGAAATGGCAGGAGGGTAGGGATATTAGCCTGGCCTGAGCGGGATAACAGGGTAGGGTAGGGATGAGGGCAGCTAAGAGAAGATGGAGAGGTTCAGTGCTTTTATATATGTGTGATAATGAAGTGGAACGCAGCAGCACTGCTGACCTTTCGAATTCTGGTACCACCAACAATAAGTGGATCACAGGTACCTAAATCTGCTGCCCTGAAGTCCGGCAGGGATGAGCATTCACTACTCCAGTGACTTCTCAGTGCACGCCCCAGAAAAAATAGCCGCCTAACATTTCATTACAGCACTCCTATTACACCCCTGTCATAAATCAGAGCACATACATGATATTTCTGTCCTTGCCTGACATTGAAATCACCTGCATATGTTTCAATAGCCTAGAACTATAAATGGCTATTCAGCAGTGTCTGTTGTTTTCAACACTTCGATGCAAAAAATTGTTACCAGGTGGTGGGAGGAACATGACTTACAGTATATATTTTTTCAGTGAGAAGTAGTTTTTCCTGTACTGAAGTCTAGCAGAATAAGAGCTCCCAGAATTTCACAAAAAGGGAAAAAGGTATAATGAATACACAAAACTGAGTAAAAACATCAAGAAACATTTTTAAACAATTTCCTGAAGCCTGATGCCCAAATGCCTTTGGAAAGCTCTTCCTGCAGCTTTATTTGCATTAGCTACTACTAGGCTGTCAGCCAAGGGCCTGCTGCAGAGAGCCACCCATCCCCTGAACACAATGACCAGACCCACACGTCTAACTGCCCTTCTGGTACTTCCCTTTTCCAAACACGTGAGAGCAAAGCTTGAAATAAAATTTACTCTTTGCTCTCAGCAAGAACTAATGCTTATCAAATGCCCTGGTCAAACACAATAAAATCACACTGGGTTAGGAAATTGCTTTTGTAATTGATTTACTAGTTTTCATAGAAGAAAAGGCATTTCAGTAGCATTTTCATTGAACTGCTTGTCTACAACAACAATCCCCACTGCCCCTCCCAAATTTCTGGTTTTAAAAAGGCAGTATCTTTGTTTGAAATAAGTAATGGTATGAAACAAACATTGTACATGGTGGTATATGCGTTGTAAAAGAAGCTCTGGACATCGAGATTTGGAGAATTAGCCATTACTCAGAACTGCCAAGCATATCACAGAAGCAGCTGCATGGTTTTCTATAGTTGAAGCTGCAGCACACCAGTCAAGCATGGGGTGTGCAGGAGACTTAGGTTCTCAATTTCTTTGTGATTCTGGCTACTGACAAAGCCTCGTACAGCACAGGCATGGTTCGTTTTTCATTATTTCTGCTTTCTGGGTCAGGGACTTAACAGTGAACAGCAGGATAAAATATCTGGACCCTGGAATATATTCAAGACTCCAAATTATGTTGGTCAGTAACAAAACAGACAAATTTGCAAAAGCCTGAAATACTTAATAGAAACAGCCCAAGAAGAAGCTACACTTCCACTCTACCTAGAAAAAATGCCTCAGTATGATGAACCACAGAGACAGGCAGTTCACTCCCTTAAGCCAGTATTAATTTTTTTTCTAGACAACTTTCAATTAAGATGGTCTGTCAACAGGACCAGGTCCATAGAAAACCTTGGGCCATACCACGTTATCTCTGCCTGCAAAGCAGGAAAATATCCTTCACCTACTGCATCGGAGGTTAAATTCATTAACAGAGAGGAAGTTCCACGGTACCCTTACAGTAGGAATAATTTTAAAAGCTGAAGTGTTATGTAATACAACACAGGCTGTTTTGCTTTTCTAATCCCCCCACTTGCTTCCCATAGAAGGAAGATGCCCTGTGAATAACCCATTTCCCAAAACAAAAAACAAAGATCTGTTTTACTAACACAGTGACGTACATTTATTTTCACATATTTTTCTCAAAACCTAAATTCATCTTCCCAGATGTGTTCCCAAAGCTTTTCAGCCAAACCTCAGAGATCCTAACCTCACCATGAAGAGGCTTTTCCATCCAGCTGTTAGTTTCCAGTTCCTCAGTACCAGCTGCATCCTCTAGAAACCTGTATATACATCTGTCCAGCACCCCCCAATTTGCCAGCTCACACATCCGAAGGGTTTGCAAAGATAGCCACATATATGCAGCCATATCTGAGACAGCCTAGAGGGTTAATTGAAGGTAAGGCTGCAAAATTCAGCTTAGTCCACACAGAGCTCAGGGCTTCTGCTGTTTGAATTCAATCTGTTGTCAAGACAGTTTAAGAGTGCCCAGCCCCAGAGCATGGTCCCTGTGTCTACAGACAGATCTTTCCTGTCACACACCATTCATTTGGAGCTCAGAATGTAAAAAATTGGAGTATCTACTCATTTTTAAAATATCTAATATACAAATCTTGTAAATAGTCTCAGATTCTTTATTCTGTCCAATTCATACAAAATATCAGCAAAATACCAAGCAAAGTTCCCAAGAATTTTCATTAAAAATCAAATTTAGTTTCTGCTGCCAAATTTCACATAAAATGTTAGGTTGACATTTAAAACACCTTCTTGCACAAAGGACACTGTTCAAGTATTACAAAAAATTAATTAACCAGATCTCACATGCTTTTATGTATTGTAATTCATGGATTACTGAGATTCATAATTGAATCATATGTAGATGTCACCTAGAGGTACTAAACCAATTCTCCTACTTGTAATTGCCTGACTAAGTAAGAATGACACTAACTTTAGCATTTTCTCTCTGATTAAGGCCGCTATAGATTTGTGGTTGCCTCCATGTAATATGAATCAATAAAGAATAATTTTCCAGGCAGTAAATCAATTGTCAGTTCACAGACCCTAATACCCCTGTGCAGGATTTATTGAAAAAATGAATGGCAGTCTTGTTAGTGGATGTACAACATGCTTTACAGGCACATAATGGTGTAAGGCCCAGTCCATTACATACACTGCTGTACCTGCCAAGTTCATTAACACTTTCCTTGCCTTTTAGAACTGTGTTGAAATGGAAGAAAGGTGAACAGGCCTTTTAACAGGAAGAAAAGAAATGAAAAGATTACATTTGCACTAGCATCTTGGTGTCTGGATATTCCCATTTCTCCCATAAGACTTTAGTGGAAGCACGCCACTCTGCAGAGCGAATATTCTGAAATTATTAGCCAACAGATCAAGCTGAGACTGAGACTTTAGTAGTTAAGCTGTCTGGAGAACCACCAACAGAAAAAAATAATCATTGGAAAATGCTAACATAATTAGATCCAAGCACACTGTATAGATATTTTGTCTTTTTTTTTTTTTTTCCCCTGGTAAAAAAGTCCGATCAGACTCCTTTTTCTGTATTTCTCTTCTTGGCTTTTATACAATACCACACTGTTACAGGATACAATTCCAGATCCGATGGACCTCTTCCTGAATCTATCATGATATTGTTTCCACAAGTAACACTTTTTTGGTCACTAAAAACTAGTTTTATTATCTCAGTGCCAAAAATAATGTGCCAAATGATAAAAGGTTACTGGTAAAATCATACCTTTCCTGAATCTATCATGATATTGTTTCCACATAAAAGTAACACTTTTTTGGTCACTAAAACTAGTTTTATTATCTCAGTGCCAAAAATAATGTGCCAAATGGTAAAGGGTTACCAGTAAAATCATACCTAGGCATCTTGGATGTCCCAGTCTATCAACATAAAGAGCATACAAAGGTAAAGAGCATCTATGCAGACCACTCCCCAGTACTAGACTCAGTAAGAGTTTAGCTCCTTCCTAAGGGAGGTAAACACATCTTAAAGACACTCAGTGAAAACATTTTGTCATTATCTAACAAAGAACAACATGCCAGTACAGGAGGAAGATAACAAAGATGACTTTTCTTCCTTCACAGACAATTACCAAGGGCAATTTTGGCCCCACCTGAAGAGGGAGCTAAAATAAATAAATAAATAAATAAATAAATAAAAAGGTGTTTAAAAAAGCCCACACCATAGAAAAGTGTAAAGAAAGAATTTTAAGAAATGGCTGAAAAATCTGTTCTATGACAGTCAATCTACATCCCTGTAATTCACTTCCGAATCGCTTAGCACCGCCACCAATGTCACCTTTAAAAATTGAAAGGTATTTGAACTTTTCTCAATACAAAGAACAATGGTTGCTCCCTTTCTTACAAAGCAGTGGAAAGAAAAATTAAAATAGAAGCTATGCACATAGAATTTTATGCAGAGAAGGCAAAAATTATGCCTTATGCCAGACTATTATGAAGAAAGAACTTGTCATAAATTCAAACTAGGCTCATTCTCTTACACATAAAATAAAGGTTGAGTGCAACCTTCAAGCAAAGGAGACAGAAAATGTGCAGGCATTGTAATATCCACACTCTCCTACAGTGCTGAGAAAATAGGACCTTAATTATCCAACATTGTTGTCACCTAAAATAAGAACTAATGCTCCCCCACTGGTTTCTGAAAATCCATTCCACCCTCAATTCAGTATCAAACCCACACTGCATAGTCTAACTTCTCATCCTACTTGCAATGATTGTATTTTTTGGCATTGTGAATTTCATGTCTTTGCTGGGAAATAAATAGAATTGGACAAAAAGTATTCATTAAAACCCATTTCTCAAACAAAATGGCCTTCAAAATGAATACCTTCCTCCTCCCAACCCCTGCCATTTCTGCTGACATTTTTCAATACAAGAGTCAGATACTATTTAAAACCAGTTTGTGGATTCTTTTTGTCAAGGTAAGATCTGTATATTTAATCTGAGAGAAGAGATCATTTAGGGGTTCTAAGAAGAAAAAATTAGGTACGTTCAAACTATGTATTCATACATATTTGTATTTTGCTATTTATTTAAAATAAACTGATTTTGTTGCAAGCAAGTGTTTTTCATTCTTCTTGTTACACAATCTTTTTAATCAGCTAACCCTAGAATAATACAGTTTAGGTTTGAAGGGAAGTTTGGAGATCTCCAGCACATTCCTCTGCTCAAAGTAGCTCCAGTTACTTCAGGTTGCTTAGGGTCTTGTCCAGATGAGGTTTGAGTATCTCCAAGAACGATATTCAAAACCTTTGGGGGCCCCTATAATTTGATTACTCACATCATTATTTTTTTCCCCTTATATCTGATGATATGAAATTATTGTTCATGCCTACCACTTGTACCTCCATGATCAATCTCCCTCCAACTTCATAAATAAACCGGATCCTGTAATTTATTCCCTTCTGTCACATGAAGAGTATCCAGAGACTTTCTCTTTTCCCAAAATGCCCAGCTATCCAGTCCTGCAAACTCCCATTTATTTCCTGCTATCCTCCTTGCTAGCTTTGCCAGCCAAACAAGAGTCTTTTCCTAATGGTTTATATCCTACGGCTAGCAAACGATGCACCCTGACTAACACTGGGAAATGACAAAAGAACCTGCTGGAAGCTCTTTCTCTGCCACATAGCATGAAAAATTTCTCCTTTCTATTCTTAATTTTGTATTTAGAACAAAAGAATGCAAATCACAAAAAGGAGAACATCTCCATATTTTCACTGTAACCACTGGATGGCTAGAAGTGATGGCAACTGAGCTCCGAGTACGTCGTTAAAATACAGTGATGATAAAAGAAAAAGCTATTATATATATATATATATGTTTGAAAATAGTGCTATTATACAAATTTACAAAAATTACAAATTAAAACCACAAAAATAGTTTTCTAGAACTGGAAATCTGTTCATAATGAACGTATTTGTCACAGGTATCACTTTGCTGGCGTTGGGGATTGGTAGCTTTCTTTTCAAGATTTCACTTTTTTGCTTTTTCTCCCATCATCTCATCATGATACTCAATGAGTATCCGAAGAAGGATACTCAATGCATCACCTGAATGCAAATTTTAAAGTAACAGAAAACAAGATGTACCAAACTTAAAACTGAACTTGATTGTTTTTCTATAACATTTGACTAGAAGGAAATTTGATGAGGAAGAGCTTAAATCACTGCTTACATACAAACCTGAGTAACATCAGTTTCTCCTTTAAAAACCAGTGAACAAAAACCATTCTGACATTCCTGAAATATTTCATTTTATAATTTCCCACACTGTATCAAGCAATGCTTTGGAAATAAATCTAAATATTTTGGTTCATTTAATTCAATACTATTTTTTCGTGTCTGTGCTGCTTCCCATCCACTTCCCTGGCTGATCTACATCTCCCATAAACTACTGCAACCTCCAGCCTCCTGCAGCACACCACACCACTTGCAGTGCAGCCAAAGATTACAACACACAGCAGTGACTGAGTCCTTTCACTCAGTTATATGCTGTAGGTTGGCACAAATGATTGTGACAATCATTGTAGTGTTTCATTGTTTGTCCAGTCCAAAAAAAAATATAAATAAAATCAATGAAATTTACTTAAAATTGAATGTTTTATTTTCCACACATGACTTGACATCTTTGAGGAGAATGAAGAAAGGCAAAACCAAACGTTTTTGCATGATTTTCTGAGATGCTTTGTGCAAGGGTAAAGGAATTACCCACCAGCCCTACAATAAACATTCTTACACAGGCACACAAGAAGCAGATAGTTAAGTCAATATGTTTATACTTCCATACACAATTCAAGCACCACTTCTGCACACATTTCAGTATAAACTGTTTTTACACTGTTCAACTGAGTACATGCAGAAAGCACCCATTATTGCCAGTGCTGAGAAGCTCGGATTATAACCCCATCTACCTATCCCACTCATTCCATAAACACAAAGTTGCTCAACTTAAACATTCGATTCCCAATATCAGTTTCCAGAGAGTCCCTGATGAACAAGACTCCACAAAAAACTTACGACTAGGCTCAATTCTCTTCCCAGCTCCAGCCCCTGTCTTTGCTATAGAAGATTCATCTCACACAACAGCCCACTCTAAGCTATCAATTACTCCTGGACGAGAGAAAGAATACCAGATGCCCTTCCCGTGGAAACTATTCCATTTTTCATCAAACCACTCAGTAAAAAGAGAAGTAACAGCAAAGAATATTGTTGTAGCCTAGGGGAGCTGAGAGGGCAAAGACTAGGTGTCTAGGTCCTGTTTCAGTTACAGTTGCTGGATGTCATTCAGTACCTGCTTAACATAAAATGGAAGCACTCAGTGCTGGGACTGTGAAATACTGAGCTGTTAAATGAAAAGGGGATTATGACCAATTCCTCTTACTCCTGAATTTATGTTGTAAAAGAGTAATCTTACCTTCATTCTTGAAAGCAAATCTGAAATGATCCAGAGCTGGTGTGATCCCCATTCTGAGCCATCACCTGGGGAGCCTAGGGGCTAAAAACTTTGCACTGAAGGACAAATGCTAAAAAAAAAAAAAAAAAAAAAAAAAAAAAAAAGGTATACTGAAAATCTCAGTCTTGTGCTTTCTGTCACTTTTAGCTCTTCTGCAGATCTAGCCCATAAACCTTAAAAACTTTATAAGGCAACATGGTTTCAAGGGCTAGCCATGCTCCCATGCTCACAGAAACCCACTCTATTGATATTCCTCTAAGTAGGCTCCCTTTGAAAATTTCAGAAGGTTGGAACATTTCCTAAGGAATACACACTCCGAATGCCTCCCTTCTGCTATACTCATGCATTCTGCACTCACACTCAGTGAAAATAAATTCTTGCTCTTAATAACAGATGATTCCTTTACATAGGGTCTGATCTATAGCCCAGTAAAATGTTTCAACTGACACAAAACTCTGAAGTTGATGGCTAATTTCTATTATTTTCACCATACTTTTATATTAAGCACAATATTAAACAGCCTAATAGATCCAGATGGCTGGATGACTTGCCTGAGAGGCAGTCAATATTTTCTTTTAAATGAATCTAAATATGTCTACAGCTTTTCTGCTATAATGGGGTCACCACTAACAGTAACCCAATTTACCATTTTTTATGCATATGCATTATTTTTAATACTTGATCACTGAAAATATATCAGGAAAAAAAGAGAGAAATGGAAGAAGGTCTCATCTGCAAAACTAATCTTGTTGCAAATCATCCGAGCTGACAAGGGGTTTGAACTCAAAAACAGTGAACATAAGCTTCAGGAAGCTTCATCCAATAATTTCAGAGCTTAATTTAGCCTTATTTTGTTTATTTTTAAGGCTTTTGTGCATATTCTTCTCTATAATTTGCACATCACCTTGTTCATTATTGAAATAGCATTTCAATACATGTCTAATCAAAATAATTACTACAAATTATTTAGAACTGTGAAGCATGTGGGACTAAGCTTTCAGTTCAAAAGTAAGTCTATATAATCACACAGAGAGCCGCTCTAGAGACTTTTTATAAAGTAATCAAATTGTGAAAGTTAGCAATGCAATTGATTTTCTTGTCAGAAGATCTACATCACTGCCTGGGATGCCAAATGGCTGATGAGAAATTCATTCACCTACAAGCCTGGGAGCAATCACCCACCTTCCAAAACATTTGAGTAGGTGGGAGAGTCTGTTTTAAATGAGTCACCTAATTATCTGCAATACATTGCTACAGAAAAACAAGCAACACTGAGAAATATACATTAGTTTCTTTATTTTTCATTTCTCATTGGCACTTTTTCCTTCTCAAATACAGCTCCATTCTTTCATGCCATGTCAGAAAAGACACATGATAATATTGTAGCATTCAATGGAAGAACTGCTTCATTAACAACTGAGTTATGTCACATCCTTTCATACCTTGCTATATGACTGCAAAAACTTGACAAGACAAACCCTACCACAATGCATCAGCCAAAGTGGATACAGAGATATCGCCTTTAGAAGCCTTCTGTCATGACAGGATTTCTTTATTTTTTGCTCTGTAGGTTCTCCTTGCTGAAGGCTGCACAGGTCCTTCAAATACGTCTTGGCGGGCCACACACTGACTCATACATCCTACTGTTATCCACTAATAAGTAGTCATGTGGCAAAGAAATGTTTTAAGTAAAACTGCAGACAATACCACAGTACTGTACACGATTACTCCTTCTCAGCTTTTAATTTGGAGTTTGCAAACACAAACAGAAGGCATGCTGTTATATGGGGCTTCATATCGTTTTTGTGATTTTTCTATTTCCTGCACGGTCTTTTGCATAACACCTTACCTTGCCCTGTCTGTTTTCTAGTCGGAATACAAGTATGTAATTGTTTCATATCTCAGGACTATTACAGGAATGCATTACCTGTTCATTAAACAGATCGAGAACTTTTTCAATAGTGGCTAGGGGACTCAAACATCCAAGGCAGCAAACAAGTCACACATAAGTACAAGATACTGTTTTTAACCACTTTCTTCTCAAGCAGAGTTGCTGGAGACCAGGTTGTACCTTAACCTTGAAGTTGATTTTCAAACATGCCTCAGGAGAATAATGTCTGCAAGAACCATTAAAATGCAAAATACTTGTGCTTCTAAACTCCATCTAGCACATTTAAAGGGTCCCTCCTATCCCACATATTAGCCACAAGCTTTCTTGATGAGTACAATCATCATAACGTGCAAATTAAAAATAGACATTTCTAAAGCTAGGAAAAGCATACAACAAAACTTTTTGGCAAAGTTATGTGCAGAAGGTTCATTTCATCGAAACACCGAGTGATGCAGTTACTAGTGAACCCACTTACTGTATGGCCTATGGAAAGCTATAGGTGATGGTCACTTTTCCCTTATGAATCACCATATCTACTTCTGCACCATACTAGTCTTAAAGTGTCTTCTGCTCTAACCTTTCTGGGGAAGTAACTCCTAGTTAATGATGTGGAACAATCTGACCTCTCCAAGTCTCTGTTTTACAAGCAGGAGTTTGTAAAATACAGATAAAGATTTTGTGCTATAAATTTTGCCACTCTTTTAATACACTCAAAACCCCCATAGTATAGGAGTTAATATGAGGCCTTGTTAGCCATGATTTTCTATTCACGTGTCTACTCAAAACATATGACACACTAATGTCACCAAAATATTCTCCTTCATAACAATGAACTCAGATTCATACAGTGATAATTCACCCACATCTTTCTTGTCAGGTGCAGTACTAATATGCGGTAGGATAACATGCCTGACCACTTACAACGCTCACAAAAGCCATTCTTACATGGGTGTTTTCCACTGACTCCATTATGCATATTTTTCTGCTTTTTCAGGCAGTTGATGCATGAGACAATGCTTCATAAAGATGAACTTTGCTAGAAATTATTTTCAAGAAGAGACTGAAAAGGGAGACTAGCATTTTATGTTTAAGATTGAAATATCAAGCTACTAATGAACAAGGACAAGCCAAGGTGAAAAGAAATATCTGGCATACAATAAAGGATTGATGTGTACCTCGTTTGTTCATCATCTTAGCATACAACACCATTTAAAACTAAATATGAAACATCTTTATATTTACTAGTGTTTTTCCTGGGACACCACAGATTTTAGTCCATTTGATCATGCTATAGGACCTTGTGTTCAGCAAAAGTCCTTCTTTCCCAAGTAGCAGAGGTGAGCTTTTGAATACTGGGACAGAGAAAAGAAAGGCATTTTACACAGCTCTTACTATGCATGTGGTGTTGGGAGAAGGGCCAAATGTGCTCCAGGGCTTGAATAAGACCTGCATGCTTAGCTCCAACTTCTCAAACTGAGCTGTTTCCATTATCTTACCAACCACAGTTACCTCACAAGTATATGACATACTTCAATTATGCAGATGCAGATTATGAAGACAAACACCATTATTTTGCCTGACCATCTTGTCTGAGCTCATGCCTGAGAAAGGCCCTAGTACTTCCCAAAGCACTTCTCGAACATTATTTCCAAACTTGAATTAAGATGCCAGAGAATGCAACAGCAATGGAAAGTTATTCAGGAGGTTAATTACCTGTACTACTAAAGCAACACACCTTATTTCTAAGTCTGAGTGTGTATCTCATTATATATCTATGCAGTAGAACAAAGAAACTTTTGTTTTTTCAGCCCTTATGTACACACTGATTAAATTCCTCTCCAGTTCTGCCTTTGATAAAAACAATGGACTGTACTCCTTGAATATCTCAGTGTAATATGTGTTTAAAGTAACTCTATGGACTCCCTGTAACACCTCAATATCACTCCTAAATTGTTTATCTTTTAATAGCCACTGCATCCTTATAAAGTAGTCTTTACTGCTAATACTTTTTTATTTTTTAAACACTCATAATTTCTTGTGCTTCTAGGGAAGTGCCAATGGGACTAATATTCAGGCAAATCCTCCAACTACTTGGTTGAATCTTTCCCAGACCAGTTCTCTGCCCTAAAGATAGAACTACTTTTCATTTAAGCATATTAAAAACACATCACTTTCTCATGCTCTGCTTTTTTCAAATAAAAAAATAGCTCTCTGATTAGCAGTTTCTGCTCTTGTTTACCCTTTTTAAAATTGCTGGGCCCTTTATGAATATCTCATGTTAATACTTTCTTTTGGCGGCCATTTCCCTTCATTTCCTCTCTTCTTTGCTATATTCCAATTTAACCACCTTCCTCCCACCCCCAGCACAGTGAACAAATTACCTTGAAACACAAAGCTCCTCCCAGCACTTCTCTTGGAAATACTCCGTTCCGGACCACTTCTTTTTTTTCAGTCTATAACCCTACCCGGACAAAAAAGAACCAGCTGATTTTTCTTCTTCTATATGCCTCCCACAAGTTTGGCCACAGTTCGTTTTTATCCTGTCTCAGGTCCACCTTCATTGTCATCTAGGCATGTATAACCTACCAAAAGACTTCAAGTAGAGCAGATGATCCCAAGACCCAGCTCAAAAGGAAAGAACATCCCAGGAAGTAATCTGAGTAGCTTCACCAAGTGTATAAAGCTATACTAGTTTTCATTAACGAGCTTATTGGTCTACAGTGTTTCATAAGTTTTGCTGTGAGGTGACTGAAGAAAACATCATTTTCCCTTTGTAAGTCTGCAGATGTTTCTTTACATAGTCACAACATCAAAGAAATGACTGTAGTCTGTAACAGCTGACCTGCAGCACAGAGAGAGCGTGCACAGCAACACAGACACTAACAGTCTTTTCCTTTGGATGAAAAATCTTTGATAAGCATACATTTAATTAACCGAGGCTACAGAGAAGCTGAGTACAACCGGATTCCACACTCCTTTGTAGTGTACAAGCTCAAAGGTGAGGATATGACTCATCCAAAGATCACTTGGGGGTGGGGGTGGAAAAGGTGCAAGCAGATGATCCATTCACCTACCTGACCTTATTGCTCAAGTCTGTACCAATATAAAGAAGCATAAACGGTCCCTCTGGCTGTCGTAGATGTGTGGATTCTACCCCAGTGAGCTACCATTTTAACCAGTCTCTATAAAAAGAACTACTGGATTAAGAGAGTCTCTTTCCAGACTTGCAAAATCTCATTCAGCCTGAAGACAACTTTTACAAAGGCTCAGGTATTTCCTACCTTTGTTGGTGTTCAGCACAACTCCAACTTTCATATTTTTTCATAACTACTTTTATTACATCTTTCTCTCTCATTCCCTCATTTAAATAAAAGCCCTGGAAACCTATGGTTTCATAGATTGCCCACAACCCACAATTTATGGATGCTACTTACAACCTTCAAAAGCTTTTTAAAATAGTGCTGGATCTATTATTGTGAATTACAGTAATTGCAGCAAAGATTTAAGAGGCACTTTGAGAAATTCCAATTTCATGGTATGTTTCTGAACTCACTTCCTTGGCATCTGGGGGAAAACAGAGTTATTTTTTGTGAAAGAGCTTTTCTTCATATCTTTTGATAGAAACTTTCAATCGAAACTTCAGTATCAAAATTTCTCTTAAGACAAAAATGCTAGGTTTCCAATTCAAACTGCAACAGAGGCAAAGATGGTGTAAGAGTAAAGCTTCACCTCAGCTGTATGAATGTAAGTGAAAAGCAACCCCATTAGTAGAGAACAGCCTTTGGGATGTCCATTTTCTTCAACTTTCTAGGAGTTTCTTTTTCCAAGGTTTTAAATTGAAAGGTCAAGTGCGGTCAATATATTCTTAGATAAACAATCAAAACTGAAATTAGGTATCTGCTATTCATGAGAGCATTAGTAGGTTTGGGCTGAAAAAGTAAAAGTTCACTGACGTATAGGACTAGAAGAAACATCCAAGGAGCTCCCCAGCTTCCCTTACACAGCCTGCCCACCACCCTATCACACAAACAGATCACCTGCACTTGGAGACCACAGGAACCATGTGACAATAAACTAAGCAAAGAGGACAAGGTCTCCTCTTTACTTCTTCCTTCCAAAAACGCATCTTTTCCTACTTTAATCCTAAAAGCATCTCTACAGCCTGCATATTTAGGGTGCAGGCTGGAACAGGCACAGCACCCCACAGACAGACAAGAACTGAGCATGCAGCAAGATAGAGGAGAAACAGGGGCAGACGCAATGAGCCACACACTAAAAATATCTTTTTAAAAAGGCTCCTTAAGATCCTAGAGGCCTCACAAATAGTTTGATCTTACTGGGCTGAGAAAGTCCTAGAAGAAAGGATCAGCTCACAAGGACAAAAGCAGACTGAGACCAAGTCCTTCAACTTCCAGACCGTCTCCCAGTGATTTTTCAGACCTTCACCCAGTGATTTCTCTCTCTTTAAAGAAATTAAAAAATAAGAAAAGTTCTAGTTAACATTCTTATAACAGCTAAGTCTCATAATTCAAATTCTTTCTGGTGGTTTTCAGGTGTTCATTCCAGTGACAAGATACAAGTAGATATCATTGGAGTTTCTAGCTGCTACTACTGTAATAGCTTGAAGTCTAAGTCTCCCTCATCTAGGCCATCACTGCTGCAGTCTCAGCAATTTGTATCCATTACACCCTCTGGAACTACGTCATAAAATTTTATGGACAAGCTCCTGAAATTGCCCCCTATCAAAGTACAAGGGAATTTTTTTCCTCTGATACAATATACTAATTTTTACAGCTTTAGATGCCACCCAGGCAGTTTCCCTTAAAGTCAGCTTAGTCCACCTCTCTCTTTGAAGTTGTAATGTTACGCTGAGTTTGGAGGAGAGGGAAATGCACTTTTGCTTTTGGTTTTACTTAAAATGGGCAATGAATCAAAAGCAGTAAGTTCTTTCTATGCAACTGTAGTGGCAGTAGTAGAGTAACACAGTAGCAGAACAGAAGTACCTTGTCCCAAAATACTAGCAACTCTTAGGAGGAAAAGAAATGATCATTAGAATCACTGGCTTTGACTTCTGATTTGTGTGCTACTTGCAAGGCGGTTCCATTGATGGCTCATCAAGTTTCAAATTACTGGTATAGGAGCAATCATGTTGTTCAGATACCAGGAGGATTAGCTATTACCATAGGAACAGGAGCTGAATCACACTCTTCTGTCCCTCTTCCCCTTCCCTCACCTCCAGCTCCCTCATACTGCAGATATTATCAATGCTCGTGTTTGGATGAACAGCCTGCAGAGCCTTGCTAATACCAATCTTCACATAACAGATTCAGACAACTGCTCTACTGATCAGACTGCACTGGTTGGGGTCAGACTGCATCTTAAATTTCCTGTTCAGCAGGTTTTGATGGGACTTATCTAGGAAAATTGTGCTGCCATAACCCTGAATTCTCTACCTCCTCTGAAATCACCAGCTCCAGAAAAGGCAGGACTGAAACAGAAGAGAATACTGGACCTTTAGCTTCCCAGAAGCAAAAAATTAAGAGCCTCTTGGTTCCTTTGGATTAAAAACCAGTTTGTGATTCTCCTAGACACGCAAATCAAAAAACAGCCCCAAAAGTAGGTTTTTTTCCTTTGGTGGTGAGGCATACGTTAACCAGAGGACAAGATGGAAGCAGAAGAGACTAAGAGTTGTGGAGCGAGCAGGAGGAAAACAGGTGCTTAGGACATATTCCTGCTTGAACAGTAAATGCAGTGAGGTCTATCACATAAAAGCTAACATGTCAAATATTAACAGTCTATGTAAATTCTTTAATATGTAAAATTCTTTCTGAAAAAACACTATTAATGAAGCACACTTTTCCCAAGGTTTGCTTTTTTTCTCCTACTGCTCTCCTAATGGAAAGATAACTACATTGCCCACATACTAGTAAGTGCTTCTGCTTGGTTTCGTATGGCTCAAATTCATGCAAATTTTGACAGTGAAAAGCAAGCTTACTCTGTCCAATGGTATTTTTTCATTTTAATTTCTCCAAATGCTGTGGATTTTATTATATTTTACTATTTGGTATGCAGAATTTTTACAGTTAACAGATGCTCATTTAATAGGTCCCTTTAGGAAAAGGAAGCTGGTGACCACTCCTCTGGTATTAGCTTAAGCTACAGGAGAAATCTGGCTTTATCACTACACATTATTTCCAAGTTGTCTGACAAGGGAATGTATATTCAGAAAGCTGCAACAACACTTTCTGAGTGGTAGATGACATATTTGATTCCTTCAGGAATGTTCCCCACCGGCACGTTTGGTTTTCAATGGCCTTACTCCTTCCTTGTTAGCAATATACTGTAGAGCCTGGAGCAACATGATACAGTTCAGAAGCCAGCCAACTATCACTGCTTTACAAAACAATTCTGTTACTGAATCAATATTTTCATGGCCTCCAGCTACTAGAAATGTCAGTATTTTTAGAGCTGCCAAAACACTGAAATGTCGTTTTCAAATCAAGGCCTAGATGATGATCTCCATTACACTTGTATAATTGGATGTCAGCAGAGTCACTCAGGATTTGCAGATGAAACTGCTCAAAATAAAGCCTCATCACCTTATTTATTTTTCTACCTTGTCTCTTAAGCCATTATTTTTAGAATACTTAATTGCGAGGGAAGGTAAGAAGCCAGAGACTTGAATTCTATTAGGACAGCTGTTACAGCTTCTTAATTCTCCACCGACCAACCTCCTTGCAGGCTGTTAAAAGTTCTGCTGCAGCAATGGGTAGAAACATCACCAAAACAGCAGATGCCTCAGCTGGTATGCTGACCAGATACTCTTCCCAGCAAACTCAGTGCTCCTTTTAATCTTACTCCCCAGCTTTCATTCTGTTGGTTTTTTTCTCCTCTTCCTGTAATATTAGCCAAGTTTCTGGCAATCAGTTATTTTCCTGATAGGACTCCTGTGACTTTCTGAAAGCTGATAATCCAGAGAACAAATCCTTTACTTAGAAGTTCATTTTTTTTGCTGTTACAGATTTTTTAAATTCAGTTCATACCTTGTAACATGATTGCACACGTAGGAAAGACTCAGCTTTTAAATATGACCATTGACTGTGCAGTTAGTAGTGTGAAACAGATATAAGATATCCAACAAAAATAAAAACACTGATCAGATAAATCTAAAAGGAAGTAGGGGGAGGAAGGAACAAGTAATCTATTTCACACACACACCTGGCTACACCCTACTACTCACAGTCATTATGAAGAATAGCGGAAAGGGAATGCCATGAGCCAGAAAAGAGCTTCTGCATATAGTATAGGCCAGACACAGCTGTATCAAACAAGCCAGCCCACAGTCTCTTGGGTCAGCAGAAAACCAGCAACTGAAGAGAGTTAATTAATATTTTTGGTGCATGACCATGCTCTTCAGTTTTAATTGGTGACAAGTGAGCAACCAAAGAATTGTAAGTGGAATTTCATTTATCTGTATACAGCAGATCAATATTCACTCAGCGTGCAACAACTCCTTGCATCTCAAAGGGATAAAAATTGTCAGTCAGCAACATGCTTTTGTTGGTGATGGAATTTTTCTAGTTAAATTATTTACCTCCTCAAAAGGCAATCTGATAAAATGTTTATTTCTTCATAATTATGCTGGTTTTGACTGGGGTAGAGTTAAATTTCTTCACAGTAGCTAGTATAGGGCTACAGTCTAGATTTGTTGGTAATTCAGGGATGTTTTCAGCACTGCTGAGCAACGCTCACACAGAGCCACGGCCCTTGCTGCTGCTCACCCCACCCCACCAGAGAGCAGGATGGGGGGCACAAGAAATTGAGAGGGGACAGAGATGGGACAGCTGACCCCAAGCAGCCAAAGGAGTATTCCATACCATACGACATCATGCTCAGCAGTAAACTAGAGGGAAGGTTGGCTGGAGGGCCACTGCTCATGGACTGGCTGGGCATCGGCTGGCTGGTGGTGAGCAGTTGTTTTCATTTCCATCACTTGTCTTTCTTGGGTTTTATTTGTCTCTCTGTTATTTTCCTTTTCAATACCATTTTTTAATTATCATCATCATTGTTATTTTATTGTTATTATTAAACTGTTCTCACATCAACCCATGAGTTTTCTCACTTTTACCCTTCCTGCTAGGGGGAGTGAGCAAGCGGCTGTGCAGGGCTCCGTTGCTGGCTAGGGTTAAACCATGACAATAACGCATTCTAACAACTGCTGATTTGTGACACTTGCAGTGAACAGAATTTAAATTCGGAGCAGGACTCCAGGAAAATACTAAGCAGTACAAACAAGAGAGGGCTGCAAGAATATTTTTTTTCTTCTCTTCAGATATTGCAGTGGCCTCCCATGGTATAAGGGGCACTAATTGAATTTAAGAGATGTAATAAGCGAGAAATTTTCCTGCTCACTTCTTATCACAATGAAAGCCAACTCAACAGTTCTGGCAGTAGCAGCAGCACCAGAACAGCACATAAGCACCAATTTCACAGCTAAGCAGAAGAGGCTGTGGAGCTGTAAAGTTCACTGATGAGTGTTAGCTGAGGGCAGTCCTGTATAGCAGCGGTGAAAGTTTCACAAGCACTCTCTTCAAGAGGGTACAAAATCAGACTATCCATTTCGCAAATAATAATCCTTGACTGTTATCATTTTCAATGTCACAGAAAATTTAGATTTCACCCATCCCTTATCAAAAAGTTTAACTGTATTCTTCAACAGTATGCTACAAAGTCTGGAATCAGAGTCCTGGAAACAGAGATAATTACAAATACAATTTCTACATTAAAGCATTTCAGATTCTGAAGTATTACCATCTCATGAGTTTAACTTTGTTTTTACTGAAACATAAATCTTCTCCGTTAGTATCGGTTCTATTATTAGTTTCAGTGCTGAAAAACATAATGCACATGAAGATGCATAATTCATATTATAAGAACCCATAAAGATACACACCTGCACACTGTTATGAATATGACCATTAGCGTCAATTTTGCTTCAAATGAACACAGAGCTCAAACCTGCAGTATGCTCAGAGACACAAAAGAATCACAGTTGTCATTTGGCGTGCTGGCTAACAAAAGACAATTTGAGAAGATCAGGGGGGAAGATTCTTGGGAATACAACAAGATTAAATGACTATCCAGGGAAGTTAAATATTTTGCACTGTTTCATTCCCTTTGTTGAAACAAACACTACAGATATAAGAATTTCCTTTGATAAGAACTGGGTCTCAGTATGGATTTTGAATTAAGAGAGCACTGTGATTCTGCACAGAAAGCCTCCAAACAGAGTAATATGGCAGAAAGCTACAGATAACTGGCAGAAAAAAAGAAAGGGGTTATGTTCATTAGTAAAGTAGAAAGAATACGAACAATGTAATAAAAGATGATATAAAAAAAGAAACTGAGTAGCATAAGATGTAAACAGGATAAAACATAAAATGAGAACCTGATGAGGCATAAAGATGGGGTTCATTTAGAGGAAGATATCACAGGCAGGATGTTCAGAGCTGTTGCATTTTCATATCCACTGGAAGAGGGTGATACAGCTTTGATAGCAGCTTGCAAAGATGCTGCAGTAATCCAGATGGTAAGTTATGAGAGCCTGTTTAAAAGTCCTAATGGTAGAGAATAGAAAAGGGTAAACAAACTTATACTGCCCAATTTTGAATGTGGCACATTTCTCATTTGATTCAAATGCTGCTGAGTTTACCTTACACCAGAGGGAAAACAGAAATGTAGGGAGCAGAAAAGAAAACTTTACCGCAGGAATCCTGGTGAAGGTGGATTAATCTCTAATAATTATTTTAAAAGTCAGGCAGAGAAATACAAATTGTACATCAGCTGTAATTTATGTTAAATGCAGCTGTAAGTGCCACATGTGATATGCCTACATCCTCAAAAAAATAGAAAAGGGGAAACATAACAGATGTTGTTGCTGTAAAACATTAGGCAACATGAATGACTCCACTTGTTTTCCTAAATAAAAATAAAAAGGCAGGAGAAATGAACACTAAGGACCTAAATTCATAAAATATTAAATACCTCACTTAGTTGATTCAGTATGTCACATCCTTTCTTGCTGCAAATCTCACAGCTGCTGCTGTGTGTGTTGGTAAAAGAAAGGAAGCAAAGGAATGGGCGTTAGTGTAAAATGATGGGGCTTTGACATAAGTCATGGCAGAGATGAGAGACCCTGAAACCTATAATTTAGAAGCTTTCAGAAAATTTGGGGTTGCAGAGCTTAAGGTGATAGCCTCAAAGACCTTTCTAAGGTTATATTATGTTTGGGAGGGAAGTGGGACAGAGTTTAAGTCTTGGCATGGGAGTTATTTGGGGAAAACATCTGAAGGCTTTTCAGAAAACATCCAGACCTTTGCTAACTGAAGAACTTCATCTGTCCCAAGAGAATTCTCTGAAGGGCTTTTGTAAATAAGGTACTTGTTTTACTCCTCTCACTGCCTGCTGGTGGAATAATGGCAGTGCTAGCAAGTGCCCTTGCAGCAACTTCTAAAGTCCTTCACTCTCCAGCCTAATGACATCCTGCCCATTTTATTCTCCCAGGGTAAGGCTCATCTAGACAGAGCAAGGATTGCAAAGGGCAGGTCTGTGTTCAGTCAATGAGAAATTGATGCAGAAAAGGAAACAAAGAGAAAGAGCACAGAAAAGCAGAACCTGCACACAGCTAGTGTGTGGTGCACACAGCAGCAGTCTCCAAGCAGATGGGCTCTTGTAGGTAGGAGGGGGGTTTTTGTTTTTCAGTTCTTTTTTTACTGGACTTTCAGGAATTGTTTTACTTTTTTTTTTTTTTTTTTTTTTTTAATCCCCTACAGTTGCTCACTTACAGTTGTTTGTTCTTTCATTATCTTGAATTTATTTTTGCAGAACAAAGGTTCCCTGGTTGCTCCAGTTTACCTCATTGCATATCAATAACTTACTGCAGTGGCCAAACATAGAAAGAAGCTAAATACTGTGGGATCAAGGCTCTACTCCCACCTTTCCAAAGAGCTATGGGGCAGGGGGAAAACAAGAAACCTAGTTTTCTACTTCTGTGCTTCCCCAAGCCTCAGACTACCTTAATAGAGGAATTTGAACGTTACTGCCTCATTTTTATTCCCACATATTCTCTCCTCCGCACATTCTCCTTTCCCTGAACTCAAACTACCAAAAAAAGCTTTGTAGTATTACATTTGCACTATTCAGCAAAATCTAGCAAAAACCCAGAGTAATTGCTGAGAAATTTTCCACTTTTTTCCCCCCAACAAATGTAATTCCTGTCTGCGGCCTGCACATCCTCCCTCCCCACTGAGCCAGTGCACTGTGATAATCACGCCAGTAACATTCAGATAGAGATCAAGTGATGCAGCCAGCTCTATCTCAACTCTGACTTTCAACTTCACATTTTACTTGGATGTACATTTTTCCTCTAATGAAAACTGCTTTTAGATAACAGCAGAACTACCCCAGATTTAGATAGGGAAGGAAGGAGTCTAATCCATCTAAACACAGGGAAAAGGGTGAAATTGACACACGTCATCTCAGAACATGCAAATTAACCATCCAAATTAATTCCAGCTGAAAAAGCATGTTTCATACATCTGTAGCTATAAGGATATCACTCAAACAGGCACTCCTGAGGGTCTCACATCCAGCATCCATTTCACCTTTTTCTGATGCTAATGAAGACAGCAAGTTCATCAAATGGTGTGTTACCAATCTGATCACTTATTTCATGACAAGTCTTTTAATTGTCATTTCAAAGCAAATTTCCAGTCTTCATTCTTACCCGTAAAATATTAATACAGATAAGTTTTATGTAGCTGCATCATCTCTTGTCTGTCTGTGATAGGTTTATGGGGATTAAGAAATAGCCTCCACACTGTGCTGACAAATACAGCAATCGTTCACTTGCATGAGTAAGAGGCCCAAGGATGGATACTTTCCTCCATCTGCATATGTCCACCACCACCGTCAGCACAATCACATTTTAGATTGGCTAATGGCTTTAAGACATGAACACAAAACTTTTCTAGGGGAAATTCTTTAACATTAAGAAATGCCCAGAAATAAGAAAAAGTTATCAGAAAGTTTGTATTAGTATAGGTACTCTACTAAAAAAAATAATAAAATACAAACCACAAAACCACCTAGAAAGTGTTAAAACTACCAAAACTTGCAATAACTTTACAGTCCAATGCCTACAGAAGGCAGCTATTAAGTAAAATATCAACTAATTCCTGAATAATTCCACAAAAGAGTGATCCAAAACTTTTAGAAGATTGTGTCAATTTAGTATTTTGTTTCTTTTCTGGCTTATGGTGTCCTTCTTAATACTATCTTTAAATTTAAGAGCACTGTTACAACCATGTATAACTCAAAAAAACCCACCAGCTTCTTGAAAGGGGCAGAACAGACAACATTTCTATTAGCCTTTTGAATACTGGATTTATGCTGCTACAAAAAACAGTCCTATCCTGTACTTGTACACACGGCCAAAGAAACTGAGTATCTATAAGACTAATACTAATTATGTCAGATATCCAGAGGCTTCCTGAGCTGTACAGAACAGCTATGGCACAGCTAAACCAGGTAGATAGGAACATATACCCTGAAATATCCTGAAGGCAAAACCTGGGGTTCCCCTTCTTATTACACCTGACTTAATCTGACAGTGAACTTTCTGGTTCTTTTGGGGTTTACTTTAAGTCTTGCTTTGTCCTGAAGCGCTTACAGAAGAAGGAGCATTGGGGTTTGGTTACTAAGAATACCAGACTAAGCGTACAGTATCTTAGCTTTCACAGAAGTTGTGTGTGGATACCCACAACCAGTGTGTGGATACCCACAACCACTGCTCTCATCACCATCTCTGCATTTTGACAATGAAGACTTTGGTGATTCTGGAGAGCTCCCTGGCTATGAAGCCCTGAATAAGCAAGTATCTATAAACAGCTCTGTTGACTTCAGAGAGGCTGCTTCTGTAAGAAAAGATTCTATAGCCATGAGAAAAACAAACAAACAAAAAAAATATATCAATGTCCTCTGTTCTTTCTCTAAGTTCTAATAGAGGCTGAGCTTGCCAACAATCACAACTCCAGTTACATAACTCAAGGTAAAATAAGATATATCACCTTATTATCTTATTGGTAAAATGGTTGTCTCCATGACTTACCGTGGACAGAATTCCAAGTTTCATTGTAATCTACAATAAAGTGCTATAAAATTGTATTAATCCATCTCATATTGCTTTTATGGGTAAGAATACTTAAAAAATGCTGGTATACTTAGAGTAAATATATCCCTAAACAAAGAAATGTATTAGTTTATGCTTCAAAGCACAGTCTGTGCCCTCTGCTTCAGTGCCTGCTCTCCCTTTGCTATCCTGTAACAGCAGAAACTTGGCTTCTAAATCAGCTGCTGAAACAATCATGGCCTGATGTAGCAGTGAGAAACTGAGGGAACCAGCTCTCCCCCTAGAAATCCACTCAATTAAATTCTGCCCAGAAGGGATCTAATCTAATATCAAAGATGCTGCCATAAGGGTAAGTTCCCTGGAGCACAGGGTTAATGATTTAGAGCATGTCAGGCTGGCCTCAAGCAGTGGAAATGAAGCCATGCCTAAATAAACAAATAAATACATCAGGAAACAACCAAAATAAATACCTGCTGTAATTAAAAAGAAGAAAAAAAAAAAACCTGCCATGGAGACATACTGCAGTAATTGACACCCCATTTAAGGGATATTCAAATTTTCCTGAAATCTCACCTTAAAGCCTGAATATTTTATTTCCCAAGGTCACTGAAACATAAAATACCAAAGCCTCTGTTAATACCCACAAAAAAACCCAAGCATAAGTCAATCATCTCTGAAAGCAACTGCAGCTCCTGCTAGAAGGGAAGTGAAGGATTTTGCTATATTCAAAATGGAGACAATGTTGGATGTCTTCTTTGCAGCTTGTAATTCATCCTGATATACAAATTGTCACCAACATTAGAAAACAAGAACCCTCATAGCCTCTAAGTAGTTAACCCTGCAATCACAGTGGAGTAAAGTTGTCTGGTAATATGAAGATTACATTTTTCTAAACTTAATACTCCAGACCCAATCGCTACAACTAAGTACACTAAAATCCAAGTGTGTTCCTTTTTTTTTTTATTAGTCCTTAATTATTTTTGCATTTATCTCACTGCAAATGCCAGACAAGCATCTAATTTTAAAAACAATTAATTCAGTATGCAACAGTTAACATTTCTTTTATGAAAGCTGTTAAATGACAATTGTAGAATACTATTATGTTGCTTCTGAGGTTATTTTTAAGGCAAACTTTTCTGTCTGTTTGTGTCTTTTGAAGTATTGAAAACCACAAGAAAAATGTTTACACTTTGCAAATACAGCTAAGATGTAAATAAAGCCTTTCTTGGATAGCTCCTTCTGAACCACAGGCGAGCAACATCTAGAAAAAGTACTGTTCAGACAGCAGCTGAGAAGGGATCTGTATTAGGATCATTACAATCCAGCACACATTTGAAGAGGCAGGAGAGGTACTGCTGTGACTGAGGTTCTGGGCAAAATCTCACCATTAACATTTCTCAGTGTTCTAGTTCTCCATCTAAAAACTGGATTAAAAATAGTGTCAAGATATTTTTGCCAGGAATAATGAAGTCCACATCCACAAATGTGGATTTGGGAACATCAGTTCTCTGGAGTAAACACAGAACTGCTACTGGTGCAAGAAGCATTAGCTGTCTTTTTAACCATCAGCTCAGTGCTTAAAGCATGTCCTCAGGATATGGAAGATCTCTCCTTTTCTTAAGAGATATGATTCTCCCTCTTATTAAGGCATCAGGTGCTACCATACTAAGCAATGGATTTTGTAGCCTCTTCCGCTGGCCACATTCTGCTGTTAAAATGTAATAAATAGAAAATAAAAAAAATAATAGTTACAAAAAAATCCACAAGAAGCTTCCTTGACCATCTTAACAATATACACGAGTACATGTCCTTATTGGTCAAACAAGAAATATTTTTGTTTGCTCTTTCTCCATTTATTCAAAATAAAACAGTTCTACCCAGAATCAATGAGGGCTCATCACCCTCAAACATACAACCCCACCATTAGGATGCCCTCAGAGAACACAATGGCTCAAGTTCTCTGCCAGAAAAATTCAAGTCTGCTCCTGTTCCACTCATTCCAAGCTCAGCTACCGAATTCAGAGATTCATTAGTTTTGCTCCCCGAAACCAGAACACAGTCCTCCTTTCCTGTTTTCTGTGCACTACTTAATAAAATGTTATGGCAAGGACAATTTAATAAAATGTTATGGCAAGGAAAATTTACCTACCCGATCAATAACCATTCAGAAGCTTTGACAAAATATTTTGAACTACTGTAATAATATGTAATTTGTTCCTTAAGCAGAAGGAAGAACACACCATATGTGTGATTCATGCATAGTAATACCAGCAACAGCCAGAGGAATCCAAAGAGGCTGAACTGTTTCTTTAGAAGACAAAGTAAAGAGCAAATGTCATTTTTAACAGCTGTGTTTGATGATTATATACATGCAGTGTATAATTTCTTTATATGTATTTTAACTTTTTTTCTAAAACTTCTGCAACATAACCTTTAAATACATTTGGCTAAGAAGATGGAGAAAACCATGGTAATCTTGTAAAGCGAGTGATACCCATGCTTCTGTTAGCCTCATTCTAGTTGAATTATCTTCCCCTCTACAAGCTGCACCTAATAAGTTAATTAAGTGATGGGACTATGTTAAAGTCATAAAAATGAAAACTCTCTAGAGCTGGGCAGATTCATGTTCATAACTGAAAAATATTTGGCCGTTTTAACAAATAAGTTCTATCATCCTTTCACAGGAATTGTGGATATTTTTGCTTTGTCAAAAAGGTATTTACGTATTTATAATTAGATCTACACAAAAGCCTTGCTTTAGGAACTCCCCAAGCTAGTTAACCTGTGCTACTTACGCAGTCTCTATTATCTCAGCATCTTAGTCCTCCAGTACAGGGGAATGCTCTTGTGCCCACCTCGTGGCCAGGGGCCAAGACACAGGAAAGGTTTAAAAGGAGCCTCCAGTGGTACAATCAAGGTCCTGAACCCCTGAGCTCTGTAAGATGGAAAAAGAGACAGTATTTCACAAAATATATTTGAGGAATAAATGTCTATCAGAGAACTGCTAGTTAAAAACAAAACCCTGTTGACAAAGGGCAGGACTGACTGACTGCTCTTTCTTTCTGACCAACAGCCCAAGCTGGATCCTGTGACATAAACAAGAAAGTAAGTGCTGAGCCTTTAGATACTGCAAGAGAACCTCTGATGCAGAATAAATCAGTTCTGCGCTGCTAAGGTGAATGAACATGATGGTGATGGGCAAGGTATAAGAAAATAGAAGTCAAAACAGCAACAGAACAATCAAGTAGATAGATACTTGTTACTATGGCAACCAAACAGCATATGCTAGAAAGCATACATGCTAGAAAGAGCCTCTGAGAAGTTACAAGGAGAAATGAGAGAAAATACCACCAAAACATGGTTTAGCTACACCAGAAAGGAGCCCTACTCCATATCTGTTAGTAAGGTGATGCAATGCAGACCGTAGGACCCTGTATCACCTCTGGTGACTAGGTTCTTCAGGAGCATCCACAGTACAGGGAAGTCAGTTTAAGTTTGACAATAAAAACATGGTATCAATGAAGGTGGCAAAAGGAAGTTTGAACTGTTGATTAAGGCAGACCATTCAAAAGTCACTGTTGTAACCTGTTCAATAGAAATCTCTCCGTGGGTCTCTAATGGGTTCTATATTTTAGCAAAAACTACTTGTTATCTATTGGTATTTTAGTGCCACACTAGTATCAACTCCTAGTTGATAATCCAGTTAAGTCTTGTAAAATCTGTAATTAGTGTTTAGTACATGTCACATGGAAGATTAAGGTCTAATTACTAAATTTTTACTCTCTCTGTAAGAAGTTGAACAAGCTCTACAGACAGCAATTGATGCTTCTATGAAGTGTCAGCAAGGAGAAAAGGTGCTGGTGATTTTACTAGGACATAGCAACCTACATCACCTCAAGCCACTAGCACGCCCAGCTCATTAGTCACTCCAGGTTTTGCACCTCAGATCACTCAGATATTTTAGCTTTCTGCAGGTAGTCAAACAGGCAGAAATTTTATTGCCTCTTCCTTTGGGGGGCAAGGGGGAGAGAAGGAAAGAAAGAAGCAGCAGCCAAGGGTCCTTTACTTTCAAGCGCTCCTTCAGAACTGGATATTTAATGCTGGCAGTCATACAGTACGCTCATTCTTTTAGAAAAATTCCTAGGGGAAGAAACTATACCAGAAATACTGGGTGAAATAGTAACTTTTCACCCTTAAGGTCAAAGGAAAAACCATTCTTGTAAACTCAATGAAAACTGATCTGATGGATACGAATGAAAGCCAAAAATGTTGCCTGCTGTATAAACACCTCCAAAGTAAATAAAATGCTTGAAAGGAAATGACAAAGTTAGAGTCAAGTGAAATAGCAGAAAGATAAATTATCTCGGGAAGCCAGATTCACTCCTGTGCACTAAGTCAGTAGCAGGACAAAAAAAGATGGGAAACCATGGCAGGTTTTAACAGATAGAAAAAGAAAAAAAAAGGATGAACAGTCTGAGCCAACAACTGTGCCTTCTCCCTCTAGCCCTCGAAAAAAAAATATCCAAAACCAAACCAAACCAAAACAACTTTAGAGAAAACTGTTAGCACTGGAAATTAAAAACCAGTAACTTCTCCTCTAAGCATTTTAAGTTATGATGCTATTGACAGGGAGTTAGATGTTCTCATTCAAACTGGCAAAGCAGATAAAGATCTCACTTAAGAAATTACAAACATGAAAAAAGGACAGAATAAGAAGCACAGTGCTGGAAGAGAGCAATTGGGCCCAACTCCCTAACTAAGTCAAAATACACTTATTTTTATTGACTTAGTCTGGATTTACAGTGCTTAAACTGAATGGACTATTTGGACCACTTATTTAAAAGAAAATAGCTCATTTAAGAAATATCAGTAGCACAGGAGTTTGCTGTTGGTAAGTAATGTAAATATCAGAAATCTTTCTGTTTCTTTGATGATACACAACGCTGACAATTCTAAAAACAAATTGTTAAGAAGATTATTTAATAACAGTATATGTTCATGTAAGCCTTGTATTATTTTCTGTGTAAAGCTGTACAGAGAAAAAGAGTTCTCCGAAGCAAGTATGGGCAGAGCACAGGATCAGGATTCAGGACATCTGCTTTTTTAACTGTCACAAGCTCGTTTTTATTTAATCTTCATTTCACTTTACATAAACTTGACCACAGCCAGACCCATCCCTCTGGACACACCCTAGGTATGTCCCACACTATGGATATCCTTTGAGTATTCACTAAATTCTTCTTCATGGAAATTTCAAGAGCCATGTCATGTGCTTGGTGGTTTTTACTGAAAATGGCAGTGCTGTAATGTTGGTAACACTGCTGCCAACACTGCAGTTCTCTTTTGATATACATCTTCATGTTACCTCTGCCCAACACACCCAAAAAGTAAAGGGGCAGTATCAACAGAAGTCACACCACAGGTTGGCACATGTTGGTGCCCTCAGAGAGCACTGACTTTCTGGGGTCTTTTGCATAATGAGATGTCACTTCTCCTGTCAGGAAGCTGTACAAGACAAGGATCAAAATTTCACTTTTTGCTTCCGTTCTAACTCTTCTTTATACCTTTCTTAAAAAGTTTCAAAATTGTCTTTTTATTTGTTATTAGTATCTTTAAATCTCCCACCTTTTTTACAAAACTACCATGCCAAAGCACGAGATGAAATCTGGTCTAATACTGACTCATGATATGACAGGATTTAAATAAAAACAGCTCCTTCCAGTTTCATTTGAAATTATGACAAAACCTGTTTATCAAATACAACAAACGCATCTATCACCTTCTAATTGGAAGCTATTTTTGCCAGCATGCCTGGTATTAATCTGTACACAACTTAATAGGGAAGTTAATAAATTATACAAAAGAACTAATTATACCTATTTGTCAGAAGATGAGATAGTTAAACTGAGGATTTAAATAAAAAGAAATGAGAATCTTATCCTAATTAGTTTGACCCAAACTTTGGGGGACAGAGGAAAAGAAGCAGAAATTTTTCTGACTGATCTCTGAGTGGTAGGAGCTATTATCATACAGGCAGTACAAGGCTGAGAGGGCCACGGTTTCATGGAACACGGAAACATGCACTTCTTTCAAATCACAGCATATTATCCTGACATAAATCTCCCCAGTTGTTCAATATGTTTATGATAAAAGTCTATGAAAGGGAAAACATGAAGCTTCTTCCTGCTCTTTGTTACTCTGAGGTAGTTTGTACCCGTGCAGTTACAGAAAATCTGTTTTTTTAAATTTTGCATAGCCTATGAAATTACTAAGAAAAGAGAAAATATTATTATACTATTCATTAAAAAAAAAAAGGGAAGACTTAGTCTAGGGCATACAATTATTTTCTCTAAGCATATGTAAGACAGGTCTAGTAAAAAAAATCTGAAACAGATCGTTGCTAGTGTAATAGAAGAGGTGCTGATCACAAATAGAAGATAAAGTACAGAATGTGTGACAAGAAGAAAAGCATTTTTGCACGTGAGTTAGCAGAGCTCACTAAAAGAACTTTAAACTAGATTTGAAGGGGGTAAGGGATAAAGCCAGACTAAGTAAACCTGGGGGCAGCAGACTTAGGGACATGGTTTAGTGGTGGACTTGGTAGATCTGGGTTAACGGTTGGACTCAATGATCTTACAGGTCTTTTCCAGCCTAAACAATTATATGATTCTACAATCCACTCGACAGATTTTCCTGCATTTGGTTTTAGCTTCTGACTGCTGTGCCCAGAGCAGTATGGAATTCTTTCTCTTCAGGTGGCATCATCTTACGTTTCCCCCTGCTCCTCTGTTTAAGAGGCAATTATATCAAAAGAGACTGAAAAAATCTGCATAAAATACTCCTCTCAATAGTTATATTTTCCAAGTATAGTTCATCTTTTGGTGAGCTCTCTTCACCATAGCTTTACAGCATGGATACTGCATATCAACTGACCAATTTAGAGATGCTAATACTGCTTTTGAGATTAACTTGGAGCTTTTAAGTTGTATGCATCTGTGGTTCTCTAGTTAAGCATCTCTAAGAGACAAAAGTAACAGTAATATTCCATATTCCAAAAGAAACTTAAAATTAAACATTCTAATATTAGGATAGGCTAACACTAGAACTACCATTAACCTATATTACATGTATGTGGCACACCACAGCCTTTTAAAGAAACATCCTTTAATCCCATATTTAATTCCTATGCTATTTTATATAATATCAGTATAAGTTCCAGAATCCTAAGTCTGTGTTCTAAATTAAATCTTTAGAAATCATTTTTACAAGAAGTATGCAGAAAGTTCTATTCATGATGCATAATAAGAGCCTACAGTCCCAACGTCAAATCAAACGTGATGTGACTTTTTTGTTGACTTAAGCTTCCAGACATGTCCTTGGGACTGTTTCTCCAACCCTCGCACCGAATAGCGCCGCACGTCAGAGGCCCAGTGACATTACAGGAGCTACCCGTTGCATGTGCTGGTCAATGAACATGCACAGTGGAACTGGATTCTGACACATGACCTGTAACAGAGCAAGCACAAGATACACTGGCTAAATCTCTATTAACATCTAACTTAATGAAGAACTAACTAACTTATTAGCAGAAGCATGCAAAAAAAAATATATATATTACTTCTGGAAGCTACAGGTACGATTTAAAAACACGTAGGAACTAACAAAGGCATGCAAAGAGCCTGAAGACCTGAGCGGAGGCTGCCAGAAGTTGACGGTTTGTGCATTTAATTGAAAGCCAAGTTTCAAGAACACTTCAAGACAGTCTGAGACAGCAGTGCCACTGAAAGAGGTGATTCTGCCCCTTTGCCATCAGTCTTGTTTCCATCCCTGTCTCACCCAATCACTTGTCCTGGCACAGAGCGTTTGCCCAACACAGTGAAACCCAAGGGATGTAACTGGCTGAAACAAACACAGAACTAGAGATGGTGGAGGGCTGAAGGAGAAAGTAAAGGTTAGCTTTAACCACACACAGTTTCCCAATCCACTTTACCTCACAAATCTTTCCCACTGTAAGAAAAGGGCGTGAAGACAGAAACAGATTGTAAACTGGAAGGCAGGAAACCAATTTAAACCTGCCGTCAGCAAATGTGCCATTGCAGTCGTACTGCGGAAATACTGTGCTAACTTCGTAAGTCTTGCCATTCTGTTTTCTTATAAAACACACATTTGTATCCCTATTCCCTATTTTTGATTGCAACCAAGATGGAGAAAAACATGTCTGTATGTGGAAGCTGAAATAAATTCCCAGTTTCACTAACAGCAATAGGTAGAAGTACTGTTTAAAATTAAGTATCCAAGTCCTTGCTTTTCAACTGCACCCAGTGATTGCTGTTCAGTTTCTAAAGAGAAAGAAAGTACTTTTGTAATCAGAAGTAGGAAGAAGCTCTTCTTCTCTCCCTTCACTCACTGCAGTTCTCATAAGTTCTTTAAACTTAACCTTTACTGGCTTACACCATTCACCAGATAAGCCTACATTCAGTTTTTTGGAACTGTTTTTGAGGGAGAAGAGAAAGCAGGAGGGAACAGATAATATTTACTGCACAATTTTAAGATTCAATCTGGATGAATCAAAACCAGTCATCTCTCGAGCCAGGAAGTCTATGAGGGTATTTAAATGCAACTGAAAATTTCTTCATTCTGTGCTACAAAGAAAACTCTCCTTCCGTCATAGATTCAACCATGGACAGTTCTCAATCCCAAAAGGTGGGAAATTTCAAAAACCTAATGGTTATAAAGAGCTGCAGAAAGGTTAGAATGGCAACAGCTACTGCAATTATGACCTCTTTGCTGTTATAAGCATATTTATATGCATGCAAGATTTGCATATAAGTTGATTTTTCTTGTCAATTCTGGTTTTATTTCCTCCTTCACTGGAAACCTAAAATAATCTGAGTTTCTTGCCTTTGAGTAGGGAATAGATATAGGTATAAATGTTATATAATTTTGATTCCCAAAATCACACTTAGATAAATAGAATCTTCTTTCTTAAAGTGTGCAGGGTTGCTAGTTCAGCTTGGTAAAATTTCAGTCTGATCAAGATGAGTCTGCAGTGAAACCTGTTATTACTTGAAGTTGTCGAATCCTGATCGGGAGTTTCTGGAAATGGCATTACAAAACCTTCCAAAATCAGGAAGGTTTTAATTCACAATGAAAAAAAAACCAACCAAACAAAAAAAGTTTACATTTTAAAGCACAGTCTTTTATCCTCTGCTGTAAAACTGAGAAAATTGCATGAAAAATTATTACAGGAAAAATTATTATCAGGTATTTAGTTCACACAACTTTAATTGCATCTACTTTGCATTAAGCCTAGACCAGAAAAAAACCCTATCACAGACTCAGCTGGGTTTTGGATTACATCCATGAGGAGAAGTTCGACTAACTTTAGTGGATTTTGGATTAGTTGAATGGATTTCAAGCCGTATCTTCCTCAGCAAATCTGACTTTTGCTTAACTTTCTGATTTATATTTCTCAAAGGAAAAAGAGGCCCAGGAAGAGGAAGGGTATATTTGCTGTCCTCCTGAATTTAGTAAATACCAGAGGAACCCAGTTTCGGTACATTAAAACACATTGTCTTGAGTATACATTTGCTCTGCGCGTTCATGAGAAAATGAGAAATTTCTACTTTCACAAGTTAATGATAGTTTTGATTGGATAGATGCTTACAACTTTTACTGGCCTGTTCTTCCTCATTCTTTTAGGAATACTAGTATTCAATAGCAAGACATATAGAACACTATCCAGTTTCCCTGTCAGCACAATCAGCAAAAGGCACAGTACAAAACACAGGATCAAAGAATAAGGGCAGAATTACAGAGGTGAAATCACCACAGAATTATCAAGTACATCCTCCTGCAGCAAATACATTACACAGATAAACAAAACAGACCAGGTCTCATCAATCTCATCTTAAAGGCAAGTTTTAAAAACTTCTTGCAATGGAGAGTCTACAGCCTTTGGGAGCTTCTGTGGCCTTCATGCTGTAATTTAAACTCCATACTTGCTCCACCTACCATAAACAGATACTAGATTACTCCTTTTCTTCTTGAAGTAGCATTCTGTATATTTTAAAATGTATTACATGCATCTTCTTTCTATTTTTAGGTTAAACAATTGTAGCTCCTCTTTCATTATTTCCTTCCTTCTTAGCAATGTTTTTCTGGACCTGCTGTTTTTCTTCAGAGGGCAGCCTTCATTGGGACCACAGCTATCTGAAAAATAAAACCGGAATAGTTTTCTAACAGAGGCCTCACCAACGCTGAGTTAGACTAAGATGATTTCACAAGTATTATAGGTAGGTTAATATGGTGTTAACTACCATCTTAACATTGTATTAATGACTACTACTTGTGATTGCCTATAAATCCTAAATCCCTTTACACATAAACACCATTTAGCCAAATTTTTTCGTGCTGTACTTATGCAGCTGATTCATCTTGCTGAAGTGCTTTACCCTGCTCTTATCCCTATTGAATTCCATTTCCCAAGATTATTCTGATTTCCGTACTTGTCTCCCCATGCTCTTGTGTTCCTTCTCACTCTGCCAGGGCTGGCAGATTCAGGAAGTACCCTGCATTCTACTGTCCAAATCATTAATAAATATACTGATTAATATAAGGCATAGGGTATTGACAAGCTCTCCTTGATATATTACTGTATATCACTATATTCTGATATTGGCTAAAAATACGTATTCTCTGAAATTTTTTTCTGACTAATTCTATATCCACCAGGCACTACACTTGTCTAGACCACTTTTCCTCATCTGACTTGAGAGAATGTTACGTGAATACAGTGCCAAAGACTTTAGTCGTCAAAGTATATAATACCTACTGCTTCTTTCCCAGCCACCTGACCTGTAACGCTGCCTTACAAGGAAATTAAATGGGTTTGTCATGATTTGCCCTTGAGAAATCTGTTTACTTGGTAACCGATCTTGCTAACTGGCAGGGGCTTATGAGATGTCTATCCAATTATTCCTTGCTATATTTAAGCCAAACAGACTGGTCTTTAATTACCCAGCTCATCCTTTCCCTACCCTCTCCTGAAGTACTGTATTTGCTTTTCCCCAGATACCACTTTCTTCCTTATGCAGCCAATTCTTTAAATGCCCTAGGATTAATCACATCAGGTCCAGCTTCCCTGAAATCTTTGAAGAACATCACTTAGAGCTAGGAATCTTCTGCACCAATTTCTTCATTGACATAAGTCTCTCAGTACAGAAGGCAGTTCTCCTAAGCAGCTAAAAAATGTTTTCAAAATACATAAATCCTAAAAGAAAACACAAAGTGACAGTTATTTGGCCTAAGAAAATTGTCTTTCTATTCAATAGGCATTAAGATCAAGAAAAGCAGTGACTTTACCAATAAAAATAATTTAAAATTTTCAAGCAATTGAGAGCAAAACTGTGCACCTGGGTCTCACGATTTTTTAAAAGGGCACTTCTAGCTCTCCCTCCCACCATGTCTTTCAGCTTTAATGATCCATTTTTGGAAACTAGATCATAATAGTAAAGCTTTCTGCTTCACATCCAGAAAATGAGAAAAGGGAGCAAAGAGAAACCTGAGAAACAACACAGCACACAGAGGGCAGGAGAGCTAAGTCAAATGACTGTGGTTTCATTCTTCACTGCCTTGCTGCAGAAGGACCTGAGCAAGCCACTTTGATAACTTGGTAACATGAATTCCTTTCCAACTCTCTCACAGATTTGCAGAATGGTTGAGTTGGAAAGGGGGTCATCTTGTTGACCCTAGAGGTCATCTTGTCAATCTTCCCTGCTCAGAAAGGGTCACATAGAGCAGGTTGCCCATCTGGACAGCTTTTGAATATCCTCATGGAGACTGTACAACCTCTCCGGGCAACCCATCCCAGTGTTCTGTCACCCTCACAGTAAAAATGTGTTTATTGATGTTCTAATGGAGCCTCGTGTGTTTCAGCTTGTGCCCACTGTCTCTTGGCCTGCCATTGGGGACCACTGGGTAGAGCCTGGCTCCATCATCTTTACACCCTCCCTTGAGGTATTTACACACATCGATAAGATTCCGCCCAACCCACTAACTTCTCTCCTCTAGGCAGAATGGTCCCAGCTCTCGCAGTCTTTCCTCATAGGAGATACGCTCCAGTCCCTTAATCATCTTGACAGCCCTTTGCCAAATGCCTAAACTTGGGTTTAGTCCTACAACTGTGTCTGTAACTCATTATGAAAACTGCTCTCCACACTTGCAACCAAGCAAATAGTTGAGATGTAGTGGGAAAGAATAGATTCCTTCTTGTGTGAACTTTCCTTGGATGTAGAGTCCACTGCAGTATAAATATCAAAACAAGAATTTAAACTGGGTTCTGGACTTACTCTGATGCCAGCAATTCCTATTGTTGTCTTTACTTTTCATTGACTACCGACTTTAGTATATCTCGCTATGTTTGTGCACAACTTTGAACCTTAAAATGAGGTCTTCCTTAGTCTAAAGGGCTCTGTTCCGTGTCTAAGGTAAAGAATGAACTAAACTCCCTCTTTCTCTTTTCCAGTGTAACAACACAAAAAAAAAAAAAGTCTGTTCTAGAAGGAAGAAGCTTCACTAGAACAACAAAGCAAATTTGTGACAATCACCTTCTCTAACTACTACAATTACTGCTGACTGGATTACACATGGTCACTATGATAAAGAATTAGTTCTTGGCAAGTCCCTGCTACCAAATATCCGGAGGTGGAGATGTTTCCTTGAGAGCACTACACAGTATTTCACCTCTGCACTTATTATTCCCATGTTATTTTTTTTATTCATGACATTCCGATGGATGCCAGAGCAAATGACTCAGCCCTTACACAATGATTGCTGATTGATTACAAAATCATTACTCTAAGTCTTCCCCCCCCCCCCCCCCCCCAAGATGCTGTGGTTTGAACATCAATTTTCAACTTAGGTCAGCTTAAAGGTGCTTAAATAATTACATTCAGTTGATCCTAATGGAAACAATCCTGAAGTATCTGCATTAAGGACATCATGGTATCAGAGAGTAAACTCTAAACCACATAAGATAAATAAAGCTATTACAATTAATTACATTAAATTGCCTAAGCCAGCAAAAGGGGTAAGTGCCAGAGATCTGAGGCAGTTATTCTGCCCAGTAGAATGCCTGTATAATCAATAAAGATAGAGAGTTGCTTAGAAATCAGAAAAGAGAATTGCTTTTCTTGACATACCTGCTATATAACTTCTCTAAAAACACTTGGAGTTCAGTATCATACTTGTTTAATAGCTAAAACAAACAAAAATACCACCAAAAAAAGCCAATGTAAAGTATCAATTCCATTTCCAAGGGAGCAATCTCTCCACCTCAGAAAGTCTAATCTGTCCAACATAAAATACTTCACTTGACCCTCAAGCATCCCTCCAAAGTAGAATATTTAATTTTTGATCTTTTGAAAGAAACACAAAGGAAACCAAAACTCCCTTTCAACTAACTACTGAATGGAAAGACAACCTTATTGTTTTTAATTTCTTTTTCCCAAAGATGGGGCACTCACCCCTTATCACAGGATTGAACCCCCATACCCTCACCTTTACAACTATTACAGGAGACACACATTGCAATGGGGATTTTTAATGTTTGTTGAGATTATTACAGATTGCATAAATAATGATTTTCTGTTGCAAAATGTACAACTAGTTGCCTCAGGCCTCTGGTGACATGTTCTCATTTGACTCTACCATACCAGCAGATAGATGCTTATTTCTTACAAGGAGAATAGTTCCCTAGAGATACCAGCAATGCGCCACCTAAAAACTGCAAAATGTCTGTCATTATGACTTTCTCCAGGGAAAGATGGAATATCACAAGCTTGACATGGAACAGGATTTTGAATCAAAGCCTTCCACTCCTGAACTACCTTTCCTTACTACCAGTTTAAAAATATGACAATTGAATGCAGCTCAGGCTATGGAGCAAACCAGTGGCAGAGTAGCAAACATACTCAAGGCTGTTTCCATCTATTTTCTGCTACAAAAAAAAATCTGCAGTGCTATTTATGTAGCATGCTATAAACCCTTACCAAAGTATCTGCATGCTATTTAACAAAATATCTTGAAGAGGAAGTAAATAATGAACAAAAATTGCTGTTAAGTGTAACAGTTCTCAGCCCAAAGACTACAGATGTTTTAAGAGGTGAAACTCTATAGTTTGTGTTGCTCTATACATATAACAGCTATCGACTAAGGATGGCTGGCAAAGACAAATATTCGTTTACAGTAAGGAGAGCAGAGCAAATCAGTAAAAAGAGTAATAAATAGCTTGCCTGCACATTGCACATCTTTCACATCAAAGACATAAAAGAGGGACAAAAATACAGAGGTAATTTTGTCCTCAAACTGTAATACTGCACTTAACTGTGACTGGAGCACTTCTCCTGCTTCTGCAGATAGTTTTTACCTATTGTTTAGTCCTATTGAGCCATTTTAGTAAAGTTCTTGTTTTTACAGTCTACTATCTCTATTAACTTGCTGGTAATTAATTACTTCCTATAAGCTTAATTACAACCAGTTAAAGAAATGTTGTGCAAGTCTGTAAACAAAGCTTTGTCAATTTGAGGTAATGGGTAGTTGAAACTAAATGAGATTTTTACTCAGCTATGTTCATACGCGGCCTGCTCAACATGTTCAATATTACAGCATGAGTTTCAAGAGGAACCTTGAAAATTAACTGTGGAATTGGTACCTATAGCAATCTATACATTTGTACTGGTTTAGACTGACAGTGCAAACAATATTCTTACAACAACAGACTTCTTAAAGAAATGTGCAGCAGCCATGTGATCAGGTCACAGACTGCCCTAGAAACACTGCCTCAAATTATATAGAAAAACCTGGGCTCACTTAAGGTGAAGTTTCACTCTAGATTACCAGAATATCATACTGATTAAATAAAATATATCTAAAGAAAACAAATTATGAAAAATGAAACTTATAACAGAAGGGAAAGAGCAGGCATCTGTTAGGAAACAATTTTGGGTTGCAGTGAAAACTAGTCTCTATGGAAGCACATTTCCATCAACTTCCTGCTGTTTGAGATCCAACTCTAACACTCATGATCCTGCTGAACTCTGAAAGGCAAATGTAGCAGCAAGAGACAAAGAAAATCTGAAGGCAGGAAACAGTACTGAAAGAGTAAGGTTAGTTTTCCTGAAGTGCTCGCACAATAATCAGCATTAGATTGTCCCTGCATTTCCAAAGGTTCCCTGGCAGATGTCTCCTTCTCACACAGATCTTCGACCGTACATTTGATTACATCCATTACCTATTCAAGGTGTAATTCACTGAGGGCTACGAGCTTATCAATTCCTATTGAGGGGCCAATTGTACTCTCACAGACATGACAGCTCATGTTCCAGTCTCTTCTTTCACCGGCTATTGCTTTCTCTAGTCACTCTACCACTTTTCTGAGTTGCTCTGGCCTGTGAAACTAGTAACTCGCACTATTTATTACTGTTTACTGCTTTGCTTTGTTCTCTTTATTAACAATGAAAATACTGCTCTCCCAACGGCTCTGTGAGTCCACACGTACCATTTTAACTTTCCCTTTGGACAAGTTTAATATGCTTTAAAATCATGTTACAAAACAGATCTTTCAATGTAACCTAAGTAATTGCTTTCTGGTATAGAAATGCAGTTTCAGTCTTCCTCAAATCCACACATATCCCTAAGCACTTCAGCTAAACAGAATGAATCTCAGTTTGAGAACTGCAATCACAGTTCTTTGTTAATCACCAGTGTAAACTCCTAAGTAGTCAGCCGTGTATTGGTCCAACAATTCCTTCTCAACACTAAGACAGCTACAGGCATTCTTCCTTGAAAAAGCACAGGATATAAATTGAATGTCTGCTGATTAGTTTCCATTTATCAAATCAATTCTTTTCCCCTAGAACATACACAGTTAAATCCTGAGGAATTATTCCATTTATGGTACTGTAATAATATCCCTGACCATTGCAGTGTGTACTTTAAGTCAATGTGGTAGCATCATGTTTCAACACTCAAAATCACACGTTCCCCATTAATCAATAAATCAACGGATTACTAATACATTTTTGATGTTGAGCAAACATTAATGCCTCTATTACAATGAAACCAAATACTTGCCTATTTGTTTAAGACCTACCCATACGTGCTGATGCCAATGCAAGCCAGTACCAGAGAGAGATCACTAAGAAAGCAAGAGTGCAGGAAGATAATACACCTGGCATGTCTTAAGGTTTATGTACTCCCCCATAGCCGGCTCCAAAGGTACGGATTTTATTCTAGGTTAACATTGTGCCGCGACAGTACAGAATGTAGCATCTGACCACTGCTAACAGGGCTACTGAAGCAGAGGGAGTCTGACAGGGCAGCTATCTCAGCTTAAGATTTCTGCCATGAAGAACTGTGTTTTGTTCCAGTGGTTCCTTCAGACAAGAAAAATGGCACCTTAAAATTATTAGCTCAAGTTCACCTAAGATTGCACCATCAAATGTCATGCATTAAAGCTGTTTGTTAATGCTGCTTTGCTTGCCAGAACTAAGTCCCCAGGAACATAAACTGGTACTTTTTGTGATTATAAAACTTACTAATAAGTCCAACAACTAAGTCTTTAGATGTTAAACTATTTTTTCACAGATCATCACTCAGATGTTTTGAGTCTTGACATTTCCTCAAATTTACCTTTGCTAACAAATTATAAGTATTTAGTAGCAAAAGTTTTTAAAACAGTAGGTTCCTAACTGTCTTCTTGTTTATACCCTGTGAGAACATTTTAAGGTTATTTTTCAATTGTTAAGATCTACTTTTTCATGTGTCTCGTCACCACAGCCTTAAAAAGTCAGACAGACTTCACGAGTCCCTTTGGAACTTCATTTGTCTTTTATCATCAAAAGCCCATGCTGCTTTGTATATGTATGCATAAAATTTTTCATTTTTCCCCCTGAAAGTTTGTAATTGTCAGCACTGCAAAATCAGAAGTGGCTTGCAAAACAGTATCATAGTCTTATTTTTAGTACTACAGCAAGGGTTTCATAGAGCACTATGCATACAAATAGGTGGGATGAATTCAATAGGGTTACACTGATAAATTAAGGTAATTCAGAACCTGTTCATCTTGATGAAAACTCATCTGCATGTCTACCTAGGCACACCCTCCTTCATGCATGTACCTTGCTTTGTACTAGAAGTGACAGACAAAAAAAAAAAAAAGAGAAGGGAAGGAACAGATTTTTGGTCTGTCTGTACATCTAACTTCAGTTTAGTGTACAAAAATTCACATTAGCTTAAAGCTAAGTTCATGCAGGAAAGCAGTCTAGCTGTAGCAAGATGGTAATGAAGGATAGATTAGCTCAAAAAAAACTTCTGGACTGCTGCATTAAAAAAAATTACTTCTGGTACCCAGCTAACCTCTTTAAAGCTGGCTTGGATGCAGAGTACAAAATATACATTTTGTTAGTATTTCTGTTGTAGGTTACTTCCTGAAACCTACAGAGAAAAATGAGATTTACAGAGGGGAGCAGTACATAAAATATATTTTTTCCATTACCATAAAAACTTTCATTCCAAAGGACTGTTATATTAATTCTCATGTAAAAAAAAGTCCCAAAAGGCAAAATATGTTAACATAACCCTGTAACTATACAACTTTAAACACTGAAATCAGATTCATGATTTTATAACACAAAGATTTCTGCCTCCTTAGCATCACAGCAACATCTACCCTTAAAGCCTGGGGAGGAAAAAATTCAGAGCCCTGAAACTTAAAGGAATAAATAAAATTAAGCTTTCTTTTTTAAAAATCACTATTTATTTACATTCCTTTTAGCTAAAGAACATGGGGAGGGAAATCTTTTAGTTAGTACTAACTACAATATATTAAGGTTCGGGCATGTTGGAGTTTGGTTCTGCTGCTTTGAAAATTACTTGGGTACACACAGAAGGAGAACGAGAACTACTGGAAAAACACAGAGCACCGTTTCTGGTGTTGACATATTCAAGTTACCTCTAGGAGTAATTCAGGGAAGCACAGAATGGTGTGAGCTACTCCAAAATCTGGCAAAATTGTACCATCTTTAGGTTTAAGACAGAGGTTTTGTCTTACTTCTTGGTCATAGGGTTAGAGATGTGTTGACAAGACACCATCTTTGTTAGGTAGCTTTGGCTTGTTTGCCTTCTGCTTTTTTAAGAGTAGATTAATGTAAAACAAATAGGTGGTAGGAGTCATGAGACATGCACAGCAACAACATAAATCAGAGTAATAATCAGGCTACAGCTGAGGCCAGTAAGATTAGCCATGCTAAGATCTCAGATCAAGATCATGATGTTGCAAGGTCAAAAGGAATTGGTCAAATGTTTTCAGACTCCAAGAGATAATGAAAGCATTGGCCATAAGAGCAGATCTTTATCCTTCTGTCATCAAGTTGTAACTCTACCTAAGTGCTAGCCAAATGCAATACTTTTTATTTGGCTCACCATGTAAACTGAAGTTTTGACACACCTGTTCAGTTTGAAATTTCTCTGAAGTCTCAAAAGTATTATGCCTTCTTGTGTGGACTATCCCAATGTGACAACAATAATTGCTAACACATAAACTAACTTCCACAACTTAAAGAACTTTACCCAACAAAGTAAGTAAATGTGGTGTAAGGAAGACACCCTACTCTGCACTACGTTTCTGTCCCCTTCTGCTGAGATTTTCAGCTTGAAATATCATTTCAGATTGATATTACATACAACATTGCATACAGGACAAGTAATAATAAAAGTGGCAGGATGCCAGGGCCAGCTGATATAAACAGTAAAAATCAAGACCAAATAACCATGAGTGATCTCTTAGTGCAGGGGCCCTCAAACTACGGCCCATGAGCCGGATACAGCCCCCCAGGGTCCTCAATCCAGCCCCCGGTATTTATAGAACCCCCGCCCCCCCCCCCCCCCCCCCCCCAGGAGTTGGGGGGGGAACCAAGGAACCAAGCAGCTGCCGCAGCTGACTGCCTGCCCCTTCATCTGCACGCCAGCCCCCTGGTTAAAAAGTTTGAGGACCCCTGTCTTAGTGGAATGGAGGGTCTGTGAGAGGAAAACATTAGTCTTATAACAGAACTAGCAACTCTGAAAATTATCAGAAGAGGATAACTGCAAAACACCACCTTCAGATTAGATGTCTTCAATCTTGATAACTTGATTTCTCTCTCCATTAAAGATCCTTAGTCATCTCTCCAGGAACAGAAGTGTTAAGCCAGTTTCCAGGTCCTGGAATTTGATTTTAATACCTAAATTTTTGGTTTGGAATCAGCCAGATTCAGTTTTCTCTGCTTTAAAATCCATGAACAGGAAAGTAATGATGATACAGATATTTGCTAAACATCTCACTAATGGTGGCATAACAAAGAGCTGAAAAATTAAGTGTTATCTGTATACATCTATCACACAAAACTTGTGCCGAAGAAAACTGCACAGTTGTAAATCCACACACTTAAAAGTTTGAAAGGAAACTCCACTAAAGTTATTGTCAAGTGCTTAGAAAAAGATGGGAATTAGGGTCATTTTTGAAATCTTATGCAGCTCCTGTATATATTTATTTTACAGAATTTATTGCTTCCAGCTGCCCATTAGCCACACATCAGATCCCAGCACTTCAATCTGCAGGAAAAATAATTGGCTCAGATTCCCTTTTCTAACGTTAGCCACATAAAATAACAGTGCCTACACAACCAGGGACAAGGGTAACAGTGTAGAGGGAAAACGAGGAGAAAGGACAGGCTGTGAGAGTGGTTTTAAATTCTTACTCCTGGTCATGTTCCTATTCTCAGTGTTACCTTGTCATTTCTCCATCCTAGACTCCAAATAAGTTCCTCACTCTGTCCAAAAAAAGAGTTCCACAGCCTTTCTCCCATTCCCAACTCCAGTTATGCTACTCCCATTCCATGTCAGACACCTTGTCCAGCCAGTCTTACGGCTCCTCGCCATCAGCGGTCCCACTGTTTAGCTCCTCATCGGCTCAGATGGTGCAATCGTGCCTTCAACACACATAAGAACATTTACCTTGCAGAAATCATCACTTTTTGCTGTTATCATTACAGAACTTTGTAGACAGTTAAAATGTTCTTATCATCCACACAGCTTCAAACTCTCCTTTGAAAAAAGTTGTATGTCTCCTTCGGTATAATTGCACATCTTCGGAAACAAAAGAAAGATGATGGGGTTGCCTGCAGAGGCGTGACCCATACCACATAGCACTTCTCAGATGAAGATCTTAGCGTGTAAGCAGACAGATGTGCTATGCAAGATATACTTAAACAAATGGAGTAAGCAACACACGTGCTAAAGTTCTCTGTATTTTTTATGCAACTACCTGCAAGTACATTCAACAGCTGTCTCTCTTCCTCTCCAGGAAAAGAACAGTCTCAGAGCAGTCACCGAAATGGTTTAGTCCACTTTCAGGTTTGAACTGACAGCTGCATCAGAAAACAACAAAAAAAAAAAGCCCTGCAGTGCTTTCATATCTACATACTCGATTTAAAACCTGTATCATAGATACCAACATCTCCTTTCCCTTCTAAACTATACGAAGAAACTGTCCATCAGCCACCACCTATTCCGACTCAGACCAACGTAGCTGAAAGATGGTTGCTCAGTGTCATATTTCAGACAGCACTTGGCAAACCTAGAGGAAGAAAGATCTTCTGTTATGTTGGTGACACTACAGTTCACAAAGCTAGAGTGGCACCAAGTGGTGAGTGGCTGAATTCGGGTTTTACTGCGTGCTTTTTTTCAATCACGCTAGAAACCACAGTGGGTGTGTTATGAAGTTAAAATAAAATGGCTCAGCAGCTCACTTTTACTGGTGAGCCCACATTTATTAGAAATCCCACTTAATACACACACAAACCAACAAGGGGCAGAGCTTCCCACAGAGTACTCTTAAGTGAGTTGAGAATTACTAAATTGACAAAAGGCACATCAATGTCATTAATGAGCAGTAAGTGAACAAAAATATCCTAATATTTGTGATGAGATACAACCACAATTAATCATTACCAGACAATTTGACTTTTAACCTTCAAGGCTACCCAATCCTCCACACGCTGGAGCCATTACATCTCTTAATATATTCTAAAAGGAGCACCTTCTTATTTATTTGCCTCCCTTCCAGCATCTGTGACATATGTACCACTACCCCCATTCTTAAGATGTCTTGCACATTGTTACTTCTCTTAGCAGCTCAGAAACAAACAATCAACAAAACCCCAAATCAAACAAACAAAAAAACCAAAAACCCAAACCAAGAACACTGCACCTTCAAAGATAAGTCAGGAAAAGGCTTTTCCCCTCTGGTTAGTCATAATAACCATACTCTTCATCCCACTCCTCCCCACAATACACTAGGCTTCTAATCAAACCTGGAGGAACAAAAGAGGAAGACTGATGAGTATTTCTGTGAAAAGCGGTAAAAAAAAGAAATAGTAAGACACACACACAGACACACACCTCCTCATTCTCGTGCTGTGATTCTCAATAAAAAAACCTTACAGCTATTTCAAGGGCACCAGTGCATTATTTCTACAGAAAATGAGAGATTGTTTTCATTGTGCATTTGTACTGGCTATCGCCTAATAGGAGCTATTATTTACCCAGGCAGCTGACAAAAGTGTTCATTCACATGGAACAAAGTATTTGATGTTAAACATTTGTTGGCTACTTTGGCCCAGTTTTTCAAGGAGTGAAAGGCAATTTCACCTTTCCCCTGGTGTAACTGATACTTTGAGGACAGAAAAGTCATTGTCGTGGGAACAATAACTAAAACCAAAACTGTCTGAATATCCTCACCAATCTGAAAAAAATAACTGATTACTATCATGATCAGATCCTTAAAAAGAGATGAATAGGCTAAGTCTAGGAAGCATGTATAATCAAAAAGCCACAGACAAGGTCAGTTACATAGTTTACAAATTATTTCAATATCTACAGAAAAACAAGTTCTGGAGAGGTAAGGAAGTGAAAATAGAGCCTTATTAAAGCAGGTCTTTGTTGTACGGAATGCATCACAGTAATGATGGGCAGGTTTATAATTCACCAGCAATGTAAAGATGACAGCCCAAGACTGTGGCTGGGGTGAGACTTCACTTAAGTAATCTGAAAACCAGCAGTGGCTCAGAGGTTCAAGCAGCCATAAAAGTCCCTGAAGCTTTTGACCCCTTTCAGTTGCACAGGCTGTTAGTAGCACCATCGCGCCCGAGCATAATCAGGTTTTTTGGCTTCCAGGTAGCAAGGCTCAATCTTCGCTTCAGAAGTCAGATAATGCAAAATCTGAGCTATGAAGACTTTTTCCTACACAAAACCACTAAATGTCTCACAGGTTTTTTTAAATTTAAATTCAAGGTCAGGTGGTTACATTCTGTGTATGAACATCCTGACTGCAAATTAATGCTTTGTCCATAATCTCTACTTTCTTTCCTATTTATAACAGATGGTAGCAATGTTGATCTACACATTAACAGCAACTGATTTCCAATTCCAAAACAAGTGAAATGATCTTTGTACCATTTCCCACTGAGAGGTAATTAATGGATATTTGCAAGCTGCTTGGAGATCCTCCAATAAGGGGGGTTTGGGGTTTGTTTTGGGTTGGGTGGGGTTTTTTTTGTTTTGTTTTTTGATGTTTTTAAGTGCTGTGCAATATTTACAGACTGCATTTCACCAAGTGTTATGCAGTTTAGTTCTGTGAGATTTCTCATACCTCACTTCACTCTCTCATGCTTAAACCCAAGCTTCACTAACAACAGTCACATCTGAGGGACCATCACTTTCACTTTCTGTCCAGACTGAACAGATTCCTCTGCCCAAAGTCAAACTCTTCTAAAAGCTGGAGAAAGAAGACTGGCAGCTATGCTGAGGCCCATTGCTTCATCGCTTCCCTGCCTCTACCAACTCCAGCCACTTGTCAGATTTCATTACTGACAAGAGTTTTATGCTTAGATTATAAAAGATTTGGGAGTAAATTATGAGCTTCATGTAGTGTGTGTCTGTACCAAGCAGAACAGGGTCCCAGTCTAAGAAGCTATGATTCCTGCTCAGTGTTCTTTATGTGTACTTCAAAAGTAACAAACTAATAGCACCGTGTGTCTGTGTCTGCAAAGACACAGATGTCCTGGTTGCTTTTTTTTTGGTCATTATAAACAATGAGGGGAAAAAAACACAGAAAAATATCCCAGTATTCAATGAGGTTACTATACAGTCATTTTACAAACTGTACAAGGACAGCTATGCTTCCCTGGAGAAGTGGAAACTCATATAATATTTTTAAATAGCACTCATCTCCTTGGAGATATGGCCACTGGTAAGCAAGTGTCTGAGAATAAAAAATATTACCTACCAATTTATTGTAAATGATAAAATGCGTGTTGTGCTTTATTTTGAATTCTCTCATAAATAAGTGTTTATCCTGGCATAAGTGGATATGGATGAGTGACAGACTGAAGTACCAACTGTTTTCTTGAAAGAAGAATTATCTGAAATCAGATCTTCATTGTTGGATAAAACCTAAACCGCAGAGGGAATATTTAACCATGTAAGGAGCAAATCCATAGATAAGCTCCCACAGACTGCAGTTAGCAGAACTGATTGTCTTTATCACTTCCTCTTTCACTCAAGCTTCTAATAGAATGCTTCATCTAAATATCAAAATATAGTGTCATTAAGATACTCTGATGAAGATTTCTTGATAATTGGGCTTTAATGATAATAAAGTGCTGGTATTTGGATTGCTTTGCAGATATAACTTGTGTTTGCTCAAGAGACACCAAGTCATGTTCACCCTTTTGCACTAAGGCAGAAAAATCTACTGAAAATAACTCAGTGAGTTTAGCAGCATGTTTAACCACAGCTGGTAATAACTCAAGAAAACAGTAACTCTCAGGAAGACATAGATACTTCATAGTCTTTGATGATGACTCCCTTTCAGCTCAGGCATATGTATTTTGTCATATTTTTGTTTACCTACTATGTTCCTTAACTCACATTTTATGGTTCTTTTCAAAGTTTAGAGTACACATTCTGACTCCACTACAGAGGAATTGACTACTGCATTCCAAGACATTGTTTACTACCAAGAATTAGACATCCATGTCACATGTACTATACATGTCCTACCTTTTGCATCTCCTTTAGTTACTAATTGCTGTGCAAAACACCCTAGATTCTTTGCTAATAACCACTTTGCACAGGGATACACAATGTAAAGACTATAGGATAGTAGAGCAGAAGGGCTCATTTTCCGTCACTGCTGTCATATACGACCACGCTTGGTTTCATTTTATTTCCTTTCACAGAGCATTACAACTGGTTGAAATATCCGAAAGGCCACTAATTATCCTTCTTGAAAGAAAAGAATTACAAGGAGTCTCTCATAAAAGTCCTTTTGCTTCTCCTAGTTCTGTCTAATCACTTGCTACTTGTCTGCAAATGGATTTGGTCTCATACATAGTAATAATGATGACAGATGTTTTTCTGCCAGTCAAACTTAACATTCAGACTTCGGTTGATTATTATAAGTAATCTACAATTTCCTTCATAATTAAGGCTGCAACTTTGTTCCCATTAAAAAGTTCGATTTTGACCTCCCACTTGCATCTAGTAATGAATGAGAACTTAAGTAATACATGAGAATTGTGGCAGAAGAAGAATTTTCCTTCCCAAACAGAGTAAATTGAAGGAGGAAACTCCAGTTTATGGCAGTGCATTATAGATGCAGTTAACTGACATTTTACTGGAGAGAGAGAGAGAGAGAGAAGGAGGGAGAAGAGGAGAGCAATGCAATTTTACTGGACTCAATGCATGTTCTCATGCACAGAACTGAAGCTGAGACAACAGAAATCTGATTTTAAATATAACTGACAGCTCCTTTACTAAGATCAGAATGGACTATTGGCTCAGAAATAATAGGCAACAAACAAGTACTATAGCTATCTTCCCCCTGCTTTTGCTTCATTAAAACAAACTACCTTCCTCTCAGGCACAGAAATCTAAGCACCATCAGTAAGATGACTCAAAGAAAAGCAGAAAATTTTCCTAACACAGCAGCATTTATTTGGATGAGCTGAATGTTGTCCAATGATAACTGATTTATGACGTTCCAGTATTAGAGGTATTCACTAGATCTCTAAAAATTCTTCTTTGGGCAGTCTCTAACAGAGAGAGAAGGAAGGTGATAAGACATAGTTTAATGGATTTATCTACTGAAAATCTAATGCACAGGGACAATGTTTTGTTACCCAGAGTCCAATTTTAAAAGTTATTAAGATTTTAATAGGCTCACTAGATCGGTATGTTGACTCTGACAACCTAATTTAGGCTCACTGGCAGTTTCAGAGATGCTGCATTAACTGTTGGAGCTGGCCAGTTTAAATAAACTACTTACTTCAGAACAGCTACAAACCAAAATAAACGCTTCAGAATAGCTGAGGTTAAAGGGTTTGAAAACAACTGAGGGACATGGATAGGCAATATAGAGCCAGAACACATAATGAATTTCTAAATAGACCAGTATTTGTTATGCAGGACAGAAGACACCAAGGAATAGTCCTCATGAACAACTTCAGGAAAGAAAAAAAGAAGAAAATAAATCTGTTTTTCTTACTACATGCAAACACACTGAGTAGTAACAGGAGGACTGAAATACAGCTTGAAGAAGCTGTATATGAAGAAATTTGGTTTTATAAAAACCTCTGTTTCATTCCAGAACCTGTAGTTATTCAAAAATCACAATAATTTTTTAGTCAGAAACCATGAATAAAAATTTTGATTGCTGAAATGACACCCATGCAACTTTTATTTTTCAATGGTGAGGGGAAAAAATGAAAAATTACTTTCTGTTTGGGGTTTTTATTGTCTGATGTCTTTCTTCTACATCATTTGCTTTTATTTTGTCAAGAACAAAATAAAAAGAAAGTGAAACAAAATCTTGGTACCAACATTTCAATAGCAGTATACTTAATTCCAGTACACTTTTTTTTTTAATTAGGGATGATATAAGTTTATAACTAGTAACTGAAGTTCCTCTGCTGCTAAAAACCACTTTTGAGAGGTATTTATCACAACAGAAACTTAATACTATTGATTCACTAAGGGCAGTTTTTTCCCCTCACTAAAGGTCTTCCTAAGCACTTGAAAGCAGTGTGAGCATTTCTAGCAGAAGCTTTGGAAAAGAAAAGACACTGCCAAAACACTTGTCTACTAACATTTTTGTATCAGCAGCTGTGCGATTATCCATTAAGAACATTTTGGCAATTCTAGAAAGACAGATGATGTGCCAAGTCAAAGTTATCATTAGATATTAGTGCTTACAATTATCCATCTGAACCTACTCTTTGGACCTTATTTTTAAGCACTTTGTACTTGCCCCAGACAGAACAGTTTACATTCTGTGAACACATGGTATAGTAAGATCTTTAGGAAATGCTAGCCCAACCATTTCTACTTAACCAAGATTCAAATGCTTACCAAAAAAAAGGTAAGACAGTAAGACCACAATACTGGCATCAAATGTGAAGCTTGCAGTTGATGCTGCCTAGCAATCTGGTCCATTCTCTGCTATCCTCTACACTGCGTAGGAGGTTATTAATAGCTAAGGGTGGTTTGAAAGAGATTTTTCAGCAGTGTGAGGCACTGGACCCATTCAACAAATAATTCATGTCAAAGGCTACTAGGTCATTTGAAATAATTCAAGAGCTGTCTTTTTACCTTGAGCACTTTGGTCTAACCCTGAATTTACTTGAGTATTCTTAGTGTTTATGAGTCACTACAGAAACCTCCATTTACATTCTGTTGCCAACACATTCCACTTTTTCCCCATTAGCTGCTGTCACTAGGTTCACATCTCCTCTCCCGGTTTAAGGGGATCTGCTCCAGGATGTTTGCATGTATCATTTGCTCACAAAGTGAAGGAACTGGTATTTTTCATTCCCTGGATGTCTTTGTTACTCTTCTGACTTGCCAAGGGAAAAGAAAGTATACATGCATCTGTATGATACACCAAAGCATGAAATGACAATCCAGTTGTAAGAGTGGAAGTTGTTATATCCATTTAGATGTACCATTGTCTTATTCCTGTGTTTTCACTTAAACACAGGCCAGTAGTACCAGTGTGAAGCAGAACAACTCTTGAAGGTGGCAGTTAAGACACCAAGGTTCTTCCCAAACACTAATCAAGTTTGACCCAAGGACACCATTCCTATCCCTTCTAAAATCCCACCTAACTTTAACTATGATACTTAATACCAGGGGTCCTCAAGGGCTGGATATGGCCCCCCAGGGTCCTCGATCCAGCCCTGCTACTTACAGAACCCCCCCGGCACCCCCAGGTTAACAAGTTTGAGGACCCCTGCTTTATACCCTGTTAACTGTGGATGATCTTGTCCAGTCAGCATTTCTTGCAATCCTGCTAAGCTCTTGGCCTCAGTGACATCTTGCTGCTCCCTGCTTCTGTAGCAATGCTTTGTTTTCCTCTTCAGTCAGAACATTGTGCTATGATATGCCTTACAAAACAGTTACGTTGTAAGGCAGGCTGAAAGCCATCGCTATATACCACCAATACTGTCTCAGGGCCTTTGACTTCGTATAATGTTTCCTTATTATTGATTGGGATTTTTTTTGTTTTGGGCTGAGTTTTCCTTGCAACATTTGTCTCAATGAAGATACATCACTGTTACTTTCTTCCTAAAGGCAGGAATAGGATGACAATTCTAACATTTATATTCTAGATGGCAGAGTGCAGAGGAACGCCTACCTTATCTATTCCTGCTTTCTTGATTGTTGGTACTGAGGTTTCTGTCATCTCTCAAAGTTCATCGTGCATATACTGAAATGGGAATTCTCCTTATTTCACCCGCAAGCTCACAGGTGAATGTTGTTCACTGTAGTATAAGATAGACACACTTACCTAAGCTCACCTGATTTTTCTACCAAAGCTGCTGCTTAACAAGAAGTCTATTATCAGCATGTGTCAGCAGCTGCCGAAGCTATGATACACGAGAACTCCAGAGTCAGCTCCAGCCTGCAACAAGCACCTCCACAAGATAAGACTGACTTTCAGTGCAGTGACCCATCAGTGGGACTGCTGCACTTATCAGAGTAAGGAGGGATGGAAGGAAAGATTGGTGTCCTAGCAGTGGCAGCACAGAACAAAGTATTATTCACCCTGCAATTATCAAATGCAAGGCTGAGCAGTTTCCTTGAGACCCACAATGAAAATACAGAAGATTATTTAAATTAGCAGATGCCAGGTTGTTCAGCAGCAGAGAGGGCCAACTCTGTCTTCTCAAGTATAAAGCACATAATAAACAAACTACACTAAAATCCAAGCACCTACTCACATATTAGTGATTTGATTCAGTCTCACACACAAATTTCATATAGCACTCCAAAAAGCACCCGTGCCTCTCCTGAAGTACAATGATTTGCATCTTTCACTTAATATTCCCCATCCCTCTAAATAGAAATCGGAAACCACCAAACTAAAGAGCTCTGTCAAGTCTCTCTGAAGTGGGAACACTTTATTAACCTAATCAAAATATCTCCCTTTCCACACTTACAGTTCAACACCACATTCTACCCTCCTCTTTTCAGCACTGAACCACAGCTATGTTCACCTTTGTTTCTTATCGCTACAGCTAATCTGAATACACCAAGTCCATTCAACAGCAATGAAGTACTCAGTAATTCACTTCTTTCTTCTGCAAGTGCTATGTCACAGGCAATAAAAAGAAATCACACATCTAAAACCCTCCAAACAAAATGATGCAGCCGATGAACGATATTAGTACACTATATTTAAACAGTCCTAAACCAGCTTGACAGGGTAAGGGCAGTAAACTGCACCTATAATACAGTTCTCAGGAAAGTCATGCAGACAAGCAAGCACTCCAAGTACTAATGAAAGTTTTTAAACACCATACTACTGTCATGAAACCAATTAATAAAACGGCCATGTTAGGAATCCAAGACAGCAAGTAATTTTAACACAGCTTTGAATTTGGTATTGCCTGAAACACAAGTTTGAGTTATTGTTTATTTACAAAAAAGAACTATCCATGTGTGCATGACAGATTTTCAAAATCTCTTTGTATAAAGCAGTGAAAAAGGATGGAAACAATCTATTTTATCATCACCTGTGTGGAGCAGATATCCCCCAACTGTGGGAATGGTGTGTGGCAGTAGGGAGACTCCATTTCAGGGCATCACAGCATCCCTGCATGGCAACAGCTACGGTAAGGCACAAGAGCTTCAGAGACTGGCAGAGGGATGCCACCAACAGACACATGAGCGGGTGATAAGCCTGAGTTAATACTAACACTCTAGGATTCACCTCGTGGGTTGGCACATAAAAAGATTTCCATAAAAATCAGGTTCAGAACAAAACACCGCTACAAAACAGACATTTTAAAGTAACTACTGACTACTCTGCCAACATCACAATAAATCTTTTGAAATAGTTACTTTGTCAACCTAATTAGTAATCTGTATCATCATGAAGATAAAAAGAATATAAACCATTATGTGTATTACATACACAAAACACATACACACAGAACTACTTTCAAATCCCAAATTACCTGTCACAATTAAGTCATTCATGGTGAGGAGCTGACACACACACACACACACGCACGCATCAAGCTAATTATTTTGCATTTTTTTAAAAACTAAGATAACAGGCACACTGCTGCTAGTGGGCAAATCCTGATCATACATTATACCGCACTTCCTAGCAATTTTGATGAAAACTACCAGTGAAGACAGATTATAATGGGAACACCTAATTGAAATTCATCTGCATTTTGCCTCAGATGGAAGACACGCTGCTTGAGCCCTGAAACATATTCAATTTCATTCAAATTGTATGCAGATTTTTCAGGCAAAACTGAATTTATAAAAAAAGTTTCAGTGAGTCCTGTAAGAGTTCAAGAATGGTACATATGCTTTATAACTATTTTTTTGGTATTTGTGTCCTCTTGTACCTCCATGAAGGTTCCTTGCCAAGGCAGGCAAGTAGAGATACAAAACCCACAGAGTTCTATCCTTTTGATAGGAGTTTGACATCTTCCACTGACATGTTCAGCCACTTTAGGTCCTTGTGGATTCACTGGAGCCTTAGTTGTTCAGTATGGTTCCTTGCAACACATTCCCATCAAGAATTAGACAACTCATTTGTCTTTCACCTTTCAAAATCATCTTGTGATTCAAAGTTGCAGCTTGGGTGTTTTGTTTTGGTTTGGTTGGGGTTTTTTTCCCCCGATTTGGTGTTTTGCAAGTAAGAAGACTGAAGGCTGGCAGTTATGCAGAAGATCTAGGGGAAAAAACAAACACCACAACAGGATTCTCCCTCCCCTCCATTTGGATATAATCCAGAAGTCTACTGCACCTTACAATAAAAACTTACAGCAACATCCACTTTAATAATTGTCTGAATTTACATAAGAATAAAAATACTGAATAAGAAGTTCACAGAAGTATTTGTAGCAAATAGTAGCTAATGTGGTCTTCCTCTTTCTGCTATTCATTGATGCAATCACATTTTAATTTAATTCAATAAAGAGCCTGCCCTGTCATGTAAACTAATAATTACTATTACATGACAAAAATTGATACTCTATTGCTTATGCTATTGTCCAAACGCCAGGCACACTAGAAAACAGGCATCCCCTGTAACTGTTGTACATAAAATAAGCAGCTTTCAATACTAGGGCCCTGACCTTCAGTGCCACAATACCAAAGGCATAGAGCAGAAATGTGGAAATTAAGGATGCTGCCAAGTAGGTGACCACCTGGTATTAGCCCTCATTCCTGCCCAATGATTTCCTTGGTATTTGAGTTTCTGGTTTGGTCCTCAACAGCAGATTTTAGCTCAGAATTAAATTCAAGTGAAAGAAAAAATAGAGAGAGGATTATTTTTAAATGAAGATTAAGCAGAAAAATAAAGGATTAACAGAGGAAAATAAAAATTTAGAAATTAGGCTCATTCTAAGCATAAATTCTAAATTAAAATTCAGAGTTTGAACATGTCTTATTAATAAGGCCTAAGCATTTATTTGTTACTGCATTTTATTTTCATATATACACACAGGGCGAGGGAAGTGCTAAACGTGTTGCCTTTAAGAAAAAACAGGTAATAGAAAAGTATTTATCACTATTTAATAGGACAGTGACAAACCTGTTTTCTATTACTGTTGTTTCAGAACACAGAATTTCCCTTTTACTGTTTATTTTCTCTTAATTACTACAAGAGTACAAAACGTAAACCCTGGTTTGTTCCTCTTCTCTTCATTTAGGCAACAATCATTAATTAAAGCTGAAGCACCCCTACATTTAATTTCTCCATACAACTCCTCATAAAAGGAAAAAGGTGGGAGGGGAAAACTGAAGAGTGTGAGGCACCCAATTCTACCACACCAAGTTCAGGCTGTAGGATAGCTATGCAAGGCAGAGAGTCTACAAAGAACTAAATTTGTAGAATTTTTCCACGTAAAAATGGAAGTGGAATAGGTCTCAATTCTGGAAGAAAGAAGAAAAAGGGGGGGGGGGGGGGGGGGGGGGAAGAAGGAAAAAAAGAAAGCAATTCAGATCATATCTAATCTCACTTTTTTTCATGCTACATAAAGGGCTGCAGCAACAGCAACCCAGGCCAGCTGACACCAATACTGCAGGCACTGAACTCTGGGCTTGAGAAAACTCAAGGAGAATGTTTCTCAGAAGTTGGCAGAAGATTCCAAAGAACAAAAATCCATTTTCTTTAACTGAAACTTGGACTGCAAATTATGATTTGGCCACAGATACGGCAAAACATTATACAGCATAACATCCATGTGACAAAATATGCAGCCATCCAGCTTTTCTGGTGTGGTATCTTGAACCATTTCTCACCTTTAAGAATAACAAGCACTACGATAAATACACAGTTACAATATGAAGGAAGGAGAAACTTATGTTAGTTCCTAATGACGTCAAGACTCTTCAGTCACCTAAAATATGTATTGGCAAAGCACATCTCAAAGATAACAAGAAAAAGTAGTTCAATGTACCCACAGATTAATTATTAACACTGGGAAATCTTCTATACAAGAGTCAGCGTGGATCTACCCTCTCTTGAAAACACAAGCAGTCAGAAAACACGCTAAACTGACCATCTGTTCCTCTCTGATAACATGTAATTAACTAATTTATTTATTCAGCACTTAAACCCTCTCCCTTCTCTTCTTATTAGTCAAGGATGATTATGCTAAATCCAGATATAGTTAACATATTGTGCACTCAAGTGAGCAATGGCCTTACAGGCACATGACTTGCCTTCTGGCTATCCACCTTCAAAATCTCAGCCGTGCTGCCTTGAAGACCCTGTTCATTATCCTCTTCTGTTCTCGTAATCTGGTCAAGTATAAAGACATTTTGTACGGCGATTAACTGAACAAGGCACAGAATTATACACTATCCTGTGGTCCATACACATACATACCTCATATGTACACCACATAAACCTCAACTGATGTACACATCTGGCTAGAATTTCTTCTTTGCTATAGAGCACAGGACTGCCGAGGACATAAAGATCAGATCAGAGTACGTTACTCAAACAAAGGCTCCTTCAGTATTGTAAGCAACCACTATTACTTTGATACACTAACAGACCTCCTGGGGACCTCCTGGACTTCTGGAGTCTTACTGACATATCAGAAAGTCAGTGACTGCCTAAGACAGTCTTTCCTAGCAAAGCCCACATATCTCTCTGCTCTGCAGAAAGATTTGTATAGAATTCCCAAGCTAATTCTCAAGTGATATAACAACGTCACACAAATACAGCTGAAAAAAAAGAAATCATATTCCGACAAACTCAAAAGCACATTATATTCAGTATAATCTTATCTACTCACAAGTCAGAAATAAAAAATCAAATTAGTATCATGTAATTCACCATAATTCTTTTCCGTACTGGTCTCCTCAGTTCTTCCAGTCCTGTAAGTCTGGCAGAAGCTCCATTTCTAGTTCTTCTCACGACACAGATATCAGACTTCCAAGTTCATAAAGTTGACATAATTTCTTGCATACATGTTCTTCCCCTTGCCTTATGGCTCTTTTAAAGATTATTTTAAATCTTTAGATTGGTGCCATTTTGAAACAAGACATTTACTCATATTTTTGCAGCATTTTCTCAGGCAATGATTTTTGTTTGGTTTGGGGTTTTTTTTGTTCAGTTTTTGTTTGTTTTATGATGAAGAAACAGCATTTGGAAGAGTCAATTAGAAACTCTTAACAAGTTACTGCAGTCCTGCATCACAAAGTCATACATCTGGAGTCATGGAAGCCTCTGACAGAAAGCCTTTGCACATTCTGATGCTGCACACAGACAGCCCTTCCGCTGGAAGGTTTTTCCTAAGACAACACATTTTCATCTGTACTGGCTTTAGGATTAGCCTCTAGGAACTCATTAGAAAATGAGTACAGATTTTCAATGGACTAGGGTTTTTTGCCATAAAGGTAGATGTGATAGAAGGTATTCTTTTAATAGCAGCTTCTCTGTATTTTTCTGGGAAAAGAATACCAACTTAAGATATCTTGAGCTAAGGTCAACCTTTGTTCTGTAGAGTTGATTTATGACATTTCTACAGCCATTACTGGAATTTCTTCAAGGTGCCAAAAAGCCCTTGATTCCCATATATGTTTAGCCTTTTTTCTATTTGCTTTCACTATTACAGCATAAAAGCTGGATTGAACTGTTCATCCCACTTGTAAACCAAGAAGAATAAGATCTCATAAAGCTCAGCAGCTTGCCATCATTTGTCTTGCAGGTTCACACATCCTTTCAAGTCACATGACTGCTCTGAAATGTAAACCGTGTGATTTACACCGGCTCACTAGGGTATATTCCAAATTAAAATTACTTAGTTCCCAAAACTGCATTTTAAAACCCATTTTTATTATTTTACCTGCAAGTTATCAGCATATATTATTTCCATATTGCAAAACCTGGTGTGATTTTTTCACTGCAAATCCCTGGTTTACTACAGATTCACCTAAAACTAAACCATGATGCATAAGAAAACAGAAGATTGTGAGGACCTCTTTAAGTACCTCCCCACTTTAACAGTAGTACTGAATGAACTTGGGCCAGATCGGGGTGAGAGGGAAAAAAAAAAAAAAAAAACAAAACAAAACGTTTAACCTCTGTGAAGCTAAAAAATAAGGTTTTAGAAAATTTGAGGTTTTGAAGATTAGGAGCCCCTTACCTGGGCCCCTGGTAACAAATTCAGATGTCTGTTTTGACATTAACATTTTAATTTTCACATCTCATGATTTCTATGATGTGAATCACTAGTTGCTCATAAAGAACCAGGTACCTCAGAAGGATTAATAAAACAAAACACAAGAACACAAATTGTTTAATTTGTATGTCATTACATTGCAGGGGAGTGGTAAAAAGCCTTTACAAATAAAAATTTCAACGTTATACACACTAGTCCTATAAACAAAGATCCTACTATAGAGTATAAGGAACCTATAAAAATGGTGCTTGTATTGATCATCTGAATAGAAACTGATGAAACATTCAAAAGGAGCAGAAAAAAACCAATACAGGAATACGTATTTTCTTTTCCTCTCACTCCATTTTAATGTTTTTATTTGTTACAGGTTGGTGGATTTTTGGTTTGGACTTCTTTCTGACCAACTAAAACCAAGAAAGAATGCTACAGTCAAATAAAAATACCATTAAGCAAGTTTGTTTGTAGGTAGAGTCAAAGACTCTCAGTCTGTAATAAATTCAAGTTTTCCAAAACTTTGCACTTTCCATTTAATTTTGCATTGATTTATGAGTCAGTCTCCTGGGTGCTAACCGTATATAAAAGAAACATTAACTCAGTGGAGGCAATAGTTTGGGTTTTTAATAATAAAAAATGCATACTGTTTATACCATTATCGCTTAGGAAATTAGATAACATCCCTTCTAATACCCCGTGCACAGGATACTGTAGCAAACCACTTAACGTGTAATAATAGAGTATTGACTAGGCACAGTGATACGCAAGACAGTGCTCCCACCAGGTTACACAAGTTCCATGCTGTTAGAGCCTCTGTAGGGATACATTTGTTCTACCTCAACAAAAAACTTTTGGGAAGAGATCACCTACAAGGCATGAAAAGATCATATTTATATGAAATATTTTGCGTCTATTTCATAATAAATTTCCATCTTAATCCGTGTTTATTTCATGAACAAAAAATACTTTTTTCTTTTGCCATTAGTGGCTCCTGAATGGGTAATCTAGAGTGCTGTATATACACCACAAGAAGGCAATAGAGTATTTCCCACAAAAGGCACCCAGAAATACATTATTGCCACAGGCAGAAAACATCGCACAAACCCTATGTTTTTAAATCTTTGGTTAGTCCTGAACAGATGTGACCAGGTATACTTCAAACAAATGTGAGAGGCTTTCTTGGGTTAACTTAACTTGCTCCTGCGTGCACAGACTACTGTGATCAATGCTCAATCCACTGGGCAACAGGCTTTGAACTTCCATGAACAGATCTTAGCTGTTTCTCAACTCATGAGCACACTTATTGCATTTCCAACATAACACTGGCAGCATTGGGCTGCTCAAGTAGGCAACATAAGCAGCTGCCCTGGGCCAAAGACCATCAGAAATAACACCCAAAGCCCTGCTGCCTCCTGAACCAGTACCCTAGAAGGCAAATTCTTATCAATGCTGCCATTTCATGGTTACAGCAAGAAGCAGGGACCTCCACTCCTCCCATTCACCTGTAGCAGTAAGATGGGCAAGGCCAACCCTTTAGTCTTCCCTCATCTCCTTAGAGGAAACACTACTGTGTCCCATCTCCACTTTATGTGGAAGAGCACAGCGGAGTTACTGATAAACTGTGATTCAGCTTTGGGTTGACTTTTCCTGTACAAATGTATCTGGATGCAAACACCCAAAAAGCACAAATTGCAAATAAGTAATTCCCTCAAATTTTCATATGCAGCACATTCCACTCCATCTGCAAAGTACTGCTTCATTGAAAGAAAGCACATCTTTTTTTAGACAGCTGTACATACTAGCTAGGAAAAAAAAAAGTCTCCATGCAAACAAAGCCATCTGCTTCTTTCAGAGGGAGTTCACGTTTTCTTTAAAAGGACAAAAACAATTTGTAATTTAGTCAAACTTTGGTTAGTTGGGCATTTTTTCTTTATTTGTTTGTTTTTTTAAAGAAGAGTTAGAGGTAGTTTTATGTACTACATTCACCCTTGGGTCTTCCTGACAGAGGTTCCTCGTTTTCAAAATCACCGTTTCCTGTTTTTCCTAAATGTTTCTGTCTCCCATGCCACCATATGAAAGACACGTTAAAAAGCCCACAGAGGGCTTACTGACATAAAGGAGAAATGGCAACACTGCCTATGCACTGAATGCTGTCAAACTCAAAAAGCGAAAAAAAGTAAGAAGAAAAATGTTTTCTAGATACAATGAACTTGGAGAAAATATTAAGGTAGTGCACTACTCATGAATGTGGAAGTAGGACTGTTCAGAGATAGAAACAGAAGCGGAAAAGCAACAATAAACAAAGCAGAAAAAATATTCTGTACAATTTCACCTTTTTTGGGGGTAGGTAACTAGAGAACCACCAACAAATTTATTTCAAAAATTAAAAGATATTTCTCTCACAATGCACAAGGTGTTTAAATATTTTGCAACATGGGAAATTAAGTTAGCAGAAGGAAGACACAAAACAACCAAATGTCAGCTCTCATGAGACTTCAAAATACTTCTATTTTCAGTAGAAGCATTTGGAGGCAACGAAGTGGAAGCTTTTTTTGTTTTTAAGAAAAGAATATGTGAAACAGGTCACTTGACAATTGTTTTTGCTTTTCCAACAAACTGATTTTACTGGAAATAATTTTTCCAGTCCAAATTTAAAATTTTATCTCATCAATTTCAAGCTAATTTTTAAAACTTTTCCTTAAATATTTCATCTTGCAGCAGAAAAAGAGGTTGATATGCACGAAAGCAACATTTACTTCCATGTACAAGTTTTGTTCCCCACAGAAGTCCTACTAAATGGAAAAGTATAGATCAATAGATCAGAGAGCTGTGACCAGAGCCTGGCTGGAGGCCTGTAGCTCGTGGTGTTCCCCTGGGTCAGTGCTCGGTCCCGTCCTCCAACTTATTTACCAGCGACCTGCATGGAGGGACGGAGTGTCCCCTCAGCACGTTTGTGGCTGATACAGACTGGGAGGAGCGGCTGATACCCCAGGAGGCTGCGCTGCCATTCAGCGAGACCTGGGCAGGCTGGGGAGCTGGGTGGAGAGGAACCTAATGAAGCTCAATAAGGGCAGGTGTAGGGTCCTGCACCCAGGGAGGAACAGCCCCAGGCACCAGCACAGGCTGGGGGTGGCCTGGGAGGTCTGGTGGGCAGCCAGTCGCCCGTGGGCCAGCAGTGTGCCCGAGTGGCCAAGGCCAGTGGTGTCCCGGGGTCGTTAGGAGCAGCGAGGCCGGCAGGGGCAGGGAGGCGATCCTCCCCCTCTGCTCTGCCCTGGTGAGGCCACGTCTGGAGTGCTGTGTCCAGTGCTGGGCTCCCCAGTTCCAGAGAGACAGGGAACTGCTGGAGAGGGGCCAGCGGAGGCTACAAGGATGATCAGGGGACTGGAGCATCTCCCTTGTGGGGAAAGGCTGGGAGAGCTGGGCCTGTGTAGCCTGGAGAAGACCAAGAGGGCATCTTAAAAATGGCTACAAACATCTTAAGGGCAAGTGTCAAAAAGATAGGGCCAGGCTCTTTTCAGTGATGCCCAGCAACAGGACAAGGGGCAACAAGCATACACTGCAACACAAGAAGTTCCTTCTGAGTACAAGGAAGAACTTCTTTGCTCTGAGGGTGGTGGAGCACAGGAACAGGCTGCCCAGGGAGGCTGTGGGGTCTCTCCTTCTCTGGGGACGTTCAAAATCCACCTGGACACGACCCTGTGCAGCCTGCCCTAGGTGACCCTGCTTGAGCAAGGGGTTGGACTGGGTGATGTCCAGAGGCCCCTTCCCATCCTGACCAGTCTGTGAATGTAAGTACTTTCCATCGTGAGTTAAGGATCATAAAATGCAGCCTTGTGTGCATCACCACACAATTACAAAGTAATTTTCATAGAATCATACAATTATTTGGGTTGGAAAAGACCTTAAAGATGATCTAGTTCCAACCCCCCTGCCATGGGCAGGGACACCTTCCACTAGACCAGGCTGGTCAAATCTATCTGTTCAACTCACAGCTATAAGATAAAAAAGCATTTCATTTTCACATAGACCAAACATTAAGGTATGTGCACCTTAACGACTGCATGAAACTCTTCCACTGCAAAAATGTTATGAATCTTCAAGGAAGGGGATTCAAAGGTGCTTTAGGACAAGAATCCATGTTCCGTTGGTGCTACGACTGCAAGACAACTCTCAAGTTCCAAATATTATAGTAGAGTTTGTTTTGACATCAACCAAAATAATTCACATGAAAAAGACCCAGATTAAAATAAAATCACTTGACAGTATGTGTTTCTGCACTCATACAGCTGCATCACGAACTCTTTTAATATCAAGTTAGCCAAGGAAGAAGAGGATACAGTGAGCAACTGCTTGCTCTAAGGCAGCCCAAGGCCCTTCACTTGGTACAGGCAAACACCTTTGCAGCATTCTTTTCAGAGGAATGAAACACAGCTAACAAGTGGGAAGAAAATTTCCCTGGTATTTATGGTCATTCGTGTTTTTACCCAGCTAGAGTTTAGAAGGCCTCCCTTTCTCCAGTGCTAAACACACAAATAATATTTTGTCCTATTATTTACCTAGAATTACATATAAGAATATAAAAACAGGGCAGTCATAGTGAGGAAATGAAGGCCGTAGCCCCATTACTTAGTGTAATTATCTAGTTTCTTTCTATTCGCATCTTTAACTTCATCTTCCTGCATAACTTAAAGCAAACCACTTAACCCTTCTTTGTCTCAGCTTTCCCATCAGTAAAATAGGAATATTAGTATGCTAGCTCTATGCTTTGAGGTATTGCACAGCTTATCTCATTAGCATCTGTGAAGTGCTTTTCACTTCATTACTGTGTATCAGCTGAGAAGAGCAAAAATTATACTGCAAATATGAAGATATTTTTACTGATGTCTTTGGAGAGTGGCAAGTCGGGCCGTGAAAGGAAAAAAAAGCATAAATGTAGTATTAACACAGATTAAAATATAAAATTAGCATAGATTCAAATACAAACACCTGCCAAACACACAGTGTGCAATAGCCACTCGGCTACCACTGTTTAAATTCTGCATCTGGGGCACTAATAGCTTACAGGAAAAGAAACTCTGCACCAAGTAAAAAACACTTTGAAGGATTAGTCAGATTTTGAAAATTACCACAATTTTTCAGGCCGTCAGTCAGTCTCCCACTACAGAAACAATGCACCCCTCTATTGTCTATATGTAACAAGAGCTCTAATATGGCAATTCATTTGCTAGCACTGCTGCTGTTCCACGTGAAGATGAGACAAGTGGGACTTTGTGCAAATTGAAATAATTGACAACACTTGATCAACTCAATTAGCTCAAATCAACCCAAGTGTTTCTCTGTCTACAGTTACAGCTCAACACAGATGCAGTCAGGCTACAACAGCAAATTACATGCAAAGGAATGCAGGTTTGCTCTGCCTGCCCTCCAAGCTGCCCAGAGGTTACCTGGTTTGGAAGTTCCACAGCTGTGTTAGCAAAATGTCATGCTCTGCTGAGGTGGCCTAGTTAAATTCTTGCGTATGTCAACATGAACAGGGAATATTTCCCAGGAAGACATTTTGTTCATTATTAAACAAAACAACCAGGAATAGCACAGTCAATACCAGTATTCTAGGAACAATTACTGTATAAAAACCAGAGACTATGCATGCCTTATAAAGGTTTTGACTACTTCAATGCAACAAGATAGGACTGCTTTGTAAGGTAAGAGAATCACATCTTAGATGACCTGGTTGAATTAGTCCTGAGATTGCAAAGTGTCTCCATACAAAAGAAATGAGAGGAAACAAAAGGAAAACTAACTAGCTTCACCACTTTGCTCTGCTTCCTCTGTGCTGCCAAGAGATCATGCTGGCCACTGAGACATGGACAGATTACTGCACAGAAGAATATTGATGATTTTATTGATGAGTCTCTCAAATCATCACTAAAACAACTTGTTTACTTTTCAGCTATAGTCAAATGGACTGATGACTATTATCTCAACCCTGGCTGATGATAAATGAGGTACCTTAACCAGTTAGGTCCTTAACTCAGATTCACAGTTAGTCCAGTGACCTAGCCAAAACCTCTGGAAGAATGATGTCTAATGATGCTTGTCTCTACCCAAACAACTTCTTGGAAACTCTAATTGCAACTCATCTGCCAAAACATATATTGTTCAATAATCAACACAGCTGCCAAGGCACTTCATGGAAATCAATACTTCCTCTTGCCCTCCCTGATCTGTCCTCCATAGTTAATAGACAATTTTTCATAGTTCCACTGACTGCCTCAAACTTTTCTTCTTTGGATGACAGAAGACAAATGGTGTTACTTGATAGCAACTCTAAAAAGAAATTTAAAAAAAAATACAAAAGAACACCCCACTAGTTTCAGTTAATTGCTTATAACCCAAATGCCTATCTGAAATTATAATTTTACTGCACAACACACTGTACAAAAGTAGAGATAGTAAAGATTCACATTTTGAAGACACCCAAACTGCACATAAAGCAGGCAAATTACTGCCAGTTTTAAGAAGTCGGGTCAGGCAAACACCAGGAGAAGACACGTGCCTACAAAATAAAGTGCTTTCTATATATGAAGTCTGGGTGTGCTGTTGTTCAGGGAGATGGGGATGTTGTTTTGGGTTTTTTTTTTTGGGGGGGGGGGGGGTGTCTTTTTTGTGTGTTTTGTTTGGGGTTTGGAGGTTTTTTTCCTTGGAAGAGGGAGGTTTTATGAGGGTTTGAGTTTCTTAAACACTATTTCCTTGCACAGCTGTGGCAGATTAACCTCTGCAGGCTTATCCACTTGCGTAAAAGCACATTTATGTTCGGCCTTTAGGGACAGAGGAGTCAATATTCCATATTAGAAGCAAAGATGGTGGTGGGAAACACATCTAACTCACTCTGATGAGCTGATTATTGGACTTGCAAGAGTGAAGTAATAATGCAGTAACTGAATTGAATTTAAAGCCTGTACTGGTTTTAGCTGGAGTAATTTTCTTCATAGTAGCTTATAGGATGTGTTTTGGATTTGTGATTGAAACAGTGTTGACACAGGCTGTTTTAGCTATTGCTGAAAAGCGCTCACTCAGCCTCAAGGTTTTCTCCATTTCTCACCCCACTCCACCAGCAAGGAGGCTGGGGGGCACAAGACGTTGGGAGGAGACACAGCCAGGACAGCTGACCTCAAGAGACCAAAGGGATATTCCAGACCGTATGATGTCATGCTCAGCAATAAAAATTGGAATAAAGAGGAATGGGGATGACCTTCAGAGTGATGGCATTTGTCTTCCCAAGCAACCGTTACATGTGATGGAGCCCTGCTTTCCTGCAGATACCTGAACACCTTCCTGCCAATGGGAAGTGGTGAATGAATCCCTTGTTTTGCTTTGTGTTTTGTTCATGCAGCTTTTTTTAGCCTATTAAACTGTCTTTATCTCAGCCCACAAGTTCCCTCACTTTTAACCTTCTGATTTCTTTCCTCTGTCCTGCTAGGTGCAAGCAAGCAAGCTTAGCTTGTGGGGCTTAGCTGCCAGCCAGGGTTAAACCTTAACATATCCCTACCCTTATTGTTCATCTACACATTATTTCATCTTTCTCATTAAAATCTTCACCCAGCATCACTTCCAACTATTACAACTCACAGTCTTATTTTGATGCAGGATTATAAGATGTATGTATAATAAGACGGTATTTTCAACTGAAAAAATAGTAGAGAAACAAAGCTAAGGGAGGTTATCATCCCTTACAAATTCTCAAGGAAGAAACTTCAGTGCTTTCAAGTTCCTCTTTATACTAAAATATATATATATATAAAATCCAACAGCATCTGAAAGAGTATGTCCCTAATTAATAATAATGATCAGATTCCACAATTGCAGCATTTGCATTTTTTCTAACTTATTACTGGAGCAGTACAAACAATCATCAGCACTAGCAAAAAAATTAGACTGTATATATCTTCCAGAACCTACATTTTGGCATTGCCTTTGACAGTAATCATTCAAGCTTAACCAGAAACAAAGTTTAACAAAGCAAGTTTGATTAAAAAAACCTAAACAAACCACCAAGCACAAATGCAGTATACGACTTTAGTGTTTATTAATATTCAAGCCACATATTATTATCTTCCACACAGTCACCCAAGCAGAAACAAACAGATATACCTTACAGGGGTGTTATGAGATTAATTAGTTAATAACTATAAAACAATTTGAAGGTGTAAAGCCATGTTACAGAAATGCTAAGTACTGTAATATTATATATGTAGCAACGAAGGTGAGCTTGCCAGAAATTCTACGAGACTGACAGCATGCAAAGTAATTACAGGAGCAGTTCAAGTTATTTTCTTGCTTAATATAACAATCCATGTCCCAGCCCATCAAACCATTGTTTCGAAGGAGTGAATATTGAGTGGAACTAACAGCTCACAGTAATGGAACTGTTCTCCAGAGAACACAATACATATCACTACCTCATAAGGAATAAAACTGGAACAAAGCAGACAAACTCAAAATGAGCACAGGAACCAGGATGATGCCATTTTTTTATCCATGCAAGGACTAGAAAAATTCTAAGAGAAGCTTAAAAAAGAATATTCCAAAAGAACAGGTTTAATCCTGTCTTTTGTGCCAATGCAGTGCCTATTAACCTCACTTTACCTAGGGAGTATAGCATTAACAGTAATGTTTCAAAACCTGGCCAGAGTGCTTTAGGAAGATTTATTTCTATGTGCACACATACACATGCACTCACACGCACACTAGAAGTCAAGACCAGATTCAGGTCTCCAGCTCTTGCGGATTTAACTCAAGGAATGGTAGCAATTCCATAAAAGAGATTCCACACTTGTGAAGAAATGACACCATCTTCAAAACCATAGAGGTCTAGTTCTGAGCTTGGCACTTTTCAGAGCAGTGCACATCTCCAGTCCAAGCCAGTATTACTGCACAACAGCACTGGCAGAGTTATGGAGTAACATCCTTAGGTAACTTTGAGAAGTGAGAAGTATAATGGTGAGGCAAAGTAAAAATACAAACAAACAAATATACTGTGTTACTTTCAACTTCCACTTTCCTACGTTGTTGTCCAGTCATTTCAAAGTTAAGGATTCCTGTGAAACTGTCTTCTTGTACATTACATGACCCTGCTGTATAACTGGACAATGACATGCTGCTCCCCACATCTGTATACTTAGTCACACTGATAACTAGCTTACTTTCAATTGAAAAAAAATAATGGAATTTTTGAAAGACTGAAGTTTTAGCCTTTTTCAAATTCAACCTCACAAAATGAGTGTTCTTTGAAGAACAATTCTGCGAAGTATATGTATCAGCTAGGTAACACACTCTTACATCTTATAGCTGATAAGAACAGAGAGCAGTAAGAACTATAGGGAGGTGGCAGCAGAAAGACTGCAGTACTATTGCCTCTTGAAATTTCCTGCTTACAAAATTAAATCTTAAAGTAACCTAGATTTTGAGGCAAAACCCTCACACGTGCAACAGTAGTCCTGCTCCTGCTGCGTTACACCATTAAGTATGTACTTTGAATGCAGACAACAGCACCAGAACTTAAGTGCTGGGTCAACTTGAAAACACCAGCCTCTGGCTCTCCAATGGAAAACACGTATGTTCACAGATGTACATGAACGTGAGAACAAATGCCTCACAGAACAGGGTCAGCATCTCTTACACTGGTAGGACAGACTGTAACTGAATACTCTGTAATCCATGAGAGATGCACAAAAGCAATGATATTACAACGCAAATAACTAGAGGAAAGACCAAGAGCAGCTCACTTCCTGGACAGTGCAAGAGAGGATTGACAGCCTCCTCATTTCAGCTCAGCAAGGGGCCAGCTGGGATGCAAAGCTTCTTGCTGGCCATGCTCTCTTGTCTCAGCTATGCGTTCATATTGTCCTCACATTCTAAGATTCCTGCAGTGGATAACATCTTTTTGTCGAATCACACACACTGAAACCCAGTGAGGTTGGGTCTATACTACACCCAGCACCCTACTGCAGCTGTCCACAGCTTTCTTTGGACTAGCCGTAAATTGAGTGTCCATAGAGACTTCTGTGCACATTGTATCACCATTTCTAAAGCTTCACCTAAAACCGAAGCTGATGTAAGTGGCAGCAATACAGAAATATTTGTGGTATATTTTATTTAGTTTTAACTGTCCTCAGTGCCTTCTCAATTGCTTATCATTTTCCTCACCATTCAGTTTACAACACTAAATTCAGGGTATTTTCAAACGATCTTTGCAAAGCTTCCTCATATTAACCTGCTTCACCAAGTTCTGCTGCGCTAATCTTTTGGCAACTCCATGACCAGTGTGGGAAGTGTTCTCTTGAAGCCAAGAGGAGGACAGCAGAGATTCAACCCATGAAAAAGTAATGGGCAGAAGACAATCTCTCAGAGATTACTTTCCATAAAATTGAATTGGCAACATCTGCTCAATCTACTGTAGATAAACAGTGAACTATTTTCCAACTCATTAACTCAGAGGATAAGATATTAAATAAACCCCAGGGGCATCATGCTTTGTTATCACATTTAAGTCTTGTCCCAAACTCACCAAATTAGTTCTTCTGTGCAAAAGAGAACCTAAGAATAGAGTTGCAGTTACATAGCAAACACATACCCATTTAAATCCCCGGATGACCTAAAATAAAACAAAGTCCCTACTTAATCTGACTGTGTTTCTAATTACTACTCACTTAGCCTAAATTATTAACCGTGTCCTCGGCAGTGATGTATGGTACATGTAAATCTCCAAACAGGATTCTAATAGAATTATCTAATTCTATTAAACCACAAACAACTACCCATTAAATATTTATTAGAAAGCTTGCATTCACTTAAAATAGATTGGAATGTCAGCAAAATACTTGGCTAATTCCTTCTTCATTTCAGCCTTCTATGCTAAGGCCTAAGTTCAAAATAAACTCTCAGAATCACACTTATTGATTAAGTACAAATTAGTTGGCTAATCAAAATCAATAAAAACAGAAAGACCTGAAAAGAATTTACAAAGTAAACTATGGATTTCTCTAAAAAATACACTCTTTAAATAAACAAGTTTGTTAAATTCAAGATTATTTGATTATGTAAAGATTTCTAGCTTATTCTACCATAGGGCAGGGGTGATAAATGCCAGCTAATTAAATTTTCTTTGTAGCATCAATGAGCTGTAGTTCTTAAAAAGAGAGAACTGTTTTAAAGCACTTAAAAGATTCAATAGCATTTTAAGTTCTCAGTATAGTTGTTAGGCTGGATTTTTCTACAGCTTACACAGTCTATGCTGGCAGAAGACATGCTCAACAGTAACCACCCACCTTCCAAAAAAAAGGCACGCTGAGCACAAGCAGAAAAAACACAGAAGACAACTAATCAAATGCCATGTTCTCTACAGTGGTTGTAGATTAATTTTGCAAAGTCAATCTTTATGACATTACATTTTGTGGCAGAACCCACTTTTGATCGGTACAGTTTTACGTGTATTCACATACACATTTGAGTCATCCCAAGAAAATCCAGGCCGCTTACTGTTGAAGTGTAAACAGCCTGCTAGTGACACACGTCCTCTGGAAAACACAAATCTACATTAGCTGAAGAAGTAAAAATAATAAAAATCCTCATGCAAGTACCCCAATGTCCCTATCACAAAAGCAGACACAATTATGCAGTCTTGAATCATATGAAAGAAAGCTAGTCTCTTTCTCCCCTCGTACTTCCTCAGACATGTACTTTTCAAACCCTCCCATGTCATTTGGAACCTTTATCTACATCAATCATCTCTGTGGCAAACTTCATACCATGGCATGCCAATGTTATAAGCACTGCTACCATCCTGCAAGTGACACTGGGCACTAACCAAGATCTGAGTTTAAACCGGTTTAAAATGTTGGCCTGAAGGTGCACATTTTGCAAGGGAGGAGGAAATAGAATTCCTGGAACTCTTCCATGCTTAGATGAATTGTACACCAATGCTGAAAAATCCAGAAAGGCATAAGGTAAATCAGACAGATAATACTATGTATTTCTAATCTAATCTTATTAGGACTCCAAATTCTGTTTCATTTCTCAAAATGGTGGCTGTCTGCACACGATCAGAATAAAAGCAATTGCTTTTTAAATTACCTGTTTAAAAATCAGCGTACAATAAATTCATTTAGAAATGCTAACATACAGTAAGACAGAGTTTCAACTAACAGGAAACACTACACATGAATTCATAACTATCATAAACAAATACACTGAAACTGACATCCAAGAGTGAAAGTGAAGCATACAGAAAACTAAATATATGTAATTTTTGCAAGAAAACCAGCGACTAGCACTGTGCCAGTCTTAAGAGAAAAAGTAAGCTTGCAGTGTAAACATTGCAAGAGGTCAGATTTCCATTTTAAAGGCCATCTGTTTAAAAACAAGCAAGTCACATGATGTACCTTAAATGGGAACGGCCATGTCATTAGCTGTGTTTCTTTCTGCTTTGGTCTGCAGTGTTACGCAAAGGCAACAAGACAGCTTTTCCTCCACGATGTGTTTAGTTTGTCAGTACATGAGTATTATTTCTTCTCCATCTCTGCCAATTCTGAGGATCAAGAAAAATTGCCTTACTTTTGCTGAATTAGTGGGGGGTTTGTTGTTGGGGTTTTTGTTTGTTCATTTGGGGTTTTGTGGTTTCCACTCACCAGGCCACTGCTCAGCATTGACCTACATCCTTTGCAGAGACTGCAACAAAAATAGTGTTAGGCTGTTGCGTGCTGCCTGAAAAAAAAAAAAAATTGCACTCTTCAACAGTGCAGAAGGAATCTACTGCTGACATTACTCCAGACTCATTATTAAGAAAGAATAAAACAAAACCTAAAACTTCCTACACTTAACACTCCTTAGACATATGAAAGGTGCTCAGTTATGTTCTAGTCTTGCAGTTGAAGGAGATACGCTTCTTGCGGGGCCTGACTGCCCAAGTAACTTGCTAACAGGGACTGACCTGCACTGCATCTCTGAAGCATCTAGCAAAAGTAAAGCAACCCGCTGATGTCTTCTCAGCATTTTGGGGGTTTGATTCTTTTAGACACTGCCCAATGTTCTTGCCATGTTTCTATGGGTCTTTGTTATCAAGTACAACTCCTTTGATTGTGAGAAAAGTGGGCCTGATTCTGCACTACATACTACTTTTTGTAGTCTTGTAGACAGGGCACAAAGTGAAATAAAACTCTGTCAGCTCATAAATAGTAGCAATTTACAACCACTTTGCACAGGTGTAATTGACTGCAGAAAGCACAAGATGGGGAGAAGCAGGCCTGATTAGATTTTACAAGTGAGCAAGGCAAGCAGAAATTGGCCTTAATTTCTGTACAATAGCCAGCACTTTAGCTCTTCACTTGGAAACTTCACAGCTGTGAAACATTTACAGAAAGGGAAAGCAATTACAGAGCACTACCACTGGAGGAGCTTAAATAATTTAAGGTTCACCGTGTCTCTGATTCATTTTATTTCATTTTTTTCCTCAAGACCAGATGCTGCTCATTTTAACGCCCTAATTTCCACATATTGAGCTAGGGCTCTCTTTTCATCTAAATGTGTATAGACTACATATGCCACCACAAAAATACAGGGTGGTTATTTCCAGGATTGAAGGATATGGGTTTCTTTCCATATCTGAATCTTGGAAAGAGTCCCTTTTTGATCTCTAAACAAGATTTTCAGAACCCATAAACGAGCCATCTTAGTTTATATGGGGCTGTTGGCATATCTACAGAGAACTGCCATGTCACTGTAGAAGTTAAACTAATGCATGTAGGGAAATATTTGGTCAACGTAAACTGACTTGCTTACATGTATAAATATAAGCCCATGTCAAACAGAGCATAAAGCGTTCAGTCTTTTCTTTTTGCAGTGTGATGCACTTTATGGTCTCATTTTATTAATAATTACTATTTTAGAGGTAGAATTGGAAAGGACTTACAATAAACATTCTCTGCCAGGCCCCGATCATTCCTTAAAGCACATCCATTAGAATCTTGTTAATCTGGCACTTCAAAAATTCATGTTAGTGCAAGACTGAGTTTTTCACCAAAAGAAAATTTTAGCATGAAGAAAAAATAAACTAGCTAATTGTACATATAAAATACACTTATTAAATCCAAGGTGGCCAAGGCTGGTGCATGATTTGCCAAGTCATTTGTGTTTGCAAACACTAGAGTAGCAAGGTAGTGGATTTTTTGTTCCAAACACCTTTCCTCAGTTCTGCTCCAAGCCTACTCTCCGATGCAGAACTATGCTACTAAATCTGAATTTCACTCCATATAAGGTAAATCCATACAAGGACACACAAATTTCTCAGTTTATACAAAGATAATCCCAAAAAATCTAAGCTAAATAAGTGAGGGTGGTTGTTTGTTTAAAATGCTGTTTGTTTCTAGGCCATGTCCTTACTAGGGAAAGCGATGTTTTGGGTTGAGCAGGGAACAGGGTTTAGTGTTTGGGGTTTTGTCTGATTTTTCAACACACAAATATTATGTTATTGCTAATGCCAAACAATAACAAAGACTACTGAGGAACAGGAACACCAGAGTGAGTTCTCACACAATATATTAGTTAACCAAAACATAGGCTGGCAACATGATGATAACCAAAAAGTTGTTCTACTACTGACAACTGTACTGTCCAAGCAACAATATTAATGATGAGGCTATATAGAGTAATAATTCAAGTAGACAGTTGTTGGTAAGATGGCTGAGCTCCCACATTCTGCCTGTTACTATATTTCTTAGCATTGTTTTCCTGTCTGCCTTCATCAGCCCTCTCAAGAATGTCCTACCTGACCACTAACTTCACTGCGTTTGTGTTGTATGGAAAAAATATAGCAGCTTCAATAAGCTGATTGAACCCTTTGCTCCTTTTATATGAGATACTTGGAGACTTCTCTTCCTGCCAAGGAGGAGTGATTTGTTTGGAATAGTGTTCCATTTAATAGTTTGTCACAACAGTTTTGTTTTAGGACCAGTAATATGACTCAAATGCCCAACTATTTTACTGTATTCACTTAGTCTGTGCTATGCAAGCCTTTAAGGAGAAAGGCCTCTAACTAGATCTTCATTAAGAAAAACACTGTCATCGTTCCAGGTGTTTTTGCAGCTAAACACTTCAGTGTAATTCAGGGCAGGACCTACTAATGGCACCATAAGACACAGACTTGCACACCCTCATTACGTACAAGGAAAGCCTATTGACCAACCTATGGAATGCTGCAACCTTCTACTGACTATCCTGTCAAGTCTCTTCTGGAAGATTTTGCATTACATACTTGTACCAGAGGAAGAGTGGCAAACAAGTCAGAAACAACAGTTTAATTGACATTAATTTTCCATTCCCATTTTCAAACAAGCAAATAAGCACAAACTTATATATCAGTGCAACCACTTCAGATGTACAAAGAAAAGCAATTTTACTAGTCAGACATTGCAATAACATCAGAAATACTTGCAGAAAATACAACACTGTAGAAAAATTTCTTCCATGGAAGCACATCTTCCTAGCTACAGTTTTTTCTACCTGCTATTGCAGGGCATAATGTAGACATGAACATTTCATATTTCTCATCTGGCCTAACTATATTCTCCTATCTTCTCCTACTGTCTCCTATAAACTGGGCAACACCTTGGAACTACAAAATTCCTGAAGGAAAAGCCTGCCTCTGGAAGAAGGGAGAGGAAAGAAAGCCTAGGCCTTTGTGGCAAAACAAACCCCATGGGCTCAGCAGCATGCAAATTTGACAGTGTTAGGTACAAGCTGGAAGGAACATCACAATAAAGCAAGCAAGAATCAAACAAGCGAAATGCATAGAAAAATGGACAGGAGACACTACTGCATTTTCAAGTTCAATCCCCTGCAGTCACACACAATAAGCAAAGGCCAGAAACAGAATCACAGAAAACCCTTAAAAACCAGAAGACACACCAACCAACAAAACACCACACACACATCTAAGAATATCAAAAAGCTACACCCTGCAGTCCAGATTCTCACTGTACCTTGTATCATATCTATCTGGTAATTCTTAGATCTTACCTTTCCATAGCACAGCAAAGGAAGACAGATAATTGTGGCTAGGACCCAAGAAGTAATCAATTTGCCTATGAAATGTCACCTATCCCCTTAACATTAGCTAGTATAGTAAAGGTTTGGGTTAGAACAATAATTAAGGTAGTAAAAAAAGCCAGAGGGAATGGTTTTACTTAAAATGAAGACAATGGTAAAGACAGATTAAAAATTCTGTAAATGATCACAAAAGTGATTTCCCATGTGTAACTGTATATTGCTAGCCAGATTTCAAGAATGTAACTGCAGCAATAAGAGCTCCTACAAAGATCAAGCAGAATAATAAAACATAGAAGGGCATTATGTAATTGCTGGCACATCAGCAATAAAGTCAGCCACTGACTGCACAAAACTCCATTCTGATATATCAAGGCAGTCACAGATTTGAGTCTTGGTGAGATAGATCAAAAACAGCCACTCCCAATTTAAATCACCACTCATCAAATGTAACTCCTTACTCTATGACGTATTGTACCAACTCGTGACCTTCAAGGGAAGCCCTGCCAACAAAAGTACCATCTTTTAAGTATCTACAAAACAATGTTGCTAGAGAAAATGCTATGCAAAGGTCAAACAAACTGAACTGAAAAGACAACTTGCTCATAAAGTACCATTAACACGCTGGGCCTCAGTGTCTCAATGTGATAGATCACACAGACTTAAAAAGTCCATATAGACTCATAACTCACAGACTTTAAACTACGGATTTAAGTGATCCTAATCAGCATAAACCTGGGAGATGGGTACGTATGATCTACAAGCGTAAATCTTGATTGCTCAAGCAAAATATCCGGCCCTGTAATCCTCATGGCCACACATCGTCTGACTGCCAACAAGACACAAATAAGGAGACTCTAAGTCCTATGAATCAGGAAGGATTTGCATAATAAAAGGTACAGTTCTCAAATGTCAAAACCTGAACTATTGTCCATTTCATTTACAGAATAAAGTTTGAAAAGGTATAATGTTTTTTGAATGCTCTCTTTTTAAAGGAAGCAAGAACCCTAGATGTCTGAGGGAATGATAATAGGTAATGCCTTGCACAAAGCTCATCAAGATGAGCAAAAGAGCGCCTAATGACCTACAAGTCACTGAATTCAACTTGTACATATTTTTTTTCTTACTTCTGGCTTATAACAAGATTCAGGTTATCAATGGTTAGCTTTAATCCAATTTTAAATGAGTAATGTAAAACATGCCCATTTCAATTTCTTAGGACATAAAATCACCCAAACATCCTCTGTTACCCAGACTGCCCACCCTAGATACAACTCAATTAACTCTGACACATATCAGCCATCTCACTATTTCAGAGTGCTCAGAGGAATTCCGTCCCAGTTTTCTTCTTCTAAGGTTTTCTGGCTTCTTTCATAAACACCAAAGCACTTTCAGACTTAAGATAGTTACCAAGAAAACTTGGCGAAAAGCAAAAAGATTTATATCGCTTTTAAATTAACTCCAACTAATAATTTGTGAGCAACTGATAATACAAGCATCAGTAGGTTCCAAACCACTAATTTTTAAAAGGTCTCATGAAGCAATGGTATATTCTTCTATGCAGCAGTAAGAGGGAATAATAATAATAAAGTGTACATACAGGTATTTAGTTCATTTTATTAACGAGTTTCACATCAGTAATTTCCAACAGCCAAAAAACTAGCACAGGCCCAGCAAAAGGCAGTCTTGCTCCAAGCAGAACGTAGGAGGAGACTCAGAGGATGATCTCTATGAACTGAAATGTAATCAAACTGAAAACAGCAGTTGATTTGTCTGAATAGAGAAAGGGAAAATGTGCAATATCTTTAACATATGGATGGTTGGGTAGACTAAATGACTGTCACACAGAAAGCTTATCTGTAAACACTGCAGAAAGCCTTTACGATTTCAGCACAATAAATGACTGGTTTCAATCAAATGCTGCTAAAGCAAAAGGCATGGCCCACAGGAGTAATTACCAGTCTCTTGACTGAAACAAAGGGCAATTACAAGAAGCTGAAGTATGCTTACAATAGTTGAGCACTTGATTATAGACTGTTGTAGCAATCAGCAAGAAAGGGGTATTGCAGAATGGGGGGAGTGCCTACGTGGTCCCCATTTGACATTACTGCATAGTGAAGGATAGGCTGCCATAGAGGCTAACTTAATGCAAAGCTTAATTTTTTACTTTTAAAACACAAGTATTTTAAGTACCTTTAAGGAATTTTAAGTATAGAAATGGACAAAAAAAAATCACAAGGTAGGAGACAAGGGAGGGAACACAGCGTGGTCTTGTCTACGTCTAGTTGTGACTGTTTAAAGAGCTGTAGAGTTCCTGCTGCGGAAACTCATACTACATTGCAGTACTCTGTATAAGCAGTACTCTGCCTACAGTCATTCTCTGCGGTTTTTTTAGGTTTGTTTTCATGGCACAGAGCTGAAGCAAGGCTATCAGAACCATGTTACTAGAGTGTGAACTACACAGCTGAAGAGCAATAGCAGTAGAAGTATTTTCATAAAAAGCAGCTCAGGCTGCTTTTAAAGCCAAACAAGTTTTGGTGTTGCTCCTTTCACGTTTCAGATAAGGATCTCAAAAGTTTCTGTCACCTCATTAAAATCTCCACTGTGGCAAGACTAGTGGAGAAACACAACTAAGCTGACAGAAAAGAGCTCTTCTCTGGCTTGGTTAGTCTGCAATGCAGTACAGCTACCTGGGGATTTGTATTAGCATGTGCCATACTTGCAATACAGGGTTTTGCCAAAGCACCTATGATGGCAGAGGTTCCAGAGCACAGGAGTGCACTTCAGGTGCCCATACACACAGCACCTACAGCTCCCTTAAATTCTAATTCCATCAGCTAGCTTATACTACGTTACCTTTTGCAGAATTCATCATCCAACTTCTCAACATTATCTTCAAAGCACCACTCAAACATGCAGACCATACAGAATAGACCCAGCCTCTGGTTTAGTTTTACCATAGTCGCTCCTACTGCCTAGAGGCTAGAAGGCTGACAGAGACACCCTGGCAGAGACAGAGCAGTTCTTGGAAGGCAGGTCAGAGAGTGGTGGTGGAAATCACAAAATTGTCATGCTGCACGAGTCAGAAATCCCACCCTTTTGCTAAAGGTCCCCAGGAACGCACAAATTAACACTGTAAGAACATACCTCTGTGACTCCATCTATCTGCAGTTTTTAGATGCTTCTCCACTCTAGAGAAAGAAAAACTAATGAAACATGGCGGTTTCCCCCTCAGAGTACAAGTACAGAAGAGCAGAACAAGGCAGTTTGTAAAAAAAAAAATATTTACCATTGTAGTTCCATCAAGTTATAACTGGATTTTCCAATCTCAGTGGCACAACTCCAGGACAGGAGGACAAGCATAATGTGGTACATTATGTCCAGAAGTTCAGTTGGTTCCACAGGGTCTGTAAGCACATATCAGTGTGCACATAATGGCACAAAATAGTATTATTTCAAAGTTCAGCAAACAGACACTGTCTGTACATAAACTGCTGCACTGACATTGGTTTTAGCGACCCAGCAAGAGCCTTTGACTGTAGCTCTTTTTGCTGAGTACCTGAAGACAAGGTAAGGCACCTTTCCTTGGGCTACAAGGGTCCTGTTTCCTCCACTGCAAGACGATAACTTTCAGTCTTACAAGTTCCACAGAAACTGCATTAGTCATCTTACAGCAAGCCTAGTGCAAGAATACTTCTCTATCCAACGTATTGCTTAGTGCGCTATAATTTGAGGAATATCATCTTAAATGCCACATAAACAAGGAGGAGGAAAAAAACCATCTGTGAAACGGAAGACAATTTCATTTCTGCTCTATCTGCAGTACAGCAAAAGGAGCTGAAGAATTTCCCCACTCCCCATCCTCAAATGGATTTTCAGGTGCATCTGTTCAGCCACTCGCAGAAGTGTTGATACACTGCATAGAAAGTGTTGAACAGAGTGCATAAAAACAATACTGCCTTCTGACAATTAGAAGATGTACCCGGGAGGATCGGACTCCAGTTACAGCTGCACAGTAGTTAATGCAAAGTTAAGCAAGGTTAACAGCAGTGACTAAAAGTCATCTTCCCAAATGCATGCATTTGGTCAGCCCGGGACCTTCTCCCACAGATGTGCATTCTAAAACTCCTATGGCAGAGGAAATTGCTGTAACCTCCTCCCCTGTCATACAGGGTGTAATACACAACAATATTTTCCCCCTTGGCTTCCTCCAGCTCCTGCTCGTTTTATTTCAAATAACTCCTTATGAGCAAGAAATCATTCTGTCTCCACTAGAGCCAATGGAGTCACAAACATTGCAGTCCCCAACCCCATAAGCCACAGGCTTTAACTGTGCAGTTTTCTTTCCTTAATAAAGAAAAATAGTAGGAAACCAAAAACAAAATCTGACTTTTTATTAGTGGCTCATGGCACCAGACATCAAGCTAATTAAACAGCAAGCCTACATGTCCAAATCAGAGTGGAGACTATTATATTTAATACTATCAATCTGCACAGCCTTTCACATTTAAGTATATTCCCTGTAAAACCTATGGTAGTTTGAATTGGTTTACTTAATTCATTTTGTAACAATAACAAAAAATAATGAACAAGTGGAAAGAATAAAAAAAGATAGACAAGATTTAAAACGTAGTGAAAGCGATCTTTAGTTTGGTGCATAACTTTCCTGAAATTCACTATGCCCCTTTGAAAAGTCACATTCTATATTCTTCAAGTTATCCAATCCATTTTAGTGCTGTTCTTCTCATACTCCATCAGATTTTCAGTGACATGAGAAAGCGCAGAGAGAAAAAACTATTTTTCCATCAATGATTTAGTGCTAATTTCTACAGTATTAAGCATTCCTGTCATTTCTTCCCCCCCTTAAACAACAGGGTTTGACTATCCTACCACTTTCATTCTACATCATTCAGCTGGAAAAAGTAGAGTTAAAACTTCATTTATAAACCGTGAAAGATGTATAGGAGTCAGTTTAATTTGAAAATAATAGCATAATAAGAAAGTTAAAAATTAAAAAAGAAAAAGTCAAGAAAAAATAGTTTTTGCGATGCTAAATTCAGATTTGTTTATACTGAAGATTACAACAGAGCAATTAAGCAGTGAACAGGTAAAGATGGAATATGGCACAATGCAAGTAGCATCCATATTGAACATAAAAATAGCATTCTTGATTAAATTGTTTTATTCTCACTGCATGTGCTGCTCAATCTCTTTAGCTCATCATCTTAAAAATCTACCCATGTAATCAATATATGCCAACACATCACAAAACAAAACGAGCTAAAAATAAAAAGCAAGTTACTCACAGGTGGTTGTCAAGCTGTGGCCTACGTTTTTCCTTTTCTTATTATAGGCATGCAAATCAGTGCATGTCTTCTCAAAAGACACACAACAAAACATGAACGCAGACACAAGAGAAAAAAACCCCTGAAATATCAAGTTCTCAGCTCTTAAAAAGGAAACTTAGGCAACAGCAGGACACCTTCTTCGCTTTTTTACTTCACAAAATGCAGTTATGCTGAACAAACTGGACACCGTTTCAGACCAGTTCTTTTCCTCAGTCTAAGTACTGAACCTTTTCAGACTTCCTCATCTATCCACCTATTGACTACCTTTTTTTTTTTTTTCAGTGATGTTCTTCTGCATCAGTATAAAGACATTTAAATTTGCATAAGCATATCATAAATTGGATGCAGCAGGAGTAGATTCCTTCCTGTAATGGATTATTGTCTGCATGGCTCACTCATTAATTTAGCTCTCCTGGGTGTAAAAACACCTAGAAGTAGGTTATCTGGTCATATTGAATCTGTGACCTTTGAACACAAATGCAGAGGTTTCTGTGCTTCAATTAAGAGATCAGAATAGTTACCTTGAAGGCAGTGACTGTCTCTTTCAGGAGTCCAGGACCAAGGGAAACAAAAGTCCCGCAGTAGATTAATACAGGTCGTATTTATTATGTGGGTAGTGCTGACATTTTCCAAGCTGCCTAAGGGATCTGAATGTCCAATTCTCATAATGCAAATAACAATTTTAATAGTAATGCAACATCTGCAGGCTCAATCAATCTTGCTTATTCAGGCAAAACTCCCCATAAAAATGAAAAAATATGAGCAAGCTTCCATACAATTCTATCTGTTGAATTAACCTCCAAATAACTTTCCGTGATCCACCTGTTGATTCATTCTGCTCTCTTAACTGCCTTTGCGTACTCTGCTTTTCTTTTGCAGTTTAATGTCTGCCCTACAAACTCTTATTTCAGGCTCATCCTTAACATTCACCCCTTCTTCTGTATCACACTTTTGTAAGTTCCCTTTATTTTTACCAACATGATCTAGTCTTTCATCTGAACAACGCTGTCCTACAATGTTGTCATATCTGCGTTAACCAGCAGTTCAGTACTATAATTTGATAAATCACTGTGAGCTAGGAGATAACATAAGTATACTCTAAAAGATTTTGGGTTTTAAGTGTTGGAAAAAAGCTGCAGACAGCAAGAGAAACTGAATGTTCTCCAGTAAACCAAAAGCTAGATGCAGCATAGGCAAGGATGGCATAAACCTGGCATAAATACTGCCCCATCAGCACGCCTGGGTGACAAGATGGATGGGCCACTTACAGAAGAGGAGAGGCTACTTAAGCATCTGAGCATGGGCAGTTTAAGAGTTCTCTGCCAGGTCTGCTAACGATACTACTGTATGGTATGGATCCAATGCTGGGTCTGAATCAAATTTACTTTTCTTGTGCAGCTGAAAAGCAGCACGACAAGCAATTTTATCTGGTCTTAGTAACACTGACACACACTTTTAAAGGACTTTACCAGTACTTCTAATATCCTGCCTTAAGGCTTTTGCACTTTTTCTGAAACCACACAATAGTGTGTGTGTGGCCTTTGTGCCTTAACTTGAAAAGCCACCCAGTTTCACAAAGTATGTGAGAGAGAAAAAGTAACAAACCTTTCACAGAGGAGGATGCTCTGAGGCTACGGAACGAGATTAGTTGTTACAGACCATAATTAAATTAAAGGGGGAGGGAGGAGGATATGTCTGTTTGTTGCCATCAGACAAGACAACATGCACAGGAGTCCAACATCACATACAATTACTATTGTCACTAGAGCACTAATTAATCATTTCAGACACCTTATCTGTCTCCCACACCGCCCTACCTCAACAGCGTCATCATTTACATTGTATAATGTTGCTAACTAAAAAACTCTAGAGGTCTAATAGCCCACAGAGCAAGAAGCTTTAAATGTCTGTGTTGTTTCTCTACCCTTTACCTCTTTTACATAACATATAAATAAGGCTTTTATTTATGTATCTTTGTATGGATTTGGCAGAGTCTTGTCATTCAAAGACACACATACATACACATTGCCAGTTATAAAAGGGGACCAGAAGAAAAGTGATTTACAATGCCTGCAGCTACTCCACACCAGAAAGGCCACCTCATGGCATTTGCAGTAAGGTAGACAGTGATACCCAAGCTGACTTTCCCTGGACTTCTGTCTGCAACTTTTTAACAACACAAAAGCATCCACGACTGAAAGTCCAATAGTCAGGAAGCGCATCTGTAGTTCTGCTGATAGCAAGGGTGTAGAAACAGGTTAATTCTCCAGTATTTCTGAATTCAATACTAAAACAATTTTAATCTTTATCTTGAAAATCACAACCCATTTTTTTCCTTTTCTAGTAATTGCAGTGTTTTCATGAAAAAACAGAATGGTTAGTTGTGCTAAATCCAGGAAAGAAAAGACATGATAAATAAGAGTGCCTTGAAAAATCCTTAGTTGTCAAGTATCTCTTCTGCCATACACTGGAAAGCCTAGAAATCACAAAAGCCTTTTGTTCAAGCTAAGGTTCTACTTTACCTGTTAAGGTACGCTATTAGGGAGTTAGAGAAACTAGCCTGCTCCACTCTGACACACCTCACTACTGAGCCTTAACCAAAAGAGAGGTGTTCCTTGGAAATGTTTCACCTCTTAAGTAACCAAAACCTTCACAGGGACACAAAACTGACTTACACTAACAGACAAAAACTGAACATGCAGATTATGCTTTCAAGGACTGAAACCAGAAATCCATAGAATTTTAACAACTTCTTAAACATCTATTCAATATAAAGTAGTCTGTCTGGGCCCATAAAACTATAAGCAGAGACTATTAGCCGCATGAGTAGATGTTGTTAATACAAATGAAGAAGACAGCAAGAAAAGACTGTACATCAAAAAATAAAAAGCTAACTAAGTAATTAAGCCATAGACACTGTATCACGTCTGGAGAATCATCTCCAAAAGAAAAAAAAAAAAATGTCATCGACTAGGATTGTTGAGGTATCATAGATTTAACTTCTTATATTAACATTTTTTAATGAAACCCATAATATTGCAAGTGAGGAAGAAAAAGAAAATCTCTACAGCAAGACAAAAATATTCAGGTGTATAATGATATGGCTAAACACATAAATTTTAAACCAAATCTTACTGGAGTCGGTAGTTGCCTTTAAGTCTAAGTTGGCATGCTAGATATCACATGAGCAAAAATTATGCAATAGTAACATCCGAGACAAACAAAAGACTGTAGGCTCTCCAGGTTTGGTACATCATTCTCAAGATCATTCTTTTGTTTCTTGACACTGCATCTAGTTAATGGTCTTTGGTTACAGCACAATCAAATTCTCTCTCTCTCTCTCTGCCATCATTCCTCTACAATTCCCCCTTTTTTTTTTGGTTTTGAACCCCTTTGGTTCAATTCCCCCTTTGGTTTTGAACCAAAAATGCTGTGTCTACCATCTATTGTAGGGCCATTGGCAGGATACGTGCAAAGGCTGTTCAGGTTGAATCAAGAAGGCATAAAGCTATGTTGATTCAGCCTCCGCATCAGGGTCACCCAGACTCTTTTTTTTGTTTTTCCCCCCTCATTTAAACACAAAGATTATTTTTAGAGCACTATTTAGCACTTTCAGTGGTCAGGTAAAACTCCTCAATTCTCCTTTGCAAATGGCCTAATAGCCTTGAAATTGCTACAAACGCAATTCCGGAGCCGACTGGTATGCAGGAGCAGAACAGATCCAGATAGGAAAGTTCTGCTATAATCAGACCATTAAGCTTTTGCTTTGCATCTGTAGTTTGACAGCAACCCTTCAAAACCCAAAGAGATGTTTTTTCTTCAAGAATAACAGATCTGTACAAAAGATTTTTTCCCATGTGATACAAGTACCTCAGACACTGAGGTGGCCACTTGCATGAAAATATAAAAGTGAACTGGAAATTCTTGAAAGGTCAGGTATTCTTTGACACTGTTAAATATTTTAGAAATCTTAACAGACAAACAAATACATAGGTCAAACAAAATATATACCATCCAGCTAAACAATATCATGATTAATGTGCTGGTAACAGTCACAGTACCAAAGTAGTAAGAAGTCCAGAAAAATGAAGATGGAAGAACACGATCCAAAAGAGGGGGAAAAACATTTAGTGAGAAAATGGATTATTTCTACAAAAAGCAATTATACTTCGAAGACAGGAGGAGATGTTTTTTGGAACAACTGTCATGATGCTACAAAGATTTCCCCACTATTTAGAATAGTTTCTGGGACTCGGGGAAGAAAATGTTGTTCTTTTTTGATATTTAGTAACATTTCTCAATAGACATTCTTCACTTAAAAAGAAAGAAGTTAAAGACAAATGGAAGGGATAGAATAAGTAAGTTCACTCACAACTTTGATCTCAAGTAATTTACATTTGTTGTTACCATAGAGTAAGGGAGGCTGTATACACTGGGGGTTGTGCGCTCTACAGTATCTATCACTGACAGAAAATAAATACATTTGGAAGGAAGAAATTATTGAAAGTCAATGTGTAGAGTTAAAGCTCTGGAAAACTAGAGTCATTTCCTTCAAAGAAACCACCAAAAACTTCTGATCAAAGCAACAGAATCTCTTTCCAGTCAGAATAACTTCATATACCTCAAATAAGACAGTAAAAACCAACCAACCAACCAAATAGTAAAGCAATTTGTAACTGAAAATAATGGCAAAAGGCTTTCTAGCATAGTACTTGAATAACAAGTATTTCAGCCACATTTAGAGCCCTGTTCTGCAAACACATTGCTAGTGGGGCATAAAGCTTATGTCATGATTCAGGGCTTCGCTCTAGTTAATACTTGGGTATAGAAAAATATCTAAGAAGAGGTGAAAGTTACCTTAGAGAACTTTTATTCTCAATGTTCAGACATTACAACTTCCATGGAGGATCCTTATTGGCCATTTTCTTTTTGTAAATGCTTGTTTATGTCTTACTCCAGGCTACTATCTCACTATCGCTGGCATGACAGTGTAGTTATATTGCACTATACCCAAATTGTTGGAGAAAACACAAACTTACTTTGCTAGCACATAGATGTAAAACAGACCCAAAGATACCAAAGAAACATCTTATGGCTTTAAGAATAACAGTGTGTAGTCAGTCCCAAAAATCGCCAAACATTAAAAAAACCAAAATTTGTAAGGACCTTCCTGATTACATTTACTTCCTAGACTGAGTTAACGTCTACTTGATTTGCATCAGTCTGATACTTCATTTGAATTTCATATGCTAAGCTTCCCACAATACTGAACACCAAGAGATGTGTTAACATAGCCCATCCAAGAAGATTAAACACAACAGTAAAGGCTGAGGTAATAAACGATCTGTGAGCTTAAAGTCTAAACCCTGAAAGCTTGAGAACTATGGGTCAGTGAGTTTTAGATGCAAAAGCATTAGGGAGGAAAAAAAGAAAAAAAAAGTCAACTAAGAGGTAAGACTGCATCAAGTTGACACAGTGGAAATACCTGCGTAGTTCATTTTGGCAAACAAAGGCAAGGGTCTAGAGAACAAGGTAAAAACAAAATATAAGCAAATTATCTTGTATCCACAAATGCTGAACTGGCTTTGACTTTATTACTCCAATCTGCTTCATAAGAACAATAAAAACTGAAATACTGAATATGCATGATACACTGTTGATATTTTAATGCTTTATTTTCTTTTCCAAGAGGCAGCTTGGCTAAAAAGACTGCAATGAGTTGCTAATTTTGCCTCATACCACTTTGCCCAATTCAGTTAGGCAATTAAGTTTGAATACCTGTGCAGGTACCACATATTTTAATACTCAAGCATGAGTTAGAAAAATTCCATTTTTACTCATCACACCGTATCAGCTGCCACCTTTATTCTCTGCATCCTGTTATCACTGCAATCCTTTCCAGTCACATCTAAGTCTTTGCTGATAAGTGAGTGAAGGAAAATGTATTTAGTAGTGTAGAATCTATCTGCTTCTGCTCAACTACAGAATTATACCCGACTATTGCTACACACTTTAAGGAATTTGGGAAAGAAAAACCTCACTGGCCGAATGGCCAACAGCAGGTCACATTGCTGAACTTTCAATTGCTGAGTCAAGAGGTTTGAAGCCACAAGACTATTACTGAACTACAGCTGCTCGCAGACTTGTTTTTTCTGAGGTCAAGTATGGGACCACTAGCAGAAGAGGACAACTTTAAATGGCTTTTTGATTTCTGCTAACTTCTAGGTAACTTCATTATCAGTGGCATGGAAAGTTTTACCCGCCAAATGTGAATCTTCCCTTTGCTTCTGTAACAGTTCTTTTGGTCACATGCTCATAATATTTCAACAGAAATAATAGCTACTGGTATTCTACCTCAGAGTAGGAAAAAAGTCATATTGGTAAGGAGAAGCTGAGCCAATTTCAAAGAAAAAGAAAAAAATCAAATAGTAAACACAAAACAATCCAAGAAAGGCATTGTAAAGGCAACTGGACTTTGGAACTCTGCCAAAATAGGCCTGAAAAACCATGGGTAAAACCTGCCAGAAGCAGCCAAATATTTGCAGACCCTTTCCTGCTGTAGACAACAGTCAACAGAAGCCTTAAGAGGGTACTCCAAATAATCCCTGCTACCAAATAATCACCAACCCAGATAAACATTTTTCTTTCAGTAAATATCATGATCCATGTTAAGATTAAAAAAAACCAAAACAAAACACACTATTCAGATGAGGACAGAGGACATTTGTAGTCTTGTTATTACAGCTAAAAGCCAGGCTCTTGGATCCTCCCCCTTTCACACTATACTACTACCACTAATAATAACAAGAACAATAATAATAAAGTTGGCTCTTCCATCTTTTAACATTGACCTGCAATTTTGCTAAACTATCACTCAGGTGTACTTTCCTGTCTCTGCCTTCTCCAGATATGAATATGCCATTCTGACAAACATCCTAAGTGTCTGTAGAGAAGGATGCCGATCCAGCTATCTTCAAAAATATAAAGTTTTTCTTACACTGCAAAAGAGGTTCTTGCCTGAAGCCAGACTCATCAGTGAGGCCTTATAACACAAATCTCACTGCTTTTGCATTTTGCAGCATCATGCTACATTTAATAGTTCTGTGTATGTTTGCACCAATGTCCCATTATATGATTTTACAGTATTCTCCCTTGTCACTTAGTTTTCTTTCTTTTTGCCCATGTTGCTGATTGCAGTACTCCTCTCAAAGCCAGGCAGACTACTCCTAGACAATCACTTATCCACTGAATTTAAGTTTAGATTTCAAAGACATCTCAGGAGCCTACTTCCTAACATGTTTTAATAGCTACTTGGCTCCTGTGTATCTTAACCTTAAGTCCCTGAAAATATTAGCAACTAATTCTCACTGAGGTCAAAAGAAAATCAACATATGAATACCTCTGAAAGCAATGTGAACTAGTCACTTTGCAGAGGGCAGACATTCAGAAAATCCTGAAGTCCCAGTACCATTCGGGAAAAAGAGAAAATAAGGAGAAAAAAAAAAAATTGAAAACACACTATAGCATACATGTGAACTGCTAAAACCAATCAACAAATGAATCCACAATCACATATTATTATGAAAACACTGTCCAGTTGAGCTACCTAAATTGTACCTTTGGGTTGTCTATTATTCAAGTCTTGGCTGCTTTCTTGTTCAGACTGAGTGACTAAAATACTTTAAGCTGGCAAAGCCCAGCCCTTGGAAGAACAGAAAATATTCACATTTAATTGCAGGGTATTCACAAACACATCCACATGCTATCAGTTCAGCTCAATTAAAAAACAATATTAAGGAGAAAATAGAAGACAAATGTTTCTTCTTCTGTCATATGCCACAAACCAGGAGCTTTATTGTACATAAAGTTTGGGCTATGTAACTATAAGGGTGAATCTGAAGTATAAGCTCTGCTGTACTGTTGAGCTGAGAAGCATCTGGCTTCAGTTTATGTTAGAAATGTGTTTAACTATTTACATAATTATTTAGTTATAAACCCACTTAAAAGCCTCTACTTTGGCATACAGCTGCAGGAGTAGGACCTGAGGTTATAGGATCTTTTGTGGAAGACCACCTTTCCCTGCTGAGCATGGGCAGCCTGGTGCATGGAAACCTTGATTCCACATACTAGGACATTTGACTTACCACTGCTTGAAATCATTTATACTGTAACACTGAGGAACACAATGGGTTACTTCTGCTCAGTCTAGTATCTAAAATATTGTAAGTCTGAAAGACTAAGGAGAAAGAAAGATTTTGAAATGCTTTTCCCATGATCCTCAGCTCAGAAGTATTCCTGTGGGTGAAATTGCTTAAGGTTTTCTTGAACAGAACTGTCTTTGATTAAATCTTTTCTCTGTTCACTCTGTTCCAGCAATGGCATCATTATGGTTCTGATAAGCCAATGTTAGACAGTATCTCACTTCACAATCCCATTTGAACTTGCAGCAATCATGGAAGAAATTTTATCCCTCCCTTTACTGTTACACAAGATTGAGCTGTAATACAAAAGGCATCAAAGTCCAAAGAATTAAAATCTCATAGTGTGTTAAGAAAACTACTTATGCAACAGAATAAATGTTTGCAGAAACTTCAAAGAGGAGAGCTCTGAACCAGTGATATTGTTTCTTGCTAACTAGAAGCAATATGCTTTCCCCCATCCCAATAGGGGCACTCTATACTAATATCTCTTCCAGAAAAATACAATTTCAGACATCTTCATTCAGAATCAAATGTCAGAAGCAATGACCTGCTATGGCCTTTACTATCTTCCTTTCCTTAGGCCTGCATTCCTAATGGATTATATTCTACTGAATAATTTAGATATCAAAAATAAAGGTATTTTTACCCCTCCTTTGGGAGACTACATAGTAATACCCCAAGTGACAGGGTACTATTTTAAAAGCCCATTTTATTATCATAATGACTGGATAATGATAATTGCATGATGGAAGCTAAATCCTGATGCAAACTCTATCCATCTGAGCACTGAACAATCTGTCTCTTACAACTTGCTTGATTTGTTTTTCCTGTTGCTTTCTTCACATCAGTTCTAATTTTTCACTTAGAAAATCCCCTCTCCTACATACTGTCTTCCCCTTTGTGCCTGTAGGTGTGGCACCAAGCAGGCTGCTCCATTCCAAGCTCTGGCAGGACTGAAAAGCAGTTATCTCAGCAGAACTCTCTCAAGCCTCTTCTGAAACAGAAGAGTGATCCTAATTTGCTTTTTTCATAGGTTATTAATAACCTAATGATACAGGCTCTGTTTTCTCTTCTTCCCTACCAGCTAAATTGTAGAGGCAGCCATACTGCCAAGATGAGAGACCTGATGCCACCCAGCCATCTGCTAGGGGAGGTGAAGAACGAGCAGAGTCAAAGCTGATCACTTGGGTTTATTCCAAAACATTCCTGCTTTAGAAAAAAAAAGTCTAAATTCTTGATTTGAGACTTCTGTTATTATCACAACAGAAGCAGGTAATAAACCCATAAAACTGCAGAGCCTACTTACTAAGGTCACAATTTGATATCAAAACACTCTATGCAAATATATATCCCTTCCTTCATTCTCACAGCACAGATTACTTCAAGTATTTGTAAATGGTACATCCTCTCCAACAATTTCTACCAGTTCTACTCACAATTGAAGCATCCCAGTTAAAGGAATAGACCAAATGAGAGATTAGCTCCTATTAAGACTAAGTATGGAATAACTGGACACTTTGACAGCTTAAGTAGTTAGCCTCTTGCTTTCTTGGTCTTTATTATGCAAAAAAATTGTTGTTTACTCCTCTTATGATACTCCAGCAACCTCAGATATGAAAACTGAGGTGTTTGTGTTCTGTTCGTTGTGGATTTTCTTTTTATTTTTTTCAAGGAATAACCTCAAGAGTAAAGCAATGAACAGGTGCCCCAGAAAGATTTAGTTATTGACAAACATGTAGAGTTTCTAACCCGTACCAATTAGTAATGGCTAATGCAAAAAAACCATTGAGTTTTTCATCTGTAAAGATTTCTAGTTAATTACTATTTAGAAAACAGGTTAATAAACTTCAGAACAGCTCTGTGACTGTAAAGAAGAGACCAAGGAACTGTCCTGCCTACCACAGAACTTCAGCTCTTCTGCAGAGGATCATAAGAGCTTGTTAAACCACAGCAGCACAGGTGACAGGTGATGGAGGGAAAGAGAGATGATGAAACTGCTGAAATAGCTTACCAGTATGCAATCAGCCACATTAACTTTTGGGTATTAACACCCTTCTCTCCCTCAAAAAAAAAAAAATTAACACCCATGTACTAACTTTGCTTTTCTTTAAAACATCTAAAATTCCCAGCGTTCTTCCAAGTGATGGGTTTCAAATCTCAGAGGAAAGGAGTAAATTCATTTAATCAGACCACACTCCATAGCACTTTGGACTTCCTTGGATGCTTTCAGTCAAGCATTTAGAAACAGGCTGGACTTACATATGGGACAATTGTGCCAGAAGATCCATGTTCTCTTCCCAGCTGCTACTCATTCTGTGTGTCCTCACAAAAACCACTTCATGAATTTCTGCAGCACAGCACAAGGAACACTCAGACCTCTGGAGTCATGAAATAAATAATAGCCTCACTCATTTTTCTTTAAGATGGGTACGGGAGAGCATAAAATCATCTGATTTTCCTCCTCTTTCCCGCTATCCCATAGAACACTGACTGTTGATAAGCTTTGCTGCACTACACATCAGCCAACTGGCCTCAAAATTAAATTTGACTAGCCTTAACAAAAATGCCTACTAACAAGTGAAAATTAAGTTCTAGCTATTCCTTTATTGTTTGGAGTAGCTTGCCACTCCTAATGAAGCATAATTTAAGCATGTTGGTAGAATAGTATTGTAAGAAGCCTGGAACATCACTGCTTGTTCCATGGCTAATTAAGCCATCCACTTGTATTGCTGTCAATCTAGGTTCCTCCCACTAGAATCAAAAGGGAAAGAGTAAGAGATTGCTGGTGATTTAAAGGCATTTCATTAATGTGTATCTTTGGTCATAAATTACTGTTTACTTGTCAACTGGGTTCAGAACACCCACAAGGTGTTCTTTGAAGTTAACCTCTTGGATTTAAAGATTTTTAAACAGCTGTTGAAGGACTGTTTGATCTGAAAATCTGACTCTTTTGAAGTTGGGGAGCTAATGAAAGACTTTTTTTTTTCCAACAGTGATCAAGCAGCTAATGAGATAAAGTGATGGGAAGACAGGCTTAACAGAATATGTGAATGCATCTAGTGGTATTTTTTTTTGGTAAGGATTAACAGGAAACTCAGGACTAGTCAGGGCCACATGAGTCAAAATCATAACAAAGAAGAAAATTAACTTCAGTCAGACACAGCTCTTTACTGGAATCAAAGCTATTTTGGGACTGCACTCTAAACCCCCTCACCAATGCATACAAAATAGAAAATTAAGCTATTAGGGGTTTGGCCTGTGCTGGTTTTGCATGCTAAGATAGCTGGCCCCTGACACGCGGCTAATACACCAAGGAAAGGGCATGGCTAAACAAAATGAAGACCTGATATAAATTAGCTATACACATGCTCTTAATGTTTTCAAAACCATCAGGCACAGAGCTTTTATAATACCCAAAACATTTAAGAAGAGCCTTTTGAACCCAAGGAGTGAACCTTTTGTGCTTTATTCTGGAAATAAGGTGCTTCCAACAGCAAAGCTAATGTTAAGGCAGTAAAGTTTTGAGGATGCAGAAACACCCTGTTCTTGTCAAACCAAATCCTCTGATGACAGTCCCCTAGTACCAGGTACCAGTAGCATAAGTTGGCTGTTTTAATTCACATGGGATACAGCACCAGAAAAATCAGGACAGGGAGAGCAGTCAGGCAGTTAAAGAACAAATTTTGAGCTATGGACAATAAGACTAACAGGTAAAAAAAAAGGTATTGATTCCTTTCCTTATATTAAAATACAGATAAACCAAAATCATAGTTTAATTTACTATGAAATCAAATAAATCCATTGCCAGTTATTTCTGACTTAGCCTTCATTAGGTTTTGTACAAGTAATTTACCTTAGTCAGAAAAGAGGTCTAAAAAGACAAAAACTATTTTTAATACACCTCTTTAAATAGGGTCACATTCTACAAAATATGGATAACAATAACATAAATTTGTAGTGAAAAAAAGTCTTCCCCTCAGTTTCTGCTGCTTTTTTAGAAGAATAGTAAGACTACTTTGAGCATTAAAAATAATAATAAAAGAAAATCAGGCTACAAATACAGTCCACATTTATTTGTGTCCTTCTTTAGATCAAGCACAGCATTTCCCTTGAAATCAACACCTGAAGATGATGAATCAGTCCAAACAGTTGGTGAGCAAATAAAATGTTGAAATGTAAAGAAAACAGCCCCATAAAAGAACTTGCAATCTGGCTTGATAGCTTTGTGCACTCTACTTTAGCCTTCATAAGTCATGGTAAAATGGCAGAGGATTTCAGTCCTGCATCCTCTAAGGCTGCTATATAACAGTGACAGAAATGGCAAATAGAAGCCATGGGGGAAAAAAAACCCAAACAACAAAGGCAAAAAAAAAAAAAACCAAAAAACCCACAACACCCAAACCACACAACCACCAGGACACTTCCTTTATTTCCTTTAGCACATTCTGTTATAGGGCAGGAGTGCCAAGGACACATAGAACTATTACATGACCTGAGCAAACTAGATAAATGTAAATACCGACAAAAAATAGTAGGGAACAAACATCTAACACACCAATTTAGAATTCATGTTACAAACTCTAGATATAATCACTGCTAAGTGAGAGAAAGTAGTTTTTACTGTCCTTCCATTATTGCCCATCAATAACCTAATAATTACTAACTACATTTGTATGTGTTCTTACAAATCTTCTCTAATGGGATAGTTAATAATGCAAAGCCTCAGCCCAAGACACATTTCTACTCTTTAATATACTTGCACAATCTATGTAGTACATTTGTTGCTCATGTTTCCAGAAGGGGGAAAAAAAACATCAAAACAAACCCCACACCTATCCATCTAATTCAGCATTTTATCTCTGATAGCAGCCAATACCAGATGTTTCAGGAAATACAAGGAAATCCTAAGGTGAACCCATCATAGCACATAAGGAGAGATGCTTCTTTCTCTCCTTAAGGTAAATCCTAGTTTATGCTCAGTTTTCTCCAATGACTGTTATTAGCTCAAAGTTGGAGAACTGGGGATAGAGTAGTTGGACTATCAAATATTATATTCACAATAATTTATTTCAGGGTTGCTGTCTCCAATGCCTTACCTAGAGTGCAAAGCAGACAGTTTAGCACTCATTGTGCAAAGGAGGTACATTGGGAAGCAGGAAGAAGGGGTGGAAAACCTCAAGTCATCCAACCAACATTGAAAGTCAGCTACATTTGTGGCAGCGCAAGAAGAGCTAGGAAATACTTTTTTCTAATGTTCCGTTCAAGTTGTAGCAGTGAAATTGACAGTCTTAGAATTACTGCTGATATTTAAGGGAGAGGTTATCTCTCAACTCAAGCCACTTGTGAGCGGAGTACAGTCACATCATAAATTAGGGAGTAAATTCTTCCAGTGTATCTGATTAGAGCCTCATTTAAGCCATTTTTCTATCCTTTTCTTTTGTCTTCTATTATACCATAATAACAGCCCAAACCTTCAGCTTTAAAAACAAACCTTCAGCTAGTCCTGTTCCTCAGTCATCTGCTAAGTAATACTGACTGAAGGTAATGACAAACACTGTTGAAACATGAAAAAGTAACCTATAGACATATGCAGGTCTGAAGAACGGAGATGCAAAGTAGGTAGGCAGCTCTTACCCAGTGCAACCTAGAAGGTAACAAAGAACAAAAGAAAAGATAATACAGGAATTCAATACTGACAGGAAGGACAGATTTTTGTAGCAGCAGATACCAACGACAGTTCAACCTTGTCATACAACACATGTAACTGCTGGCATTTTAAGATACACAGCCTTGGTCTCACACCCACTTCTGTTACATAATGATTTTAAGAAGATCCTCAGCTATACACAGATTAGGTCCAGGGGTTTTTTTTCAGCAGCTTAAACAAGGAAGACATGAGGAGGAGTTGCATGAGCATAAATAGTGGGCTTACAAGCCTATTTGAACAATTAGCTCTGAAATGCTGCCAAACACTGATTCTGCTTTAGAAAAACCCTACATCCAATATAATTTGTTGTGAAATTTCACTATTTTCTGATCCCTCAACAAAAACTCTGAAAATTAAAAACCTCACAGAGCTACCAAGAAAAATTATCACAGCATCATGATGTTGGCAGTAAAATGTTACCTGCGCAGCTTTATAGCATGCTGTGACCTCAGTATGTTTATTATCTGGATTCCCCACTTGTAAATTTCTGCCAGCCTCCATACATACTGAGTTCAATGACCAGCTGAAGCAGGTGGAGCAGAGAGCATGAAGACAAACGCATAGATGTTTGGTTAATTTTTACTTTCCAATTAAAAGTTATATTCTAAACAAACTGAAGAGCAGAAATACATTATACTCCAATTTTTGGATACATAATGGAGAATACACTGACATTAACAGATCCATACCACACCTCCAAGGTGAGGATTATAACACACATAATTTTAATGGGACCATAATTTCTTTCACAACTGGTTGTTTGTGCCACCAGGTACATTGGCTGAATGAAAAAGTTATGACTCCCGTAAGTGGCACCATCCACCTGAGGCAAGTTTCTCCGATCAGAGAAGCAGTTATAGCACTGAGACCTCTGTTCTTGCCTCTTTGCACGTTCAGTAATAAGTTGGTTTAAATAATATCACCAGAAGTATTAAAAGGTCTCTTGCCACAGAGAAGTCCAGGTTGATTTTTACAGGTGATGTCCATAGCATTTTGCATGCTGAAACCATACGCAATGTCCATTTTTAGAGGTCTAAACCCAACTGTATAAATAAAATCGATGAAATTATTTCCTCATCCTACAGTTATTCATATACTCTATGCTTTTAACTGGTTTTAAGTAGTTACCAAACAACCAGAAACCCAAGGTTGTTTTGTAAATGTGATCTCTTAATGAACATAAACTAAATAAAAGTGTATCATGGGAGTCTGTTCCAACACTAGACAAAAATAAGCATTATACCCTTGAGCTCTGGAAAACTGGCACATATACTTAATAAGATTTTTAAACAGGATGAGGTAGAAGTCACAGGTAACACTCTGAAGCAATTTGGTTTATGCAAGCAAGCTTAAGAGATTTATTATTTTTTTTTTTTTTTAGTACATCAGAGTATTCCTATTCATAAAGTCTTTGTCACTGACAGTTAAACGGCAACACAAGTCCGCCACTCAAAGCAGTACCCTTATTTGGGTATTTTCTGGTTCGTTACTGCTAGACACGTCACATAAGACCTTCCTGACCAAGTGCACAGCTTTGAATGTGACATTTAATATATAACCCTATGGATGTAAGCACAGGTCAGGCTCATTTTATTGGACATACTAGCAAGGGGACAAGGGCTGGACTGGTATGCTTATGTGAACATGCCAACCCCCAGAAAAAAACATCTAAAGGTGGAGTAACCACGGGGAGAGCTATCTAGAGGGGCTTATGTTATCAGTGTCTCTACTGTAATCAAAGAATTTAAAAATAAAAAAAAAAACAATACTGCTCATCAGATTCCATCATCACTGTTTTTTTAATTAATAATTTCTGTGATACAGAGGGAAAAAACAAATAGAGCAGTGCTCCATGTAAAACTGATCTGCCATTTCACGTGTTAAATCTTATATACACTGATGTGACAGCAAGGAAGCACCAAAGCCTTGACCACAAAATGAAAATTTTCATCTCTTGGAGAATTCAGTGACACCAACCTGAAAACCAAGTGCTTCAGCACTAGCTTAAGATACCCACACTGCTGAAAACTACTTAGCACTGAGTTTTGCATAGTGTAAAAAACGCCATTTGAAGAATTCTATCCTTCATCTAGGGTCAGGTATGCCACTGTGCAGAAAACCAATTTGAGCCCTATACACTGCTGAAGTCTCACCCAAGTCTATAGCATTTTTGTGTTTTGAGTGATACATAGACCTTGTACGTAAAGCAAGTTAACAGTCTGAATCCTTGTTCATTGTCAGATATAGCTTTTCTTAGTAAGACCTACCTTGGCTTTTCATTTCATCTCAAGACAATCTGATTAAGAAGCCTTTTACATAGTTACCTGTAAACTAAATTGACTAGGAGGGAATATTTACTTCTCTTACAGAACCTAATTTTGAGAAATTCAGCTGGAACTAGCCAAGTTATAGAAAACAATTTTGTAAAAGAATTTTTCTGTCCTCATACAAACAAGTCTCAGCTTCCTTTACATGCAAGAAGTACATGCAGCTTTCTCAGAAATAAAGAAAAAAATAATTCACCAAACAATGAAATAAGAGAATCCACTCTAGTGTTCCAATGTCAGAAGCACAACACTTATGAAATAGCTCATAAACAGAGAAAGATGCCCTGGTGTAAGTCCAGATGAGGTTTAACTACAGCACAATGCTATCCTATGTCTCTGAATGGTATTCTAACAGTGTGCTTTGAGGAAACACATGCTCAGACTTCAAGTCAACACATTTTGCAAATATTAGCCACAAAAACTAATTTCAAAACTAAGTAGCAGATAAGAACAAACTGGAAGAACTGTTTTAGCTTAACGTGGATACGTCAGCATCCAAGACTACATCTTAAAGCCACATCTTGCTCCAAATTCTTCTTAGATATGTCACAAGACTAATTTTTAAGTCTTATTTTAAAACAACTCTCTTTAGCTTTTGCCTACATGTGATTCACAGGTCATTTTTGAGAACCTGAAACTCAAAGAAAAGAAAAAGAAAAATAAAACCCTTAAGTACAGAGAGGGTAGGTACTGTGATGCTATTAACTATTAATCACAACAAAGGGGATGAAAACGAGTAAAGCTAGCCTGCTACATTCCCAGTACGGCACTGAAGAAATTGTGATTTTGCTTTCTTGGTTCAGATTTTTACGGCATATTTTCTATCTTTTCCAAATGACTTCATTAAACCCCTAATTACATCCTGAATTCAAACCAGCTTCCTTCAAGTTCAAAGTAAAAAGTATTGCAAGTTGGCCAGACTGATCTGCCTTAAGTGCCTGTGAGATCTGGTATTGCATTGAACTTTGGCAACTCAGTTACACTCATGCAAGTTGTCAGTGAGAAAGGAAGTGGTGGGAAGAAACATTCATGAATATGCATGCAAACTAAAGCTGAATTTTGATTTGGCTGCATTCATAACCCATTTATGTTCATTTCTGTGGATGATCAGATGCTAGAGATTTATTCATGAAAATGAACTGAGCACTCAGTCACCAAAAGGGAATTCTGAGCAGCATTTTCAATGGCAAGGTCTGCCAGTGCTGGTGAGCTACACAAGTCACCTAATCAGACAAGGGAAGTGGGGGGGGGGGGGAGGGGGGGGGGGGGTTGAAAAAAAAAAGTAATACATGTAAATCTAGCACAAATTACAAATATTCACAGTGAGGTGTTCACAGATGAGCTGCTAATCAGTACCGATTCACTGAGGAGTGGAAGTTCAGTGGTCTGGGTTCTGCCCTGTATCTATCTGCAGGCAATGTAAAGTGGTAATAACCCATTTCTGCAAAAAAGCATTTGGAAAGCTACAAGAGGCATGAGATAGGAAAGCTAGCTATCAGTAATAAACCAGGGAACTGTACAACTGTTTGCTGTCCTTTCACAAATGAAAGGGCGTGGGGGGTGGGGTGGGGAGGGTAGCGGAAGGGGAAATAGCTGATTATTTGTTATGACAAACTTGCACAACCCTACATGACAACCTAGATAAGAACTCAAACTAAGTCCACTATGATTTCAGGTTTATTGAAAATCTGCACAGTGCTAACTGCCCTAAATGAAGAAATGATCTCATCTGTTCTCTCATTAAAGACCCTCTGTGCACACTGGACAGTTCTCTAAAGCTATATGGTACATCAGATTTCAGGAGGGCAAATGGCAACTTGGCTTAATTGGAAGCCATCAGGAGAGCTGCATCACACCACTTTCTTCTTCAGATTGTATGAAAATCCAAGAACTGTGTTACATGAGATTTAAGTTAGAGCAGCACAGAGCCTCAACTGTAAGACTGTCTTACATTTTGGACTTTCAAATTCTTAAATTTGCCCTTTACTTAAAAAAGTCAATGATTTCACCAAGAAAGTTTGATTAGTTTCTTTTACTTTCTGTAATGAAGTGCCATCCTTTTTACACTTGAAAGGATCTTTGTAATAATGCAACATTGATCTTTTGAATACAGATGAGCCAACCTAGATAATAGGATTTGGTACCCAAAAGAAAGGGCTTTGAGTATATATATCTAAGGCTCCAGTGCCATCAAGAGGATTTTGATGAGAAGACACCTATTCACACGCAAACGTTTAGATTTGGCATTGCAACAATAGTCTTTCATTTCCATTATATTTGTATGTCATCTTTCAATGCAAATAAAAATTCCATGACAGAACTGAGAATATAATAAACACACGCACAAAAGTGATGAAGCAGAACCAGCCATAGTGGTAATACAAAGAAAGAAGCAGCCACCAGCAGCTTCCATAAGAATTTTGGAGCTTTACTGCTTTTTGGTAGTCCTCACCACACCATGGTGCCTACTTTGTTAACTGCAATAACATCTTCTGGAAAGAGGAAATGGTTTGAGAAAAAAGTCAACAGCATCTTCCTAGATAGAAAGGGAAATGAGGAATTCTTATTTCTTTTTAATGTATCTGTTTCTATACTTAAAATGGAGTTTCACAACAGAAACTGTGCCAACAGTAGTGCTCAGTGGAAAACTGACAACTTACCTGTGTTGCTAACAAATAATCACCACTGACAGGTCCCTTACAGTGCCTAAGTAAAAATCCATTATTTCTAGCAAACAAAGCACAGAACTGGATATCAAAACACTTAGATTTTCTTCCCAATTGTGCTACAAGCTTTGTGCATTCACTTTCTAGCCAGTGTAACAAATATGCACCTTTATTCCTCCATCACCTACTTCCTTCTGTTCATTTACTTTCCCAATCACCATGTGACAGCAGCAATTTCTCGTTATGTGCTTATAACATGCTTGTATATCCTAGTCTGTTTCATAATCTATAACAACTCCATTTAACTCTGCTCCTTGCAAATACAGATCAGGTCTATTGTGAGAAGGAAAGCCATGCTGAAAAGAGTCTTAAAAGTAATTCAAGATGGATTCCGCGTCACCCATGACCTGCACACAGAAAAATGTTTAGCACAAAACCAGACAAACTAAGGAAAAAAAAAAATATCCAAGTACCTGTGCAGGCAGCACTTTATTTAAACATAAGTAAAACCCTTCCCCTCCTCCTCCTCCAAGAGAAAAAAAACCCGCCTCTAACATCTCATCCAAGCTCTTGCCAGGCTGCCAAATCATTGTCGTAATGGAACAGCAAGAGCTGAACTCAAACTGTGCCTCAACACCGTTTTCAAACACAACTCTATTCCAAGCGTAGGCAGAGCCTTTGAGGAAGATAACATAAAGAGTCATTTCAACTGACCTTTTTGAAATCTTTTTATGATATAGCCCATTAATAGGCTTATTGGGAATGTATTTTGCACCAGAAAGATTTGTATTAATCTGGATAACTTCAATTGGACTTTTCCTATGCAGAGCAATCAGATTTTGCTGGTGACAGCACACATGTGCCATCATTTCAGCTTCAGCTCTCCAGGCTTTCAGACTACTGAAACACAATCATTCTATATTCAGAACATCAAGCGCTTCTGTTAGACCATGATAGCAGCAGGATATCTCCCGATATTTTTCTTTGCAAGTGCCTTCAGGCAGCACCTATAGATTGGTAGTTTAAGAAGACAGACAGACTGAGCCATGGCTTTAACTTGTAAACAGGGTCTTTGAAAGAGCAAAGGTGTGAGTTTGACTCCAGTAAAGCAAACTTACTTTGCTGTTTGCTTTAGGCATTTTTGTGATAAATCTACAGAGTAGGAATGGATTTCCTGTCCGTCTCTGCAAACTTGCCTTTTAGTGAACCAAGCAAAACTGCCAGAATTTTATTTCCAATGCCAACATGTGTGTCAGGGTCAAAGACGAGGGGTCAAAAGTGCATTTCAAGATTAGGTACATTTGTTTTCAATGCTTATGCAATCTGCTGTAGTAAGTGAAAATTAAACACTTAGGATTTGCAGAGTGTCAAAGAGGCAGAATGAGAAGGCTCTGGTATTTTGTTCCTGGCTGCTTTATTGATGCACTTCTGTCATCATGTATGAGTAACTGACACTTCCAAATGAAGCAGATGAACATTCCATATAAAACAGAGAGATTTCACACGTTATTAAAATGAGATTGTTTATATTTAAATTAGATAAACAAAACTAAATCCTGTATAGTGTTTTCCACCCCAAGATCTCAATATGTCTTACAAGAAAAATCCCAAACTTGTGATCATGATTTCTTATTACCAGTTGAGAAAAGCACAATGCAACAACTTGCTTGAAATCACATAAATTTTCAGGCCACCGTTACTGCTTCTTAACTATCCTGCACAAGAGGAACAATCAGACACATTTACACATAAACATCCCAGAGATAATACTATTGCCTTTAGCTATTCTAACCTGCCTGTAGAAAAACACAACTGAAATTTTAATGACAAGTTTGGCAGGTAGCATCCAGCAAGTGATGTGTACATAATACCAACTAAATATCATCTGTTCTACAAGTGTTATATCAGAGGGGAAATGAACGTCCTACTCACACCATTAGCATGTGTCCGTCAAATTGACAAATGAAGATAAACCAGCTACTTTGGATAAATCAGGTACTTTGCTGCTTCCATCAATGTAAATACATAAAGAAATAATAAACATTATAAACTTTTAACTACCTATCTGCTTCTACCTGCAAATATGAAATTTCCTCACGCTTCAATAAACAAAAAAATATACTCAATGAAGTCTAACAAATGTGCCATCTGTTCTGAAAAAACTGATAACCCAGAGCAACAGTTAAATGGGGCAATGCTGACCTCCTGTGGCAGCTTTGCAGAGAAACAAGTCCAGAAGCAAGTGGCTCGTTTCTGAAAGCGCGGGAATTTTCCCCTACGCGGCCCTCACCACTTACCACTGTGTTACAGCAACGCCAGAAAGCCCTAGCCGCAGGCAGGGGCGCTCAGGTTTAGACACACACTTCACAGTCAAAGCGAACACCACGGCTCCCAAGGACAGGCTGAACAAGTCAGCAACATCCAAAGAGGAAAGGCTGTTGCAAATAATCTTTGCTGCCTTGCTTCACCTAAAGTCTATTACACCTCTCCTCTTTGGCAATGCACACGGAGATTTAGATTAAACAAGTTGAAGTCACCACCACCACAAAAAAAAAAAAAAAAAAAACAAAAACAAACCAACAACAAAACTGGAAAAAAAAACCAAAACCGAACAAACAAAAAAATCACCACAACATATAGATACCAAAAAAAAAAAAAAAAAAAAAAACAAACCAAGAAAAAACAACAACCCACACAAAACAAAACCCATGTCTCATAACAGAATAGTTAGGCGTTAAGACTAGATCACATGAGATGATACGCTCTCTAGAGCGGGCTGGTCTCAAGAACAGGCTTAGTGCCTTCCTCCAAGAGTAGCTGTGCTTGCTTTTGCACTGGGCTAGGTGCTGGAGCAGGCTTCTTCCCTAGTCACCACCTGTGGCTCATTTGCCCTGAAAAAACCAGCAGCTTTACACAAATTCCACCTGTGGTTCACAGGTGGTTCACATCATAATTATGTTAAGCTACACTACTTAATGCATTAGTAGAAGCCATCAGTATCTGCCCTCCATTGTTTGTTTCTATTGTAGAGAAAATGAGTGTGCTCAAAGAACAACTGCTGCTATTGTAGGCATTGAGATGACTGCTAGCTGCACTTGCCTTAGGGAACAAGACCAAGGAAAAGAAGTGGCTCTTTTCCCCACCTGAAGGGAGAGGTGGAGATCTTCGTTACTCTCCATCCTGTAAGCTCTTCCCAGCACAAAACCAAAATAAAAATGTATGCTTAAGATTTACCCTTAATCTATAAAAGGATTGTAACTACCACCTGGCAACTTCATGTACATCATCTATGGTATTAAGCACCTTCACACAGGCTGCGGTTGGGTACTGTCACGATGATGACCCTGCACCTTGCTTAAAATCTGGAGGAATCTCATTCTTATTATTAATCTCGTATAAATAAAGGGAAATACAGAGAGCAAGGAGAGTATGACAAGTTACTAAAGCAAACTACCTGTTAGCAGTATCACAGTAACCCACTGCCCACAGAAGTAAATGGTCCAAATAGAAACCATGACAGACATACCTGTAGCTAGTAAAACACACCAGATCAGAATAACCACATGTATTACCTAGAATACCAGTAAGCGCTATGCTTTTTATAGCAAAAACACGTCAAGCACTCAGAGGCACTGCTAAATCTCCACACAAGGTCTCACAGCCTCAGTAGTCACTGAGGTTACCCAGCACAGTAGCAAGCACGGAGCAAAAACATAAAGCTTCACACCTCAATAGCTGGCCCATTTTACAACCTGGAGAAGTCAGAAGTATTAAAAGAGCAGGGGGGAAAAAAATTCTTCAAGACTCCTCTCAAGTAAAGCAGCTTAAACCATTATACTTAAAAAAAATATATATATATAAAAAAAAATTAAGGCCACAGTATCTAAGGAAGCACAGCAATTTCTCCTGAAATTTTCTCAAGACAGGATAACTTACTGCAAAAGAAAGAACAAGACGGTAGTCCTGAACATAATCCTAACGGAATCTTAGATGTATATAAGCCAAATAATTAATAAGACCAAACCTGCAACCACTCTTTCAAGCCTATGCTGCTGAAATCCCCCCAGCAGTCCTGACCCCTCAGCCGAGCGGCGCCATTTTGTGTTCCCAAGCGCCGGGGTGAGGAGGGGCGGCGGAGGCGAGGGTGAGCTGCCAGCGTGAGGGGAACGTCTCACTTCTCAGGCTTTACTTCCTGCTCCCACCTTTCTCCTGTGCTGGTAGCTGTCAGGCACATCATGGGGTTTCAATCTCTGAGGAGAAAAACATAGAAAAAAAAATAAAAAGATCTTGAGGACTTCATCTTTTTTAACTAATTGCTGCCATGGTTTTAAGGGGTAAAGATGACTCAGGCCTCAGACTCGGGGATTAGTTTGTACAAAAAAGAAGTTTCATGCATTTATTTGTAAAGCACAACTTAAATAGAAATTGTGACAACATTGAAGTCTCGCCAGCAAGAAGCAGGTAGTGTCTTTCTTCCAAAGTTTTCTCATAGTCCTAGAGCCCCCATGAAGCAGTCTGCTTCATGCTTGAGAACTGGAAATTGAGACTGCCACCTATGAAAGTTACTCTAACCAATTTAACTTCCCTACGTAAGCTGGGTGAAGCTGTTAGTGGAGAATTAAAGTGAGGTTTTGAAGTTATTTAATTTTTAAAGCTCCAGCTCTTCTGAGAGCCCTGAGGAGTGCTGGACACCTCGCCCTAGACATGGTGGCACTGCCAGCAGTAAGGCCCTAAAGAGGAGAGTCCTTACGCAGGACATGCCTCAGGTGGACACCAGCTACAGCTGCAACTGAAGACATGAAAACCCCACTGGAGCCCAATTTGTGAAGGGTTTTCCAGCCCAGCCAAAGTACTCTAAGGTGAAAGTCTCACTGCTCTACTCTCAGCTAAGTTCTGAAATTTTTCATGTAGAATAAAAACAAAATCATAAGAACGGCTGCTGGAGATGGAAATGAAAATTAAGATGGAGGCCCAGACAGTTGTCTTGGCTCTAGTGGTTTCTATCCCTGACTTAATGCAACACATGGTCTTAATACATGTTCCACCACATCCTGCCATGGGTGACTCAATTACTACCAGTGTCCTTGATGCTGTGTTGGAGCCCTTCCTCTATTCTTAACTTCTGTGAAAGTAAGTGTTCGTAAGTGAATACAAGATTAAGCTTCCGCTATAGAAACTGCTGCAGTGACTCAGGTTATATTAGGGCAGTACTACAGTCAGTAGGGGTTACTTACATGCAATAGAGAGAAACACAAAGCCTCAGGGGTTCACTAAGCAGTCTCTGAAAATCAGATGGAGAATTTTTGTAATAAAAGTGTTACATGATATTTATGCTTGTTGTCTCTACCTGCCATAATCCAGTCGACTAGCTATCTTTTCTCAAGATACGCTTATGGACTTTGCAAATGAGTCATCTTTTGGTTTATGTAGGATTAAGAAATTTTCCCCTCCCTTCCCATAATCCAGATAAATGATATCCATTCTCTCTGTCCTGCCTACTCAGAGCTGCCAAGCAGATTTATCTTGCCTAATCTTCTTTTCCAGGATCCATGCTGACTATCCCTTAAGCAATTACATATATCTAAATGTTCTGTGTGCATAATTGCTCTCCATGTATTTTCTGCCACTGAGATCAGATTTACAAGCCTGCAGTGTTCTCAATCTTCTTCTAGTCATTCTGCTTCTATTAGATGCTCACTGGTGCCTAATGCCATGCTTTGTCCTTTAATAAATTATCAGTAAAATACATACTTTTTGAAGAGAAAGTCAAAATGGCCACCACTAACTCAGGAAGGGAAACTTTCTAAGCTATGTGTCTCTACTCTCACCCAACCTAGAGGGTTTTCCTTTAATACTGGCCTGACAGTTTTGAAAAGCCAAGTTGGACATGTCTTTCTTAGCACTCCCCTGGTCAGGGAGAAGCAGGAGGGGCTGCCCATGGGGCAGGCGAGCAGGCCCAGCTACCCATCTGCTGGCCACAGCCCCTCAGCACTGGCAGGGAGAGCAGGGGGCAGTGGTAACCACAGAAAGCCTGGGGGGCAAAGGCCCAGGGACCCTTCCCACAGCTCTTTCCCAGGGAGCCTCTGAGCAGCCTGATCCTAGAGCGTGCTGCATTGTGTCAGGGCTGACCCCGCACCACAGTCAAACCCAGCTAGGGCCAGGGAAAAGGGGCTGCAGGGCCGGTGGCACCCTCAGGCACGTGGTATCTACCTGCAGTATGCCCTGATGAGCCTAACACTCCACTATTAAATACATTGCCTTGCATCTTTCATACATGGTATTTGCTCCGTTTCCTATATTGTCCCTCACAGTTATTGCCCTACTCTTACTCTTCCGTGTTATATCTCTCCTTTCCTCTTCAAAAATCAGCGAAAAAGAGACCAATCATAACCTGATATCTGGACTAAAATGGAAATGAAAGAAAGACTGAATACAGAGGGTAATAATTCTGCTAAACTTCATTAAAGTCCCCATGTATTGCCCCAGAAAAGGGAGGAAATAAGAGTCCTTTGCTCTGTACTGTGAGGGGCCTAGAGCCAGTGTTTCCAGAGTTTTGTCCGGACTTCTTGTTTCTAACTTGCTCTCTTCCCTTTCTCTGCATTAGTTTCAACACTTGACTGCCAGAAGTGAAGCTTCTAGATCTGTAGTATATGCAGGCACTTAATAGGAATGCCCCCGTGGTCACAGTTTGATGAATCAGGTTTCTGGAGGCTGAAGAAGCTGCACGTTTCTCCTGATAGAATAAACTAGAACAGTTGTCAGCAGGAGGGAGGAAGGCATTGTGCACAGCTGCCCACAATTGTAATGAATAGATAATGAAGAGAAGGGGTGTCAAAAATACAAGTAAAGGTTCAAATAAGTATTATGCATCCAGTTCACATTGACTGGATATGTAATATTCTTTTTCTGCTTTTAAAAGTCAGGTTGAAATTAACAGTACGCTTAAGTATGCAGGCCATGTATAAATTGAGACGAGCCCTGTCTGCTGCAGAATGGTTAAAGACTTAGTGTGTATGATAGGTATTTGCATGTTCCACTCAGTGCCTGGCTCCTGAACAGCCTTGAAATGCCTTTGTAAAAGAAAATGATATAACATGTTGTACATTGCTTACATCTTAGTAGGATGAAATATCTCTGTAAGGCAGAGGTTTGCTTTTACAGTATTAATATATATTATTTACATGTAGTTTGCATGAAAGATAAGATGAATATTATGCATGTTAATATTTGAGTTATTGGGTTAGGTATATCTTCATTTATGCTAATGTCTTTAACTTGTTTCCAGAGAGAGGGCTTTGTTTAGGGATACTAGCTATCTTGTACTTTCACTATGTCTCTTTAGGATTTTTTTCTTCTTAACATCTGTTGCCTTTGTGTATTGCTGTCATCAGTGTATATGTTGTATGTGACAGTTGCATTTATATTGGAGCTAACTATCAGCTAAAGACTTTAAACAGTCATACACAGACTTGGTTCCTGTTTGTTTTCCTTTACTAATTAAAGTACAGTCCCCCATAGTCCAGGACGTATGGTGCTCTAGGCCCTCAGGGAGAAAATGTGAAGCTACTTCTTCACCTACGTGAATCAAGAAACTCTTCATAATGCCTCTTTGATGTTCACACACCTGGGAGGGAATAAAAAATATCTGCTGCTGTCATCCACTGGGCTATGTGTGCTTGTATTGCCTGTTCTTGCAAGGAACAGTAGAACTATTGCAAGATTGTTGACTTACAATTTAAATTAATTATTTTGAGAAAATACACAGAACATCACACAAAGGAACATATTTTGCTTTCCTTTGGACCCTTCTCCTTTTCACATGCTCTTCCCTTCCTTCTATCTTCCCGTGGAAACTGAACTTGGTCAAAATAAAGCCCCCTTGTATACGAGGGCATGTTTGTTCATTTTCAGCTCTTCAGATCCACCTACACCCATCTTTTGAAGCTCCACTGTTGCAAAGCATGTGCTGCTCAAAATGTTTCTCTTCCCTCTCCTGCTAGGATACAGAAATATATAATTTATCTTGACCTTGTGCCTTGTCAGCTTTTAATACTTCTAATTGCCTGCCTGCTCCAGCATAATCATAAAACCTTTTAACATCTCACTTACTCTGGTTTCCAGAATTTGACCTTCTTCAGCCTTTCTCATGAATAGCGGGGTCAAATAAATTCGCTTAGACTACTAGGAGTGCCAGCAACATTCATCTTAATCTTTTCTTACTGGGTTTCCCCCTGGCTATTTGCTGCTTATAAATATAGAAGTGTTTCACTTATTTCTGCATTTCTTTAATTCTTGTAACCTTTTTCTATTACAGGATCATAGGATGACTCCAGTTAGAGGGGACCACAGGAAGTCTCTAATCTGACCTGCTCTAAGCAGGGTCAGCTCTGAGGTAAGGACAGGTGGCTTTATTCCATGTGGTCTTGAAAATATGCAAGGACAGAGACTGTACAGCCTCTCTGGGCAACCTGTTCCAGTGTCCAACTGTCTTTATGGTGTGAAAGGTCTTCCCTATGTCCAGTCTGAACCACTCATGTTTCAGTTTATGTCCATTGTCTCTTGTTCAACAGCTCCCTGTCTGCAGGACCCCAGGGCCTTTCCTGCAGAGCTGCTCCCCAGGCTGGGTCAACTACAAAGGGCTCTTCCTTCCCAGGTACAGCACTTGGTATTTCTCCTGGATGAGTTTCGTAAGGTCTCAGTTGTCCTTTCCTGCAGCCTGTTTATATCCATCTGAATGGCAGCCTCGCCCTTGAGCACACTGCTCGTCGTAATTTGATGCCACCTGCAGACTTGCTGAGCATGCACTCCACCACCTCCCCCAGGTCATAGATTCATCCCATTTGTTTATTCCAGCTGTTACAGAAAAGGACACCATTTTCTTCACAGTAGAAATGGTGCACTTGGCACTGTCCTTCAAATACTTGTCTCAGGGCTGGGGTTTGCCTCAGAGATGAGTTCTTCAGGGTTATTGTTGAGCTAATTGAAGTGATATGGGATATTTGTGCTACCTCTTCACATCTCCTGAGTCAACAGAACTAAGTGGCTAGGACTGGTATATAAATCCAAGCTGCTTTTTTATTGATTCTTTAACCTTGACTCCTGTTAAGCCTTTTTTCCATATCTTCTTTTCCCATCCACATGCAGGACTTTCAAAACTACTGTCTGATTTTTCCTATATTCTAATGACTCAGAATTTGCAAGCCACTCACTATTAGATGAAGATCGGTAATTGTGAAAATTAGGCCATTTGCTTGTTGAGTTGAAAATAAAAATGGAGTGGTTAAACCAACAGGCAAGAACAGAACCTGGTACGTGAAATTATAAAGCACAGGGCTGTTTGAGAAACTTCCCACACAGGCAGTGACAACAAGCACAACAAGCTGTGCATCAGCTGTATGAGGCAAATAAAACAAGTGTGTGTGTGTGTGTGTATGTATATATAAAATGAGGATCAGAAACCCCAAGCAGTTAAAATTCCTACTGATGACTAAAAAGATTTGTGTGCTGGAGTGCTGGTGGACGGAGGAAGAGGACAGTAGGAGGTCAGAACATGTTTATGTGCACAACCGGGGGTTAAAAGCACATCAGTCATGAGGGTTCAAAAGAAGCTTTACCTGGACATATGGGCCAAATGTCTCTTTTCTGTCTTCTGTTACTGGGCCAACCAGAAGGACTAAGAGCCTGTTACCACAACTGCTAACCACATAAGGTGTTCCCTTAGCTGAAACGGTAAAAGAATGTGCTTTGGTATAAGAGGACCATTTCCTATAAAATGTTTCTCTGCTTTCTCTGTTCTACTACTACTAACTGTGTGAGCAATTATTTTTCCCAGATTTTGTTAAAGTAAAATCCACAAGCTGTTTACACCCTCCTTTGCCTTTCACCAACACAACAATCCCATAAAATGCAGTGCAAGCCCTATCTGCACATATTCTTGCTGGTACAGAATTGTCACTGGGGCTGGGGTACAAGCAGTGGCTTTGGGGATCTGATCAGGTCCATCCCCCTGTGATTGCACCCAGCGCCATCACTACCACTTCCTAGACTGCAATAAAAGGATTTGGAACTTAACTACTCCACGCTTTGATACTGATATGAATTCCAGTAACCTCAACAGAGTACTATAGAAACTTAAAAATACGTGTGAGGGGACATCTGTATCTTCATTCACCTTTCATGAAGGTACTCCCAAGCACTGATGCTTCCGAGTTTTATGTCTGTGCTTAAATGTAAGCATGGTAAGGAACCCTACTGAAATCAGTCAAACATTAAGCACAGATAGAAATCTTTTCTATAATAGTTTTCTTAATGTAATTCCTAATCCCTGCTGTCTATACACTTTTTCTTTTTCCTTAACTATTAAGGACAATTTTTCATGCTGGCAAATGCCCTATAACATTACACAGCAGTCATTATTTTGGAAGATAATGTCACAAAACAGCCAAACCTCCTCGAGAGCCCTTTCTCACATTATAAAGAAGCCATTTCAGACAGAAGCCTTTCTCCAAGGTTTTAATTAGATACAAATTCAGGCAGGTAAGAGTTATAAAGTAAACAAACAACACTGCAAAGCCACAAAATCCCTGAGCTCAAAGGTGCAACTCAAGGTCCCTCAACATAGTGCTAAGCTTACCGTTCAATTTATCTCTGAACTCCAAAATCTCATCAAAACCAGTGTATATCGTAGGAGGCTATATATTTCTATCTTATTATGCAGTTCATCTAAGCTTCTGTTACTCTGTAATCCCTAGATGCACAAGCACTTATATATGTGAGTGATTGGTTGTGAAGTTAACACATTAAACCAACAGCTTAAATAAAGATGTGCCACTTAAAGAGAATACCCAGTTTTGATTTAATTATAGAGCATGTGGGAATAGAATGGTTAAAAACTTGGATAATTTATGTCATCAGTGAGTTAGTGCAAATCAGGCTTACATAAATTAGGTCAGAAATCACTGATAACACTTGAAATCAAGTTACCTGACAGGTGTGCACAGGCCTGTCACAGTTCACTAATGTGTTTTCTCCATTCGTTTAGGAAGTAAATTAGATTTAAATTTGGATTATCCATTTTGGCATGCTATTGCAGCCAGTAATGAAAGACAAAAATTCTAAGGCAAAATGAAACGCTGCTTTGAAACTTTGGTTCCTGCCATTCACCCCCAACATACACCGAGAACACCCCAGTCCTCATGGCCCTGCAGCTTCTGGCCCTGTCACCCGTCCATGCACAGCAGCACACATGTGAGCATCCCCTTCTGCCCTCATACCCCACTGACTGCTTGCCCTGCTTTTTGCCTGCTCTGACAGATGCCACACAGGCACGGGCCACCATGGAGCTCCTGCAGGTACCTCCTGAAGGTACATTAGGGTGGTCTGGAGCAAGTGTTAGCTTGCTGCCATCGTGCCCTCCACAGGCAGCATACTTCCTGAGCCTCTTGGATAGACGTGCACTCCCTCCAAAGCACGTACTGGGATGGGGTAAAATCCTTCTTTAAAGATTTGGTTGTTTCTTGTGCTGTTAACCACTGAAAAACTGGTTTCAGCCAACTGTCCTAATTCAGATACCCATAATCACCTCTGTAGCAGAAAAGACTCAAATGCAAGGAGTTCAGATACATGCTTATATGGTTGTGATGTTATAGGTGGGTGGTGTCAGCCAAGGCTGAGTAAATTATTTCAGCCATCTCTTAAAAGCTTGAACACAGAGAAGAACTTCATTCATAGGAATGAAGGAAAACTTTTAATGAAGTTTTCCTGTGAATCTGTACCAAGAAGTGAACACATTACACAAACACTGATGCCAATAAAGCCTGGACAGCAAGATGACTAGATTTTATGAATTAGTCTGCTTAGTGTATTTCACAGAATTTGAGATGGTCCCCGAGTGGTATCCTTCTCATTATGGAACACACACTTGAAAATGCCCAACCCCACTGCTTCAATTGTAGTGCCCATGTTTCACAACAGCTTTTTAAATGCATCTTCTCAAAGGCCCATAACGGGTACGGGAGGAGAAAGCGACTCATGTGGCTGAATCCTAAGCCAGCTGTAGCTTGGCAAACCAGTGTATGAGTTCTGAGGGGACTACAAGACAACGGTAGCCTTGTGGAGTGATCTGGGTATGAGAATGTCGGCTCTCCTTTGCTCAGGGATGCAGCAACTGGTGCAAATTGCTTCTGTCTTCCTTCAGCTATAGCAATTTAATATGGAAGTGACAGGTGCATTGATCACTCAGCCAGATCCTCTTCCAGCCAGCAGATGGAAGACGGGAAAAATGCCAATCTGCCATTTTGTAACTTACATTTCTTTTTGTGTGATGAGAAATGTCACCAACTTCTGTCAACCTGGTTCATTTGAAGTCTACTGTATAACATACAGTAGGAAATGAGAGCTACTAAAAAATTGTTTTGAACTGAAATTATGTTTTCCTAGAGATTTTCACATATTTGCAAAAATGTGGGTCTTACCAAAAGGATTTCATGCATCATCTGATTTTCCTGTTTCACCCCAAAAAGTACCAAAGCAGAGTGGATATGTAGACCTATGAAATTTTATTTTTCATTCAGTGTTTAACAGAGAACACAATAAATTTTGGAATTTAAGAGAATCTAGCAGTCCAGAATCCAGCAAGTTTTGTTCATACATTTACCTTATTATTATTATTATTAATAATAATATTATTATTTTGCAAAATCTTTAGCAAATTGGGAATTTGTCTATTAGCAAATTAGAAATTTGGAATGCAAACAGGCAGTTTAAACCTTCTTTTTGAAAAAAAACTCACAACAATTTGTTTTGTAAATCTGATGGGCATGAAAGTCTAGCTGTGCACAAAAGCCCTTGCAGATGACATCACTGGCACTTCTGTTACAGAGCTTCTACTAGAAAGCAAACACTTATTATGTCTTAGTGCTTCCCAAAACAGCCAAGAAATTTCCTCAAATAACTTACTCCTGAAAAATGTCATGTTTCTATTGAGCTCACCGGAGCCCAGTTTTCCGGGACATTAACAGTCGGTGTTGCTTCATGGCTTCAGGGCCATAGGGCTAATAAGAAGTCCCCACCTTTCTGTGACGGCTTTTCAGTTTATCAGTTACGAGAAAATAAACATGCCAGTTTTGGAACTGATCCATACTTCAGTTACTTACAACTAACTCTTAACAGCAAAATGGAGTCAAGTGGAGAGAATGACAACTCTGTGAAGGTTTACCGCAACAACCTTTGTGCAGTGCCTCAGCCCAGCAATAAACCAGAAGGTAGAGTTTAAAACCAGAGTTCTGTCACTGAAGAACAGTATGAGACTCTTCTCTGTGCACAGATGGTAACAGATATCACTGCCGTGCTAATAAATTTAGTTCTAGAAGGTAGAGAAAGGACACAACACTAGTCAACGAGTTACATTTCTCTTGAAATGGAGTAAATAGGTTGTATTATTTTTTTTTTAATTCCAATATTGTATTTCCCTAGAACAAGAGTGGAGACCTAGAAAAGAACTGAAACATTTATAAAATGGTAACTTCAGCTTAGTTTTACTTTCATTTTGTTTAGGGACAAATCTGTATGATCTTTAGCTCATCTTTATGTAGAAATGAATCAGAAGATACCAAGTGATATAACAAACTTCGTTTCATTCATGAAAATCTGCCCATTGAGTTTAGAAGGCCTGGAAGGTAAAAAGTAAAGTTCATCTTTGCGGTCTAAATAGAAAATGAGACTTTAAAACCAGTGATTTTTCTTTCTTTAGCCCCTCAGGTGATAGAGAGCAATGAATAAATGAATATAAACATCAAGGAACCCTAGAATGAGGATTCGAGCGGGACTGACTTTATATTGCTGTAATTTCACAATCACCAAGCTGGCAGAAATTGCTACTGCTTTTGAAAAAGAAGCTATTCTTTCCTCTGCACACAAAGGTTGCGTCTCAGGCAATCACAACAATTTTGACCCTGAACAGTTCCTGGGCTCTTGCTGACCAACACAAACACCTACAGAGCCACGGAGCCAGAGACACAAAGCCAGAGACCAAAAAGGAAGAGTATGACTGATTCTTTAAATAGCAACACAGCTCAGTGATCGGCCAGTACTAGTTCCACTGCCTCTTGCAATACCTCTTGGACATCCATCACCAAAGGAGGGAAATGTTACAAAAGGTGTCTGTCTAGCAATAAAGTGTCTTTGAGACTTGATTCTCCAGGGCAACTTCTGCTACACTTTACAGTGCTGGGATGCTGAGCATGCAGAGCCCCCTGGCAGGGTGTAATGGAATGGTAGTCTTTTCTTCACATAAATGAGTTAATACATTTTCATTTCATACTAGAACCCTTGAAATAATGATTCCTTATTCCTGACTTGGTATGAAGAAAGAGGAACTGTTGTTTCCATGATGATAGACTGTTACTGATTTTGCAACTGTTATCATATGTAAACGCTATGATGTTCACCTTTTAAGCATTAAGAACAATTTTTCTTGGCAGGAAAACTATGTAGCAAAAAGACATAACATTTAAGAAAATACTTGCCTTTCACCTTTGTAAACTGTCACAGCCTTCACATTATGGTAGTAAAATAAAGAAATGATAGCCAGATGGAATTTGGTATTTATTTTTTATAGACTACATATGGAGCAAAATGGAAAATGCAGTGCTAAATAAATATCAATTGCTAAATTTTATCATTAACGTACTGAAATAAAGTGTATATTTATCTGAACAGAATGCGGAACTTAACACACATTTATACAAAACGACTGAATATCTCAGCTTGGGACTTCCCACATATTTAATCATGACAGCTTGATGTTCATGATCATTCTGCCAGAATTTAGACAGAATTTCCCCAAAACTCCTGGTTAAAAGGATTAACGTAGTGAAACTTCAATCTAGGTTATACTTTTGAGCCATGCCATAGGAATTAATGAATGAAAGGAGCTACCCATGTAATCCAGTTATAGTCAGTGTGACTTACTTCAAAACCTTTTAGGTCGATTTTCCTTACACTTCAACATAAATTTTGAATTGTCAAAACCACATCCAAGACATGTCTTAAAAGCATGAGTAGCAAGACCCTTGGACTGCAGTCTAGATGGCAGCCTAGTTTCCATTGAACATTGCCTTTGAATGTATCTAAACAATTTTTTGTGGAAGGGATGCAGTAGGAGGTGGGAAAACTCCCATCGCCTTAACATTTGATTTTTTTGTACCTTTGGTCATCCAACTGTTCAGGCATGCAGCTAAGAGAATCACTTCTCTTCATCTTCATGTCTTCCAGTCATACTATCATCCTTGGAAACTTACTCCAGAGTTACAGCACTTCACTGTAACTAGCTCCAAACCCTTATCTTACACATGAATATATTCTCCCTCTTCTTGAGTGGAAAACTTAAGTATTGGGCTGGGTAACAACATATACAAGTCGCAATGCATACAGAAATTCAATCAGATTGCCAGCATCTTACATAGAAGTGTTGTCTGGAATGTTGCCTAGAGCGCAAGAGCTCCCCAAACCACCCCTTCCTGTTTGAACAATTGTCCATTTTACTGAACACAAAAATGATTCTGCAGATGTTGAGCTTAAGGAAAACAAATAAAAGTGCATACACATTTCCTTTGTTGTTTTGGGTTTGGGGTTGGTTGTTGGTTTGGGTTTGTTTTTTCCTGGGAAGTTCCATAAACCCTAGGATGAAATGTAAATATTCATCCAATTTTAAGAGCGGGCAAGGTTGATCTGCTCCATATTTGAGAATCGAAACCAGTTAGAAACTCGAATAGTTAACTCCTATATTTAAGTGCTAAAAAAACCCAACAAAACCAACCCCAAAAACTGAAACAATTCCTCAATTAACTGCCATCTAAGTTTCCTTGAAAACTACGGACAAGATACTTTCAAGATGTAAGTTCCAAAATTCTGCTGCTGTAGCACATTTGGGTTTGTTTCAAGAGTATCCATAGGGCTGCAATAAGTGACGTAGGTGTTTGCCTGCCCACATCCCCTGCAGTAGTTGTAGCACTGGCTGCTGAACAAATTGTGGCAGGTTAAGGGGTAAATTACTTTTTATTTTGCAGTTCAGCATTTACAGCACTAAGACTGGGACTCATTCACTTGCTGAGTGTGAGAAAAATTCATAATTACAATTCTATCCTCCCAGTAAAATGCCCAACTCATCCCCATTAGGTATTTCATGCTGGGAGAGAAGTCCTCCTTCCTGGGCAAACTTCCCGGCTTACAATAATGGCTGTGGTGCCAACTAATGTATGCCAGTTGACGGGGATGGACAGTTAAAACACTGTCCTGCAGGTGGAACAGGCATTTTGCATCATCTTGGCAGGGGGTGGAATTGGGGGATGGGGGGGGAGGGCAGGGAGAGGTGGGAATCGAACTGACTAATGCCCTTGTCAGTACTGTAACACCCACATTCGGTTTTGTGCACCTAGCAACAAGCAATTTCAGAACAAAATTCAAATATAATTAACAAAAAACAGCAATAAATCCAGAATGGCATATACTGCCTTCCAGCTATTAATGTATTTTCCCACATTTTTAAAATGGAGATGAGATTAAAAGCTCCCTGATTTTAATAAAAACACTGTCACTCCTGATTATGTATGCCAAGAAAAAAAAAAAAAAAAAGTTAAAAAAGGGGAAAAAAATAAATAGTAAGCCTACTGTCCACCTCAGTGTTCCTTAATCTTTTTCTTCTTGTGGCTTTTATCCCCACCTCCAATTGTTAATATAATTTTTAAATTTACTGTGATTTTTTTGAAAATACGGTGTCAAATTTAGTAAAAACTTAGCTGTCTGGAAGCACAGGGGATGTGCTCAGAATCTTCCTGCACTAAGGGTCAGGATGTTTCAGGCTCGTATTTTCAAAAACTTCTGAAGCTTTATTTTTGTGGGTGTACACTTATCATAGCCCCAAGGCAGTGGCACACCGATAGAGAAACACTGATCCAACGTAATTAACTCTGGAAATAGTTAATTGAATGGGGAGGCAGGAGTCACTGAAAAGGCACACACATTTCAAGAAAAATTGCAAATATTTATGATTAAGATAAATCCTGATGGTAAAGAAAGACTCAACAACTGTTTCTCATGCTGGCAATATATATTTATTGTAATCTTGGAGATAGGTTACCATGTGTATATCAGGAATTCAGACTAAAAGCAAATCAAGATTATGAACTCTTAGCATATGACAGTTGGAAATTAAATAACTGGATGTAAAGCTGACCTTCAGAAGATCTTCAGTAGGTCTATTTTTGTGGGGACCCCCCCTTTTTTTTTTTTAAATCAAAAGCTAAACCTTTTCCCATCCCCCTTCTTTTCAACCACAGAAAAATATATGATCATCCAAATGCAACTTTTCTCAGTTTTACTAATAATCCGCTGGCAATATCAGAACATTTATAATGTTGATTCTAGAACTTCAGAAGGCAGCCACCATTTACAAACCATGTTCCGCCTCCACTTTGCCTGGCTACTGAGTCCAGCTTTAAGGACTAGACTTCAGCAGATTAAAGATTTGCTTATATGAGACTATTGTGGTTACATTATTACGGTGCAAACCCTCAACACGTGTGCTTTGCTGTTCCAGAACAAGCTACATCAGTGCAAGATCTGGCAGTCTGTGCAAAAGAAGCTGCAGTGTTGACTAACAAACATCTTCCTTACCATTAAATTCGCCGATCCCAAATACTGCCCCCCAAAAAAGAGAAAGATGAAGATATTACATGCTTCTATAAAAAAAAAAAACCAACAAACCCCAACTGAAAAAAAAATAATCCTCCAACTCCAGTCCCCCCCAAAAAAACACCCCAGGTCAAAACTATTTGTTCCCTACCCTCCCAGCCCTTTTCTAGCTTTTTTATGTCACCATTAAAACAAATGCATACAACTTACTGTACAAATATGAAGCTGCAGGCATTCAAGTTACAGAACATTCTGAAAATATTTCAAGCATAAAAAGTACACTTGATAATTGCAAAAATAAAGTTTCACTTTTTTAAAAAACATTTTGATCAGAGCTCAAGCAAAACAAACATTTAACGATTCCTACTTCAGTTTAATTTCATAAGAACACCACCTTCAGAAGTTAAAAACAAAAACCTCATGATTTTTGGTGACAAAGTAACTGACAATGTCTTTTAATGAAGAGAAATGGTATATACAACAATGGCACAGACCTTAAGCATCAACAACAGATTTCAGCCAAAAGTAAGTACACAAGTGATGAGTCATTCTTAGCATCAAATGGTACTTACTACTAAGAACCATAATCCGCTAGGAACAGACATGAAGTTAGACTGGTACGAACGGAAGGAAAGATCCATGATGTTGAATAGGCTCAGTTTCTGTCACTGAACTTTTTTTTAGGCTAATAATTCCACTAGTGCAAGACCTTATGTTTACCTGATTAAATGAAAACTCATAAATGTCACAATTTAAGAACACTCATACAAAACTATTTTCTTCTTTTAAAAAAGTGCCACATAACATACTTTTACTAAAAAAGTTACAAACTAATGGAAGACTGTCTGTCTCCATCTCTTGTCGACAAGGAAAGGCCAAAGTGATTCTTTGATCCCAGCTCGAAACGGTGTTCTCTGACCTATCCCCAGCATCTCCAACTTGGAGCAGTCTAGCTGAGCATTCCTCGGACGAAGAGCACCCACAACTGGACAATCAGTAATCTAAAAAATAAACAGAAAACAACCCCAACACACCAAGAAGTAAGCTGATATGACAGCAAAATATTTCTTCTTACATAAGCTCATTAGACGTTTTCCTTCATAGCTGTATAGAAAGCTATGTTCCCCTCCTTCCTTCCAACTACTTGGTGGAGGATCTTTTTCTTTGTTTCTTTGCTTTTTTTATGGTTAACTTCATCGCAGTGTAAGAGACGTCAGGCAGAGCAATGGGAAATTTAACTTCTCAATTACTCTCACCATTTATTCTTTTCTACATTTTACTCCTATTTTCACCCTATAACCATAATCACAAGGTAAAAAATGCCCTAAAATGTTGACAGAATCATGTCTGGATCAATGTACCTGAAGAGAAACAGATCTGGGCAGAAAAAAAATCAGACTAACTTAAGTGTTTGCCGTTCTTTTTCTCTCCATCTTCCAAGCCACATTTCAGCTCCAGCCTTTACTAATTCAGAATCCTTGGAATTTATTTTGGATATAAATAAAGTCTTAATTACATGTTATGTTCTCACAACTTTACCAGTACGCCTTTAAGAGTACTCTTAAGTGTCAATAAAAACTGCAGGACAGGTGTTTTAAGCAAAGCAATAAATGATCCGAAGTTCTTAAGTGCATCTATTCAGAGACAAATCTGGACATTGACAAGTTCTTACAGATTCCCACCTTCAAATTAATATACTGTGAATCTGCAAGCTTTTTATAGGATGAAAATACAACAAAAAGTACTGACTTACTCATGACTAAAGGGAACTGTTCTGCAGAAATACCATTACACTACAGACTATGAAACTGATTACTGACCGATAGGGTAATTTTTTTTGTAATTCAGCGGGTCAAAGCAGCTGTTGTTTTCCCAAGTTAGATACCAGGCAGCACCCTCTGCAACACATCTGCTGTGCCAGACATACACAGATGTCCTGAAGAGGAACCTTATTTGTATAGTTAGCGTGAGACCTACTACTTGAAACAACAAAGCACATCCACCTTTCTACAGGTGGAACACCACACCACTTACAGGTCTCAGGTGGCTGCTGGGAAGGTTGAAAGCATCTGCAATTGCACATGCCATTTCATACTTAGTCATCTGTTCATTGCCAGACCAGTGAAATGTTCCTTTTACTGATGGGTCCTACAGAAGAAACAGGAAACACAGGTGAAATAAAGCAGTTAGCCAGCCCTCAGACTAAATCCTGGGCAAGAATTGTGCAGAACAATCCTCCAGCAAGACCCCACCTTGAAAGGCACGTTACAGGACCTCACCGATGTTCTAGAAACATCTCGTGCATTTTCAGGGAACACCTGACTAGGGGTTGAAACTGAAAACCGGTGTTACATGAATTTGACCTGGCTTTTCACAGACAGCTTATATTCTGTAGAATTAACAGGAGGGAAAGGAGCAAGTGAACCAAGCAACCAAGGTCAAACAGCTGGGGAGGAGCAACTTGGCTGTTCTAAACTATTCACTATTCAAAAACAAATGCACAAGGCACCACACATTTTGAAAGTTAAACTGCAAACCATGTACGAGCCCAATCAAACTGACTGCGCTGCGTCCACCGTATGTGCATGGTCCACCTTTTTCCAAGTTACACGTATGAAAATTAAAGGTAGTTGGTTGGCTTTGTTACCTTGCAAAGGCGGTAATCTGAAGATGCTGTGGTGCATAAGCACAATAAAATATTCAAATCTAGTGGCTTGTTTTTGTCACTTCCTTGTTCTTAATACAATAAACAAAGGCATCTTTGAAAATGACATCTAACCACCATGGATTATTTTTTTTAGTCCAAAAATGGCAATTTGTAAAAAGCGTATTAGAGTAAGTTTGATATTTGCATTTCTCTCCTCTATACTAGCAAGACACATGACAATTCTCAGAAGCATCTGTCCCATCACTTCCCTTGCTTTTGTTTCAAGTATCAGAATATCCACGGTCATGTGAAAATACAGCTAGTTCTTTACTCCCCCCGCAGTGTTCCAGAAATGCAAAAAACAATGCAGGTTATATGCAGTTCTCAGTTGTCCAGAAAACAAGCCAAGAACTCAAACTGTTTTTATCTTGAAGAGGCTTGTTTCTTTACATTCTTACCAGCATTCTCTTCTCTGCTAGTTGTCTACAAACAGTAGCTACGTCCTTGACGTTAGTAGGAAATCTTTGCTGCCAGTGGTCCATGTTGGCAGATTTATTACTGAACTGCACTTTATCAAACATAACAGTCACAGCACTTTCTTCCAGTCTTTCTACCTCTCCATACAAGACAGGAATCCTAAGTACCGCAGCACCTAAAAGAAAATTTAAAAAGTATTAACATTGTTATAAATGGGTATGAAGCATAACCTGAAAAGTGTTTTGGAAGCGTTAAGAAATATGTTGGCGATATTATGCATCTACAAATCACAAAGAAAATGCAATTAATATGTTTGCCCTCAGAATATAGTTTCAATTTGTATCAATTAAAACAGTTTATAAACACTATGTTTATATAAACTTATTTTCATTTATGCCATTGATTTCCAGAAAGTTAACAAGCTCTCATTAGCGCTGCAAGAGAAAAAAGGCCTGTTTGGGTTAGAACAAAAATTTAAAAAGCAACTGCACTATGCAGCTACTCCAGCACTCCCCATCCTCCCTGGGTACGAGCAAGAACAAAACTCCCACCAACCACAAATCACCGTATTCAGCCAGCAATTACAGACAAGAGATTTTTCACCCAGCATGCAGAAGCCTCCTGCATAAAGGAGGGTATTATTTACCAGAAAAAAAGACATGAACCTTGGAACGAATAATTAAAATGCTTGACAAATAAGGAATACTTTCACAGAATGCAGCAGTAAACAGTATTAGATTTCAAATAGTGATTTGAGAAATTAAACTAACAGTAAACAAGCGCAAAGAGAAAGACGTTTTACAACGGAATACATCGTACTAGTCTATCTCAGCCATGAAGACTCAAAAGGCTTCTTTGAGGGGAAATCCAAGAAGGCTATGACAAATTCATTACAAGCAATACGGATACTTTAGCTTAAAGAAAAGAAAAAAAAAAAACATCAGTCCTGAAATGAGAGGAGGAAGTCATCAAATCATTGCAATTCATAAAGATTTGTAGGACAATGCTATAGCTATTAAAAAGACAAAAAGGAAAAGCTGACACACAAATTATTCTCACAGAAAAGTAAACTGAAAGAAGTACTCGTACAAGAAAAACAAATACAATAAGAAGTCCAATATGACACTGATTTCCTGCTGCTCTAAAAACAGCTATTTGGTCACTCAGCAAATATGTCTCTCATCTCTTTAAACAGTAGTTGAAATATCTCTTTTTTAAGTATCTTTAGAAGTATTCTTTATTTGAGGAAAAGACTGCCTGTCTTGTGTTCTCAGAGAGCATTAGCTTCATTACCAATGGCTCAAAAGACCTACTGAAACTTTTTTAGTTTTATAGGCATGAATATAAATCTAACTTGTATCCCCTCCTAACCAAAGTAAAATATATTTTTAAAAAAAATACGCAAAACCCCCCAATTTATTGGTGAGATTCTTACATTATACAACAGAAACGGATAGGGAAGTTTTCATGCATCTGCAGACATTTGATAGACTGAATTCTACCTACACAATACCAGCAAATTCATGGCTGGAATACATGTAAAATATTTATATTGGTATGAAACAACAGGATTTACATTTTCAAGCATCTTACTCAGCACCATCTCAAAACTCCTTCCGCTAATAATACCACTGCTGCAACCCACTACTGCCTGACAGGTCATACGCAAAGAGGTCAACAAACAGAAGTGAGGTGTTGAGTTGGGGGAAGGATCTAGCAAGATACCCACACGTACTTGAATGTGGTGCAGTCTTATCTTCATTACCAATCTAGAGGAGGGAGCAAACAGCATCACAGTCAAATTCAGAGATGATATTGCAGTTAGAGGTGGAGTGAATAACTTTTATTTAAATTGATTTTCACTGAAGTAAGACTTTTCGTATCGAAGTATCTTTTGGAAACTCTGTTTCTTACTAGTAATGACAAACCTATATTAAGGCCTATCATTTTGACACATCATATATACTTACTTACTGAAAGACCATCACACTAATTTATCAAGTTCTCTGGTTAGGCAGAACAGAATCACAGTGCGAGTATCACACTGACAGACCAGAAGCCTCTTCTGCAAGTGCACCGAGATTATTTTCTTCAAATTCTTCTAGAAAACAGAGGTGCTTCTTTCCTTATATGTGAGTGGAAACTGACAGAATACTAACTAGAAACAACCAAACCTCTTTTATACAAGAAGCAAGTTGTCAGTGCAAGGGAACATGTCCAGTCCCAAGCTTTTTTTCTTAGCAAGTAGAATTTTTAAAACTGTGTTTGTCTATTTTGAATGTCAACATTAATTAAGAAAAGTTTTAAATAATAAATAAAAAAAATAGTTGCTTAAAACAAGGAATACGTCACTAACACTTTAAGCAAGCAGAAACCTGACGTGTGTGGTACAGTAGGTGGGTTAAAGTAAAATAGATGGCTTGTTGGCTTATGTAACAAGAGCAAAACACGAGTTCAGCAAGAAAACCAAAAGAGTAACAACAAAAACCTATGCTGATTTTATCTGCATCATTACTGAACTGCAAGTCTGTTTTTCCCTTTAAGTAAATATACATTTAGAACAATTGCAACGCATCCCTGTAAATAACAGCAACTATACGTTAAGTGTCATAAAGCTTGTGCCATTGCAATATATGGATGATTTTATCTTTCCCTAAGAATAGTTGATTCACAATAGGCAAAGGCTTGTGAAAGTCCATCAGCAGAAACTAGTAACACAAACAAGGATTGGAAAAAATAAGAAATAAAGCTTTAGTTAACCTATAAGCAACAGGAATCATTTATAAGTAAGGAGACTGACTCCTAAGCACATTCTTTTCTGAATCTCGTTTCCATGGTTTTGCAACTTCACCACTGACTTATGACTCTATTAAGCTAGTATACAAGTACGTAAAAATAGAAAGCCTCTATTAAAAATGTGAGTATATTCTTACCTTCATTATTTTCCAGGACTGCCTTTTCACCCTCCAGTTTGGTTTTACCGTATAAATTGAGGGGATTTGGTACATCAGTCTCTTTATAAGGAGGGCTTGTTCCATCAAATACATAGTCTGTGCTGATGTAGATCAGAAAAGCTCCAACTCCAGCTAGAATGAAAATGTTTATACATAGCCTGTTTTAATTCATGCCTTGTTTGAAATCCCAATAAACCTTTAAACAAAACTCCAAAGGAGCTCATCTTCTAGCCCCATTCATTTGCACTGCACTGTCTGCTCACCGTCACACAGACAGGCAAGCTACCCGTATGGAAAACGGATCGACAGCAAACTGATCACACAAATGACATTCAGCACTTTCAGTAACTTATTTATGTCCCTGTACAAATAAATGTGGCATTTTTGCAAGAAACCAAATCCATTTGACTGTCTTACCTGCCTCTTTTGCCAAGTTCCCTGAAGCAGCCACATTGAGCTGAGAAGCAGCATCTGGTTGACTCTCTACAACATCTGGCCTTCTCTCAGCAGCACAATGCACTATAACATGAGGCTGAAAATTAAAGACTAATTTTAAACAACAAACATTGTCAGGAGATTGCAGTTGTACCCTAACTCTAGCTATGAACTCCCTTCAAACAAAAAGGCATTTCAGTAAGTTCTGAAAAGCAATAAATGCAGTAGTATTATTTTTAATCATGGCATTCTGAGGAGCATGTTTTCCCTGGGAAGTACATTAGAACCATGCTGCTTCAAGATACAAAAAAACCAGATCATGAATTTTGCAGTTATGATCTTCAGTAGCTTTGACTTTACAGCAAGATTGAGGCTGTTGTTTTTTTCTTTTTAACTCTGTACAGTAATAGAAAATATAATAATATAAGATATATCTCACACAAACACACAATGATACTTAAAATTTTTATAGACAAGACATTGACACATGGCTTATTTGACATATGCAGACTATTAACAAGGTATTTAAAGCCATTTTATAGAATGGCGCCCTTCATAAATGTATTTCAGGTTTTACATATCCCTCTTGCAAGTTAGACTGAAAAAACAATGGACTTCTTACTGCACTGCACGCCAGACAGAGTCACTGCTGTTGTATTCAAGTACCCTTCAACTTCCAAAGAAGTGCTTCACATCAATAACTCACATTTATCTTTTTTTTTTTTTTTCAACTATCAATGCAAATGTGCTGGCACATACACCTGTTACCTACAGCCTGTCTATGGTGCTGATAGCAAAGTTCAGAACTATCTGTAGCTACAAAGCAAACGCCAGACGTGGCAGAACAGGCAGCTGTACATTTTTTAGAGCTCTGCCACAGCACTAGCCCCACCAAAGCCACATCAACTCAGTTATCAGAACACTGCTATTAACTGATTACTAGGTGTGTAACGTACCCTTTCCATCTACATCATACTCCAGAAACTTACCTGAAAATCGTGGATGATGTCATGAACTGCAGTAGAGTCCAGAAGATTAATCTGTTCAAACCTGGGCTGAGCTCTCCTATATCCACAGCCAACTGCATTCCAGTTATTTTCATTGAATTCTTTAAACACAGCTCTGCCAAGAAGTCCCGTGGCACCAGTAATCAAAACTCGCCTACTGGGAATATCAACATCTTCCTATGGAAAGGAGAAGAGGAAAAGTTTTCTTTCTACTATTATTTGTTACTGTTTTTTCTTACAAAGTATGCAAGGCTACAGTCAGAGCTGTTGTATTAAATAGCCTTCATTGCCCCATGAGTGTTATGGAGTGTCTCACGGAATACAAGAACCTGGGAGCACCAATACTGTACCTAGTTAAGTATTAAAACATATTTTTGAAGACAACAAAAACAAAACTTAAAGGGGAAACTCATTCACTTCCACAACAAAAGGGGAAAACAAACCGAACCAGTAATGAAGAAAGAATTTTAAGTTCACTCAAAATCTGATAACTACGTGCGAAATTTGAAAGCAGGGAAATAACAGCTTCTGAAAACGGACCCAAAACATGTAACATTTAGGGTCCACAACCTGCAACAAGTAATTTTGGATAGACTGTGCCTGTTAGAAGCTGCAGCAATACAATACAACTCACTGTGGGCCTACCTACAATGGCTGTGAGAACTGAAGACTTGAATTTTACTTTTAAAGAGAATAGTAATTCATTGTTGCTCAACACAATGGTCTAACAGTAAGTAAAACCAAGTTACAGCTCAGTTTTACAAGATGCATCTTAAAGTGATTTGATAATTTAAACTCTCAATCTATAAAACATACTAAAGCTTTACTTCAGCTACCACACATTCCAGTACTTGAAACAGTTGCGTACATCACTTCAAAGTTCATTCCCCTCCACTACTCACTGGACCATCAAGCTTTCAAGATGGCAAACATAAGATTCACGTCCGTCTGTGCAATCTTTATTTTCCTTTCATGCTTTCCTTCTGCATGTATCATGAACATGGACCCACTAAAACCAAAAATAAAAGCATATTCTTACATGCCAGTCCAGAAGAAAACTTTGGGTGTGCAGAATCCATAAATCTTGGACTTCCTGACCACTTCAAGGACAATTTGCAATAATTTATTATAATTTTTGGAAATGCTCTCTACTATGCAATTCATATAGCCCAGTAACTTCTGAGCATTCTTAATGCTCAGCATTGTAATAGGCCACTATTCTTTGACTGCACTTTGTTACTTCCAAATTACTCTCTGTCTTTCACTCTTCAAGTTAAAAAGCTTTTGCTCCATAACACTATATGCAGAGGTTTGTTATGGAAACAGTCTTTCCCAAAGCAATTGCTGAAAGTTCACAGCACAGCACGTGCACTGTTCCCAACCCTAAATCTTCAGGCAAAGGATAGCTTATTCCCATCAGTACTAAATGAAAATTAGTATCTGGAGTTTCCTGAAAATAACAAACTACAGCAAGTGATGTTTTAAAACCTTAGCTTTATCTTTACGGTCAACTTGACCTCAGAACACAAGTTTGTTTACAGTTTTTTAGGGCTACCCATGTTTTTCTGAAAAGCATATGCAACAACAAGCAAGTGCTGTTTTCTTTTTTGTTATGTACTTTTTATCTTAGCGAAGTCCAGACAGGGCATCACAGGACAGGTTATCAGCGCCTCCACAGCCAAAGGGTACCTGCTAATCACTACCAAAAAATAGCTTAAAAAATAGTAGAATGTGATGCATTTCAAGGGGAAAACCAAGGCACAGGTACTTTTTAAGCTTTACATAAAAACTTGACAAAGGTGACTACTCAGCTCTGGTGAGACCCCACCTGCAGTGCTGCATCCAGCACTGGGGCCCCCAGCACAAGGACATGGACCTGTTGGAGCAAGTCCAGAGGAGGCCAGGAGGATGCTCAGAGGGCTGGAGCACCTCTCCTGTGCAGACAGGCTGAGAGAGTTGGGGTTGTTCAGCCTGGAGAAGAGAAGGATCCAGGGAGACCTTACAGCGGCCTGCCAGTGCCTGAAGGGGCTACAAGGAAGCTGGAGAGGGGCTTTGTACAAGGGCCTGTAGGGACAGGACAAGGTGAATGGCTTTAAACTGAAAGAGGGGAGATTTAGATTAGGTATTAGGAAGAAATTCCTTACTGTGAGGGTTGTGAAACACTGGCCCAGGCTGCCCAGAGCAGCTGTGGGTGCCCCATCCCTGGGATGCTCAAGGCCAGGCTGGACGGGGCTCTGAGCAACCTGCCCTGGTGGAGGGTGTCCCTGCCCGTGGCGGGGGGTGGAACTGGATGATCCTTAAGGTCCCTTCCAACCCAAACCGTTCTGCGATTCTAAAATCATGATGAACTCATTAACAGTGGTAAGGAGCGCCCACTAAAACCAGAAGCCAGCAGGTCACGCAGACTGCACCGAAGCCAGCCCAGGGAAGGCACCCGGAGCCCGGGCCCTGATCCAGCCCCGGCATCCCAAAGCTCGAGGCGAACCCCGGGCTCCCCGCAGCCCCGGGCTGGCAGGCGGATCCCTGTCAACGCTGACAAAAAGTTACTCCGCGTTAACCCGCGCGTCAAGCACCCACAGCCGCAGCGGCGCGGAGCGGCGGAACGCTGCTGGGAACAAGCCGCGACCGCGGGGGGTACGCGGGGAGGGGCCCGCGCACAGGGCCCCGGCAGGGCCGCCCCGCCACAGCGCGGAGCCCGGAACGAACGCGCCGGTGCCGTGAGGAGCCGCAACGCCTCCGAGGGCCCCGACCGCGGGGGACTGCGCCGGGGACCCGGAGCGCCAAGGGCAGAACCCGCCCCGGCCCGTACCCAGGGAGACTCGGCCGCCGCCGCGGCCCCGCCGCACCCCGCCCCTCGGCCCGGCCCGGCGCCGCAACTCGCCTCCACCAGCTCGCAGCGGCCCGGCGCGAAGCGGATCTTGAGCTCCTTCTCCCGGCCGACCATGGCGGCGGCGGGGCCCGGCGGGGCCGCGGCCTGGGCCTGCTTCTGCTGCGGGGCCGCCCGCGGGGCTCGCCTGGCGCAGCGGGGGCCGGACGTGCCCTACGCCGCGCAGCAGGACGCGCCCTCATTGGCCGGCGGCGCCGCGACCGACGCAGGCGCCTCCTGCCGCCGCGCGCTCATTGGCGGAGAGGCGCGGGAGGGGCGGGGCCCCAGCGGGGTTTAAAGGGGCGGCCGGGGCCCGCCTGGGAGGGCGCCGCGCTGGGGGCGGGGCCGGCCGGTTCGCGGGGCCCAGGGCGCCGCGGTGGGACGGGAGGTGGCGGGGACCGGGCCCCCGGCTCCCTTCCCCCGCACACCGGCGCCCCTGCGTCGGGGGGGGAAACAGTGGGGCAGCGCAGCGCGTGCAGCCACCGCGCCGCGGGGGGGCCCATCCAGCGGCGAGGGTCGCGGCCGGAGGCCCCCCCCCGGGCACAGAGCAGCGCAGCACCGGAGCCCGCAGGTGCAGGCGCCCCTCTGCGCCTTGTGAGCGCACCCAGCAGCGAGCGCCCCGCGCTGGAAATGGTGACCCACCTGGGCTGCCTTGGTCATAGACAGACGGGCACTCCCTGGCCTCCACGTACAGTCTGCAACCCCAGTCTCCACAGGGTGCAAGTCCCCCTAAAAACAGTCCGAAAAGCAGCCCCGGCCCGTGGTTTCCCCATGGGACAGGAGAGAACAGGGCACCCTTTGCCCAGGGAGCGGCACCGGCGCTGGGCAGAGCGCCCTGGCCGCGGTGCCTCGGCAGCACTCGCAGATGCTCCAGCAACCGCCTGCTGGAACCGTGTGCGACCTTCCGTGCACATGAAGGATCAGGTCCCACCCTTTCTAAAGTGAAATTTCATAATTAGGCCAAAATATCGCATTTGGCTTCTAAGAAATGCCATTAGTGTAACCCTGGCACAAACTTAACAGAAAGCACATAGTTTTCCTTTTAGAATGGTAGAAAACTGCATGCATTTTCCCTTTGTCTTAATCCATAGCTTTTGTGTAAAAGCAACTGGTATATCCCATAGCAAAGTAGGGGGGGTGGTTTTGAAAAAGCAAGAAGTGATTATAGTCCTTACCCTCTACATGTCATTTCATGCTTACAGGATGATAAAGTTGTGTAGGTTTTTTTAAAAAAAGCAAACTTTGGAAGTTACATGAATGTGTACACGAAGCTTTTTATATCTGACTCACACAAAGGCAAAGAACCTAAGTTAAGCAGATGCATATAATTAGTGTCTATGACTTAATTTAGCTATTCACACACATATTTCAGCTTGACTTCATTAAAATTATTAGTAATCAAGGGAGAAAACCAGCTGATACTAACTGTATGTTAATTCCTATAAAGAGAAATGAGGAAGTCTACTAAAATTGAGTAGAATCGCATTCTAAGCAACCTTTACTTATGACTAACTACTGACATATACAGGACAAAGTTATACGTATATAAACCCGTTTCTGCCTTCTTGAAATGCAGATGCCCTATTTTTCTTTGTACTAAGCTGTGGACATTTAATCCCCTTTCACTAACCTGAGATTTCTATTGAAAAAAATAATCAGTAATTCATAACTTGAAATTCAGAAGAAAAATCTACAGCGAAATACTGAACTGCTCAGCAGCACTAAGGTAACAACTCCAAGCACATTTCAAGTCACACCTCTTCTTCCCAACACAGACCAAAATGGCACACTGGACATCTTAACAAAAGCAACTGCCTGGAAATAGAAATTTTGCCTTCCAGGCTTAGAGCAAGAGGAAAATAGGGAAAGCATTAACACAGAAGGCACAACCTAGACCCATAAATGGGCCTCTAAAATATCTTCATATTTTTGTCTCCAGCGTAAGTTACAAAAACTATGTAATTTGTTACCTTTGTGACAGTATTTTTTTTTTTTTTACATTGAATTCAGTAGCATTCCAGCTTATATATTTTCTGTATTACACTCACTTTGTGGAACACTACGATTTCATGCATTATGTTTAAATAACTGATATGGTCTAGAATAAAATTTTTGTTTATCTAGTCCATCACTGGGTGACTAATAAATGCACTACTCATTAAATTAACATTTCAGACTGTAATGCAGGGACTAAAGCATAATTAACTCACTCTCTCTCTCCCTTCCTGTTTCCTTTTCCCTAGATTCTGTAATCAAAGCGTGGCAGCAACCCATTAATGCAAATATCCAGAGCCTTACCTGCTCCATTTCCACCAGCATTTCAGGCATTGCCTCAAACTACAGAAGGAATCATCAGCCTTAGGAAATAACTGTTCAACTGCACACTTGTCCCTTTGTCTGCTTTTGCCTGCAGAGAGCACATGGACTGAAAGCAGTAGCTCGGTTGACCTTTGAAACCAAAATGCTACTCCAAGCCCTGTATCATGTGCAGCCTGAATCCTGTTAAGCTTTTGGTTTATCCCCAGTGGTACCATTTAAGCAGCTCAGGATGAACTTAAATTTTCACTTCGTAACAGCCAGCATGAGGCAAGTGCAGCCATTGTGTGTACACGATTTAGTCAGAGCACCGGCACTGAGTCTTAGGCAGTTTTCCTTTTACGGGACACAGGAGGAGGGCTCTAATTAGGTCAGCCAGGTTGAGGATGCTAGCAGCTCTTTATTTTACATTTAAACCAAGTACAACCCAGATCTTGTGACAATATAGTGAGATGGATGCTCAGAGAAATAATTTCTTGTTAAATTATATATTTTTTCAATAAAAGAGCAATTGATTCCTGCAGCGAATACTTAAGTCAGTTGAGCTACCAGTATGAAGGTTTCAGTTCTTAATATGTATTATTTCATGCATGCATGAAACTGGCAGAACGACTAAGACTGCAGTTCACACAAAGCACTGTTTCCCCTTTACTTCTCTCTCCAAATCTGCTCTATATTATTCATCTGTTTTAAAGCTAAAACAAGTATCAACATTGCAGTAAGGCTAGTATAATTATTTGCTCTACTTCCCCAATTCTTTTGTCTATATAAGTATGCTCTTGATAGCCTAAAAAGGATTTAAAATGACACTTAGAGCTTTCTAGCTTAATTGGCAGTTTTGGCTAAGAGCAAAGGCTGTATGGAAAAAGTAGCAGCCATCATAAAAGCAGTCTCTTGTGATAACTGCAGTATTTGTTTCACTTTGTGGGCTTTCACCCTTCAACAAACTTTTGCTAACTTGATATCACATGCAAACATCAAAAATGAGGTTCAGATTGCATTAAAGACTGGGGGTTTTTTTCTTAGTGTCCCCATTTCTATGTTTTGAGTTTTGTGGAACCTTCTGTTAACATTCACTTGCCCTAATCTACTCTCTCCTGAAATAAAAGGCTCATTTACATTTCCGAAAAATGACATTAAACTAAGGATGCCTTTCATTTCTTGGCATGAAGGCTTCTCAGACTCTGACATTCTGATTTATGAAGAGTGATTTTGACTTAAAAAAATCCCCATATGAGTAGAACAGCACAGAGCATGCAACTTCCAGCAACCTCACAGCTAAGATGTATGCCATCTTGTGAGAAGACCTCTAGTGTAATAGCTGTAGTGTTATTACTTCTATATTCAGTTGTTTACAGGTTCCCCCGACCCATCCATTGCTCTTTGCCCTGCTGCTCACTAGATCAAGTTTGGTTTAACAAGCTGCTCATTTCCTATCCACTGACTAGTGGATATACCATCAGGATTTCTAGTAAAACCTTATTCTCATCCAACAAGTCAGGCTAATGCCTATTTCCTCAACAATTTTCTTTTACCCCAACGACACCTTTCAGACAAGAAAATTTTTATCTTTTCCTCCACAAGGAGAGCTAACTCCAGTCTTAAATCATTTCAGCAACTTCTTTATTAAAATGCACCTCTCAGCACTTCAGGCAAACTGCTAAATTGAACACTAAGTATTTCTCAATTCAAACACCTGAAGTTAATCCTCATTCTTGGTCATCAGAAGTTCAAGTAATCCAGCAAATATGCTATTTCTTTCCTTGGACTTAATACGCATTTTGGTATCTCATTTCCTAGGTATTATCAATTCTTTGTAAGCTTATAGTATCAGTATAAATGGCAGTATATTCAACATGCTAAGCTTAGTGCACTGTCTCTCTGCAGCACCCATATGCAGGATATTAGTAGATACAATAACAAGAACACCGAGTTCTACATTTTGCTTAATACAAAAGTAAACACTGGAACTTAAGAAAAATTCACAGGAAATGAGAGGATAAAGGAATTGCAGGTTGTATGTATTGCACAGTTCAGCCAAATAATTTCTGTGAGATTAGAGAACACACACTGAGGCAAGACTGACATGGGCTTTGTTGTGAAGATTTAAGACTAGAACAAAGAACATCAGGTCAATTACACTATGTAATCTGATTTTTGTTTCCTTCACAAACCAGGGATAAAAATAAACTCTTTAAATTTAAATTTTTATTGTGCTAAAATATTCTTAATGTTAGATGCAGTTAAACCATTTCTTTCCACTTTGCTAAAATTCAAGCCTGTACAATAAATGCATGTACAGCAGTTACCCTCCCACCCCATTAAGACAAGTTCAGTTATTCCTCTTCATATTGCATTGATTAACTACAACAGCTGGCTACAAAGATATGACAATTTAAGAGCCCAGTGACCACAGCATTCATAAAATAGACATTTCTCTTAACACACTAATCAGCCACAGCAAGCAAACCATTTAGGTAAATGCAGTCAATTTGCATTTGACCTGAAAATCCTCTTCTGAAGATGAACAGCTGCAATATCTAGCTCCAGGATTTAAAATTAGCTTGTCCTGAATATAGATCCCATTAAGAATACAAAAACTAACTTTACAGACCAATTTTCTAGATTGGATATATATTATGTAGGCCAGAAAGGAAAAAGGATCTTTTGGCAGCATTCCCACCCTTAGCATTGAAGCAACCATGAACAGCAAAATTTAATATAAGTTTTCATGCATGAAATTGATGCAAAAAACATCTTTTGTGAAATCAGATTTCATTTGCATCCTTATTCTTCAGTGCTTATTCACCTTTTCTGAACAGAAGCAAACTAAGCAGCTTCAGCATATAAAAAACCCCGGTGTAACTGAACACTTTTTGGAATTCAGGAGTGCAACGATGTTACCAGGGGTCTGGAACATACAGTCACCTAGGGCTTCTCAGTAAGAGTACAACCAAGCATAGCTTTCGTAAAAATACAGTTTTAGACCATTTCTCTAGTACTGCTACTAATTTTTACTATATATTGCATCCAAGTTCATCTTGAATAAGTAGTCTGTCAAAGTCTTCCGTCATACACTACTATTGGCGATTTTTTTTTTCTTAATTCCAAGAAGAGATTAAATTTTGTTTTTATTACCTGCAATGGAAAAAATGTTACTAAGGTTGGGGTTTTCACTATTGCTTGCATCACATGGAGTAACTATTTGTCTGGTGGGGTGAGGAAGGCACTACACTAAGTAGCAGGCAAGCCAGAATTTCAGACCCTGGAATATAGCATAAAATGACTATCTGGCTGTGATCTATACCCTCCCACACCCTCTACTGCACTGCTTCCCTTTGTGGGCCCCTAAGCTTTTGCCATCTTTCTCTCTGCTCCACACCCATCAGCAGGCCTTCTGCATCTTACCTTTACACCTACAGCAGTATAAGGTCCTGCCAGGTAGCAGCTGAAGAACCAGGGCTGAAAGCTCTTGGCTGAGACACTCCTACTCCTACCTACCACCTGTGCAGGAGGTAGAGCCCGCACAACCTGGCTAGCTGTCACATGTAAGCAGTACATCAGAACTGAGAATATTGTAGACAATACACAGCAGCTAAGCAAGTTCACATCTTGTGAGATCGTGCAAACCAGCTGATGCTCTAACTCACTCTCTTCCTCTTCACTGTGTAAAACACTCTCTGGTCTCTGACCTGATGTGTCCCCTACTCAGGTAGGCTGTAAGAAACTGGGCTAGAAAGCACAGTAGCAAACCGTACACTGGAGACACCCATTGACACAGCCTGCCAATACCTGCTGTGAAACACACCAGAGATGCCATTCCCTTGCCTTCCCCAAACGCAGCAGACTATGCAGGAGTGTCGTACCTTCTTTGGTTAATTTTAAGAGGTACAAGGACGTGGTTATCAATATCTAAGCTTACCTTCTTTTAAAGGAGTTTTTGGAACAATATTTTCCTTGCTATCATGCTGGAAAGCTTTGGAATAATCAAAACGCCTAATGCCCTGAATCGCATACAGCTGCTCCTGAAGATCTCTGCTGGTCTGCTTTTCTTTGGCTAGCAACGCACGCAGTTTTGAGATATCCTAAAGAGAACATAATGCTTGGAAGTTAGATTAAGCACAGGAGAAAAGCCTGCTTCATCATTTACTGAAGTAGCCCTGTTGTCTAATGCTAAATACAACCACACACAATTATCGGTGGCATTAAAAAAAACACAACCAAACCCACATCATCCAGGTGTAAGGAAACCAGCACCACCATGTAATTGCTGTATAACACCATAGTAGCAGTATAGTAGCCTCAAGCCTCCAGCAGGTAGTTTACCAAGTCTAGAACCTCCAAAAAATATAGGAAAACCCAACCAAGCTAAGAGTGAGGGTAGTTATTTGCACTTGTGATCGCTCTGTATATCATATAATCGGTTGAAACTAAACTAGATTCTTGTGGTTTTTCTGGAGGCCAGTGGTTTGTTCTAATCTAGCTCTTGCAGGGAATTTGAGAAGCATAGAAAACAAGTAGTTTGCAGGATTAGTCTACGAATATTTAGAGCAACAAAAAAATAAATCAAGCAAATAATTTAGATTCTAATTTTTCCTTTCACAAACCTGCTTCAGGTGGGTATTCTCTTCTTTCAGCTTCATAACATGCTTGATTTTTTGCTTCTGGTTCTGGTGGCCAAGTAATTTAGCATATGCATCACTTAGCTTATTCAGTTCTTCTTGGGTTGCACCATGCTCATTTAAAAGCGCAGTCTTCTCTGCTTCAAATGCATCTAGTTGTTGCTGAAATACATATTGAATCTTTTAAAAAACTTTAAACCTAGCTTTCTCTGCACTCTAGAACAAAAAGATTGGTTGAAGAAGGGGAATAGCTGACTAGGGATACTAACATAAGCAACCTTAGAATGGGAAATAGCATGTTTACTTCTCAAGAGTAGAACTTGAGTCAACTGCAGAAGCTTTTAATCTGATACTAACAACTACTCCACAACACACCTGAAAAGGCTTAGTTTTGTTATGTAAATCTTCATATAGATTACGCCAGGTCTTTATCTCTTCTTTTAAGCTAGAGGTCACATCCTCGTTTATGGTTTTCCTAAAAAAGCAAGAAGTGGAGTTTCATTATGTTCGTTGTTAGCTCTCTGCACTTCTTCACACTAAAACTTTGATGTGCTATAACATGCAGGTTTAGATTCAGAAGTCACCTTGATCTTTCCACTTCAAGTTTTCTTTTCAGATCTTCAGTTTGCCTTTCCAGTTTTTCCTTAAGTTTAGCAATTTGTGCAAGGTAAGACTCTTTTGTTCCCTCTGTTTCCGCTTCTTTCAGTGCAAGCTTTGTCTGGACTTCCAAAAGCATCCTGAGGAAAACATCATCCATCCTTAATGAACCCTTTAGTTTAATTTTATTTGGGTTTTTTACACTACTCTAAATTTGAAAACACAAGTAACCATGATTGAAAAATCTGTTAGTAGAAGAACTGAAATAAAGGTTTGCATAAACAGTGTTTATGAGAACAACAATACAGAAAGCATTCAATTTCAAGGTGTGGACTATTTTTAACTTCTCATATGAGGAATCAAGTAATGCTTTTGAAGGAAGGGAAGATAGAACGCTTCCTATTTATGGCTGCTTAATGCCAGCAGCTTTTAGTGGAATACACTTTAGCAGTTGGGCTTCACATGCAGAAGTTTGCCCAAGCAAAAACTAGTCAAGACTGTTCAGTGTGGAAGTACTCCAGGATTCAAAAACTCTACATCTACCAACACTGCCCTCCCTCTCCAGCCTCAGCTGTTTGTTATATCATGTAGGCAGAGGCTGAGAATCCCTTCCCTACCACACACAACCAGCAAATCAAACACAAAACTCTTCAGGTGGTTTTCTTTTTGCCGGCTCTAATGGCAATTGAAAGCAATGTTAAGCAGATGGGGAAGACAGAAAGAGCAACATCTTAAAGCAGCACAGGTGTTCTAAAATAAGCTGGGGTATTGGCCTTTGGACAACCTTAATATACCAGCTATAGGTGTACAAGACAGCAGAAGCATTACAAAACTTCAAAGGCATTTTACAAATCAGGAAAGAAAGAGAGTGGGGAAGATCAGAAATGCCCAACTCAGCTTGGCCAAGAGAGCATTTTAATGCAGTTAATTAAATTACGCATGTGTTACCCACATGCAACAATTAAAAACAGCTGTTGATTAAAATTTGACTTCAACTTCAGAACCTTGCTAGGGATTGCATTAAAAGAATTGAGAAAGGGTATCTTCCAGCAGATAGACAGTATGTTCTGTAACACAACTAATGTACAGATAGTCACCACAGTTGCCTGGTACAGGTAATTGTACTCCAGAACCTTTTAAGATCAGACTCCCCCACTTCCTCAAACAGCTTCTTTCTGTGGGCACATTAACAGACTTTCTCATGCTCTGTGCAGAGAGCTGTAAGAAGAATGTACACCACTAAGCTGCTGTTAGCCAGAGAAACATCCTCAGCTAGTGGCCTAACACAACTTACCGTGTGTTACTACTTACTAGCTGCACTGTGTGCTTCATATTAGGCAGAGAGGACCTTTGTCTACCTCACCACAGTGTGGTAATTCATGGATGGTTAACTGCCATCTGCTTGTGAGCAGAATTTGAGGTGACACATTATTCAGAATAGAGCAGCAAAGGGTGAGCTCTGCATTAAGTACTTTTTTGCCCCTGTAGATCTTATTTGTGGAGCAGTCACTGTAACTGGTATTTCTGTTAGAGACAATATTGCAACGTATTTCAGTTACTTATTTCCCTTTTACTATATGACCCACAGAAGGAAAGTCCAAGTAATTGATTGAATGGACCAGTTTTCTAAAGCATATAAACTTGATTAATTTTGTCTGTCAATATTGTCAACCTTCTGCACTGGGAGAACGAAAAAACCTTAAGGCAACACCAAATAATGATTTTATCTGGCAAAGCACCATGTTAAGTTCAAGTTAAGAAGGCAAGCCTAAGGAAAAGTTTGTCTAGTACCTTGCACATTCTTCTTTTGCTTTGTTTTTAGTTTTTTCTGCTTCCTGAAGCAGCTGTAAATTATCTTGGCCTATTTTCTTTAGGTTAGCAACTTCTTCTTGCAGAGAGGTGTTCTCCAGTTTAAGACTGTGTATTTCTTCAGCTATTGTCTTCTTGTAGCTGACATGACAATGCAATTAAGAAAATTCTTGTTACTTTATGCAAAAAACCGATTGACATGTTCAGGTCCCAAGAGCAATACAAGCTCATGCTAACCAGTATAAGGGATTTTACAGTCTGGACACATGACATGTTCTGACACTGATAAATCCAAAGTTAAACCCCCCCACATTTCTGTAAAACCATAAGCAGTAACATGACAAACTGCACGAAAACACACACAAAAGACCTACTAAATCTGAAGCTTATTTAAAACACCACAAGACCTGCTATCTGCAACTTGCCTTGGCAAACACCCCCTGGATCCTTCATGGGTGTCTTGCGTACTTAGCAATAACAGTACCGCTTTTTTTTCCATAGTTACACAACCTGAATATTTTGAGAAGAAAGATCTGCAAGAACTGTAGGAAAACTATCTTGATTCAGTGCAAGTTTTCAGCCCAAACAGGAAGTCTTTTTGCAAGAGATTTTAGTGCAACGTAACACCATCACTAGTTACAACTCGCATGGACATTCAAAAGCACTTGAGTGTTTTAACTGGTTACACTTGGGAAGAAGAAACATCCAGTTTACTGAACTGGATACAAAGTATGTCATTACCCTTGGCTAGTACTCGAAAGGAATAAACCCATTTCTTAATGTCATCGAATGCTCCCCCCCAAAGTCCTCCGCTCTAATACTGTACCAACACTCATATACAGTGTTAAGTACCAAAGAACGTGAATAAACATCATATTTTTATTGTAATCCTAGAGATAATCCCCATCCTAGATCTTAATTAAACTCAAATACCTTTCAAACTCTGCAACACTCTTTCCAAGTTTACATAATGTATTGCTGTGCTCTTCCTGCATTTGCAGAACTGCATTGCTGTGCATTTCCTTGATTTGCTCCAACTCAGCATTCTTCCTACAATAAAATTCAGTATTCCACACTGCAGTTAAATATGCCTGAATACATTACCAAATGCTGTTATCAGTTACAGAAGGCTTGCAGTGGCAGCAATAAACTGTGACAAACTACTAAATTCAAGTATTAAAGCACAATCTTCATAGGAGATTTAACTGAGCATGTCCACCCCTCCCCTCCTAAGATGGCTATAGAACAGATCAAGCGCCTGACGATAAACTTTCAATATGTTAAAGGAAGAAACAACTTGCTTGAACATCCTTCCTAGTCATTGCTGTCCCCAAGGCAGAAACATCCGATACAATAGGCACGTAGCTTACCCTTCACAGCAAGGTCATATTACTGCAATATTGGCATTTCAAGCAAGTCTTAGCGGTTTTAAATTAAGACAATATAAAACTGATTCAAGTAATTATTGATATTAATTAGATCTAATCACTATCAATAATCAATAAACAGCAAGAAATAAGTCTAGATCTGTTCAGGTCTCTAAAACATGAATTAGGCTCAGAAGCTTTGTTTATACTACTGATTGAACATTCTTCCTTTCAAAGCTTTAGAATCAGAAAGTTTATTTCACAAACCCATTTAACTTGACTTCCATCTGTGCAAGTTCAAGAGCTTGAGATTTCATTTCTTGTTCCAGCTGCTTCACCAACTTTTCAGCTTTCTTCTCCTTAGCATGTAATTTACTCAGCTCATTCATTGTATCATTCAGCTCTTCCTCAAGAAGACGTCTGTCACTTGTTACCTCATCTTGAAACTCTAGTAACTTCTGATGCATTGATGCAGATGACTCCTGCATACCAGAATACCACAGATTTTAAAACTACCACTACTTTTCTACATATTAAAGGCTAATTTGTAGTGTTCAAACTTTAAATCACAAGTATAAGGTCAAATCTACAGAAGAACCAACGCACCCATCACACCAGCTATGACTCTTAGACCTACTACACCACACAGTGTCTGCTGGCTAGCACACACTCATACATTCCATAGATTAAGCCATTATTTATACAGCCATCTGATGTGTAACCAAAATCAGAACCTTTAGTGCCAGTCATTGGGATTATAGCCTATTTCGGTTAAAGTCTGTATTTACCTTCTCTTGCTGCAGCTGAGAGACAACCTCCTCATGCTTCTGAAGCAGCTTTTGGTGTTCTTGTTCTTCTAAGCACATTTTTCTTTTCAGGTCTTCTATTTCAGCATTCAAACTCAAGAATTTTTCTCTTGTTTCGGACAACTCTTTCTCTGTATAGAGGAATTGTCAATATAGCACAAATTCCCTTCCGTGTTCAAAGAACTACATCTGTTCTTCATAGTACTCCCATTCTAGCTTTAACATTAGTTAGGCAAGGGGTGGGGTGGAAATAAAACACAAAATAAAACCGTATCTTTAACCCATCTGGAAACTCCTCAAAATTGGCTGAAAGTGCGCTGCTACAAAAGTGATTTTAACAGCAGGAATCTTTAGATCAAGCAATTAGCCTTCATCAGAACAGCAGTATGGCTGGACAAAGACACCGAAATAATTTCCCCAAAGCTTTTCCCACATAATAGTAGCGCATAAAAGCCAACTGGTACACAGAGAACTGATTACCCATCTCAGGCTACAGAGCTGCTGGTTTGGGGCAGGGGGCATGTGTGTCTGAAGGGTTCCTAGACACATCTCTAATACCTGAATGAACTTATGCACAAGCTGCTGACAGTGAATTGAGACACTATCATACTGCTTCTCAACGAAGAGTGAAGAAAAATAAACTTGTGTTCACCTTTCAGATTAAAGCCATTCCTACTATGCAATCAGATTTCATTCCATACCATCTACCTTAGTAACCCTCCATGGAAATACTAATCTAAACTTAACAAGTATCTAATTCAAGGTAGTTTCATTATTGTTAGAAATATGCCTAGCTGTTTCCAGCTGGAGCTCAGAGACCTAACTTTTAACTTGCAACAAACCAGTCTAAATTGACATTTTCGAACAAGCTTATTTGAGATGCTTTAAGACAGCTCAGTGATCCCAGATATGCCAGCAGCATACAACCACTAACAATTACCTTTTTCTTGTTGAAGCAATTGACACTTTTCATTAAGTTCTTTTATCAGTTCAGATGATTGTTCCTCTTCTGTTTTGAGAGTATCCCTCAGGATCTCAATATCTTGGTCTTTCTTTATCAGTGTCTCCTCCATTTGGGCAACATCTAGTTTGTATTTCTCAACAGTTTCTGCAACATGACTATAGGAGCAAATTCAGGTATTTGTTACCACTAAGTTTTGCTTGTACGCTTACACTTCAGCACAAAGGAAAAATGCTTAGGACTGTTTGTTTCCAACAGGGAAACTGCCTTCACCTACTTTCCCAGACAAAAGTATTTGCACATTTAAAAATATTATATAAAAAAATGCAAGGATTTGATCAAAACAGAATAGTCACTACAATTTACAGATGACTGCTACATCTAGGGCTGTTGCTTGGTTTGTTTTTTTCACAGAGCTGAGTTTGCACAGAAAAGCATACATATTAATAAATGAAATTTTACATGAATAAGCAGAATCTTACATAGCCAGTAAATAATGAGTAAATTTATAGTGGCAGGAGAGCAAATAGTTAACTAGTTAAATTTAAACACTTTAATATTTTTACCATGTTCTAAGCTAGGGACACATTACTGAAGACTGGTTTCAACCAGTTACAAAGGACTGGATTAGTACTTTTTAGAGTCAGATTGATGCTCATCCACACATAATTATCACAACTCTTAAATGCAAATCAGACTATTGTAAGTTTCACTGGAAGCCATAATTGGGGGTGGGGTGGGGGGGTTGCTCTACTGTACATGGATTTACAAGAGAGGGCTAAAAGACATTACTGTCGGTAACTTAGAAGATAAAGATTTCTTTATTTTTGTACAAATAACTCAGGCTAAAAACATGATTTTGGGAACCCGATGCCAGAAAAGCACAGATATATCTAGGAAGGTAATTTATGTACCATCTTACAACTTCTTTTCATTGTTTGGAAAAATATCTAACCCCCTCCCCCTTTTACTTTAATACTGTTAAACAGAACTGTTGCCAAGATTCTACTTCACCAGTCATAAAGGAGACTTACTTTTACTGCCTTTTAACTTACGCAGTCCAATTCAAGAACAAGTTGTTGTTACCTGAGCTCTGTGATATATTCCAGGAGTTTTTCAGTGTCAGATTTTTCTTCAGCTTTCCCTCTCTCGGTAGCAGACCTAAACCCAGGAAGTTTTCATGATTGATGCAATCACACACAGTCAGTGCTACTTGCAAGCTATTTGTTTACAGATAAAGTAGATATAAACCATTGAATCACAACTTATTGCTACTAAGTACTTTTCATAATCCAGTTTGGCTGACAAACTGGTATTGGCTCTAAGAGGTGATTCTGCCTTCTTTTGATACTTGTTCTATATGGTCTTCTCATTTGTAGTGAAGATGCTGAGCCATATTCTGCCACAAGCAAGTATGCTAAAACAGCTGTATTAGCCAGACACATTACTATTCCCTCCCTTTGTGAATTGTACTGCCTGCATTATTAGCTTTGTGTATTTTAACTCTAAGTATAAAAATTCTGCTCATCACTTGCAGGCTAAGTAAATACAGAAAAAGCACAAGAAGGATGCTGCAGTGCCAGTCATGCAAAATTGACAGAATATACATCCTTCTCAGAGTGCCATCCTCAGAAATAGCCTATATGTTAGCGCGCTGTTCCTGTGCGGCAAATGACATTGTCGGGGCAGAATAGAAAGCGTTGATATAGAACTCTTTTCCTACATACAGCTACTTAATCCAAGACTCTTAGCAGTCTCCTTTCTTCAGGGAATATGGCTACTATGAATCGACTCTTTGTTGTATCACAATACAAGCTCTTCAGTACACTTAGCTGGAGAACATGCATGTCTCTATTAAATCTGTGTCATAGGCCCGGCTACTGAATTAGGATTTCAACTCCTGGTCCAATGCTTGTTCATTATTTGCTTATTCCCCACTTACTGAAGTGGCAGACACTGAAGTATCCAACTCCATGAAAGCCTTTCTCCAAGATGAACAACAATTCTTTTTGCAAGACATGTCCTCTCTTCCCACCCTGTATCCAAAACAATTCCACCCATACCACACCAGAAGACTAAAGTTTCAGATGATACAGTTTGCCTTTTGGAAAAAGGTTAGATACACTAGAGGAACGATATTTTGTATGTTCAGTTTACAAGAACACAGCAGTTGCTAAAACTTAAATTCCATCAAATTTATTCCAGGCTACAAATACTAGTAAATTCTGTTCCTTCTCAGCAGGGAGATGACCTGTATTTTCCCTAAACTACATGCTTACTATAAAGCATAAGCATGTCAGCACAGCTAAATGACATGACATCTGCGTAGGCTCTCTTCCTTACTACTTACAGTTTTTCTTCTAACTGTGCTACTTTGCCTTTGGAATGCTCTAGATTCCTTTGTACTTCCTGCAGCTTCATTTCCATGTTTTCCTGCTTTGCAAGTGCAGTCTTAAAAAAAATAAAAAGACTAATATTACCACCAAAATGAGATTTAGTAAAAAAAAAAATAAATCCATTGTGTAAGAGATAGCGTAAACTGAAATTAATTCCAAAATACTGTTTAATGATAGCGCTTGCTATTATACTAGATGTGATTCAAAGTATCCCTCTATAAAGATATTACCCATTTGTTAAAACAACCACTATCACCCAAAAAATGCAAACATGTAAGAGCTCCAAACTCTACTCAGGACCACTGGCTTTCAAAGAAGTTAAGTGTGACCAACAGATTGATATTTTAACAGAGGTATTTGTAGGCTTCCTTACTTGAACTCAGATTTACTCTGCACATCAACAACAAAATCAAAAGTATTCATTGTTTTTTTTCCCCCCCCCCCCCCCCCCATCCCCCTCTATTTTCACTCCACAGAAAGTAGAGGAAACTACAAAGTTAAGGACAGAAAAAACACATAATCTGCATTTGTGGTAAGCCCTTCATTGCCCATCCTGAACAGCTCGGAATTACTACCCTGTGCAGTGCAAATAGTCATACCTTCTCCTTAGCATCCCTCTTGTTTCTGAGCTTCATTAACTCCATGCACAGGCTGCTCATTTTCTTCTGCATGCCATCTTCAGACAGCTTATTAGAGATGAACATAAATAACTCCCTATTAATTACTCTTCATATAACCCTTCAAAAGGCATCCCTCTCCCGCTTACAACACTAATCTCTACCCGTCCTTGAGCTGGATAGTAGCAGGTTCTGCTCTGCCTTTAGACAGAAGCACACAAGATCCCAAACCAGATGTGCTCTATCTCTGTGACAATGAAGGAGCACAGGGAACGTGGAAACGGATGCTGATCAGCAACTGAAGCTTCCACTTGCCCAGGACGCTTAATAACAGCAAAGGCAAAGTAAATATGCACTTATTTGTCTGAATACCTTAGACTTTAAAAATTCATTGGTCCTTGTTAGTTCCAGAAGCTGTTTTTTCAGGCATGCAACATTTGCCAAAAGAGATGTCTTCTCCTGAACTGCAGCACTCAGTTTTGCTTCAATTTTAACAAAATCCTCTTCCAGAGCCTGAAGTTTCTTATCCTGCTCTCCACGCTCTCTAACTAAAGCACGAATCTAAAACAAAAGAGGTATTTTATTTATTTCCTACTGTTATTCTCCTTAAATAACATCATTAGTTTATACCTGTGGTTTTCTTACAGAGGTTAAGTATCCGAGGTGTATTAACTTTCAGTCAGAGTATTTATCTCCAACTCTGTCATTCACAGGAAAGGAGGTAACAGAATCACCACAATTCTCTATTACTACACACCATAGATTCGCAGTCCTAGCATCTCATCTGACTTATTTTATGCTACTGAACCAGTACAACATGGTAAAGTTAAAATAGTCTTAGCTTCAACTTGCAACAGAAGCCAACTGTTCTTGTTGGCTGTGGAACAGAAAGACAGAATGTGACATTTGCGACACGATGCGTAGATTAGTACACAGATGCATACTGATAAGGAAAAGCTCACTGCCTCTTAAACTTTATGTCAATTACTAAGCAAAAATCTCAGCAAACAGTTATTAAATAAAACAAAACCTTTTTGGGGTGGAGAACATAGGACTTGCTTCTCTTAAAGATAAAAAGACTGAATGCATAGCAGTTTACAATCAGTAGGAATTAACATAATTCCATTAACAAACCCAATGCTTTCTACATGCTATAACATTTGATAAACTCTGCTCTGTACAGAGCTGTTTGCAAACTACTTGTATGCCTTCTTTTGCCAAAGAAGCTAATTTTACCAGCTTTTATTTTTTATGATGGTTAGGTAGGAAACATTTTACAGGATTGCACTCACATAATGTATTCATACCTCCTTCTCCAGTGTCTTCTGTTTCTTTTTCTCTTTCATAAGCATAAGGTCTTTTTTAGGCTTCAGAGTCCCATTGGCTGGCTTTTGAAAACAGACGTATTAGAAGTATTTTAACTGATCTCTAGCTGCATAGTAATTTAACACCCCAGTTAAATGTGAGGAGTGTAGGGCTTCACATAGACAATACTATTAAAGATACACACACAGAAAAAGCAAACATCTCTCTCCCAGACACAGGGACAAGTATCAGGTTAGGATGGGTTTTACCATTGTGCTTCCTCATAAGCAGTACTCTGAATGGACATCTCATAACCATTGTGACAGGAAGGAGATTAAGCAAGTTTGAGACACTAGCACCCCCCCTAAACTCCATAAAAAACATTTTAATCTCTTCACCACCCATTTCCAAAATTTCATCCTACATCATGAGTACTAGTGAAGTAAACTAGCATGTCAGGGTTATTTTTCAACTTGTTAAGCTATGCATCTTCAAATCTGTATCCTCACATGTTGCGCTGAGCAGGTGTGTGTTGAGTAACATCCCCTCTTTGTTTCTTTCACCACTAGATTTCTACTCTGCCCTGTCCACTATACAAAAACAGAAACAAACACAACCTTCTTAAAAAGGAGCCACACCATAATTATATAGTGAGCAAGAGGCAAAAAAACTCAACACTGTAACACCAAAGACAAGCCACACTGTAGTCCCAAGTAATCATGATACCCCAAAACACTGCAATTTCATTTTTCCTTCTTAGTTACCAAGGAGTACAGGCACAATAATATGTTTCATAGTTTGCTCAGGTAGGTCAAAAGTAATTGTATAAAGGGGCTACATGATTTCACTAGTCACAGTGAGGTTTAACTGGAGTTTAACAGAGCTACAGACATCACAGAAGAGTCTTACTGTTGATTCAAGGGATGCAAATCTTCTGGTCACAGGGGTAGGTGCACTCTTCTTACTGTTCAGATTTGCCTCACCTTCAGGAGGATTCAGAAAAGAAAGATGAAGGAAGAGGGTGTGCACGCACGCAGCGAGGGAAATTTAACCCAACTAAAGATTAATTGACTTTTTATACAAAAGACAGAATACCACCCAATTATCAGTCTATCCACTTTACAACCCAATTTTCCTACTTCAATCAGGCAGTTCAATATTAGTCATCCAGGCACTCGACAGTTTAGTGAGAGACTACCAGATGACAGTCAGCTTTGAGAATCCAGCTTTAGGCAAGTTTCCCCACCACCATCCAGATCCATGTTGTCAGTTTTCCACCAAGGGATGCTTTTTATATGAAAACCCCATAAAAATATCACTAAAGCCAAGGGTAACAAAGTAGTTAAATAATTTCTTTCATCTCCAGAGGTCCCCCTAATTAGCAGAAGTCACATATAAAGCTATTTTCAGTTAGATCTGTTTTTGCAGCTGCTGTCCCTGTAAGCTGAAAGGTAGACAGTGAGCCCCTGCAGCAGAAAACAATTTATCAACAAGAACAGAGCAGAAACAGCACATAAGCACTAAGAATTACAGTATTCAAAGATATCATACCATTGTGTCCTGTGCGACTTTTATGACTACTTACAATTCTGTTTCCTGACCCGTCGACACACCTCAGATGACAGAGAACTTTTCAGAGCATCTGAAGATTTAAAACCACAGGATCCTGGCAGTGGGGTACATGCTGGAAAAGCTATTTTCAGAAGAGCAGAAAATTATGAAGTCAAATTATAAGGTTTTCAACTTCATTGAGTTGTGGCTGGTAACATATCTAAGTTAAATTAGCTTAAAAAAAATCCTCCCCATAAACATGAGGAAAATATATAGCACACATGGTGGGAGAAATTATTTATTACACTGCTATTAAAATTAGCAATTGTGATTTACATATACAGCATTGCAAGACACCTTACTAGTAACAGCAGTACAGTAACCTCTATGAATTAAAAATCCAAATGGTTTGGGGATGTTAATGCTAACTTATGAAAAAACCAGTCTAAAGTGTTAAAGGATAAAAAGCAAACTTAACTGGAATTATTGTTAATCATTTTCTTCCAGTTTAAAAGGGACTCCTTAGATGTCACTGAATGCCACACATCTTTTAAAGATCTAATTTTTATATTTTTTTTGATTAAACAATTTTAAGGGAAACAGCAAACAGAAAAAAGATGGTTATAAATTCTTCATACAGTTATCATTAGTCAGGGGGTCTCAAGCCCAGTAAATGCTTATTTATTTACTGCAGCTTTCTGCAAATGAAACCCACTTAATTTAATATGGGAACAAGTGACTGCAGCACGAGAGATATTCAGCTACAGCCAAAAACCCATTAACTGTAACCTTGGCAAACGCCCTCAGCAGCAGCCCTTCAGTTGAGGCCGCCCGGCCCCGCTCCCCAGGCCGCCCGGCCCCGCTCCCCAGGCCGCCCGGCCCCGCTCCCCAGGCCGCCCGGCCCCGCTCCCCAGGCCGCCCGGCCCCGCTCCCCAGGCCGCCCGGCCCCGCTCCCCAGGCCGCCCGGCCCCGCTCCCCAGGCCGCCCGGCCCCGCTCCCCAGGCCGCCCGGCCCCGCTCCCCAGGCCGCCCGGCCCCGCTCCCCAGGCCGCCCGGCCCCGCTCCCCAGGCCGCCCGGCCCCGCTCCCCAGGCCGCCCGGCCCCGCTCCCCAGGCCGCCCGGCCCCGCTCCCCAGGCCGCCCGGCCCCGCTCCCCAGGCCGCCCGGCCCCGCTCCCCAGGCCGCCCGGCCCCGCTCCCCAGGCCGCCCGGCCCCGCTCCCCAGGCCGCCCGGCCCCGCTCCCCAGGCCGCCCGGCCCCGCTCCCCAGGCCGCCCGGCCCCGCTCCCCAGGCCGCCCGGCCCCGCTCCCCAGGCCGCCCGGCCCCGCTCCCCAGGCCGCCCGGCCCCGCTCCCCAGGCCGCCCGGCCCCGCTCCCCAGGCCGCCCGGCCCCGCTCCCCAGGCCGCCCGGCCCCGCTCCCCAGGCCGCCCGGCCCCGCTCCCCAGGCCGCCCGGCCCCGCTCCCCAGGCCGCCCGGCCCCGCTCCCCAGGCCGCCCGGCCCCGCTCCCCAGGCCGCCCGGCCCCGCTCCCCAGGCCGCCCGGCCCCGCTCCCCAGGCCGCCCGGCCCCGCTCCCCAGGCCGCCCGGCCCCGCTCCCCAGGCCGCCCGGTGATGGCCGCAGGCCGCCCGGTGATGGCCGCAGGCCGCCCGGTGATGGCCGCAGGCCGCCGCGCACCTACCGGCACCCCCCTGGGAGCAGCAGCGCGGGGTCCCCGACGCAGCCATGACAGCAGCGCGCAGCTCCCTCAGCATTCAAAAGCACGAACGGCCGCCGCCACGCGCCCCGGGCGGCCAATCACCTCCTCCCGCTCGGGGCTCGCTCAGCCAATCAGGGAGCAGGCGCCCTGCCGTTGGCCGGTGCGTTGGGGGGGGCGGTGCGGCGGCACTGTGCGCATGCGCGGGCTGCGCGCGGCCCGGCGGGGGCGGGGTTGCGGTTGCGCAGTCGTCGCCCATGTCGGCTCCCTTCGAGGAGCGGAGCGGGGTGGTGCCCTGCGGGACGCCCTGGGGCCGCTGGTACCAGACCCTGGAGGAGGTGTTCATCGAGGTGCAGGTGCCGCCGGGCACCCGCGCTAAGGACGTGCGCTGCAGCCTGCAGAGCCGGCACATCGCGCTATCCGTGCGGGACCGGGAGGTGCTGCAGGTACGGGCCGCGGGCACCTGAGGCGCAGTGGGGGCGGAGGGGCGGGGGCGGCGGCGGCGGCGGCGGTGGGGCTTGGCGGTGGCCCGCGGACCACGGCGCTTCCCCCCGCATTTAGATACCTAGCGTTTGATACAAGGGAGCGTTATTAGAGTAGCTTGGTCGGGCTGCACCATCTTTTAAAGGCGGGGGGAAAAATAAAGACCCCCAACTGTCTGGGTTTGCGTTCTGACGCGGCGGGCGGTGTTGAAGCGCGTTGCTTGGGCCGCTGCCGAAAGCCCAAACAACCCGAGCAAAAGCAGATTTTCTTCAGAAAAAAGAAGTGGTAGCGAGCAATCTGTTCTTCTGCCTCGCACCACGGCTGCACCTCACTCCTGGCAGAAAGGCTGGCAAGTCCTAAAAATGATATTGTCCTCTGGGAAACAGAAGCCTTTTCGATTAATTGAAGTACCGACACGGTGACAGGTACTTTTACTGTTTTAAATGCTTAATTAAAAAAGAAAAAAAGTTGTGTCACAGAAACTTATTCTTTCATAGTTCATGTGCAAGTCTGTACTGGTAGGGCCAGATCAGAAAACAGGAAGGTAGGTTGTTCAATTTGCGCTGGATGCTGAACAGCTTTGCCTGTTTTGTAACTTTGTATATGTGTTTTGCAGGGGAAACTCTTTGACTCTACGATCACTGATGAAGGAACCTGGACGTTAGGTAATAACTTACATCTGAAGTGATGTTATGAGGGCAGTAGAACTCAAGATGCTGTGGAAGAGTTCATCGCCTGGTTTGTTTTTTTGGTTGGTTTTTTTTTTTTTTTTTTTCAAAAGGAAAGATGACTTTATTCCCTGCACATAGCTTAGTAAAAAAGGCAACTGTTGTGGTACCAAAGTCCCAGAGATTAACATTAATGGAAAAATGCTATCCCTTGGAAGGCAGTGGTCAGTGGATTACAAATGCTTCCATATAGTGGGAATTTTTTTGCAAACCCTCGTTAAAGCTAGACAAGTATGGTACAGTTATGTGGTCTGTGCCTCTCCATAATTGCTACTTTTCTTAGTTTTTTGTCTCTTAAACATCATATTTTTGGGATAGGTGACAAAACCTACAGTCTGAGAGAATCAAAAAGCAATCTAAAGATCACCTACAGATGAGAAAAAACAGCTGCTCTGATCATTAAATCATAAATACTGTAAAGCGTTTTGAATATTTTGGGGTTTGGCAGTCATGTTTGTGGACTGTGCCTCTCGTTTAATGTTTTCCTATGTACATTTTGTTTCCCGTTCAATATTTAGTCTAAATATTGATCAATAATTTAGTAACTTAAACTAGAAGTGTAAATAAACACTGTGCAGTGAAGCCTACCCTTTGCCAGTATGCAGATAATCTTCAAAATACATTTTATAACGCTGTATTTATTCCGTTAAGTAGAACTAAACATCCTACATGTTAACTTCGAAATTTATGTCCAATATATTGTCTATAGGCATACAATCTGCATTTAAATAAATTGATTATACTTCCATATGTTGCTAAAACTTAGTTCTGGCTTTTATTGATAATAACTCTGTAAAGCCTGAGCTCAGATCCTTCATTACTGCCTTAGCTCAGGTGTATACATTAATAAATTAAATCTTTTCTCTGTTGTGAGCCTTTCTAACAGGTTAGTCTATATTTGCAATGGAAGTACTTATGAACTGTGTTTTAATCCCTTAAAACATTTTCGGCATTTTACAGGACAGAAAGAGGAGAGATGTATAGGCTATGTTTGCTTCAGTCTGTTTCTTGTTAATCTTTATGTATTTATCAATATCCCTGTTGGCATTGGCATTAAGATTTTAGATTACTTCACCAAAAAAATCCTATGCTTGTTAATGCTGAATTCACCAAAACAATGAAAAAGACTAGCATGTAGGATCGAGTTTAACAGTTGTTTTATGTGTCTGTTTTCATTCAACAGAAGATAGGAAGCTGATACGAATTGTTCTAATGAAGACGAATCGAGATGCTGGAAATTGTTGGACATCACTGTTAGAAGATGAATATGCCGCTGATCCTTGGGTACAGGACCAGATGCAACGGAAACTTACACTGGAGCGATTCCAAAGAGAGGCAAGCTGACCATAATTACTTTTTATATTTTGTGTTTGCACACAGAGGTTGTGGCTTGACAGCTGAATAAAATTGTTCTGCTCTCCAGTGCCATGGAAACATATACTGTAGTTCACTATATATGGAAAGCTCATGAGACTTAATCAGTTTACTTTCAAGAGGTTATTTTGTCTGTAGTCTCTCTTAAGGTTTTGTGTAAAGTTGGATTTGGGGGTGGTACTGCTGTTGTAAGGTTTGTTGCATAATACTAACAACTTCTCACTTAAGTTACACTATAAAAAATTTCTGTTATTATCTGGATTTGTGACATAGCCATATTTACAAGAAACTTCTAACATCAAGCTCTATTGAATATGTTTGTTTATAATGTCAGATACTGTAGAGTAGTTGGCTAGGAAATATGTTCCTTGCCCTTTTACTGAAATTACTTAAACTGGTTTGGTGCACCTTTAGCATGCAACTATACCTATGCAAGTCTGCAGAGCTGTGTAATTACAACTTGGTACTTAACAGCTGAATCAGCTGTTAACACTACATACTACAACAAAGAATATAATTTTTATGAAACTTGTTATCCAGTATGGCAGGTACTTATATTTTCAAATAGTCATTTCAAGGGATACCAGGAGCCAGAATTTTTTCTTGAATTTCCATTAATATTTCTTTACTGGAGGATATAACTGCTTGCCAAATTGAGAACAGTGTTACAAAGTCACTTCAGCAGAAGGCAACGAAACAATGACAATTCAAGGTTTATTTGGTGATGCATTTTCCAAGAATTTCAGTGCCGTGAAAATGGATGACAAGCTGATTGTTATATGTCCTTGTTACAATGGCAGAATATTAACAGAAACAGTCTGGGACTTTTTGTTGGTTGGTTGTTTTTTTTAAAAAACATTTTTATTACAAATAATCTGTTAAACTTTTTTCTTACCTCCATCAGAACCCTGGATTTGATTTCAGCGGGGCAGAAATTTCTGGAAATTACAGCAAAGGAGGACCGGACTTTTCTAGTCTTGAAAAGTAAACTGTTTTTATCATTGTTCCTTGAGAGGAATTACAGATTACACTTAAGGACTGGAATCGTGTAACTGGTGAAGACTTCAGCAATCGGCAATCTTTTCAGCACATTGTTGTCAAGTAATTACTTCAGTGACTAGAAAGAAGGTATCTTCCAGTAGAACGAAGACAAAGTAACCTACGATAACTTTCTAATACTAAGGGACAAACTATAGAGAAAGCTGTACACAGAAAAAGTAGTATCTTTAAGCAGTATGTTGGGTTTGGATGTTTTGGGGTTTTTTAGAAACACCATAGCAAACTAGTCAGTTATGAATATACCACTTGTCTTTATGCAAGAATATCTTGTTCACCACTGAAGAATAGAAGTTAAAAGAAAGATGTTTAATATTTTCTCTTAACTTGCACCGGGAAGGATATTAGGATAGCTACAGTTACACTTTCTCTCTGTAGCAACCCTCTGAGAACTCATAACTGTCATTCTAAAAAGTGATTTAAATAAAGCAACTACTGCATCTTGCCTCAAATAAGGTTTTACAGTCCACCGTGCTGTCACATATAGCACTAATGATTAATACTTGCTACCAGGTAAGTGATGCTAGAAAACTGAAAGGTCAGGTGTGAGTCTGGATATAAATAACTTTATGTGTTTATGTGATATAGTCTTTCAGTATAAATATTTATGATTTTGAAAGCAATAGAGTATAATGACTTTTGAAAGGAAAAGGCAGTCCTTTAGTAGGAAATGGTATCTTGCATCTATTCATTACCAGCATATAGCACAAGTTGTTAATAGCATATATAAGAAGCTGTAGATTTTTGTATATACAGTTTTAGTAGCTACATTATAAACTTGGCTGTATGCATGATATAATATTTTGCATGTGCCAATTATGTATCAGAAATTTTCTACTCATTGTTAAGGATGCAGCTGAGAAGCACTCCAACCACAGTAATATACAGGATGAAGGCTGTGTCAAACGGACCAACAGAGCAAGAAAACATGATTGCCAAATCCTGTTGTTTTCTGAACACTGAACCTCCTGCCTATACTTAAGTCCTAAGCAGAAGTCTCACTGGAGATAAATTGCCAGTAGCTGTCCGTCATACTGCTGAGCCTTATTTCTAAAATTGCGACATTGTTTCAGTTGGCATACGGCAAAAATAAAGCAATAGTAGAAGAAAAATGCTTTCATTATAATTACATCCACTGCTTTCTTGTACAAGCAAGCAGGCATTAATACTCCTGAAATAATCAGGTGTGCTCCTTCTACCCATGTCATCTTTACAGAATGTAAAGTCCGTATGCTGTCCTTGGGTTTAACTTGCCATACTATACAGAAGACAAAGGAAAGTAGCGTGGTATCAAACTCTGGTTTATGGCTATGAGGATTTGTGTCCTTTACCATGATCCTGGTATAGAAGGTGGATGGCGCAGTTAAAAAATGAACAAGACTGCTGCAAAAGTAACTGAAGACAGAAAGATGATAGAAAACAGTTAATGTTGTGTCAGAATGCTGAAGCACTGTCCAGTGAAATAGTATTTTTTGTTACAGGGGTTGGTTTACACAGGATGGTTTTGCTTGTAGCAGAGGTTTAGAATGGCATCTACACTTAGTGCGTGAACTTGATTTCACTAAATGCACTTCCAAAGCTAAACTTTATTCCCGTGTTTTCTGCTTTATGAAGCAGCATGAGAGTCATCCCACAGCTAAGCCCAAGGCTGACATCAAGGAAAGAGGACAGCTTTGAAGTACGTATTCAGGCATCACGACTCTGAATTGTTTAAAGAGGAAAGGTTTGATCTACTTGATTAGCTACTTCGGTCGCCTACTGTAAGGTAACAGACCTTCAGTTTTAGAATAATCTAGATGAAAATGAAAGGATATTTGATGCTGTGACTCTCCTTAATCAGTATCTACCAGGTTCTCAGTCTGTAACAGATGGTGGTTTGTGTTCCGTCTCACAACAGTTCACTGGGATTGAATCCCTTGCTTCTTAGACAAATAGTAACAGGTATTTGACAGATGCATAGATTCGGGTATGTGATACAGTATCCAGAGCAACCCACTCTATAGGAGATAGTCCTGTCCATTGTGTGCTACTCTACTATGTAAATGACTGGAGGACAGTCTACTGGATTTTTTCATGTATCTGGTTCAATATCGGCTCAGAGTAGTGCCACAGAATTGCTCCTTTTCTGGAAAGGACCATAGCTGCTCTGAGTCAGTCAGGCACAGAAATGTATAGCTAACCTTGCACCTAGTCAAGCCAGGATGCTTGAATCAGTGCAAAAACTCAAATCTTGGCATTACAAATGCCTGCCAGATTCTCTTAAGCAGGCATCATCCATCCATTGGTGTGAAATGAGTGGTTTAGGTTCGGTGGCTTGAAGTTTAACGTTGTTTAACAGTGTTATGGTGGTGGGTTGGCCCTGGCTGGAGGCCAGGTGTCCACCAAAGCCACTCTTAGCACTCCCCTCCTGGACCAGACAGGGAAGAAAAAATGTAACAAAAGGCTCATGGATCGAAATAAGGGCAGGGAGATCACTCAGCAGTTACCATCATGGCCAAAACAGACTCGAGTTGGGAAATTAATTACCATTCAAATCAGCACAGGATAATAACATCCAAAAATCAAAGCTTAAAAACACCTTTTCCCCACAACCCTCCCTTCTTTCTGGGCTCAACTTCACTCTCAAATACCACCCCCTCCAAGCAGTGCAAGAGGACAGGGAATGGGCGTCATGGTCAGTTCATCACACACTCTGCTGATTCTTCCTCCTTGCATCCTTACCCTGCTCCAGCATGAAGTGCCTCCGATGGGAGACTCCATGAACTCCTCCAACGTGAATCCTTCCCATGGGTTGCAGTTCACACACTGCTCCAGCGTGGGTCCCCTGCGGGGTCACAAGCCCTACCAGCAAGCCTGCTCCAGCGTGGGCTCCTCAGGGAGGATTGCATTATCCGAAATTACCTTTTGAATTTCAGTGGGTAAGGTGCCCTCTTCACCTTCTCTTATAATTGCTGTTACAGTAGATTGTACCCACACCTGAGAAACACGTATGCTACAGAATGGGCTGTAGTTACTGGGTCAATTACCATAAATGAAAGAGGTGAGGGTCTCCACCCTGTGGGTTGAGCTTGTTAATGTGTGAACTGAATTTGGTTCATGCTGCCAGTGATTACTCCTGCAAGAAAGATAAGCAATCCTTGCATAGTTAACTCCATCTCCAGCGACGGTGTGTTGGTATTGTTCCCAGTATCATTTCTGGAAAGGGAAAACGGTATGTCTCAGTGGGGTTTTTTCCAGACAGGTTACCCCTTATTGGTTCAGCTTGTTTAACTGCTCAGACTAAAGACATAAGTCCCTTTTCTAACTCAAGAGTATTTCTGTTCTATCTCTTTAAATGTGGTTGAGCTGTGCAGTAAAGTTCTCTTCAGTCCATTGGAGGCAGTTTGGAGTAGGTTTACAATAAAAACCATGTTCTGCAAAACCCCATGCTGCTTTAATAGGGTTGTGGGGAGGCAGCGATCCCAAGGACTGATACAACTTTTAACTCCAGTGTTAAGAGTTTTGACTGCTTCTTCATGTTCTGGATTCCATCTCCATAGCTTTCCTTCTAATAAAAGCAAATATAATGGGCAAGCAATGATTGAAAATCTAGGTACATGTTTTCTCTGATATCCTAGGGTACCCATAAGTTGTTGGAATTCTTTCCTGGATTGGAGTATCTGTAATTGTTGCTTTTTCCAAGGTGTTTGGAGGGATCAACATATTACCCACAGAGTACACAAAAACTTCACCTCTCTGCTCAGTCCCTGACATTTTTCAGGTAGGATTTCAACTTCTGCTTCATTTAGTGCTTGCCTTAATGCTCTTGTTTCTCCTGCTTCTTCAGGAGATTCTCCTCTGATTAGAATATCATCTATATATTGGTATGGTTTTACCTTTTAAGGAAGTGGGGCTGTTTGTAACAGTTCAGTAAGCGCCATCGTAGGTGTTTATACCCCTGTGGGAGCCTGTTAAAGCTGTACTGTATACCTTCCCAAGTAAAAACAAATTTATCTTCTTATTGTAAGGGGGCCATAAATAATTTTTCTTTTACATCTATTGCTGCTATTCATAGGTGGTCAGCTGCTTGTAGTGTGGCTGTTAGGGCTGCAATATTAGGTACTGGAGTTGTTAGTGGGGCTGTATTGGCATTCACACACCAGTAATCAATTGTAAGGTTTTGGGGCTGGCCCAACTGGTGAATTATATGGGGAGTGGGTTCTGGAGATGATTTGTCATTTTTCTAAATCAGCAGTGACTTCACAAATTCCCTTTCGTACGTCAGCTGAAATTGGGTATTGCGATGCATTAGTGATCTTTGGGTGGGGGAGTGCAGGTGCTGGGCAGAGCACACGCGCTGTGGCCTCCTGATGTCTGTTCCGGGGGACTGTCAGTATTTGAACCGAAGAACCATACGGTGCCATGTGGCAGGCACCAGGTTTGGCCGTTGGAAACATCAAAACCCCAAATGATTTCATCGTGATCTGTAACTGCAAAGCGGGAACAGCACACGTGCCTCTCACCTGCGAGCTACAGATGAACAAATAACACTCACTTCATTTACTGCAGTGACTTTAGCTCTTTGCCATCCAGGTCGCACACCCAGCTTCTCAGCATCGTTCTTAGTATTGAACTTCATGCTCCTGTAGCTATTAGAAATTTCATTAATTGTTGTTGAGAACTGACTGGAATCAAAATATATTCTGTTTTAACGATGAGTCTAGCCTTATATTCAGAGGAATCTGAGGGGAACAATGAGTTATCATTTCCCTCATCATAGTCATTAGGATCACCCCAAATATCACCATCCCAATGCTCTGGGGACAGTACCGATTTCTTAATTTGCATGCTGTTAGGCAGGTGTGGGGCCCACATGAGCACCATCTCAACCTTTTCTTCCAACTTTTGTGTTTCTTCCTTTTCCTCCTCTAAATGTTTCTGAAGCTGCTTAGTTGCCAAAGGCAGTATTAATTCAGCTGCCTTTCTGCCCTCTATGTCTTCCTTTAGGTCCTGTTCCTTTTTATTGCCATTCTTCCTATACTGATAAGCAGCTTGTGGGCAGGTACCTAACATTTTACAAATAATTCCTCTTCCATCTTTTGTATTGCCTCTGGCTGCCTGTAACTGTTCTTCTACAGCTTTCCCATCATGCCAGTTATCATGAGCTCATTCTTCTGAGAATTTAGGACTTGGATTTATTCCATGTTTTTCTAAGTAATCAGCAATATCACTTGCCATCCTGCCGACCATGCCCATTTGTCCCGAAATGAGTGGATTAGGCTAGGTCGCTTAAAGAATCTCCATCAAAGGCATAAGCAAAATAGTTTTACTGTGAGCTTGTGGAAACGTGACTTCACAAAGTTTGATGGCAAGGTCTACTCTTATTACTTATTCCATGAATAGAACACATAAAGATAAATCAAATTAAAATTGAGTTAGAATTGAGCCAAAATTATTTACAGAGGGATCACAGATGTAGAAGGGTAAGGGAGATCCTCCCATTGAGTCACAAAGTTCAGAACAGACCCCCTTTGCTTTCTAAACTCTTAACAGAGCTTAGGTGCAGCTAGGTCCAATCTTAGTCTCAGACTTGGACAACGGTTTATATCTAAAGAATGTCTAAGGTTAATTCACAGTTTAAGATGGAATGTAAGATTTTAGCAGCACTTAATCTATGACTATTGTAACATTTATGAAGTGAATCGATAGGATTTATTTAAATTACAGAAGTGGTTTACTATGGATTCAAGATGGTAATACTTGTACTATACTTATGAGATACCTAAATCAATTCACACACACCACAAGCACTAGATGTATAGAGATACATGCACAAATGTACCTGTTAAAAGTTCCCCTCGAGTTCAGTGAAATACATCTAATGCCTTTGTGCTTCTCAACAAAGTGCTCAGCCTCGACGAGCCTGGTTATCAGCCCAGGCCCCGTCAGCAACTTTCAGTCCACCTAGTATCACAAACTTGGGAGTCTGTGAGCTCTGAGCAGCATCCCGCTCAGAGGGAGCTGGTCATAGCACGCTGCAGTTCAAGAGAGCTCAAAGGGTTTTACTTAGGACCACTGTTTATAAGATTATGAGATGATTGCCTTTAGTCATCTATAAATTTCCATCCTGGCCATAAGCAGAGTTGCTAATTTTTCAAGATTCCAGTAACAATGGTACTTTTCTACTCTGGCTACAATCCAAGTAAGGAATGTTCATGGGCTGTCAGTGAATAACCAGTTGTCCCAGCTCATTGCCTGCCTTGGCCAGCCAATAGGAGCTCCTGGCACAGTGTCATTCCCCACCTTAGCCACGCAAGAGTTGCTCCTATGGTCAAAGGGTGCTTAAACACCCAGCTCCTTACACAAACGCTAAGGCCAGATGGGGATGTCACGGAGTAGCCCAAAGGAGGGGGTGAAATGTACCACTGCATCCATGTATTCATTGTGATGTACAGAAACAGGTGAATATACTATCAGGTACATCATGGAAGAGAGTTGATGACAAATTTGAACAGTCAAGGCTACTTAAAGTCAGTCTTTTCAATTTTGAGACTTTCATATCTCAAATAGTTTAATCATGGGCCAAGTTGAAATAATTAAATCAAGCACCTTGAGTTTTTCCTGTTGATTCACTAGCCTTTCCCCTGCAGCTTCAACCTCTTAAAAAAATTCTCCATGATCTCTTGCCTCCTGCATGGAAGTTTTCCACAAACTGTTCAGATGTAAGTCACGTTATGGGCTTCCCAGTAAGATGTTTTATAATAAACAGGGGAAAAAGTTCCTCCATTAAGCACAATTCAATCTTTAATTGAAAGGTACAGCTTAATATTGAGACATGACAGTTGCACACAGCATCTTCTCGACCTCTCTCAGCAGGCTGACCACACCTTTGTCCGAAGCACTTGTATGCTTTTCACAGGCCAGCACAACGGCAATAGCTCTGGCAGATGCAAAACCCAATTACACGTTATGTGGTGTAATCACTCCCATGAGTTCAGGAGGCGGCTCGTTTTGTCCAGTATAGAGCTTTGGTATAAAGTCTTCTGTGAAAGGTTTAATCGGTTTGAGATACACAAGGAATGGTTTACCCCTCAGCTAATTACCATAAAGGAGAAATAACTGGTTGGCCAACATCTAAGCCCATACTATATTCGGAACTATCTGATCTCTCCTTCTCCACCAAGTCGGTTCATATGGCAATTAATTAACAGCCTATCACTAACAGCCTCTGCTCCACAGTGACACAGAATTCAGGAGGCCATTAGCAACATTCCTCCAACACCCCTATTCATTTTACATACATTCTTATTATTCACTTCATTGTTAGTACCAGGAGCATATGCCTCAAGTACTGATCGGTCTTCAGAAACAATCAGTTGTATTTTACAAAACTTGCCATCAAAGAGATCACAGTGTTTCACAACTAGATTGCTCCTACACATAGGCCAAGATGGGGCATTAGCCCTGCTCCTACTGTGCCTATAAAAATGCACCCATTCAGCATCAGGATTTACCTCTTGCACAGTGAAACTTGAGAAAACCGATGTCAGATTTAGGGCAGGTGACCCAGTACTTTCCCTCAGCCTTCATTAGGTATCACAAAGGTTTTACACTTCAAGAAATAATTTTTAATCTCAGTAAACCACACCTCTTTGAAAACACTGAAGCTACTGCTGCTGTATTAGTGTCTGCCTTTTAGAAGGCAATGGAATACGGCTTCTCTTTTCTCCTGCTCTAGCTAATTGACATGTTCAGTGGATATCACACAGCCTAGTTTTATTTATTTTTAATGCTTCTACGGCTGAAGGCCAGTGCCCTGCCCAGCAGGAACAAGTGGACACATGATGGTGCCCAAACAGCATTTGCTATTGTCATCAGTACTGAGCAGGATTAGTCTTTAGTGAGAGAGACACTGCAGGACTATGCTACTGCACATGTTTTCGTAGGGTCACATAATCTTTGGAAAGTAAACCAGAGTTTTAAACTAAGTATGTAACTCAGCACCTGCAGTTACAGTAAACCAAGGTTAGACTACACAAGCTGCTCTACAAACTATAAGAAGTTAAAATTCCTTGTAACAGTATTGTGGCATTTCACTGAACAGTAAACAGTCTAACAATTAAGACTGAAAACTGACACTGAATATTGTTGTAATCATCATGAAAAGAACATTTGCTGGAAGGATTTTTATTACATATTCTTCCCAGGAGTTGAGTTCTTCATTAAGATGACATTTCAGACTTTGTTTCTCAGATTCATGTGTCTGTTGACAAGGTCACAGGATGGGTCTCTCCTCATTGTATTGTATTCCTGTACAGAAAAAACAACCAACCAACCAGTCAACTGAAAGGCTTTCCACACGAGCCAAACAAAGCATCAGACTTTAATATAGCAAGACAACAGTAAGACAGCTGTTTAGAAAATATGTAGCCTTAGGAATTAAAGTCTAGGAAACACAATTAGATCACAGTATCTACAGAGTAACAAAACCAGCAGTATGAAAAACAGAGTTACAGTTTTTAGAGTTTACTGACAGTTATGCAAGTAAAACTGTATAAAACAATCTTCCTTTGAAGTGGTTTAAGTCAAAGATTACAATAAACTCATTCGAATACGGAACTGTTTCCTCTTAGCGAATTCTTTTTAAGATAGGAGCACGCCAAGTTTTTTTCCTCTGCCTTTTTACCAGTTTTACTCCACATTTTAGTTTGAATGAGGTCCCAATGTCTGTAGAACACATTTCTGCTCCGACAGCACACCAGAGGATCAGTTCTGTCTCCAACATTCATATTTCAGGTTGCCACTTCTTTAGGTACAGCACTGGCTCAATCATGAGCATGACAACAGATCAGCCTCTATGATGGGCCTAACATTTACGTTAAATGTCTTCAACAGGTTACCTATACAGAATAAGAAACTTTGAGGTAGTTAACAGCTAATTGCTTCCACATTATCAGAAGTTTATTTTACAACGACTTACCTATTATGAGCTCGTCTCTGGAATTGTAGGAAGGTGTGTTATTCTGTAGTAGCTATGTTTAAGCTGCCGTGCTGTACGTCCAGACACAATCCATTTTAATTTCTGAACATTTGGTTTGGAACACTTGCTCGAAGAATATTCTGTAAGGCACTTCAACACCAGTTCCTTCCAGAAGGTCAGCTCTCTGTTATTTATCTACAGAGCAAGACAGAATCTCATATGTTAATAGGTCGTTAAATCCTTATTTCATACATGTACTTTCAGCTTCTTCACATAAAATAAAAAGCCAAGGATATCAAGCCAAATGGAAAAAAAAAACCCAAACCAAAAACAAAGCCATAAAAGAAACCAATATGCCAATGGATCTCCCCCTTCCCCACTGTGTAGGCCCTTGCATACATTTTTACCTCCTTCCCTGAAACTCTATCTACACATACCCTGGAATGCAACTGCAGAAATTCCAATGCCTCTGTCAACTCCGGCAGTTTTTGTTCTTCTATCTCTAGTGCCATAATAGACAGCGCCAAGACAGAAGGCTGGAGAGAAAGAAAATATTTTAAAACACTGCTTTGTTAAGCTTCAGCAGTCTCATTGCCTTCATGCTTTCAAGCAGTTTACCTTGGCTTTAGAAAACATGATTCTGCAGTGACATGCCTTAAGCTGGGTCTCAAGTCTCTCAAAATTAAGGTATTTTCTCCTATAATAAAAAACATGAGTGTATGTTAAAACAAAAATGCATGCTTGATCAAGATAGCACTACCCTGGCAACCCAAAGAGGTGGCAAGAATGTTTCTTATCTAAACAAAAGCCTCATTTGTTCCAGAAGTTCTAGGGTTACAGTCAAACAGGTGTTCAGTTTTGGCAGTCCTAATGCCAAAAATAAATCTTGTGGTCCATTGGGGAGAGTCACATTGTCAAAATAGGCTTATCAACAAGAAATTTCAGTACTTACCAGCTAAAGGAATTTTTTCTTAGCTAGATTTTGAAATCGTTGCAATGAGGCAATACTTAGTGCAGCATAAGCAGAGATTTATTATACCATCATTATTGAGCAAGTTTGGTTTTTGGATCAGAGCGTACTACTCTTCAGATCTACTTATGCAAACATTTAAAATTATCGTAACGTTAAACCACAAAATATTTATGGTATTACCAATAAGGGAGAAGTTAAATTTTTTTTTTTATATATAGAAAGGCCAATTACTCAAGTTAATTCCCCCGCTTACTTTTCTACACAGACTTCATCATAACCAGTCATAGCAAAATAGGTATTAGATATTTTACCTTTCACAGCTTAAATTCTCATGAATAAGTGAATGATATAGTTGTAGAAACTGGAAGGCTGTTGTAGCTTTGACTTTCCAACACAGCTTCTCCAATACGATTTTCTCCATTCTCATCATATCAGAAACGGTGAACCTATACTGGCTTATTCGAATTAAGTCAGTGGCCAAGGGAACATTTCTCTCTTCTTCCGATGCCTTCACAGCCAAGTAGAAGCAGCTGAGTCCAACACAGCCCAAGTGTTTAGGCTGTACCTAAAAAAAGTCCTTGTTACTTTCCAAGAGTAAGCACCAACGTATTTCAGGAAAAAATTATGGGGGGCAGGTGTGTGTGTTCTGTTTTTTGAAGATCAATTAAGTCCTTTATCTACTTAGATTCTTCTGTTTATTTAACTAGATGAGAAAACCATTACATCTAAAAAGCAAGAATGCAGAACTACATATTTTGAGTGAGGCAGAACAGTTTTCTTAACGAGGTTTTATAATAGCCTAATCAGAACCTTTAAGGACTTAGTGTTTTATACATTGGTTTACGACAAAAAAAAAATTTTTTTACTCTTTTATGTACATATATACACACAGACATATATGTGACATATATGTAACATATATATATAAAATGAGTGATTTTATTCCATAGCACTACATTCCCCACTTTTACTGCTTATTTTGGATTCAGAAGTCTTTCAAATCGTGATTTTCCTATCCACTCCATCTAGCTTTCTCATTTTTGTTTTAACACACAAGGAAAACAAGCTTTTGTTCTTGACCAAATAGTGCAGTGGTAATCCTGTCTTGTTAGACAACTAAAACCAACCCAGGTCAGCATGGCAGAATGGAATGCCAACTAAATGTTTTACCAGATTCTAAGTGATAAACAGCATCGAGCCTCTCGATATCCATGAGGCTTACAGGTAGGTTGAAATGCAATAAAGAAAGAAGTAATTTAAGGTCTTCTTGTACACATGTAACAGGCAAGACAACCTGTCTTGATCTAATCCATTAATATGGCCTGCATTTCTAAGCCTATCAGCATTCTTAAATTGTAACCAATGCCCTCTTCCTTCTTTTCTCCAGAGGTAACAGCTTTCTTAACAATACTACAAACCTGAACAGGGAAGGACATTTTTTAGGTCTTGTGCAATCAGAATCTGTGGAAGGAGCTTAACCTTTAGCCATCTAAACCCAACATGTTCTAACTTATAATAGCAACAAGGCTGCAGTGAGCAGAAGCTAATGACTGACAGCTTATACTTTAAAAAGCCTTACCTTCATTTTTGACAAGAATCTATCTAAGAAATTCACAGCCAGTGAAAACGTCTCTGTATGAAAGCCAAAGAACTGAGTTAAGCTGAGGAGATCTTTCACTTCAAAGTCTCGCAGCCTTGCAGTCATTCGGAGGCCATTATCATGAGCAGATTCAATTAGTCTCAGGCCAGAGGCCTTTGGCTGACATCTTAACTCTTGCTCCAGGAGGGCTGTGAGCTGGTAGAGCAGCTCCTGAGCTTCAGTAGTCACAAGTGTTTCAATCATCTGTAACAAGAAACAAATGTAACAGCTGAACGGAGCAGAGCTGACCAAGTTGCAGCTGTCTCTACCGCAGAGACAGAAACTTCCCTTTCTTTGTAGGTATGTGAAGGACTCGTTTCTAAGTTTTTTTACCAATTAGCAGCACATGTGGAACACTCCGAGGCACCAGGCACGCCACCCCCCCACCCCCCCGAGCCCCCCTCACACTGTCCCACGCCCCCCAGAGAAACCCTCACACCCGCCAAGGAGCCCCTCACACCGCCCCACACCCCCAGGGAGCTCCACACACCGCCCCGCACCCCGCAGAGACACCCCCCCCCACCGGCGGCCGGCCTGCGGCGGCGGTGCCCCGCAGACCCCAGCGCAGGCCGGCGGCAGGCTCGGGTGCGCGCAGCCACCCCCGGGCCCCCGCAGCAGCGCTTCTCCCCGCTCCCCTCCGAGGCCGGGCGGCCCCGCACCGCCCCCCGTCCCGGGCTGAAGCGGCGGGGCCGCGCACCGCGCACGCGCCCCTGCCCAGGACATGCCCGGGCCTGCCCGTCGCCGCCTCGGGGGGCTCCGCTGCCGGACCAGCGACCTGCCAACCACGCCGGCGGCACGGAGAGACCGCGGCCGCGCCACAGACGGGCCCGGCGCAGCGCAGAGAAGCCCAAACCCGCCGCCGCGCTGGTGGGACGCGGCCCTACGCCCTCACCTTGCTCCCGTCGCTCCGCTCTCTTCAGTGGTGGGGAGGACCCCGAGCCGGCGTGCCCCGCAGCAGCGCCACCAAGTCAGGGCGAGGCGCTGCCCGGCTCCCCGGGCGCCAGCGCCCACCGGCCGCACGCTCTCCCACCGCCGCCCCGCAGGCAGCCCGCCGCGCCCCCGCGCTCCCTTCCGCCCGGCCCGGGGGCGGGGCTCAGGGGCGATCGACTTCCAGACGGGCCAGTCACGGGGCGCGGATAGAGGGAAGGGGCGGGGCATCCTCGCTAGGGGACAGGCCGAGCCGGCATAATAGCGGCCTCTGGCGGCGTGTGCCGTATGCTGAGGGCGGGCGTCACTCCGTCCGTCGCGCTTAGGTTGCCGGGCGGGCTGGCGGGCGCAGGAGGCCGGTCCCTAGCCCCGGCGGGCGCCCGCGCTGCGGTAGCTTTCCGCTCCGAGTCTCAGGCCCGCAGCCTCTGTGTCCCTGTGGCAAAAGCCACAGTAAGGTCGGGGGCTGCGAGGGGCCTGGGTGCGGCCGCTGGTTGGAGAGCTGGCGGCCGGCCGGCCTACGCCCGGGCCCGTATGTAACCGTGTAACGTGTGTAACCGGCCGTTAGGTGCTCGTTTTCCTGGCGGGCGTTCGGTGTGTGAGGGGGGGCTCCCGCCTCCTCTAGGGCTGGAATCTTTTAGGTATAGATCAGTAAGGTTTTGGGGTTTTTTTTAACACTTTCTAGTCCCTCAGAGATATTTTCGTGTTTTCATGGGAGGTCAAGACTCACAGAAGGACCAAATCAACCTCTTGCTTGCAACAGGCAGCAGTCGGCAAGCTTTGGGATTCGGGCGGCTGTTCACACGTATACCTGCCTCTGTCTCCCTTGTTTGTGTGGGTTCCCTTCAGGGAAACAACAAAAGTTACTTCAGCTCAGAAAGCGGACAGGAGTTATTCAGGGTTGTGATAAGGTGGATATGTTGCTGGTGAAAGTTATTTCTAGTTTCTTGCAGAAATCAGGTCAGGTTAGTGTATAAACTTCTTTTGTTTGAGATCAGTAGTTATGTTGCAAGATCTGGAAAAGATATGCTATTGTTGAGAAACAGTTAAAATGGCTTTTAAAAGTATTCCAGGAACAGAAAATGTTCCACTTCTGAACAAACTTCAGGCAAGCGAGGGAGTTGCATGCTATAGAGAGCTCCCGTTTAGGACATGCTCGAGGCTTGAAACTTATTTATTTATTTAATAAATGTTTTGTCATTTTATCAGAAGTGAATACCATTTTTTATAAGGCTGAGGAATGGCTGAAGGAGGTTTTTGCAGACCTGTAACATCTTTCAAATGGATCGAAGGTGCTTAAGGACTTGCTTTCCTAAAACTGCTGAGCAGTTAGTTTTAGACTGAAGTAAAATTTTTCAGCTATTTTGTGATGATTACTATGAATTGGCTGCAAAGCTTGAAGTTTTATTAAGGAGTGAACCGACGCTTTCTGTAACTCAAGGGAGGCAAACCTCCTAGCTATATTTGACCTGACTCCTCGAAGAAAATATATGTTGACATATGACTAATAAATGAGGTGATACGCAGCCCTAAACTGTTTGTACCGTTAAATATATAGATATTCAAGATGTATGCATCTTGCAGATGGGAGGAAGTGATACAGTTAAAAACCTAGAACTCTGCTGCAGACAGAGGCCACGTAGATAACAGAAAACGTTAACACCCGAGAAAGAGCAAAGGGCTGGAGCTTAGCACTTCGCACTTCGAGAAGGGACAATTAGTACCGATGTAGGTAAGCTCGACAAGAATGTAAATAAGGAGCCTTCTGAGGAGGACGTGCTAACTGCTAAAAGAAAATAAGCCAAGGTAAAATAATAGTGGTAGTAGTAGATCAGCGACCTCCTACTCAAAAGGTGGTTCCCTCCCCCCCCCCCCCCCCCCCCCCGCCCGGGATCATGCTGATATAGATTAAAACCAGCCCAGTGGGCAGGTATTAGCTTGACACGTTTAGAGTGGACAATAAGGATGGACTAATCGTTAGCTAGCAGATGTTTTAAGATAACAGAAACTAAATAACAAAGACTGCTAATGTATGCAAAGATCAACTAGAACTTCAGGTAACTGCCCAAGAAGATGAGAAGTCTATCTTGAAGAGGCGCCAGAGGGAGGAGATTCTGAATGTTCGGAGACCATATGTATATGCATGACTTTGTATAATAAATATCGGACTGCTTGTTGAAACGGTGTGCAAGTTAGGAGGAGCGATCCCACTTGCACCCGGCGCCGCAATAAACATGTCTGCTTTATAACTCTCCTCGAGTTGTAGAGTTCGATTCTGCACGTCAGGAGTTCCCTGAATCTCAGTAAGGCTGAAAGAGTTCAAATCCAGGTCGGCTTTATAGTTTTTTGAAATTCCCTTAGGGAGTCCAAGATTCCAGTACAGCCTAGGTGATAACTCTCCAGAGAAAAATTCGTCTTTTTTTTCCAGTGAAGCCTATTAGCTTGTCTTTTCAAAAAATTTGCTGAAAGGGATTCTGAATAATTTATTTAGCTTTCAGGCAGCATTCCTGGCACCACTTCTAGCTAGCTCTACTGATAGTCTACAACTGAATGCATGAGTCAAAGAAGCCATCCTATGTCCTCTGAGACTGTTTTTCTGTCACTGTTTTTTCTGCTTATGAACATGTTTGTTTTGCATTTGCTGTAAATACTATTTCTAAAGTGCTTTAAGCCTTTCTTTAAAAATGGAAGGAGGATGAGTTTTACTTTAAGTCATGGCAGATGGCTAACAGCCAACCTGTTCCAGGCAGCATTTTACCTCCCCTATAGCACAGAGTTGTCTTTATTGTACTGCTAACAGTAGAACTTGTTGCACCTGTCAGCAGTAGAGGGCAAGATGAGTTTAAAGCCTGTGATAAACGCAGTCATGATTTATGTCAAAAATAGAATAATTTTTGACATAGAATAAAAAAAAATGCGATAAGTGTAATTGTTGTACCCTGTGTAAATCTGGGACCTGTACCGCAGTTGTGGTGAGCGGGCACCTGTGGTTCTCCTTTAAGACAATGTGATGGCTTCCCCTGAGGCAATCGCTGCTTGGAAAAGCCCGCCAAAGGAGATAAGGAAAGCAAAACCACGCCAGAGAAGACCCGCCGAAGGAGACAAAGACCTTGAGATTTGAAAAAGCGCGCCAAAGGAGAGCCAGTAGGAGGGGAAGGCGTACCCTAACGGCCCAGTGGGGAAAGAGCGGGACGAACATCCGGCGAGAGGAGATTGGTCAAGATCCGGGGATAAAAGACGCTGCTTTTAGCACTCAGGTGTGCGTGTGGTGGAACTAATCGAGTGCTCTGCGCACCCAGCGCTGTTTTTGCTTATTGTTTCTCAACCTAAATTGATTGAACCCAAAATAAAATTGTTTTAATTGTTATCATTTATAACAAGCCCTTTGGGGTAAAATTAGGGTAATCTTTGTGTGTGTGTGGGAAAACCCTAATAATATCTAATAAGGTGAGACACTTCAGCTGACAGATGTGACTGATAACACAGCAATTGTTCAGAGCGGGGCACCTTTGTGAGCCTGTATATCTAATACAGTCACACCCAATAGCGAACTATGGTCTGGTGTGCATAAATCCTGGTCCCTTCTACCTGCAATTAACAGCATTGTGGATTTGTTCTTGGAGGTAAGTCTTAGCATTACAGCTATGAGAAACCGCAGTTGTTTTTGTTATGTTTGTATGTTTTGGATTAATGCTGTGGAATTACTTTCACCTTAAAGCGGATTGTGTAGAAATTGAAGATTATTTATTGGAGATTTGTGTTCAACAAAATTGTTCCTATGTGGGGTTTTTTTTACTGTTTAGAAACACTGGCTAAATACCGGCAAGAGTATTATGTGTGTTTTCACCATGAGGGAGATTTGCCAAAACAACAGTTAGCCTAACTGGCTCCAAATATGGTGATTCAAACTCGATTTAAAAAGCACTTTGTACATATTCCCTTTTTTGTATAAATGGCTGTCATTACCGGTATTCATTGGTCTGTCGTTACAAGCCGTATTCGTCCTGCTTTCTCCCATTGTACTTCTCACTGATTTATTATGGGTTTCTTCTATGACTTTTCTTTGGAGATTAATTAAAGCTTGTTATATTAGAAGAATCTTTGTACTTCAGAGGGCTGGAATGAATGACAAGGCAGGCAAGACCAGAAAGAAGCATGGTTAGTAGATGCAGAGATTTTTAAGAAAAATGTGGTTTGCATAGTAAGTGCTTGGATTTCTAGAAGGTTCAATGGAATTCGGCATGAGGGAGCTTGAGGGAGCCCTTGGGTGTGAAGATGGAATGACCAAATAGTGTGTCTTTCCCTTCTAAACGCCCTTCACTTGCATAGAATCAAACTTAATGAGTTTCCACTTGCTATCTATTTAACTTTCTTCCTCAGACCTTTGCTGACTATTGGTAGAGTGAATGCACCTAGAAATCACCAGTTTGACCCTCATTATAATGAACTTGATTTGTATGTCTATTAGACAAGAAAAAGTAATTTGTTTGAAAAGGATGGTGGAAGGCAAATCCCAAATCCGGTGCCATAGTCTTTCTGAAAGAAAATGAATTGGCTTTCGGTGCTACAAACTTAACTATAAATCAATCTGTTGCTGCTCTGTGAGATTCCAGTGTAATTGCCTGTGAATGCAAACTCAAGTACTTGAAGTATTCACAGATGCAGAACATCAGAAATAAAGATTATAGTAAATCAGTTCTCATGAATATGCATATTTTTGTTGCCAGTAAATAATCCAAGTTATCTAAATTAAAATTCAAAATTACATATTGCAAAGGAAGTGTTCTTTTTTTTTTTTGGAGTTGGAAAACATTTGCAGTAGCCTTCCTGTCATTATGATGCACATAATAATCATGTGAAGCAAATGATACTGCTTTTTATGCTGCTTGTTTTAAATAGCTTTTATTTCTTAAATTGCTGTTAAAAATAGACTGAGAACTGTTAAGGAGCAGCGGGCCGTGGAGCTGTTGGAAGCCACTGACAGTAGCCAAAGCCACTGGCCTGTTTTGTGTTCCAGTAATAAAAGACTCTAGACTGAAGTGACACTAAGGAAAACCAGTTCATGTCGATTAAATGTAATGTACAGGATTTGATTTAAAAATGTTCCTAGAGTTTAGACACTTAACAAGTGGAAGCCCAGAACACCTTCATCAGTGCATGTAGTTAAAAACCCTGGTGCAGAGTCTAGGTTGCTGCTAGCCATTTGGGCAGCAGCTGTGGTGTCTTGCTCTGAGGTGCCAGACTTGGTGCTGAGTGGCTGAAGCGAGTGCACCGCGTCCCCCCCGCGCCTGCTGCACAGTCTGCTGTGTGTGGGCAGCAGACTCTGCAAGGGAGCAGCAGCAAACAGTGAGGGCACCAGGAACTTCTAAATGTGTTGCAGCTGTCTCCGAGTAACTCTGGCAGATAAGAAATAGAGGATTAAGACTGGATAGCTGAAGGTGTTAAATCTTCTCTGCTAGCTGTCTGTTCTACCTCTTTGGTGGTTGTCAGGCCTGGGGCAAGAACATCCAATTTTCTTGTGTGTCTGGTGCCTGAAGGCACATTGATCCCAGTATACACGGCTATGCCAAGTGTGCTAGTAGTGGGCCTGCGGCGGGGATGGGTAGTGATCCTGCTGTAGAAGTGGTGTGTGTAGCTGTGGGAGTGATATCTTCACCTCTCCTCTGCTTAGTCGATGTCTGTGTTTTTCAGAAATCTGTGTAAATGTCTGTTTAATCCCTACTGCCAGAATCAGAGAGCACCAGTAGCTCTTAATTACCTGGACTAGCCTCACCTGGGACTTCCACCCACACTCCCTGCCCAGGGATTCAGGAGCCTCACTGAAGCTCAGCCCGTGCTGATCCAGGTGTGTTGGTTGGACTTCCCAGACTGACCTTAGATTTGTCACCTCTTGTCTGTCAGGTAATCACAGGACCAGGACTGTCAGTGCAGCTTGTGGCTGTCACCAGGCTGGGTCTGTTTGCTCTGCTGCGGGGTGGTGGCTTTGTTGATGAGGTCCTGCCCTGCCTTTGCCAGGGTTCTCCTCAGCTTCTGGCTAGTCTTCTCTGCTGGAGCAGTGCTGCTCCCTGTCTCTTTCATCTTTATGAATTGCTTCTCTTTATGAATTGGTTCTCAAAACTTTTGCCTTATTCTATAGAATATCCCAAAGTGTCCCTTGCACTTCGCTTCATCTAGAAATGCCTGTTATTAATGGGAAAAATCCTCTATGTGGCTTGCTGTGAACAGTATCAATATAGACAAAAAAGCTTTAATCTAAAGCAGGTTTTCATGGGGAAGTCTTAGTACTTTTTAGTATGTAATTTTCTCATTATCGTTCTATTGTACTTGTGTTAAGTAACACTCACAATTCCCCCTGCATGTTTATATAAGACTTTTAAAAATGTTTCTGTAAGGGTACTTGCTGAAATGAATAGGGCTTCCTTTTCTGTAAGCTGTTCTGGACAAAATCAAGAGTTTATGGTTAATAGATAGAGGGCAGATCCTGTTGTTACCTCCTTTAGAGACTATAAAACCTGTCATCAGCTAGGGGAATTTCTGCAACAGCAGAAATATGATTACTTTGTGATGGGTTACAAACTGATAGTGACTTGCTTCAACCACATTAGGAAGCAGTACACCATTGTGATAAACTGTGAACAGTTTGTTAATCAAAGTTTGCAAGAACAATGGGAATTTACATGGAATAGGCAAAGATCAGCCGCAAGTGTCCGGTCAGGAAGGGTTACGAAAAGAAACTTGAGAAGGAAAGAGGGGGTGGGGCTCATGAAGACAAAGAGCCTTCATCCCCACGACCACCAGGAAGCCGAGGAAGGCAGCAAACGACCCCCTAGCAACAAGCAGCGCAGAGGGCCCCACTAACACCGGAGGCCGAAGGGTGTAAAACCAGTGACTCTCGGGAAGGGAGGGTGCGCCGTTGGTGGAGCAGGAGACTCCCCGGCCGCCCAGCGCCGTTTTGCTTACTTGTCGCTTGCTTTAATAAATCAAATTTTCTGATTGGCCAGTATCTGTCATTTAATTGGACAGGTAAACTATGACAGCATAGTTGTTTTATTTGGATAAATGTGTATGCAGACTGAGGAGTGGGGATTTTTTTTTTTTTTCTTACCGTGGAAGAACTGTGTATGTACTATCACTGTTCTCAAGACAACTACGGAAGTTAACGCTGGCTTTTTACACTTCGCTGTATAATGTTTTATGACTATAGCATCAGAATTAAGATAAACCTTCTTGAAACTATTTCTGCTGGGATTTCAGTAAAAAAAAAAATATTACTGTAAGAATGGGGAAGTTTCTCCTTTGCCCCTTCTTTTCTGTTTCATATACAGTTCAGGTATACCCACACAATGAGAATGGGGGTTTTGGTTACAGTTGTCAGTAATTATGTTGTGCTTGTTCCCTTATTGTAACGACTGTCTTGAGTTAGTTCATTAACATAATTATAAAGAAGTGCACATGAGAAAGAAAGGGAAATAAAAGGGAAAAAAGTAAAGCTTCCCAAGTAAGTGTGGGGCCCTGTAAGAGATGGGCTTTGTGTGGCACTACTTCTTCACTGAAGCTCATTATATCAAATACGTCAGAGTAGAGGGTATCTCTGGGATGGATTTAAGAACAAGCACTTGTGAATACAGCCTGGGAGGCTAAGGAGACAAAAGTCGGTAAGCCATTTGGGCTTGCTTTAGGGAATGTCTGTTACCAAGATCCAGGTTCTTAAAGGTGTTCATGCACCCCACTCCCATTATTTTTTTGTCGATCTGAGGTAAAGGATTTAGATGTCTGACCTTCACTGGAGAAGAAAGGTCATGGAGATGAGAGGGGGCATCAGTTAGCCCTAACATTGATACATCAAGTGATTTCACTGAAACATGTTATTGGAAGTTTCTTGCGATTTTTGCTGTCCAGTGCATTCTTTAGCTTTTAATTAGAATTTTACAGGGCAAAAAGCAAGGCCACGGGCTCTGCATTTCCGTGTTATAAATCAGTTGGGAGAAGAAGTTTTGTCAGACTGAATATGGAGACTGTAACACTTTACATAAATACCAGAACTTGGCATGGATCTGAAAGTTGTAATTAATTCTTACTTGATGTTCTTATACTGATCTTAGCCATGCATCTGTTCCATACTTTCTTCTCCCTTTATTTTCTTAATAAAAAAAATTTAGAAGTTAATAACAGAATATCTACTTTTTTCAAGCTGGAAACTTATTATTGCATACTTAGATGAAATTGCTGAGCTAAGTAGACTATTACGTGTTTCTCCACTTTGATTGCAATGATAATGCACAAACCCCTGTTTTGGATAGGGATAATAGCAGTCCATTAGCTTTTTTTTATTAGTGTATTGGAATAACATGTAATCTAAATGTCCCATTCCTTGTATGTATTTGACCTGTATGCTTGCTGATGTTGTAATCTCTTTGAGTTGTGTTTGTGATACATTGGTGTAAAAAAAATGAATAGATCTCCTTTTATCCTAAAGGGATTTAAATTGAAAGTCATTCAGGAAAATTCTTTGCTGTTTAACACCCTTTCCCCCCAGCCTTTGTTAAAACCTTCAACAAGCATCGTAATGAGGGCTAGCATGTAGCTAGCTGTTAGAGAAGAAAAGAGAATGGGGTATGGTGGAAACTGGAAAAATAGCAACAGCCCTGAGCTCTTCATGGTTGCACCTTCTCTGCCCTTAATTTTAATTTTCAGCTAGGTATTTCCTCCCCCTTTGAGATAATACAGGACTGCTTTTCTAGGAATAGTAGTGTCAGCTGGATTCAGAACAAAGAGTATTTTCCTGAATAGACAGGAAAAGCTGAGAGCAGGGACTTTTGATGACTAATAAGCCTGCAAAGGTGTGCCTGTGTGTGTTAATCACCCCGTGAGGAGCAGCCTGGGGACTGTCATTTTTCTTCAGAGAGAACTGTTTGAAATACTTCTGTCATTACAAGACAGTACAAAGTCATGTTTCGTATTTCAGGGGTTTTTTCTTGCAGAGTAAATGTTTCCAGTGATTGTGTGGGTGCAGCACAGTTGCTGTAGGCTTATTGATAATGAGCTGATTGTTCCCCATTACCCTGGAACAGCAGTGTGTGAACCCTATTAGCTGCATCTTGACATCATGGAAGTATATGGCTTGTTGTTTCTGTTAAGATAAAATATTGGGAAGCTTTTTACAAAAAAAAATAATCTATTTTTCAATAAATGCAACTTGAAAGTCTGATTTGAGAGCTCAGGGGCTTAAAAATGGTTGGAAATACTTTGCTAAAAGGGCAAAGCTTTTGCACCATGCTTCATTGATGGACTGAAGAAGTATTTATCTTTGATGGCTCATGTAGTACTTGGAAATAGGCAAAAATACACAGGAAAGATTGTTGGGGGGGAAAAAAAGTAACTGGGTGAAGGTGTTCCCTCTGCTACACCCTCCAAAAGCAAGGTAATGCCCTGGCAGCGCTGTTCAGGGGAATTCATCTGTATTGGCTTTGTGTCACAAGGATTTGATGCTCTCAAAGCACTGGAATTGAATGTACCGGAATGTGGGGTTAGGTTTCCTGCCATTCACTCATCTTCCCAGTTCTGAGCTGATTCTTCTCCCCACCGCCAGGATCTGATCTCATGGCCAATTTTTTTAAACTAATTAGTGCCTTGATTTCACTACAGAGTAATATTTACAGCTTAAGCTTTTTCCTCTGGCTCTAGTTCCATCTGACCTCAAGAGCTATTAACTCAGATATATTTGTAAAGAAATGGACTCTACAGTGAAGTTACTTTAAGCTTTTTTCTAGAGAAATGTACCTGTCTCGTCGTTATAATGCAAAGTCCTTTTAATTAGTTCTAAGATTAGGGGACTGAGGGTGTGTTTCCACACTGATGTATTGGCTGTTGTCCCTGGCTGCACATGAATGGCCTTTCTTGGCCTGGCTTTAGCACTTAAGTGGCAAGTTAGACTGGAGAGCAGTTTCAGTTGAAACCTGTTGTTCGCACACCACCCCCCACCCCCCCAGTCATTGTATTAAACCGACAGTAGAACAGTATCTTTAAGTGTTCGATTCTGTGAATGTCTTTGCTTGATGGCAAGGAAGAAACCTCTCAAACCAAGCCCATACCTACACTTCGTGCAAGACCGTCGGCCAATAAATTCTGCTGCTTTTTTTCTCAAAAGTGGAGCTCAGTCACACTCTGCAAAGTGTCCCATAATTAATCTGAGTATTGAGAAGATTGCTTCATGTCAGATTGGAATAACTCATTCTCTCAATGCTCTAGTAGAGTGATCTTTTTTTAAAGTGGTGATTCTTGTTACCTATGACTTATTTTCAAGATAAGAGGATCTACTAATTGATCGTAATTGCTAATATGCTTTACCAAATGAATAACTCGTTCAGGTAGTAGTTTAAACAATCAGGAGTTAAATATCTTTTCCCAAAGCATAGACTGAGAATACAGCAGTTTGCAAGTCAGTTAGCATCCATGCTATTGTGGGAACTCAGTGGTTAGGTTGGTACACAGCTCAGAACACGAATCATTAGGACATTTCAGTTCATGTGCAGAGCTACATCCTTCTTTGCAAAAGCTGCTTTAGGAGAAAAATGGACTGGTTTTCACAAAGGCAGAGCTGTGATTAAAGGGCAGTCTGCTTCCCTGATGGACCCTTTTAGTTTAGTAGAGGAGATCTTCAGATAACCTAATGAAGCGCATTTTATTCTTGCAGGGGGAAACCATAGCAACCTGCCGCTTTTGAATGCATGGTATATAATCTGTCTGTCCTTCAGAGTGTATTTTGCAGTCCACAAACAATCATAGTTTCCTAATGTGTGAATGTAAAATGTCAGACACGTGTAGCTGGAGTGACAGTGTTGCCTCTGAGGTAAACGTGAACCTTGTTGTGCTGCTTGTCGGGTGCTGCACACTGGAAAGCAAGTTCCAGAGAAGGGAAAAGGTAGTAGTTTTTTTATTTTGTACTGTCTAATTAATAGGTTACATAGTTGCTTTGAAAATTAGTAGTTGAAAGAGCCTTGCTGCAGTCCCCTTAGTGCCACCTCTACCTTGCCCTCCAAACGGTACATGTCCCTGCTTGTATTTGCCAAGTTACAATACTTGGAGTTCAAAGTTTTTTGGTTACTGGTTTCTTTGATAACGCCTTGTTCAGGCTCAAAACCCTATAGAAGTACTTGTAATTATGTAGTGGGGCAAGTGCTTTGCATCTTGGTCACAGCTGGCCAAAGCTGCTGCTGTGCTTGATAAAAACACAGAAAGCATTCGTCCTCGGTGAAATAAAACGTGTGTGAGCAATCGCATTGACTTTTTTCTCTCTTTGTCTCCCTCCCCCTTATAAGTTCTAAAACAAAGCTGAGAAAGGTATTTTCTGTAGAAACTAGCACTGATTACTAAACAGGTAAAATTTAGCTTGAGGGTCTTAGAATCTGCTACCTAGAGACTGGGCTACCTGTCTGGAAGGGGATGATTTGGTCAGCTTTTGTGTAAAGAGGACAGAATGAGTAGTGTATTGAAGGAACAAATGGCATATTTTTAATGATATTACTAGGGACTGATTGAGACTAAACACCCTGTATTTCCTTTAAAATATTATCATGTCTCCAGGTTGTTTAGGCGTGTTTAGGAATCAACTTCAATAGCACAGAATGCTCTTTATGAATGTACATTTTGTGGAATAGACGTCTCAAGTCTTATTTTTATAAATCAAATCTTAATATCAGAAATGTACTGTTTAAAATGCACAATTGTTTTGATAGGGCTGTGATTTTCTTTTACCTAAGAGGAGAGCAGAATAATACTTAATGAGTGTTGCTTCTGCTGATCATTCTGCTGTTGCTATGCTGTAGTGGGCCAAGCCAGTAATGGGCCAAAGCAGTCAGCTCCTTGTTGTTTGTGACATATCTATTTCTTTAAAATTACGGTTAACCAAATATTTCGTGAAACTTATGCCTCCGTTTCTCTGCCTTTTCTGACACATTTTTAAAAAATCATGTCTGTTCAATCACATTTTTTACCCCCCTGCCCCCTTTAGGTTTGTTTTTCATCCACTTTTGAGTAATTATGCCTTTATGAACAGCAGTGGAGCATATTTAAACTTTTCCCATTGTCATTATTTTTTGTTCTAATACCTCTTTCTATGTGATCTGAGCCCAAGTTGTACCAGTTTTTGATTTTTTTGTTGTTATATATTTGGTACTTGCATTTGTACATAGATGGATTCAGCACTGAAATCGCTTGCTTATGATCACTTGTGTCTAAGCAAATGCTGTGGGTTTCTTGGTTTGCTTTGGTTTAGTGTACTAGCAGGTTTTTCTGCGTCTTGCTCAGGGATCTAATAGAAATCCATCCTGTTGGGAGAGGACGCTTTAAGTACAAAGAAAATGTAAGCGACAGTACGTATGCTTAAATCTATACTACCAAAACTAATAACAGAAACAATTGTAAAGGAAACTATAGTCCTTTTGACAAAGAGGAAAGTGAGATTCAGACTTCTCCCGAGCGAGGGCAGTAGTGGCATACGAGTTGTACAGCCCCTATTCATGTTTAATATAACACTCATTAAAGACTGTGAGCTTTGGTATATTTATATTAGGTGTTTCAGTGAATGTGTTGTGGAATTACTTTTATAAATCCAGAGCTGAGAAATACCAGAAAAGACTGAAGTGAGATATTTTTATAAAGAGGACTTTCAACTTAACCTCCCACCAGAATGATTTTCAAGTTCTGAAGAAAAGCAAGACAACTTGCTGAAGGGAAGAAAAAGCTGTCACTTGACAAGTAGAGCTGGCAAATCTGTATCTAAAGTTTTCTAGGTTTTCAGGAGATGGTCAAGATTTACAAGAATTAAATTTAATTTTTACTGAGGGATTATTTTCCATACACAATGTTAAATTTCACAGTTTAGTTCAATACCCACCAAGTCTATTTATGTGTACTTAAATTGTGTACTTCTAATTGTTACATCCTCATGTATGTAAGTCCTCAGTTATGGGAGTATTAGATGAATAATTACCCCTCCCTCTGCCTTAACAGGAGACCTGTTGTGTTTTCTTAACTGGCTTTTGGTGTTGAGTACACATCAGTAGATTTGTGAAAGAACAATATATGTCGTTGCAGGTGTCTTAATGAGTGTCATAATCTCCTGAAGCATGACCTTTATCAGTTGAGGACTTTTTGATATGGCATCTAGTGACAAGATTTTTTGGGACGGTTAATATAGCAGTGAAGATGAGATTATAACTGGACAGGTATTTGCTGAGGTGGCACAAGGACCAGCCTAGTGGACTGAATAATAGAATTAATTAGGTAATTTGGTATTACAGTTTAATGAAACTGCTGATATGAAGTCTAATCCTCTTTTGTTTGTTCTCTCTGTCTGCTCAGCTTTATATAACCTTGTTGTGCTTGTGCTCTACTGAGTCTGGAAATTCTGCAATTGCAAGCCAATAATCACGCAGAACAGTGAACTGAGGTCGCTACAGAAGACTTTGTAGATCTAGTAAATGAAGTGGAAAGAGTAACTTCATGCAAGCACAACTGCTGCTGCCTTGTCAGTGGTAGGGTGATTGTATTTACGTGCCTGCTAACACCAGTGCAGATGATGAGAGTTTCCTGAAGGCTTTGCTAAAGCAATGTGAAAGATGTATGTCTGATGCCTGGGTGATTAAAAGTGGTAGAGTTGAGTTACTGGCTTTGGTGTACCAGGGAGCACAGACCACAGTTCTATTCTGAGTATTAATCGTTAGGCAGAGCTTCTGTTTTAGGCTGAAGGAAAACAAGTGTATCAGCTTTGGTTGCATGTAGTTTTAACTATAATGTAAGAAATTTATCTAGCTAAATTTTCCTTTGTTGGATTTATCTGCCAGCATGCCAATGGAGTCTTAACGTACCATAAAATAATGCTTCCTGCTTTCTATGTGTGGTAAGCAGTGGAATGGATGGACTTTGGAGTTAGGAATCTAAATTAAATCTGCATAAAAACAAACTGGCAAATATAACATGTTTTCAAATGTATGTAGGCAGCAAACTTCTGACGGAATGAGGAAAACGTTGGCAGGGGGTGGGGGGGTGTCTGCAGGCTGCTGAAGGGGTAACTGCAGGCTACACGTTGCTCTGTATTGTGTTTCTGCTGCCTTCACTAGCTGTAAAAGGAGAAAGTGGCACTTCTTAATTGAACTTTGCACTGGTGTGCAAATTTACCTTGTGTTCTGAACCTCCCATTTTGGTGCCTGTATGTCTTCAGTCACTCTGTAGACCTTGTCTTTGTAAGCATCCTTACTGGTCACTTCTTGTGCCTGAAGTAGTGTGCGAGGCACAGTCTGGCATGTACGCTGGAGCCAGGAGTGACTGGCTCGTTCCTTTGAGGCCATTACATGCATGCATGGTTAGGAGAGAGTGGTCGGTGTCTGGAGTACGGGAGTCTTTTTCTTAGAAAGCAGACAGGGAAAATACCCCTCCCCTGTTTCACTGAGCTTTGTGGGTGCCTGGACAATCTGCGTCATTAAGCACACCAGTTGTAAATTGTCAAGCCATCTGAAAAATAGAGCCTAAATTGGTTAGTTGAGTGTTTGTGGACTCCTTACTGGATGCTTGTTGTATTGTAACATAGTGCAGTTTTCAGGTTAAAACTGTAAAATACAATTTATCCTTATCTTCGCTTGGGAGGTCCTTCCTAGTAGACATTTACACTGAACTACTGGCTGACCTGAATGTAGCACAAACATAGGTCTGAGGAACTGCAGCAAACATGGAGAAAGTAGAAATGCTAACCTCTTGCGCATGCTTAAGTTGCTCAGTTTATTGGAGGTTTGGCTAGATCTTGCTTGTTTATTACCATGATTAAGGTAGCATTTTGCTTGCAAACCTTCTATTCAACACTTACCATGAGATTTGTGAATATGTCTAATGGGCAGTGAGACTTGTGCCATGTTCTGTGTGGGGCTGGGGTTTACGGGAGGGAAGCCTGCATTTTGGAGCTCTGACAGGTTATATGTGTGCTGTGGGCGCAGAAACAAGGGACGATGCTGTTTCTTGTCATGTTGGTTGCTCTTCATTATCTCTAGGAAGCATAATGTGCATATTAAAAGATTGTTTATCAAATGCCTGCTCTAAATAAATAAAGCTTTCCATAGGATTAAATTTCTATGATATTATCGATCTTGACGAAATTACTGTTGCTTCTATCAGTTTCTTCTGTGTCACTTCTCCCTTTTCAATTTGTTCCATGCTTCCTGTAAACAAGCTTATACATAACGCATGTAGAAGCTATTTTCCTGGTGTTCCCATTCAGAATAGTTTAAAATACATGGCAATCAATGCTGCTCAGGAAATCTGTCATGTTTGTGTTCCCAGACATCTTGGAAGGTTAAAACCCTGTAGCTGGCTCAAAGGTGATAGCATTCACTATAATGGATTGCACAGAAAATCGATAGGAAAGAACTATTGTTTGAAAATGTTACTTCAAGCTAATGTCAGATTAAAAAAATATATATCAATAAAGCCTCTTGTATTGGCTGGTGACATGAGATTTTACGGTTTATTCAGTTACTCTGTATGCAGTTTAATTTTTCTTTCAGAGTAATGGCATCTTTAAGCTTCTGTGTCTCTAGCCTCTGCTTTTGTTGCTTCTGATTCAATTGTAACATGGAACTTTTTTAAGATCGACAGGAGACCTGTAGGGACTGTCTTAATAATCTTTGCCATGAGATAAAGGCCTGCAGCATGTTGGAAAGAGTTTTTGCTTTTCTAACCTTCTGTGCTCACCTATTGAGTGTCCCAATTCATATTGAGGGAAAAGTTTATTTAAGGAAGAGATGAATTACCAATAAATGTTTTCTTTATCTGAGGAGATAAACAGAGAAAATGTTTCCAGCTTGCCTTGCAGAAGAAAGAATTAATTTTCTCGGAAGTATTTTGAAACTCTAAATGAAAAGGCAGGCAAGATCAACGCCTACTTCCGTTAATTTGGTAGCAACTGATGTCTCAAAATTGATCTAAGAAAGGATTAAGGTGAAAAACTGACTAGTAGAAATTATCCGAGGGATTTTAATGGATATGATCCACAGACAATCTAACCTGTCATTTCTTGGGTCCTGTGGTGCTGTGTGTTTCCTTGTTCCTGGTAGGACTAAGTAGCCACAGTGGTGTACTGTCAGCCACCTTTGCCTCTCCTGGTCCAAGAAATATTTTCAACCCCTTGCCTGTATTTGTCATTTCCAGTGCTGGTTATACTGATAAATCGAAATGGACCCATATGCCTTAACCAAGAGCCACTTTGCATAGTAGCACAGGCCTGCCCTGCTACTGGGAATGTGACAAGGATTTCTGCTTTGCCAAGCATTTTCAGCTCTGCCTTTTTATTTCTTTTCACCCAGAACATTAGTCAAAATCGGTATTTCTGCTTGTCTGCTAAGCAGGACTACATCAATGCACTGATGGTACACAGTTTGTAACCAGGTAAATTAGCCATAGATAATGGAGACTTTACTGAAGCGAAACCATTTTAGACACTTGTATTCAGTTCCTCCCTGTGCATAGGAAGTTATGAACAACCCAGGATCCAGCCAGGAACTACGATACTTATGTCTGCAGTCCCGTCCTTCTAATAGTACCTGTAGTCATCATTGTACCAAGCATTGTCCAGTTGTAATGCAAGAATTCCCATCTTTAATACGTGGTAACTGGTCAAAACTTAACTACAGGTGAGGTGAAATGGCAGATTTCTTTGTGAATCCTTAAATCCTCATTCAGTGTGTTTCATCAGAAGCGTGCTTTGCATTTTTTTTAAACCAGGTTTCTACTTAGTAATCCTTGTACCTGTATCCTAGTTAATGGACTTTCACAATTAATCAAGTGAGTCACTCTTACTTGGTTCATCTTTGAGACAGCAGTAGATTTCATAAAATACCCAGAAAGCCACACTATAATCCACTGCAGTATTTAGTTTGTAATTTAAAAGGCTCTTCTTGATGGGCAGGACAAAAGGCTTTAGAAAGGAAGATAAAGATGGACTTTTGGTTTTCTTATTTTTTCCTTTTAAAATAAAACTCTTTGAACAGAGAATTTTTGATACGTTGAGGAAAATGTGGTTTCCCTGTGTCATAGAAATCACACATTTACAAAGTGTAGTTATTGGAACTATTTTTCCCTAATAGGTCCAGAGAACTGAACTCTGCTTATCTCCCCACCTCTTAGAAATTGTGGTTTGAGGCTTTGGGATACTTTAACACCTAAAAACCCCAACCAACCAACCAAAAAAACCTAACCAACTGAAAACCCGCTTTTTACAGTGCCTACCATGTTCTAGATTGTCTCCTACATGCTTTTATGTAAATTCTGGTGTAATAAAAATAATATTTTAAGGAATAAACTGGCACAGTGGTCACTGTATTGTGAATATATGTAAACCAAATAGTGCAGAAGTACCTTTCAAATACCTGTGTGCCTTTTGTGTGCTTTCATGGAAACCAGAATGTCAGCAGAATGTAGCCATCTTTGAATGGAGAAGACAATGTAAGTCATGACTGATTTTTACCCCAGAAAAATAAAAAGTTTTGCAGTAAGCCATTCAGAACTACATTGGCTTTTAAGGTCAGTACATGGAAAATTCCATCTCCCCATTCATAACATGCTACAGTTTATAGAAAAGAAGTTAATTGGTTAGATAATTATTTTTTGAAACCTCTTACAGAAGCCACTATGTGTGTACTGTCCACCTGCAAGCCTACAGTCTGCTTTTAGTTTTCTTGTGTGTTCTGTTAGTTTTCTCCGTCACTGTGCTTCTCAGGGCTGTCTTCCATGTTAAAATAGTTTTATGCTTCTGTGACTTCTGTAAGGTGATTTTGTGACCAGTACAGAATTGTTTTGCATGCTTGCTCTTCAGATGTGTGTTGCTGAGCATTCAGGACAGCTGAAGTCAACACACATCCAGCATGTCTGAAACTTAAGCCCTGAGGCCCAATCAACCTTTTGCTGAAATGGGTGAAAAGGCTGGCAGCAGTGGGAGCTAGACTGAGGACGAAGTCTTTTAAGGCAAAAGTCAGAGTAGGAATATCATGAAGTCCTGGGTTCCTGCCCAGCGCCAGTGCTGGCTGTTAGCCAGGGTTAGTCTGTCCTGGCATGCCTGCGCTCTGTGCCTCTGTTGCTTTGCTTTGTTTCTTGGAACAATCATTTTAGCACTTTCAAATGTAACGTTTGAGAGCTCCCTTTGCACAAGCTCTGTGAAGTGCATGTGTGGCAATGTGTTTTCTTTTTTTTTTCTTTTTCTTTTTTTTTTTTTTTGTGTGTGTGTCTTCTTGATGTTATTCTGTGAAAAATGGTAAATGTGTTGTTTAAAACCAACACGATTGCGGACTTCACAGGCTTTTCCCTGAGACACAGAAGCAGACGGGCCCTTGCTATCAAGTGAGTGAATATGTTTGATCACATGGAGACTGTTTTGCACTTGATCCCCTGTGCAGTTATTCCAGGTCTCTCTTCGATGTCCTGTTCAGCACTGTATCTGAGCCAGGCTTTCTGGTTAGCATTCAAAAGAAGTAATGCAGGAGATGAACCTGAGAGGCTTCTCGGTACTCTTGGACAGACCTTTGAGCAGATGAATACCCTGACGCCTCTTTTGAATGCAAAGCAGCATGGCAAAGGTTTTTGATGAAGGCAGTAAACATTCCAGTGTAATCTTGGGGTTCTTTTAAATAGAAAACAGCTCCTGTTTCATATGCAGGGACCTGAGCTGTAATGGAACTCCAGTCACAGGTAGGTAGGCACAAGGCTTTTTTTAGTTGATGTTTTTTTGCTTTGGTTTTTTTGAGTCAGTGTTTTACCACAATATCTGATCTGGATAAATCCAGAGTCTCAAACCATACCAGATGTATAACTTCAAACCAAACACAAAGGCATATTTGGCCAGTTTGAACTGATTGTCACTTTTGGTTACTTCTGCTTATTTAGTGATGTTTAAACTCTTAAATTATGCTTCTTTACGTTTTTGTCAGCTCCCAAAAATAAATGTTGTTTTGCATGTATATGAACAGTAACTGCCAGGCTCTTATTTCTTGCTCTTTAATGTGAAAATACATTATGCTCAAGTGTGTGTGCTGAATTACTGGGTGGTTGTGTGAAGGCATGCAGGTGAGTGAGTCCTAAGCTGCTCGAGTGAAATAGGGATATTGTTACTTAAGCTATGTGGAGTAGCAACAGCAATAAAAGAAAAAAAAATCTGCCTTTGAAATTATGTGCGTAACTGGTGAGTGAGAGCTGCTTAAGAAATCTTTGACAAAATAACTGTTCTTAGGATAGGCAGATTTAAACAAAAGTTTGATTTGAAAAGCTCAAGATGTTGCTTCTAGTCAGAACTCAAAGGAGGGACCCCTACTATCAGCAGCTCATAGCTTTACTTCTGTACTTAGTTATGGGGAACTTGGGTTGGACCCTAGGATATTTGGACGCTTCTAAATTAGAGGTTTTGGATGGGTCTTTCCTACATCCCTGGTGATAAACCAGATGTACTAATACTGGGTCCTTCTGCACCTTCAGAGCCAAGTCCCATTAGTATTTTCTACGTATCTCAACTTTAATGATACAAAGTCTATGTTGGCCCTATATAGATGTGAAAAACCCTCTGACCACTGTATTACGTGTGAATGTCAAGAGATGTCAAGCAGCGCTAATATCTGGCACTTCAGCACCTAGTGATGGATCCTTCCCTGGAGTACCAGAGGAAGGTTGGGCGTGTGTTATCACTGCTCTTATTCTTCTCTCTTCCCAATAAGTAAGAACTAGTGCTGCTTTAAAACAATAAATACCATTAATCTCTTTCCTAAGTCTGGTTGCATACTCTCCAGCTAGATGAGGTTGTTCCTTGTGGATGCTTTGTTGTTGGTTTTGCTTCTGGATCTTGTAGGATTCAGTGACCATAGCAATAATGTATCTGCAAAATAAATACTGTTTATTCAGGAGCTTAGCTTGTGCTTGTCAAAAGACTGTATAGTCCTCCTAAAGGTATTCCAAGTGCCTGAATTACTTTTTCTGCTTTGTTCATAATTTTGCACCGTTTGGAAGCATGAGTAAAGCTATTAGAAGAAATTGCCACACAAATGACAAAGTCACTGAGATAAAAGCGAGGATAACAATAGTGGAAGGTGGGAGTGGGTGGGGGAAGCATGCAAATAATATTTATAGTACTTATTGGTACTGTAGCTTAACTGAGATAGGGTGTTTACGTGGGCTAGACAAAACAAAGTTAAATATACCAACTTAAATGGTATAACCATTCATGACTTCATGATATAACCATAGGTTGATCAAATTCTGCTTTGAGTTTGCAGTGGACTATAAATGTGCATGTAACTGCTAAGCTGACCATCACAAGTCACTGAACTGTAGAAACAGTACTTGTCTGTAGCTTTTCTTGAGTGTGTAGTAGATCTTAACGTTCAGACATGTTACTTTGCAATATTTTGAATTTCCCCAAATTCATGTAATCAATGTCCTTCTAATCTACAGAAAAAGGAGCTTTTAATGCACTGGTTTCCTTGTTCTAGTATTGGGGTTGTCAACAAATTAGACCTGTATTTCAGACACCGTAGGGTAAGACAAAGAAATTATTTTAAGCTTTCCAACAGCTTCTGCTTAAAAATCAGAGTATGATGCCAAGTGGCATCTTGTGTCAATTGCTGCCAAATATCATTTTGCCTCATAGAATCTGAATCCACTCAAGTGGTGTGAAAGCAAAATTAAAAATCAGCCTACCGCTGTTACTTAGAAGCTTTCAAGTGTGCTTGGAAAACTGAGATCAATGGAAACCTTTATGAAATAACAAATTAAAAATAGGGATTATCTCACTCATTGAAAAGTTAATTTAAAATAAACTATCTGCAGTAGGGATTCCTGTTCCATAGCAGACTTGAAAAGTTCAGTTCACATGGTTTCTGGTAAAGTTTTTGTGACTTGGTTTCTGAAAAATGGGTATGATTGTGAAATAAAGTCGTCCATGTTTATAAATACAGCAATATAGACTGGAGAGCAGGGTACACCTTGAACCTGTTTTATTTCTTTACAGTGAAATCCAGGTGAACAGATTACTCTTAAAGGAGTTTACTATGTAGATACTCTAAAAAGTCTCCAAATTAACTTGCATTTGGTGACATCAAATATTGTATTGGTGCATATGTATCCGTTTCTTTAATGGAAGGCATCATATTCTGATAAAAACCTTTGTGCAGAAACGAAAATATTTCTTTAAGCTATAGAAATCTATAAACCAGTGACCCTAATTGCAGGAAAGGGATCAGTGTGCCCAGAGTTGCCACAGGGTGCTCTTGAATGTGTAAGAACTTTCAACCGGGAAAAATTATGGCTGTTGCCTCATGCCTGACAAAGCAGCTTTTGTTTTATGCAGTTGTGCTTGGCTGGGAGTTGGGATCACTACCGCTGACATGCGTTGCCTGTAATGCTTTCCTAGTTCCATCTGCACAGGCACTTAAAGGAGCTGTGGGATGGGAGGGTCCAGCTGAGGCCGCCCTGGCACCTCTTTCCAACTGAACATCCAAGCAAAAACTGGGAGGTATGTTACACTACTGGCAGTAACTACTGCTGTCATACTGTGCACAAGAGACTGATGTCTTATTTTGGTATATAAATTCTGCAGTTGAGCAGTAAGTGTATGCCAAAGGAGTTGAAGAGTTTACCTTGGGGGAGGTGGGTAGGGGCATTATGCCACGCTAGCTTCATGTTAATTGGACGTTTTCTTCTGCTGCGTGGGAAGTACACTTGGTGCTTGTGCTGTTTGATCAGTGGAGTGTCTCTGGTACTGACATATGGAGTTATCAGACTTCAATGCTGAAAACAGAGGCACTCTTACCAAAGCCAAAAATGGGTGTTCAGTTCATTTTAGGAAACTGTGTCCAGAAGGACAGAATTCCTTGCAGAAGGACACTGTCTTTTAAAAAGCTATGAAGCTGTTGTAGAGCTATTGAGTCTGTAAAAGGCATGAGAATTTACTTTAAAAGTTCATTGACTGTGGGATGGGAGGGTCCAGCTGAGGCTGCTCTGCTTGCTAGAAAATAAAAAAATAGCTTACAACTTGTTCCCACAAAGTTACATAAACTTACCCTTGTGGTTGTGTTAAGTGGCGAAGGAGCATATGAGGACCTCATTCTGTATTGTGGAAGTGTGTGCATGGGGAAATGTATTCAGAAGAGCTTGTACAGAGGGATGACTTTCTGGAAGATAAAACATCCCCTAGGAAGGTCACTTGCCTGTGCTCTTCTCTTTTTGTTGACCTTCACTGTCACCATGAAAGTTTTACAGTCCTTGAAATAGGAAGTCAATTTTTTTCACAATTAAGAGAAAGATAATCCCAAGCAAGATGTAGGCACCTGGGGGACCTTACACCCTGTCTTGAATGCAGTGCTTGTTCTATAAGTATGTTTGGACTTAATTCCTATCTCTTTTTCTCTCCCTTTTCCCTCTTGTCATCTTCTAGCCTAAACAGTCTACAGTTACCCCAAAGTGTGACTAAAGCTCAGATCAAATAAAAAGCTAGTGTTAGAATCGGGTATTTGGTTTCTCTGAACACCTCCTAATACTGCACAGTTCAAAAGACTCTCTGTGCTTTTCTTAAAACTGAAGGCTTAAATGTCTGTTCCACCTGTGCCTTTGATTTCTTCTTTCAATATTTCTATTTTTCCTCTTGCTTCTCTTGTGCAGATCTGTATGGTTTACCGAATGACTTAACCTTTGTCCAACTGTGAACCAGTATTAGAAACCACCTTTAGGAAAAAAAAAATTGTAGATATTATGTAGAAGTAACTTGGAAAATAACTTCTAGTGCTGGTTACTTGAACTACATTATTCAAAAGCTTTTAGTTTACCAGTCAGTACAAAATTTTGATCAAGTCAAAAGGAATTGCTTTAACATTTAGGATAGACATCGCAATTTCTCAACACTAATAATCATAGGAAACTTAGAATTACTTTGGCTCTCCTTGATATGTAAATGTGAAGTGGATATATCACCTATATGAATGTTTTTACAGTAGGATGGCTTGCTAGGTTCTCATTTGTTTTCAAATTGATATGCCAGTTGCTTCCATAATACTACATTTTCCTTTTGATTTGTATGGCTACTTCATTTATATTCTTTGCATCTACTCCCAAGAGCCCTATTATACAATGAGTAGAGCATCAGGAGTATATAGATTAAATGCTGCTGGAAAATGAGCATGTGGGATTTTTTTTTTTTTTTTTTTTTTGAGAACAGTGATAATTTAATTTCAGGCAAAGTTTCATTTCCTGTTCATGCCATATAGAAGAATTAAGTGTTTTCATGCTCCATCACTCCTTTTTTTTATTAACTTTCTATTTAGAGTAGTTTTTTTGGAAAACATTTTATCTTAATAAGAATAACCTGTCAAGCAAGAAAGCCAGCAGACTTCATATCACACTTTCTATATGGGAGTTTATCTTTTTGCTGCCACTACTGCATTCCACACTGCTCTGATGCTGGGAAATGGATTGTTTTTAATGGTTGATTTTTGACTGAAAAAGGCAGAGGGGGCACCAGTGGCCTGTCACAGGATGATGGGATTAGAACCAAATGAATAGACACACAACAGGTTAAAGAGCTTTTGGGAGAAATGTGTTCTACACTTGCACCTCTGATCAGCATTAGCATGCTCTGTCTGTTACAAAGACTCTTTAAAATGCCGTTTGCATTGATGATGGTATAATCGACATGGCTCCCCAAGGAGCCGTAGAGATTGTAGGAAGCTCAGATCTCAGGAAAAGTCATCTGTTCTTGGGACTCTTATATAGTCTGAGGTCTTGTTGGTAGCAGGACTTGAATTACTGTATGCTATCATTCCAATAATAAAGGGCCATCAGTATTATGGCTCTTCTCAAGTTCCCAGCAGTGTTTTTGTTAAATATAATTGAACATTTACTTGCTAATTAGCATTAATGCTTCATTCTATTGGGTAATTGACTGCATAGTTTTGTTTTGAATGGCTTTTCTGGAAGATATAGTGTAATAAACTTTTACACTGAAATTAATAACTTAAGGCTTCATTATTTCAGCAGTAAAAGTAGTAGAATGTGTGATGAAAATTCTGTATTTACTTTCTAGAGCTCTGAAGGCTAGGTAGTAAGGCAAGTGTACAAATGAGTGCCCAATAACTACAGACATAAGTAACTTAAAATGCAAAAAGGTATTTGGGAAGGAGTTTATAGTGATAAGACAGCTCTTGGGACCTGTGCATTTTCAGAAGCTATGAGAAGATTTTGCATATAAGAGTGTGATTAGAAGGTGTATTATTGAAACTTTGTTGCTAAGTGCAGCAGGAGATAAAAATGATTTGCTTGTAAAAGTTAATACCTGATGCTATATCAGTAAGCATTTATTTTTTGAGCTTGTGTATGTTGTATGCAGAAGATAGCTGAGGTTGCTTACCTAGAAACTGAATACATGATTTGTGTGTCCATATATGTGTTCAGTGAAATAATCATTGTAATGAAAACAGTAGCAGAAAAAGAGAGGTGCTGACTTAATAAATCCTTAGAGTGTGATTACTTGTCTTTGGAAACAAAAGCTTTCATTTGACTTCAGTAAAAGATATTGAATGAAATTTTGGTCTGACACTTAAGTGCAAATTTGCAGTAATTTCACTGAAGGCTTAGCTTAATCCTACAGTGAATCAGCACTAAAAACTAAATTAGATTTTGTCAGTGCAGATTTATTCTTTTAACCTATAATTTTAGTGAAGTCCATTGCTCTGAAAGGAGGTACTGTATGTTAAGCTATTCGAGGTAAATATTGAGCATACTAACAGTGAATGATACTGCATGCTTATTTTATGCAAAGGTTGAAATGCAGTTACTGAGCAGTGTTAAAATTACTTTTAAAATTTTCAGCTTTTCTTATTGGTAAAAGAGGTTTGAAAAACAGTTACTAATTATGTTTAGAAAACATTTGTCTTAAGTGTGCTTAAGACATAAACCAACCACTTTACACATCAAATTGTGGAAGGGGCGGGGGGGGAACCTTTAAGTGAAGTTTTGTCTATGCAAGTTTGCTTCTGAATTTGTCTTGAATTCCAAGTATTTTATGCTAATACTATCGGGTAATGAATTATTGAGGCATAGAAGTAGCTGTAGAGGATACACAGTGGAGATTGACTCGATTTTTTTTTCCTTGAAAGTGTAAATGTATGAGGAAGTAGAAAGACAACATTAGAGGAATGAGGAAAGAAAAGTGGCCAAATTTGGACTGACTTGTATTAAGGTGGATGTAGTTTAAGACACAAAGGACATGACAAATTCACTCTTACAGGCTTCTTTAACAATAAAAAGGAAAACACTAGTGCCTTTTTACAGTTCTAATAGCAACTGATGCAGCATTAGGAAAGAAAATTGCGTACAGAGGCATAATGTAATGAGTTCAAGCATTTCACAAAGATTGCATCATCACATACATCTGACGCAGCACCAGGCAGATGGCAGAGTTAAGCCACCTCATTATCAATTGCCCTTACTTTTTCTTTTATACAAGTTTGCACTGTAGAATTATTCGTCTTCAATTTAATTTTATGTTATTTCCCATCAGAGGGAAGACATCTACAGAAACAGCATGGTGTATAGAGCAGTTTAAAGTTGGTGCTTCCTATATAAGTAGTTATTTCTCATTTAAATACTTTTGAACCAATTTATGCCAGCATAGGTTAAGAGCCATACTTGAAACTGGAAGGTTTGATTCTTCTTGTTTGTACTTAAAAACATACAGATGCTAAAAAGGATACCTGCATATAACCTGTAATCTTTGAACTTCTGAATTACACAATAAATGCGGATGGACACAGTGACCCAATGCAATGCGCATCCTTCATGGTTTTGTTCAAGTAATTGCTGACATTTGCAATTGTGATTCTCTTCTGTCATCTTTCCCTGCATTTTCAAGTTGCTTATGCTGAAAAGAATGACCCTTAGGTCACTATTAATCCCAAAATATTTACCAACTATAGAATCTTTGTACCCTGATCAAATTCTAACTCTGGTAATTTCATTCCACTTGCCTTAGGTATCCATATAATTTCCTGGGCTGATATTTTTTCATGTCTCTTCTTGTTGCCAGTTGAACAGCTGCTGTATTCCACCCTAGCTGAAGAATGTATTTCAGTAGGGGATGAAGTGTTCCTGACACTTCTTACAGAAATTTGAAAGGTTATAAGTACCTGCAGGAATTTTTACAACTCCTCTTCTGTAAATGCCTAGGAAATTATTATTCAAAGTTTAGCCTTCTTCCAAGGGGGGTGGGGTGGGTGGGAATTCAGTCATATCACTGGTACATCTTAAGCATAGAAATTGCTTACCAGTTTACATTGCACGAAACATTCTGATGTTATTGAAGTTAGTCTTCAGTATCCCTGCATGCTGCTAGAAGGGGGGGCGGGGAACAACCCACAACCCCCCCTTTTTCCTATCTTTATGCCACATTGGACAGAAATTATCTTTCTTCTTTTTGTTTTCTTTGTATGGACAACTGTTTAAAATTATAGGTAATCCTCAGTAATCTTGTCATAGGAACTGCTATGTATTTGTTTTTATCAAATTATGAGATGTCTGTCACTTAAAAAAACCCAACAAACAAGAAACCCCCAAAAAAACCCAAACAAAACCAAGAACCAACAAACAAAAAATACCACCCCCCCTAAAAAAACCCCAACAATCCAAAAAAACCCTTTTCCTGGCCCTCAACCAGCCAGTCAAATGGTTTCACTGCTGCTGTAGCTTTGTGCTATTGACATCAAGGGATAACCTCGTTTGTTATGCTGTACCGGTTCTGTATTTGTTTTCTCCAGGAAAGAGGAAATTCTGAAGATATTTAAGTATTTTCAGACTTGCCCTTTGTAACAGTTTGATGACAATGGCCAAGGATATTTTCTCCAGGATGGGACATAAATGTGAAGTAGGAATTTTGGGTTTCTCAAAGAACACTATGATAAAATATGTTAAAGGTGTAAGAGGTGTTAAATGCAGAACTGCTTGCTTGGAGAGCCTTCAGAGACTTCTGCTGAACCTTATGGGTCGTTTTTGTCCACAGGTACTTGGGAAAAGCTTGGATTAATTGTTTACCCTAACAACATGAGTTTTTAGTGTAATATGTGGTTCATCTGGTAAGTGTGGTCCATTTAATTTTCTCAGACAAAACTAGAGGATATAGCTTACTGTTGTTGCAAGAAAAGGAAGGTTTATATTAAAAAGAAGGTTAAAGACAACCACCTCAAGAATCACAGATATGTTTTTTGATCCAAACTCCATGTTCCGTGTAAGGAGCGGAGAATGAACTCTCAAATTCCAGCCTATTACTTATCAGGATGGGAAGTTGTCATGTACTTGAGTGAGTAAGGCAGTCGTCTTCTCAGTCAGCAAGGATTGGAGCTCCCAGCTGGACAGCTTACAGAATCACTTTAGCTGAAGTGATTTGATATTACAGACAAATGTGAGAAAATATTTGTTGTTCCTTTACTGTGGCTACTGTTCCACACCTTATCAGAGAGGAATTCTTTATTCTTTCCTGCTAGGGTCTAATTTCCTTTACACTCTTCCCCACTCTCACCAAGCACAAGCCTATGCAAGTTGCTTTTCAATTGCTTTGCAGGGACAGGAGAGGAAAAATTAATTCCTTTGGTGTTTTCCTTTTTTTTTGTGTGTGTGTGTGTTTTTTGAGGGTTTGTATTTGTTTGTTTATTTAGGTAGCTGCAGGCCAACCTCGATCTAGATATGACAAGTTTGTTTGCCTCTGCCCTTGCTGCAAAAGTGAGAGTAGGGTTTCGTTGGCCTTGATGGTTACCCTTTCAGTAACTCAAGGCTGCTGCTGTTTTCTCTGGATTGATACTAGATATCCTGGACTATGACTGTCAGGTGAAAAAAAGTTTAAATGACTGGGGTTTTTTTAGTAGTATTTGTCCTTGAATTTTCCTTTCTAATTAATTTAATTAATTACTGTCTTGAACAAACATTAAGTAGCACTGGTAGCTCTTGTGTACAGAGGAGCTGGAGGGACATACAGGATTTGCCAGATAGTGGCTTTGATAGAAAATATTTCCCTCCATTTGAAGGGCAATAAGCATGTAAGGCCTCTTCATGATGTGAAAATGACTTGTAAGTTCAGCACCTCAGCTGTTTTCCGTTCCAGATCTACAGACAGGGGTATGTGCTCAATGCCTGAATGCAAAACCAGGAACTTATGTTTGTCAGCTTTGATGCTGACTCAGGGCAGCTGTATGGCTTCATTTAACTTTGGCTTCTTACCTGACCCTTCTCTCCTGCTCCACCTCACCTCTGTTATCTTCAGTGACAGTTCTAGGCTTTTCAAAAATCTCAAATTCACATTGTAATGATGGAGGCGTCACAACTGGATTATGACCAAAGGTCACTTGTGACAACCTCTTCAAAAAGAAGGCAGGCAGGACATGTATGACACCTCCTTCCTATGTACGTACAAAGTGGTGATAACATGTTGCATCACCTAACAGATAGTTCTGCTCCAGCAATAAACTGCTGCTATTTCTGAAATCTGTGATGGAGCTCAGAGGTGTCAAATACTGTACTGCTGGACAGTACTGCAGTCCATATAGGTGCCAGAAGTATGTGGCATGTATTGAAAGCTGTACCATGCTTTGGTGATATCTAAGAAGAGTAGCTGCTTTTCATAGAACTGCAGTTGCCTACACGCTGACCTAAAATCAACAGCAATTTTCTGAATGCTTTCTATAAAATTAACTTCGGCACCTGGTGGCTGTTTCTGTCTCTGTGTCAGGATTATTATTATAGTTGCATGACAGGAATGTTGCTTCTCAGGAAGACAAACAAATCTGCTGTGCTACACTGGTAGATGAGCCTGGATAAAAGAAAAGTGCGCCTGGATTCTTCCTTGAAACTTCATTTTCCTTTTTAGCTTGCATAACCAGGAATGCAAGGAACAGGGTACTACGAAGCCCTGTGGTGAGAGTGCAGCTGTCTTGACACTGGGATACATGACAATCCAGACAGAGAGAGAGCATCCTTTGTTGCCAAGTTGCTAATTATTCAAAGAAAAGATTAAAGCTGAGCATGGCTTTCCCAGATGATTTCATATTATGGTCTGAATTAAAAATGCATTAAATAGAAATGCTGATGTGGTAGAAAGGATCTTTGTCAGTACAAGGCTACAAGATTGTCATGGTATTTAGATTAATAAAGTCCAGGAGAACAGGTAGAACAGTTGCAAGAAAATACACTGTAGCAAAGCAAATGTACTCATGACGATCACCTGTGCTGTGTTGTAGAATGAATGGCTTATTGCTGATAAGCTTCCCCTTTCTTGGAAGGTGTAGTAGGCTTTTACCTCTAATCATCACTACATCACTTCTGGGCCTTGTTACAAATTATGCAGGTTGCCTAGAAATTGTTTCTATAAGTGTCCTAATAGTATAGCTTTTTTCCCTGAATTTTACATGTTCCAGTTTTCTTCTTTTATGTAGCGAGAGCTGATGTATCTCGAAGACAGTGTGTTTTTCTGTAAGAAAACAGGAGTAATGTAGCAGTATTATAACATAATGTTGTATTGTTATAATGTGTAGATTGTCCTACTCGACACAGCACTGGTGTAGCCCCACCTTAAGTACTGTGCAGTTTTGGTTGCCTAGGTATAAGGACATCAAACTGTTTGAGCGTGTCCAGAGGAGGGTGACAAAGATGGTGAAAGGTCTTGAGGGCAAAACTTAGGAGGAGCAGCTGAGGTTACTTGGCTTCTTTAGCTTGGGGAAGAGAAGGCTGATGGGTGACCTCATCGCAGTCTACAACTGCCTCGAGGGGGTCAGCAGAGGGGGAGGTACTGATCTCATCTTTCTGTTGAACTGGACGTGTGGAAATGGAATGAAGCTGCACCAGGGAAAGTTCCAATTGGACATTAGGAAAAGGCTCTTCACTGAGAGAGTGGTCAGTCACTGGAACAGTCTCCCAGGGGAAGTGGTCACAGCACCAAGCCTGTCAGAGTTCAAGGAGCATCTGGATGATGCTCTTACTCATATAATTTAGTTTTAGGTAGTTCTTCAAGGAGCAGGGAGCTGGACTTGATGATTCTTATGGGTGTCTTGAAGCTTGAGAGGTTCTGTGGTCATACAGAAAGACAACTGAAAGAAGTGGTGGTATAACAAGGAATGGCGATACCTATCTGAACTTCAAACCAGTTAAGTTATACAACTGTCAACACAAGAAGAGGTTCTCATTCCATAACTACCTCTCTTGTCTATATCCAGCTTCAGCAAGGTCCAGTAGTCCAGGCTGTCCTTTCTACAAGAGGTCATTGCCCCTGCTTAGACAGCTGCTCTCCATTAATTTCCTTAAACAGCTTGTGAAATCAATTTTGATTTCTTGACCAAGCCACCCAAAGGGGTCTGCTTTAATCACTGGGTGATTTCAAAGATGTTTATCAGAAGCCATGCAATGACTGGATCTTCTGGCAGCCTCGCAAAGGTATGACTGAAGGATGTACATTTTTCAGTGGTCTTCCCATCTACCTGCAGGTTAGCAATCTCCATTCATAGGCTTTTGATATGGTCATTCTACAGAAATTTTGAGCTGCTTCTTATTCATTGTGCTGTGACACTTATAGCTATTTTATGACAATCCTCTGATAACATGCATAATGTTCTATGCCTTTTAAAGATTAAGCACCCTTTTAAAATCTTTACCTGTTCAGATTTCTCTGTTTAGACACACACACAGACTTTTCTCTGAAGGACAGAGTAACTGCTAACAGCTGGTATTAATGCATTTATTCCTTTCGCTTTGTGTTGGGGTTTACCTATGATGCTCATCTAGCACATCCTTTTCCCAAATAAAGGGAAAGGATGGCATACTCAGTTGTTAGTCTCTTTATTCTACTTCTGGAAATTGTGGTATGAAGGGAACACATGATACTCTTTGATATCTTCTGCACTGTTTTGCAGTCCTTATGAGCCTGCAGCTAGTCTCATTGTGCCTGAGTAATAAGGAGAAAACCCTACCGGCTTAGCCTGCTTTTCCAAAACAATAATGTTCTGATTCTTTTGGTGAAGGGTGTGAACAGAGATCTATCAATATAACCTCTTACCTCTAGTGGGCAAATTCCTGCTCTACTTTCACACTGTAGGGCCAACACAAGTCCTAATCTTTTCATATTTAGATCCTGATATTCAGAATCAAGACGATCAGTTGTATACTACATCACAAATCTACCAAATAGAACTTAAAATGAAATACTCTGGGTATGCAGGCATTGTTCCATTATTTCTAAATGTTCTGCTTTTCCTTTCTGTCCTCAGCCAGTCCCTTGTCCTTAAAAACTGAAGAACTCCTAGTACTTGGAGTATGACCATGAAGAGAGAGTATTGTCCATGTTAACATATGTTATTCAATATATATAGATACTTTACATTAAAGAATTCTGAATGATTGGTGGTATACTTGGGATCTAACTAAAATCCCTCCAAAAAGACCCTGATAGCTACATAGGTAGTTTTAATATATGGTGATTTACGTGATCATCAGTATTGTTAAGTCATGTAATAACAATGGAAGTTTTTATTTGGCTTCCTAGAACATGACAAATCATGGGCTGCTTTTCATTCTAACATCTAACACGTGATATTAGTAAGACCTAGTGATGCTTTTACTGATGGGATACGGTATTTCCTTAGTGTCTCTTCTGGGTCTTATTAGGAGATGGGTGTGAAATTCTTTGATGGAAATACTTTTAAGGATTTTTTTTTTTTTTCTTTTTTCCCTCGGAACTTGAGCTGAGCAGGAGGATCGATACATTTCAAGAAAAACTGTGGTGATCAGAAGCCTTGGATGTGAAGGGGAAGAGACAGCTGGTTACCTGGGAGGAAGGGTGACTTGATTTCTTGGGTGTTCCGGAACCCCCTATATTTTGTAGTCTGAGATACAGGGAGCAGGTGATCTTAGGGAGAGAGACAGGCCAAGCACACTAATGCTGAGGGAAAATGAAAGCGATTCTCAAGGAGAGGAGTGTGATATCTTCTCTCGGGACTGCAAGGTTCATAAATCTGTGTCGTACACCCTTTGTGAATAAGGCCACACAAGCCTTTCACAGATTTGATGTTCATGGAAATGCTTTACCAGCTGTAATTAACTGTAGTCCTTGATCTCTGTCCCTTATTTCCATCTATGGCTTTTGCGAAAAGAGCAAAGGTCCTTGATATTCCGAAAAAAAACTAGAAAGAGGGCTGTGCGATGGGTTCAGGGGTGGGATATGTGTGTGGAGGATTTTTGCTTCCTTTCTGGCAAAGCAAGACAATTAGAAGAAATTAGTTTGCTGCTTATGCATTATTATGTAAAATAGATATACAGAAAATATTTGGATACTAGCTAGTGTGAAAGCACTACTGACTGAAGGTGGTGCTTTTGTCACAGTATTAATTATTGTGTCTTCTGTGTCTCATCCTGTGCTTCTGTTGTTCCTGGATATTTTATAGAGACTTTTTCTGATGAAGACCAGGAAATAAAACAATAGTTTAAGTTGCTGTAATAGTTACATGTTATGCAGATTTCAATGATTGACCAGAACTTGTTAGCTCTAGTTTATAGAAGGAAGCATGAATGCGTGATAGCTGCTAACTAGAGGCTGCGCTGGGAGAGTATAGCTGATGTACACAGAAAATTTGAGGCTTCTCTTTTCTGTTAGATACTCACAATCCATCTGGAGAAGGTGTTCCCTTTGAACATAGGCAGAATCATCTGTTCTTGAAGACTACAAGGAAAACCAGGCCCCAGGTAATACTTGGGCATGAGCAGAAGTATTTCAATCCAACCTATTTACAAACTCTTGCATACTTTGCCCTCTTTACTAGAAAACGCACTACTAAAGTTTGCTTCCCTTCTCCTCATGGTAACTTGCTTACCATTGAAAACTTCTAGCATCCAGAAGAAGGATGAACTTGTAAAAGGCACGGGGATCACAATTCAGAGATCTTTTATTATTTTTCCTTTTCAGTCAACTCCATTCCCTTATCCCCAAAAGTTTCTTGCCCCTTGTAATTTCCTTAGTCCCTCTGAACATCTTGTCACCTCCCCAGTAAAAAAAGAAAAGTAATAATGGTTTACTTAGTGATCAAACAAAGTGTCATGACTTATGGAGTTTTTGACAGTTTGGTCCATCTGCTATTATTTCTGTGGGATGGGTTTTCTGCCCACCACTTCATTCCATTATTTGTGCATCTTTGTTTATGATCAGGCATTTGTTCTGGATCTCTGCAACTGCTAGTAGCAATCATTCAGTGCTTCTGTATTCACCTTATTTCTGCTTCCTCACAAGCTAATTGCTACACTAAATCCTGGGGATTCTACCTGAGGGGTACCCCCTCAAAGAGATACGGAAAGAAATATCCACAGATATCGGGTTTTAGATTCAATGAAGTGTTAGATCCAATGATAGTTGCTAAGATTTTAATACTAATATAACCCCTTAATAGCCAAAAAAGAAATTACTTCTAGAACTTCAGTACTTTAGAAAAGCCAGCAAAGTCTGCTGCTTTGAGCTGTGGGTGATGTCTGGGAAGGAGAGCAATAAGTTAGTCTTCCTTCAGCCAGAAATGAAGCACTATAAATGACTGATAATAATACAGAGCTCACTTAGTAACTTCTTAAGGTCACTTCTTGCAACCTGCTTTCATGTTGGTGACTTCTCTTGGTACTGTCACTGCTCAGTCTGTGGTTTTCTGCTTTAAGAAGGGCTGCTATTCAGCTCGTAAGACTCCTTTTCCTATTGCTTTCAAAGGTAGATCTTCCCTGTGTTTATTTCTAGACCAGCCGTGGGTTTTAAGATGTGACCTTGAAAAAAGGGCTCAGCATCACCATTTATTTGAGCTAGAGCTTTGTTTGTTCAGCAAGTCCTGTCTTCATGTTCTTGTTAGTGTTTATTTCTCTGTTTGCAAATAAGCAAGCTATCAGAATAAGTGTAATATAGGATGAGATCCACTGAGTCTTCACTTAGCTTTTTGCTACTTTCTTGCTGGCCACTAGCTGGCAGGCCAGTGTATCCAGAAAAAATTGCCCCAGTTTAAATTCACCAGATTAAACCAGTGCAAATTTTCTGCAAAAGCTAGATTTGCAACTCTTTATCCCTCCTTAAAGTGGCTTAACCTAAACTGGTTAAAACTTTATGCTGAAATACACTTGCACTTGCACTGTTTTTTAAAAAATCATATTGTCCATGCTACACTTGGGTCATTGGTCTATGGTACTGGATGGACTGCTGAGCAAATTCAGCAGGATGATTTCAGTGTTTCAGGTAAACTACTGAAATCTCTAATGGTTGTTTGGAAGTTTAAAAATCAGAGCGAAAAAGGAACTGGAAAATAGACCCAGTGAAATGTCGCTTTGTCCCATAATTCTTGACTTCAGAAGATGATGTGTAATGTGCTTGTGAATTGTTGCTATGTGGTAGTGACTATAAATTCTCTTCAGAATGGTAAGATTTGCACATTTCTAAATTTTTCAAAAAAGCCTGCTTGCTGAAGGCCCTACATAGCATAAGACATTCCACTTTGTTTGAATGTACATTCTATGTACGGTGCATGGCCCCTGATGAAGATGCTTTCATTTATTTGCCAAGCCTCTGGATTTTTAATGCAGTAGCTAAATATGTTGTTGTGGGTTGATTGACCTTTCTTCTTCAAGAGGAGAAATACAGAAAATACAATGCTCTGGGAAGTTACTGTACTATTGTATGTCTAGAAACACCAGCTGTTGGTTTGGTGTTGCTTCAGACGGTTGGAAATTGCTGGACACTTTACCAGTGTACTTGCTTACCTTCATGTGGTGGGATCCTGTTAAATGCAGTTCGTTTACTTTTGAAAATCTGACATTTGTGGTACCTAGTTTGTAGAGGATATTGGCATCCCTGTAATGTTTGTTTTTCTTGAGCGCTAGTATATGCTCTGAGCCATGACTTAATGTAGCTCTTTGTCTTAAAGAATAGAATTGCCCCTGTCAAGGGCTTTTTCTCCAGCTTGCTTGGTCCCTGAAGCAGAAAAGTGTTCAGCATTTAACTATTCCTTATGTATGATGTGTGTAGAATTGACCATTTTCGCTCCTATGTACCTCCTACTAAGTTGCACACTGGTCATCTCTTTGCCAACTTTTTCTGCAGTGTGTTACTGAGAAAAGTGTAATGGTAAAAAGATTTTTTCCCAAACTTACATTCACTTGAAGTAAACAGAGCATATATGAAGCAAACCTCTGGTGCTTTTCCCTCCTTCTTAATAATACTATGCAGAATTGGTGTTCACTGTGGGTGCACTGGGATATAGGTTTTTGTCTGTAGAGGCAGGCATACTGATAGTTTTTGTAAAAATCATTTCACTGTCAGTCCAAGATAAAAGCAGTAATAAAAAAAAAACCTCTTTCCTTTCTGAAAGTCAGTGTGGACCCAGTCAATTTTATGATAATCTTGTCTGCCGTGTATGAGAATCCTGGTGGATATGTTCTTAGCTTCTGCTTTATTACCAAAATATGAGGAGGGAAAGTAAAACTATGAAAAAATTAAAAGGCAAGAGCATATCGTAATCTTCTAGGGCTATAAGAAAATGATAAGAGCTGGAGCATGAATACATTGAAGAATTCACTGAAAATGTAATAACTTTTATCATGTCTACTTAATCGCTTTGTGCCACAGCACATAGCCCTTAACTTTTACTCTGCTTGTGAACTGTAGATTAATGTTCTGAGTCAAAATATTGAGACGGGGGGGTGGGAAAAGGGGCTGAATTTGTATGGAAAACATAACCTATTTCATACTTCTTGTTCTTCGGTTTCAGGCTGTTGTCTGACGGAGTTGTGGTTCCCCGGGGCTGTAGGTGGCAATCTTGTGCTGTACTGGAGAAGGAATTTCTAACCCTTCCCAACTACAGGTGGGAACGCGTGGGTTAGGGGGAAGAGACAGGGGATGGCAGCACATGCAACGAGAATTTATTTCTTGATTTTTTCGCTTCTGTTCTTCAGTTTTTTAAAAGTTGCTTTCCTCTGTTTCCTTATAACTTCTTAATCCCCCGGACTCAGAATAGCAATTAGCTTGTGACGAAGCAAGGCAATAGCTGCGCAGCAGTTAAAGCAGTGCTTCTTAGTGAGCCCAAGAAAGCAAAGCTGCAGCAGTGATGCTCTGTTCCTGCCTGAGCACCTAAACCCTGCAATAGCTTGTCAGGGCTTCAGTGGGATCACTGAAAGACTCCTGTTTTGCCCACCTGCCATCACGGAGCATGGCTCTGATGTTCAAGAAAGTTAGAAACCATTTTGGCACAATACAAAAAACTTTTCTAACGGTCTTGCCAGATACATAAATGGATCCATAGGAAGATGCTTGAGGAGTAAGTGGGCCATCCCAGTTCATGGTTTATATGAGTATTTGTCTTCCAGCCCTTATCAGCAGGACCTAAAATAGTAAAGGTCTGGAATTTACAGTATACTTAAGAAAATGTAATAATTTTCTGGATGAAGCTGAGAAAAGAGAAGCTTTCAGTGGCCTGATATTTTAACACTGCATGCACGAGTTATTTCCTGCCTGTGTTACTTTATAATGAGATAGACTTTGCCTTTCCTAAACTACTGAAGTTGTGTAAGTAATTTCTTTTTCTTGATAGTAAGGGGTTACACTAGTATTAGAATGTTATCAACTATGATTTGATCTAAGGCTTTGTTGCATCTAAAACTTGATTATCTGTGGATAATTTGTCTTTCCCAATCACTTTGAGGGGGAGCGTGGGTGTGGTGAGGGTGATGGTGACAACCCCTCAAGACCCCCAAAATCTGTCTTTTAAATTCAAGCTCTGCAAGACGCGTGTTTGCTTCAAGCTGCATATTTGAGCGGAACACTAAATACGCCAGGGGACTTGGGGAGAGAAAGCCCATGACTGGAAACTCCAGAACATAACTCCATTCAGTTTAGTACAGGAAATTCAATTTGTGTAGCTTTAGGGAAAAGAGTGAGCTGAGAGCTCAGATTAAGGAAACCAGTCTTGCCTTGAGGTAAATCATACAGTAAAATATTATCAGCTCTGCCCTCATATCAGTATTTCACTTAAAGAATTTAAAAATCTGAATCGTATAAGCATGGGCCTGACTTCATTTTTGAGATAAAGCACAGGTGTGATTCTGGAATAAAATCAGCATCTAATAATTTGATCACTTGCACTATTAATCTTCAGTTGAACTAGGCAAAGCAAAGGGAATCTGACAGAACCTGACAGCATGGATCTGCAGTGGTTTAAGCCAATTTTGATTTTTGCGTGGTTGCAGGTCCACTTTCCCTGCCAAATGTTCCTTTTGGCTTTGATGTGCATATCACCTTAGGGTGAGCTGGATTAAGTGATCTAGATCAAGGCTTTCAGTTTTCTCCCTAGTTGAAACTAGATCAGTTTTCAGCTGATCAGCTCCCTGAGCTGCTTGTTGCCCAGTAACACAAATGTCACTCCTATTGAGAGTGGAAGAGTTGAGCAGTTCTGTTAAATGGACTGTTAGGGAAATGCATCCTACTCTTTCCTGTCAGGCATTAGAGCAACACAAGTGATAACCTGTGGTTACTTTTTAAACTTATAGATAACCCCTTGAATGAAAGTATGAAAAGATTTGATGTAATAACAAAGATCTGCAGCGTACTGAACTCTGAGCCAGAGAGACTGGCTCGCTGGAAAGGAGGAAGGAAAGCTGCATGATGCAGTATTATTCTTGTTCAGAATTTCCCTCAGGCTGACATCATTCATTCCTGTGGTTGTTGTTTTTTTCCTTGACTAGCCACAGATTCAGATCTCACCCTAATCTAGCCTTTAGTGAAAGTTAGATGGCAGCTCTCCACATGAAGAGAAATCAGACCCAGTTTTAAAGCTCCATGGGAGATGAAGGCGGGAGGCTTTTCTTACCCTAAGGCAGACAGAAGTGCTGCTGACTAAAAGCTTTTTTGGAAGCTATGCAATGAATTATTCCAATGCACAGCTCAATTGAAGGGAAAAAGATCTAACAAGCCCAACTAGGTAATTTTTCATTAAAGTGTTAGTGAAGCTTGACATTCTTAATCTCGTTCCTCTTCCGCAACAGAATTTACACTTCTGGCATAAACTGTGTTCTAGAGGAGGGCTCAACAGGCAAGTCCGAATAAATCTTTAAGAAACTTGCTTTTCTAGAGGACCATATCTGCAGTCATCTCTGTATGAACTTAGTTTTCCCCTCATAGGAAATGAGAAAAAAAAATAAAATTGAGATGTGAAGTCAGGCTTTACTTTGTGTGGTACGTCAGTCAGTTTGTGCTACGATAAGCAATGTAAAGCTGAAACAGTCCCTGGGTTTTTCTTAACAGCTGTTCTTTACTAAATAGTGTTGATTTTTTTTTTTTTTCCTTTTTCTTGTCATGGAATGCTTCTGTGCGTCTTCAAAAGATATTTTGTGTAAAAATGCTTTCACCGGAACATATAGATGATTACTTTTGTCTTATTTCGTTCATTGTCTCTGAATGATGAAAACAGCATTTTGCCTTGTTATTTAATAAGCACAGAAAAATGAACTTTTCAGTGTGTGGACTAGTACTACCCCTATTGTTCTGTGGCTGGAATGTCTTGCAAAAATGTAAATGGGACAGTCTTCACACATCTCTGAGAAGGAAATACCGTCACACTTCAGACTGGGGAAACTACAGAGCTCCTCTGTGTTTGTAGTTGTGGTTTAACCCCAGCCAACAACTAAGTACCACGCAGCTGCTTGCTCACTCCTCACCAGTGGGATGAGGAGGAGAATCAGAAAAAGATAAAACCTGTGGGTTGAGATGAGAACTGTTCCATCTGGAACAGTCTTGGGCATCTGAGGATGATGCAGAAGCACTAAGAAATTTAGTTGCCCCTGATTGGGATTTGCAAGTCCTGTGTTGGATCTGGGCATAGATATCTTATGGAAGGTCATTGGCAGTATAAATAGGAGAAAATGGAATCTCTTTGTTAAGAAAGGCAGCTGTAAAGCATTGGTAGAAACGTGAATTATGGGTTATCTTACGTATATTGAACACCTTTTACACTTCAAATCTAAAAGCTTGGCAGATCAAGGGCTATATTCTCTTCTTTCTGCTTTGCCTTGTTGGAGAGATGCTATGGCACTTGTTTTTCTTATAAAAAAAATAATTTGAGTGTTTGTGGACTGAAGGGTGGGTTTCCTGTGTCTGTATGCTGTTACAGTACTGCTATTTTCTCTTTCTTATGGTAGGCTAGAAAGCAGATTGTTTCTCTGTAATACATATTGCTTTCAGATGCAAGCTTTCATTTTGCTGGTCACCTGTAAATGAAAGCGCTAACGCTGTGGGAAAGGAGGGGGTTAAGTTCCGAGGTGAGGAAGCAATGTGCCTGCCAACCTTACTGGCCTGGGAGACAAGGATCTGCACTCAGCCTTTTTTCTTTTTAATTAATCCACACTTGTGAGTGAAAGAAGCCACTATGCTTTTTGCTTTACCCATCCTCTCATGGAGAAGAGTTGAATATAATTTCCCTCACCATTGGAAACATGAGTTTATTCGCAGCCACATCGAGTGGCTCAGGATTAAAAGGGCAAATGGGCTTTAAACCGGTCTTTCTGTTAGAGACCAGAAAGCCAAACTAAGAGCTGCTGGGGATAGTTGGTGTGACTGCTGAGGAAGTTGGAAGGAGGTGTGCGAACAGGTAGTCTTCCTTCTGTTTGAAGCAACTTTTAAACTTCAGCAGCTCTGAAAAAAAATATGCTGGAGCCATGTTGTATTTCTGGTTAACATTATTTGGCATATTTGTGTTTAAATCAGAACTTCATGTAACTGGATGTCACTTTTCTTTACAATGTCAATGGATATGATAGGTTTTTAAAACATTTTTCTGATTCTTGGTGATAAAGCTAAGCATGGCAGCTCTCAGGAAGGCGTGTCTGGCTTTTATTTGATTTGTGTTATTTTCATGATTTAAAAAAACCCCACATAATCTAGTAAGTGGTGGAACGTGGCTGTAATGATCAGTTAATGAAAACCATTACATCTCATTTATGCAATCTATTAATTCTTATAAAATACTTTCTAAGCGTCTGAGCTCTTTGGGTTACAAAAATAAAATCACAGTAGAAGATGGTTTTTGTGCAGTTTTTTGTTTTTGTTGTTGTTTTAAATTATCATTTTTGGGAGAACAATAGTTTTACTAAAAACTGCTGCCAGATTTTTCAGAGATGCTGCAAAGAATAGGAGTTAAATGTATCTATTAAAAAATGCTTCTCAGCTTCCTCCTGCATGTTCTGGATTTTATCTTCTGACACTGTGTTGTCTTAGATGTTGAAAATTGTTTCAGCTGTTAAGCAATGAAGAATTTACTAAGGTGATTTACTTCATGAATTATCTATACAGATTATACTCCTATAGCTGAACTTCTGGAAGAATTTGCCTTTGCTTTTTTGATAGTGCTTCAGCTATCGCTGCTTAAGGACTGTCTAATTGCATCTTCTATTTAGCCTGGATTCAAGCTGCATAGTACTACCTGCTTTTTATGAGATGTGTGGCTGACCTTTGGACTGGCCACTTTTGGGGGAAGTGGTTAATGCTTGCTAGTGTAACAATCTAGTAAGACTCTTTGGTTTTGCCCCTAGGACCCAGCTGACATATCCCCATGGTGCTACCATGTCTGTCTTGTGAAGATGTTGACTGTTGGGAGTTAATACCCATTTATCAACCTCTCAATATCCTTTGCAATCCCAAGTTTCTTCTATATTGTTCTCTGCAAACAGCTCCTGCAGAATTCTGTAAATCACATTGCCCAACTTCAGTTATTCTGTGTTCCTGTCTGTTCATACAGCATCAAGTAAAATGGGTTGAAGTTATGTTGTCAGTTAGACAACTGTACAAATGTTAGAAACAAATAAGAAACGTTATGGGGGGCTTCGTTGCAGAAGTTTACTTAATTTTTCACGGCTATAGCACCAGAGATTTTCTTTGCCTTCCTTCTGTGTTTTAGCTCCTATATCTTTGCTCTTCTTTTAGATAGCTCTGTGAAAGTGTTTATAATGGCTGTACCTTCTTATTCTGTTCCTCTGCTTCCTCTACCTAATTTTTGCCCACATTGCTAATGATGTTTTTTAAGTGAAGTATAACCATCTGGATGCAGCCTCTTAACTGCAAGCTTTGAAATGTGTAAAGCCAAGAACATGATAAAGTTTGAATTGAAGTTCAGGCCATGTCTGGGTGACTAAAAGGAGGGAAGAAAAAAAAAAAAAAGGAGACTAAAGGAAATAAGGTTAGGCTTGCGGCAAGGCTATTTATAGGTCTTAAAGAACTCTTACCTCATGTGCCCTGTGTGACTGTGGGCAAGTTTCTCTGGGTTCAAGTTGTTAAGTTCACTCCAACATACGCGCATGAAGTTATAAAACTGCATTTCTTTTCCATTTTTATATAATTGTGGATGCTTTTTCTTTTTATCTTTCCCTGTGGCTTGGGAGAGGGGCCATTTTGCGAGCTTGCCTGAAGAAGTTCTGCTCTCTCCAGGTCCTTGGCCCTGGCCCTGGCCGCCCTTTAGCTGCCTCTCGGTGGGTGTTAAAGTTACACCTTCTGCCAGATGCCTCATGTTTATCCTAAGGTGCTGGAAGACACACTGAGGCTTTTCATAAATAGAAAAGTATGTGGGGGTGGGTGATCTGGGGACACCTAGATAAATCTCATTGCTATTTTGTTATCAAATTTGTGAAAATAACATCTTTAATATCGGATTATTAGAAAGTTCAAATCTTGCACCTTTCGGGAAGCACTGGCAAAAGACGGGGTAAGTGAAAAGCATTGGTAATTGCTGAGAATTATCAACATCTTTTTCATGTCCCAAATAATGTAGGTGAAGACAATTAGACTCTTTAATTAACTTACAGGTCTATTAATTTTGTAGTAAGTTTGATGAAAGCTAAAGATTTATCTTCTAGGTTTTTTTCTCCTAGTTAGGCTTTTCTTTCCCTTGATAATGTCTCGGAAAAAGTGCAGTGTTTGCCTTTATAGTGTTTCTTTGTAAGTTATCAGGTCTTTATAAATTGTCAAAGTGATTTGACAGTAGGTAGCAATTAAAGGCCCCGCAGCCCTCTGACCAAGCCACAAACACACTGAGGTATTTGATGTGATTGAGCAAATCCTTGGTCTCTTCCCTGGGGGCCATTTGTAGAAGAAAGCAGAGGTGATGCAGGTTCTGGTGAAAGAGTTTTGCCACAGCTGTGTGGACAGAGCAATTTGGAACACTTATTTTAAGAAAAAGAAAGTATAATATGAAGTCGTAAAGCAAATCATTAAGGCTGCATCAGGTATCTGAGTAACTGAAGACTTAAATATATGCAATTTTCCAGTTGTCTGAAAGCAAGCAATGAAAAGCTACTTGCTGACTATTGGCACAAAAAGAATAAAATTTGGTTTTGTACTTATTTCTGTGGCAGCTAAGAGAGGACAATAATTTGTGTGTGGAATGACCTATTGGAGCTATACTTGTGCCTGTCTGCTTTAACACCCTCTCTTTTTTTTTAAAAATCAGCTATTTTATTAATTCAGTCTCACCTTTTGAGAGGTTACAGCCTGGTATTTGATGAAGGATCTATGTGAATTTGGAGACAGAATTAAAGGATGACTGTCCTATAATACACTTTATAATTGGATTCAAGAATATGTTGATGATGTGAAAATTACTGAAGACCAACAAGAGTTTTTTGGTTTGGTGGTGTGCTTTTTTTTATTTTTTATTTTTTATTTTCTACTTATATATTTGTAGGTGGTAGAGAAATGCTAATTGAGTTTTTAATAACATTTTCATCCTTGAGGTCTACTGTTTCTGTCTATGTTCAAATTAACAGGCATGTAGACTTAAAATAAGGTTTCCAATAGTCCAACTCACTTTAATGTTACTCTTTAAAACCCCAGTGTCTGCTCCTGGAACACACCTAGGGCATGGTGATCTACCTTTTATTACCAGTTCTTGGGGAGGGGAGTGGGGGTACAGTCAGAGCAAGGTAAAAATATTTCCGTGCTTCAGCATTTGCAGTTAAATATGTAAGCCTGTATTGTTACTCCTGCTGCAGTAACGTTTGACAAAAGCTTTTTGTATTGGGAGACCTTAATATCTAGCACTGTTAAGCAAATGTCAAAATACCTGTGGGTGGAATCTGTTTGTGTAGGTAAATCCGATAGATCCGCTATGACCAGCCAGTACCCAGAGAACTTGAATTCATGGTTGCACTCCATTTTTGCAGGTTTCAAAATGCAGCTGTTAGTGCTCTGCCAGGTTAGGGGGGAAATCTTCAGCCTGAGCTGGTGGAGCAGGACAGGCTCCTGCCTTATGTCCTCTTACTACATCAGTTTGTCTCCTCTGCATACTCTGCTCAAGCTATCTATAGTCCCAGATCCCCCTTCAACAATTGGATGTACCTGGTGCATGTGCTTCCCAAGGAGAAGGTGTTGCTACTCCAGGGGAGCAGTGCAGAGCAGCGCACAGCATGTGGGATGTCAGTGGAACAACTGGATGTTATAACACAGTCTACATGACTGTGGACTGAAAAATGATGAAGTTACTCTTATTTTGAAAATGTAAGACAATTTCTTTTTCCCCCTTGAAGAAGGATACAAATGGCTGAAGGAACTTGGCATGCCAAATTAAGATTTTACTTTTCACCTTAATAGAGGCTAAGTATAGTGATTTCAGGCTGCAGTAGTTGTTTATGCATAAATGAAGAATAGGGTCAGCTTTTATTTTTGGATCAGCATAGGACTGGTCTGGTCAATCACTGGCAATCTCTAGGGAAGACTGCAAGTGTATCAACTGATATGTGACTCAGTCTTCAATGTTTTGTAGCAACTCTTCCCAAAACTCCTCTTAGAATGTGATGACAGATAAAGCAATAGCTTAAATAATTTAAAAAAATTCTTTAAAAATTTATCACTGGCAACATTGCTATTAAGGTATCAGAGGCAAGTTGCACTATAAATGATCTGCGTAAGAAACTGGTGTGTATATATATATATGTTTTTTTTCCTCCCCCCTTGGCAATTTAGCAGAGTACTCTGAGGAAATCTTCACCTTTGACAGCTGACCTCTGGATGCATTGCAAGATAACCTGCAAAGATGAACTGTATTCATTCTATAAATAGACCTGATGGACGTTTGAAGACTTTACATCCCCTTATGCCCTTAATAGGAAGGATGTTGTGGCAGTTGAGGTATCAAGTTATTGGTTTCAGGGCTACTCAGCTGATTATGAAGCCTGAATAATACAGACACTTAGATTATGTGAAATCCTGTTCTGAGACTTGTCTAAAGGGAAGGTGGTATTTCTTCCCTTGTTATAGCCTGAGGGAGTAGAACTGTGCTGTAATGGTGATTTTCAAAAGTACTAGAGCTACTCCAAGGACTAGTGCATTTCCACCACAAAAATAGAAGTGGGGCTTTGTTGTGATCTTTTTTTTTTTTTTAAAATAATATTATTACAGTACAGGAAGCATCTTTGTTTAATGTTAGAAAATTTAACATCACTGACTCTAACAAGTAGTAGGTGGGGAAAGCAAGGAATCGAAATTGGCACAAAGAAGGTACCTAATTTTGAAGTCGTTAAAAACAACAACGGAATTAAGACTAAATGGAAAACAAAAACATTTTGAAACATATCAGACCGAGTATTTGCTTTCATTCTTGGAACCCCCAAGGTGTTTGGGGCAGGAAGGAGGAGTGATCCTTTTATTGTTTCTATTTCCTTCCACAATTTAAACAAGATTTCCAGCTGTTCCAAGGTAAAATGTTTTTTTCTTTTTATCTCTGTTCTTCTTGCTGAGTGTCACTTACATTGAATAAGAGAAGTTCAATGAAAACATAAGGAGAGAAAGACTCTTAGTGTGCATATGTGCATGTACTCAGTGGTAAGGACTCAACTGGGATGTGGCAGTTTTCTGTTCAGTTACTGTTTCTCTTGGGAAGGATGGGCCGTAGTGCTTTCACTTAGATTCCAGCTCTTCAAATATCCCACACTTCCCTTCTTTCCTCAATCAAAATATATAATATATACCATAGATGAAGGTGTGTGCTTGAGTTTCAGCTAATTTATATCAGAGAATTGCTGACTATCTCTAACCAGTACCTGGGGTTAGGACTCTAAAATGGCTTGCACTTGGCCTTACACTTGTTCTTTTAAAGCAATGTTTTTGTTCTTGGTGACAGGAATTGTTCACCTCATGCATTCAGGCACATATATGTTGATTTATATCCAAGTCTCTCACACCTTGTAGCATTGCAGAATTTTCTTATTAGTTATGCTGGTCCCCCCATTGGCGGCATCATCAAGAGTTGTATGTGTGGACTGGGTATATATTACAGACCTTCTTTATAAGACATTGTTTCATGATGCAAAATGAAATAATACTGTATGAGGGATGCTGTATTATTGAGTATACAATATTGAGTATGTGTGGTCACACTAGCGTATGAAAAAGAATAGAAAAAAGCTGTACATAACATTCAGTTTACAGTATTTTTGTTGCATTAAAAAAAAATCTAGAAAGCATGGGCAGCATGGATACACTAGGAGAGTGCAATACATTCATGAAGTTTATGTGTTTTCAGTCGTACAGATACCATAGTGAAGCTTCTCTAGGTAATTAGGGAAAATACTTCATTCTGTTTTAACGTGGCTGTAGTTGAGGTTAGTTAGACATTAAACTGTTGATCTATTAAAGAGTGGCAAAAATGTGTAAATCAATTCAGTTTGCTAAGTAGGGGGAATATTTTTGGTGTCTAAAAGGTCATAACCTCCTAGATGTCCAAAAATCTCTATTAGTAAGATGCTTATATCGGAATTTAGAGGACCTAATATTTTTTAAAAAATGTAAGCAAAATCCTTCTGTTACGTGTGGGCATAGTCATGTGTACTCATCTAAATTGGCCCATAGTTGTCTGAGCAGCTTCAAAACATGATGCAGAATTTTATTCCCATAAATGCTTTTGAAACTGGAGTGTTTAAAGGAGCTCTAAAAATAAAAAACATTGTGAGCTGTATTTGGGATCAGGGAGGGAGGGAGAAGTATGTTGGTAATAACCTGTCTCATAATGATCTAGCAGAATTGTTCTCATCTTGAATTAATTCAAGAGATGGAATTATTTCTGTAACACATACAGTATTTGTATAAAGCTAATGAGAGGGAATGTTGCAATTCTGAAATAACCTAGTATTTTGATGAAATGATAAAATAGTACTGTAAGTCGAGTGACTTGTATAAGAATCAAATGCAATGACTAGCTTAACTAAAAGTAGGTAGAACTTTATAGGTATCACTGATTCCTACTGAGATACCTGATCTTGTTTGGAAATCTCTCCATTATGAAGAGAAGGTGCTGAAAGTTCTAGGAAGCATCAAAGATGTGGTGGGTTTTTGTTTGTTTGTTTTTAATTCCAAGAATATTTTTTTTTGTGGAAAGAACTAACTTCTCTCCCTTTTCATACATACTAAACTGGGAAAAAAAGCCTTTGCTGTGAATTGCAACAGTGGTACATCTAGATGGTTGAGGTCCTCGATCTTTGTTGAGAAAAGACTAACCATTTTGAACACTTTTTCTTGCAATTCTTTAAGTAAACAAATTCTGTTAAATCTGTATGTTTTATTTTTTTCATTGGAGTAGGTTGTTTTGTGTTGTTTCTTAACTCATCTGATTGACGCGTTATTGTTCTGATTTTTTTGGGCGGGGGGTGGAAGGCAGGGTTTTCTTCAAGGTGAAATGGCCTTTTGGTTTGTCTTTTTAGCTGATGGATGTTTGAGGCTGCAAATTAAATTGTCTCAAAGCTAAGTAGAAGTCGGTGGAACAGCTAATTTTGGATGCCATGTTGCTTTTTTCTCTAACGTGAGCTGTAATAAATGGAAATGATTGAGATTGATAGCTCAGTTCATGGTTATTTGAAATGCTTTTTCCCCTTAAAATGTAGGGAACAAGAATAACTTTATCCTTCTGAGAGATTGAAAGCTTCCTTAACGATGCCGTACCATTGATTTTTATTTTTTTTTAAATGTGGCTTTTCTCATTTTGCTGGGGAAAAAAATTCAGAACTTAAGATCGAATCAATTTGAAAACATCTTTTTTTACTACTCTATTGAATTATTTCATATTATCTGATGCTTTACTTACCATCTTGAAAAATGTTGATTTTTACCACGTGGAAATGACATTGGCTGTTTAGCTGCTCACTGACTGACTTGCTGAAGCATCCTTTCTGTTTCCTTGTCAGACATGGGTTTAGTGAAAATATACAAAGATAAAGTGAATTACAAAGAAAATAATTTTCAGACATTACTGACTGGAGGGATAAATTTTCCTTTCAGGAGGCAAGGAGGATAAATGTAAAAGGCACCTCTTGCCTTGTAGCAATGAATAATGATAGAAAATGCCACTGTAAATTTTCAGGGTTTATATCCTGTGGTACTCTGGGAAACCCAGACTCAGGTGGACCTCTTGGAATACTGGCTAGAACTATTTACAACATATCACATTTTAAAACAGTATTTTATACCTGCTTTCCTTATTCCCCAGATGTTACACTTAATCTGGGACTCGTAATAGTTCTCCCAGTTAGGTGTCACATCTGAAAAAGTATGATTTCACCTCTCAGGTAAGCTTTGTGCTGTAGGTAATGCTGGATGCTATATCATTCTGGAGTTTGAGATACTAGTCTGATGACCTGACTTTATTATTTTGGGTGGCATATACCGAATAGCTTTTTTTCTGACTAGATTTGCAGTAAATGACTGAAATGTTTTTCGCTCTAGTTTCGTAAAGCTATATTTGTAACTTGGCTGTGAAAATACCTTCATAGCAAGCAGAGGGAGATTGATTGACCTCAAGGTTTCCATTTGCATACCAAGAGAATCAGTCATTGACCACAGAAATCAAATGCAGAAATAATCAGAAAATAAAGGGGCTGTTGTAATTATACATCCACCTGCTCTACAGGTATAGTTCCAGTAATAGGACTGAGGTTTTGATTCAGCAATAGTTTGATTTTGTATAAGCATTCAAAGCAGAAAAATGGTGATATCCACTGAGTATTATGAATAGGATACTTGTGTGACTATGGGCATTATTAAGGGTCTTAATTTCTAAGTTCTTTAGGCAAAAATCTTACAAAGATGTCAATGGAGGACCCTGCTGTGTGATACTATGTAAACAGTAATGATATGGATACTACAGAGGCTTGGAGTTAGAGCAGAGATTTTTTTTTTTTAATTTTTTTTTTTTTTGGCCAATGACTATGAGCCGATGATAGCCAGGAATTGTTAGAGGATGTTGTAGAGAAAAGAGGAATGAAAGTGCTAATTTCCTCCTGCAGATAATCCATGTTAGAGGGGAACTTAATCAAAGAGTCATTATTTTAATGAAATTCTCATATAAAATGCAGGACACTTGATATAATTTATCTAAATTAATTACTCTCTGCTGCTAAAGGGAAGTTGTATAACAAATTATTTGCTCTGCCTATTCATCCATTCTTTATCAGACCTTTTCCTACTCTGATGCAACATAAGGAGCAGAAGCAGCATTTTCATGGTGCTGAGTGAATTAAATTTGCATTGATCCCAGGCTAACAGATGAGTTACTCACCCAAGACAGCATTCAGTAGTTTTAATAACATAATATTTTTCTGTGCCTAAATTAAAAAGCATTTTACAAGTAAGCAAAACACAGATTCTGGGTTTTTAAATAGTAAAAAACTTAAAAACCCCGACTAACCAGACAGATTTTATTGTTGTGCATAATAAAACCACATAAATCTCAGGTAGCATTTTGCATTCATGTTACAAATAAGAAAACTCCTAACATATTTCGGATTATAAATTGTATTTATACTACAAATTTATCTGTAAAAATAAGATGCATCAGATGAACAGCTTCTGCGTCCAGTTAGAGTAAATGGGAACAAATGCCATAGAAGCAAGATGAATCAGCTTTAAAAATATTGAATTATTGCCATGTTGGACAAGATGTATGAATCCTGAATAGAAGCTGTATCTTAAACTTTATTACACATAAACCTATTGTTTTAAAAGGTTATGGATGATCAACAGAAATAAATAAAAGCTGAATAGCTTAATTTATTTCTGATCTAACTTTAAAGGCTTTAATATTGAACTTTATTCATGGTGTCAGGAGGAGATTGCAACATGGTGCCCTTCTGGGTTTGAGTAGAAGCATATCCAAGTGATTTGGTTTTGGGTTTTGGTTCAGAGTAGTATCCAGTTAGGAGATTCTTTACTCCTGAATCTGCATTCCTACTCCATGCTTGTCCAGAGATAAGGTGAACACAGGCAATACTTATGATTTGAAACTGTGAAGTATTGAAGTCCTCCGTGGGGACAAAACTGGGAGAATGACTACTGTGTTGTGCAGCTCAGACAGAAGTAGCGTGTACTACAGAGCAGCACCTCGAAGGAGTGCCTCTGTGTGATGCTGGCTCTGCACACTGCGCTTGCTCCTGCCCTGACTGCCTGGCCCAGCTGGCTGCGCGGGACAGCGATGCTGTACACCCAGCATGTCTTGATCCAGAGCTGGGATCAGCGGTCTGAATGTTCCCTTTTATGTTTGTGGTTCTCTCAGGAAGATACTGAAGATCACCTTTGGTTGCTGAGCTATAAGGGTATGTAACATTCAAATCAAATTGTCATTACGTACATAGGTGTGTGGGTTTTAGTTCCTGTTGTCTGTTGAATGCTTGCTCACAAACCAGAGCAGGCAGAAGAAATTGTGCGAATGCTCTTCGTCTTGTCTGAGCAAAACGTCTTCATTTTCTTAGTGGGAAGTGACTAGATAAATTTTAGAAAATGACTCAGATATGTATTGAAAAGCATCCACATAATCTGTTCTACTGGTTCTTCAGCTGTTTCGGAGACACAACAGGCATGATTCTTATAATTCAATGAATCTGCTTCTCTCACAGCTGTTACTAAAAACTGACACAGTGTCACAATGCAAGCCTGGTCATAAACCTGGATTCAAGTACGTATCACACAGTGCCCTGCTGCACAGAGAGAAAACTTCCTTTTCAGTGGAGTTTGTTTAATCCAATTGGGGTGCTGTCATAGTATGACTAGTGTATTATAGACGCAAAATCATTCTGAACTAGTGTAAGTGTCTTGACCTGCATCCTTATGTACATAGAACTTCAATGCAGGAAACAGGCGGAGGGTTCAGCATGAGTTTTAAACAGGCCAGAGGTGTCCAGTAAAACAGCCTTCATTTCTTCAGAAAGGTGGGTTTTTAAAACCAACTAATGGAAGTATTTCTACTGTTATCTGCTGAGCTGTTATAATACTTATATGTAGTTAGCAACTTACTTATCCTGGTTATTTTTCCCAGCAATTTTACTTTACCTGGGAAACTTCAAGCAAACTAAAAGATAGTTCCATCTCACCAGTTTTGAATATTTGAGGAGTTCTTGTTAGAAAGTGATATTATTCAGCCTATGTTTGTGAGCAAAACAAAGTTTGCCAGGTTCACATTTCATGAACCCTTGCTTCAGAAAATAGAAAATGACTTTTTCTGTGTGTGTGCCTAGAATGCCCAAAGGTATGCTCTCGGAAACAAGCCATGTCTGCTGAGAATGGGTTTGTGGGCAATGTCAAGTCAGCCTAGTGGTGACCATATTGCTTTGTTAGCGGCCAAACCAGTGAAAACAGAACAGTCTTCAGGGTCTTTGCAATGAATGTGTCTTTACATGCACAAGTGCTCTAAAGGAGACGTTGAACAGTAAACTGTGTTTCTCACGTTTTGTGGAAAGTGTCTGTAGAGTCCACAGCTAAATCCAGTGGGTTTTCTGTCTGATTTAGTGAACAAGGAGGTAGAGAACAGTGAGCTGGAATAGAAAAACTTTGAACAAAGTCAGCCTAATTACTGTTCCAGATTTAAATGTGAGGCTGTCTGGAAGAGTCTGGATAAGCACCTGAACTTTACAGTGCCGATTTGAACTGTTTGAAGTTAGCTTACTGGTAGCTGGAAGTCCAAACCTTATTTTTTTTTTTTTCTTTAACTGTGAGACTCAAAATTTTTTGCATGCAATTGGCTTTGCTTGCCATTTAACCTTGGGAGTAGCAACTTGCTCACTGGCTAAGCCAAACATGCTCTAAATAAGGTGGGGAAGGCAGTTTTAAGCATACAAGTAAAAACAAAGGTCAAACTGACATTGTCAGCTGGAAAAATATGACAAGCACAAATTATACCAGCTTTGTATAGTCAAAGCTTCTAGGCAGACATCGTTAGCAGCTTCCAACCTTTGTGGTTTATATTGGTCATTTTTTTCTTGGCCGCCCCCCCCCCCCCCCCCCCAATTAAAATGGGCATGGCAGCATCCCGAATCACCCTTTGGCTTCTGAGACTTGGTTGGAGCCTAAGATGTGCAGGTGGCTCTGACAGCTGCACTCAGCAATAGATTCTAGTCTTGTGCCCACAGAAACTAGGTTAATCCACTGCTTCTGGCTCTGTGTGGTGCAAGAAACTCTATGAAAGTACAACTGTGCACTGAAATGCTGTTTCACTTTGCACTATTAAAATACATTTTGTGAGATTTTTTTTCTTAGCAATTATTAATGCTAAGTTACCTTTATTTTTGCAGTGATCATTATTTCACAACCTGAGTTTACTGAAATAAATAGTTATGTTTCAGTAAGAGTGGTTTTGGCAAATCGAATCAAAGTACCTCTGCAAATACTTGTAATCATTAGATCAAATGGAACTTTTAGAATTTATTTCTATTAAAAGAAATATGATCACATCAATAAAAACAGCCTTTTATTTGTTCAATTTAGATGGTTTTGTTTCCCTTATGAGGATATTTAAATGCACAACTACTGTGCAATCTAGGCTTCTAGGCAAAGATCTCTTAAGTATTTTTAAAATGTAGATTACAAACAAATATGCAGCTGAATTGAAATGGGAAAATCTTTTAATTATTGCTTTGTCATTAACCTCCAGTAGCATCTTTAGTGTGTCCCTGTGAAGCTAAAAGCACTTGCCGTGTATAACACAGACTATAAACTCATATAATGGTTGGGCCTGTATTGCTTGTTGTCTGGTATGAATGAGAGATGGCTATGATTTCATAGGATATATATTTAATATATGTACTAGAAATCTATCAATTGAAAGTGGGCAGAATCCACACTGAACACAGTAAGCTTTATGACCTGTATACCTGGCTGCAAAACTGTTAAGATTATAAGCTGACAACATCAGAGTGGTCAGCAGTTCCATTCCATGGGGCTTGGATTGTTAAAATCAACTAAACCTCACCATTGATTTATATGGCTTCAACTCACTGCTTGAAAATTTTTTTTGTGAACACCTCTTGCTTTCTGGAAGGTAGACTTCTACTCCTGCCTGTCTGTATACTAGAAATGAATGTTTCATCTGCTGGTACTGCAGATTACATTTTAAATGTGTTCATGTGACTTCATTCTACAGCCAAGCACTGAAAATATTTCATTAATATTTTCCTTGTTCAAATGAAAAGAACTGTAAGTTTGTGTTACTTATGGCCTGAACCTTTTCTTTCAATTATACCGGTTTCCTGCCATGGTAAGGCCAGTCTTGTACTCAGGGAAAGCTATTCCATTGGGTTTTTTCTGGATTTGTAGTGGTAGACAAGGACAATGAGGTTATTAAACACTATTGATGCACATGAAAGAGCTTACATCACCTTTACTATTTTCTTAATTTTGGTGAAAGTATTGATTTGTACTTCCAAAAAGGAAAAGTGCAAGTTCCTTACCTCTAAAAGTAAGGAAAGTGTTTGAGTAAGTTAGGTATCTATTTTGAGGTCTGATGAGTTGGGTAAGTTTGTTTTCATGGAATGTAAATGTAGTTTTGGATTAGAACGCATGAATAACAAAAATGCAGAAATAACAGGCACGTTAATGGGCACTGATTAAACGCAGTAAGACACACATGCATTATTCCTAAGGTATTAACTTTCTGACACAGTTTAAATTGCTGTAAATTAAATCTGCATGAATGGTTTAGACCCCCTGTAGAACGCAATGTTTGGTAATGATAACAAGGTAGAAGGAAACTTAAGTTGAAGGTGAAATCTTAACTGATGAGAGTTGATGAAATTCCTTATCTGTGTTGACAGTGCACATTCCTTGTGTACTTTGGGCCACCCTCATGGGACCAAGCATCATCACAGTAATTAAATCACTCTCCAGAACCTCTGTTTATGAAAATTGAGGCTACAGTCTGTTTGGGTTATGCTTTTCTTTCTGTGTGTATGAGCCTCAGAGGAAAAATAAAGCCCAAACCAAAACACTGAAAGGTGAACAAGGGAATGGAAAAGCAGTGGAGGCAGAAATAGTTCTACATACATATTTAATTTGGGTTTTTTTAATACATACATGTACATATTGCTGGTCTCTATGAACTAGACTTTCTCTACAAATGGGATCTGAGTATTGTGGAGTTTCAGCTAATAAGATGTTCAAGTCCTCTGTGCAAGTGGAGGGAAAATTTAATAGCTATATATGACCTGATGAGACGGAGAACTTGAGCAACTGCTATTTATTGCAAAACAGTGTTCAAAATGTGTGGGTTAAGAGGGTTTTTTTTGGGATGGATCAGCTCAATGACAAGTGCATAATGGGTTTATTGCACTTTGAGCTTTCATATAGGATTAATATATGTATTATTTCTTATTACAAACATGCCTCCTGTCTGTTACGCATGTGGAAGACAAGCAAGCTGATTCAGCAGAAACAAAACCAAGTGAAAACTATAGGGAGCCAAATGTTTAAAGTGTGTTCTGCATTGAGAACTTATCTGATGTGAGGGTTTGAATGTTGTCCTCTTGCATCTGCATTGTATTTTATTCTCACCAATAGAAAAGTCTGTCCCCTTTTTCTGTCATGTCCCTGTGCAAAGAGGAAGTTGATTTCCAACTAGTGTTTTGTTTCTTGTCCATTCAGGTGATTACTCCATCAGGAAGAATTTATTTGAAGTAGTTGAAGATGGTGAACCTCTGGCACTGCTGGTTGATTTGCTTGCAAATTCTTATTAAATTTTTCACTTTGCTCTTTTGCCAGCCTAGCCTCTGTCTGGCAATGGTGTATTCCTATATGGCTAGAAGGTACAGTTCTATTTTCACTTTATAGGAAGTTTTGGTCTTTCGTTTCTTACTAAGTGTGAACAAGACCTGACATCTGTATTTCTTCTGTATCTGTACATTTAATCAAAGGAATAAAATTTGTTTGTCAACATCAAGCTGCTATTACCTATTGTTCGAGGTGGCCCTTGTGCTTACTAGGATGGGAAGATCCTGTTGTCTTTGAAATGAGTGGTTATGAAGCCTGTACTCAAGTCACATGTTGATACTGATTAAGATAATTCTATCAATGCAGTGGGCTGAGGTTCCTCATGTGGCAGATTTTTGCATCTCAAAGATGCAAGAAACCTGCTGTGTGCTCTTAAAGGAAGCCATTATCATTGTGGGCTTCTAAACTTTCCGCCCCCGTTTACTTGATGTCAATTACTTCATGATGTGCTGTGTATGATGTTTGTTTAAGTATAAACTCTTTTGGTATCTTATTTATTTCAGCTGATTAAAAAAAAACTTGCTTCAGTTTTAATCCACATTACAGTAAGATCACTGGGAAAACTGTGGAAGAAATTAGTGTAAATATTTAAAACTCGCATCCTTTTTAAAAATATTTGTATTGACTGTTGCATAATTTTTTTATTTGGTAATAACATCTCGCTACTGGCAACGTTTTCTAAATTCCAGACAAAAAGGTGGCAAGATAGTGTTCTGGAGGCTAAGGAAAAAATTTCTGATGGATTGGATAAATGCTTATAATAAGGAGAGAGGAACAATAACTGTTAATATAGGCAGCAAGAACAAGTGAAAGCAGAGACTGAATTATTTAACACGCACTAGTTCTTTTGCTTTCTCATGCATTAAGCATTGTAACTCACAGTTAATATGTTTGGAGAAGAAAGGTGTGGAGAGAACAACCATTTAAAAAGGCTCCCAAGTGAACATTTGCTTGCTCAGTTGTAAGTGGGCAAAAAATACATGTGGAACTCCTGAAGATGGTAGCTTATGTTGTAATATTGTGCTGAGTTGGATCTGTTCATGGCCATCTTTCGTATCCTCAGAAAATGGTGATCAAAGTTTTGAAAATGGAGTTACATATTTGGGATGCTTAGACTTGATATTTCCAACCCAAGGCACATTAAAGAGAGAGGGTGTACAGCACTAAGTCAGGCTTTGTGCAAGTGTGTCACACCTCTCACTTTTATTGCTTCTGCAGTGGGAACTGTCATGGCTCTCGTGTTTGAAAGCTCTTGTTGCAGTCTGCAGGGACATCAGATTTTCTTAGTCTGTGAAACGCAATTTTGAATGTTACTGACTTTTAAAGGCTATGAATAAAAATGATCAGAATAACCTATGTGACTTACAATATTAAAAAGAAATTTGTATGCTGTATGTGTCTGATATTAGTGATGAGTGTTGTTGATTCTTGAGCAAAGACGTTAGGTAAAGTATTTCCAGTAAAACTATTGCTGAATTTATTTACAGCAGGCGCCATCTATTTCACTGTTTAAGTATGCTTGTTGCATCAAAGCTGCAGTTGCAGAATCATAGAATCCTTTCTGTTGAAAAAGACTTTCTGCCAAAGCAGGGTCAGTGTTGAACATAGACCCAATAGTTAGTCTTATGCAAGTATTGAATGGCTTGGCATTTTTACTGCTTTGGTCAAATATATTGATTTAAGGCATGTTGTAAAGGTTATTTAAAGTTGTTGTTATGGTTATTGAAGGTACATTGAAAAGCCTACTTGCTCCTCTGGCCTTCCAGAATGCCTAAGACATGTTGAATGAGTTTGGAGTTGGAGCATCAGTAGCAGGATGCTAAATATTGCTGTACGGTTTGTGGGTTTTTTGTAGTTGAAAATCATATATCTGCTCTTGCTTAATAATATGTTTTCGAATAATAATGGGGGCTCCATTTTTTTCCCCAACACTGATTGTGAGCTCTGAAAACTGGAAGTGAAGGAATGTAGCATAGAACCTGCTTTAACCCTGTTGCTTTACTGAAGCTCTAGTCTGTACGCACGCAAAGCATCAGACTAAGGTGCAGGAGATGTGGGTGGAACAGACACTGTGCAGGCCTTTCCCTTCTGTCCCATTACAGCAGCAGATGGATGGATGAGGTAATTTACCTATCTGGACTCTAATAATAGCCAGCCACCTCACTGGTCTGGGCTTCAAAAAGCAACTTGCTGCTATGACAACAATCATTTGGTCATTTGAAGGAAAGTACGTGTATAGAGTGTTTATAGAATCTTTATAGCAACCGGGAATACTTTGGATATATATTGTGAATTAAATAATGAAAATGGTGATGTAGAAGTTGTAATCAATTTAAACAGTTATTATACATCTGGTGCTGCTTTCTAGTGTATGGAGAGAGTATTCTAAATAATGGAAGGAATTAACAATTCATGAAAAGCAGCCACTGTGAGCTTCAAAGAAGTCATTAAACACAATCTTTCAGATTTTTGTCATTGCAGAGTTTCAGTATTCGAATCACATAGCTTCAGATGTATGTATGCATAATATTCATGTAGTACTTCTGCTTCTTGCAACTCGATCAACAGATGAAACATAAGTGAGACGGTTTATTTTTTCTATTTAAAACCCTCACATTTTCTTCATATCAGTCTTCTCAACACTTCACATGCTAGAGAAGAACTTGTTATATATTAACTGTTAGAAGAACATACCCACTGGGATTAACAGTTTTTTGGGGTGTTTTTTTGACTGTGTCCCATCTGTTTTAAGCATTTTTTTATCTTGAATATATTATAGCTTTCTTTTAAAGAAATGTATCCCGTTTCTATGTTCTGCTAGCTGACTTTTAGAATAAATAAAAATGGATCAAATATATTTGGCATAATTTTGTATTTTTCTCTGCTAGTTCAGACATACTTCATCTCCAAGATTAGTCTCAGGGGGAATATTCTCATGTTCTTCTGTCCATGTGAGGTCTCTTCCATAACCAACCCCAGCCCTTGAAAATGTATGAGGCTGTGCTGTTGCATCCCTGTAGATTTCAAACCCACTAAAACTCAGCAGAATTTTGTTTTGATATGCTCCAGAAGAGCTTGGGTTTGGTGGCTTGTTTGTTTGGTGTGTTTTGTTTTGTTTTTGTGGTAGTAGTAATCTTTGTCTTGTGTATGTATATGGTGTCTAGCATCTAAGACCTCTGGATGCTACTGCAAAGTATATATTATACTAATCAGAGATTTCTGTAAAGTATGAGGTGGTATGAGAGTGTTATTCTGAAGATCTTGAGGAATTCTTGCTCTGTTAGAAAGCCACCTTTACTGACTTTAGCTGGATTGTGCTTTTATACCTTCCGGAGTTTTCTCCTTCACCACTTTGTAGTTGAAAAATCCTGCCTAGTATTTTTTCAGTTTTGGGCAAAAGTGGTAACTTTTAACATCCGGTACTTAGTATTGCTAGCTTGGGAGTGTACTTGTCTGCTTGCACACCTGTCTTGCTGTTAGATTTTGAAGTTGCATGGTACATTTGAGGTTTTTCCATTCTGTAAAACATTAGGTATGAATTGCTGGGGAAACAAAAGTCTAATATTTGATGACATGGGGTGCTGATCCAGGGAACTTTATTTCTGAACACTGAAGTAGCAAACTCTAAGCTTTTTGAGATCTTCAGAGATTCAATATCTCACTGAGATCTCAAGCTTTTTTTAGTGGAGCATTGGCTTGTGTGATGCAAGTCTGTAGTAAATGGGGAGATGAGAGATCCCCATCTTACAAAAGGGAGCTCTTTGCTATAAAATGCAACGTTACTTATGCTTTTATAGGTCATGGATTTTATGATTTAAGTGTATTTTAACATTCATGATACAGCAGGTATTAAGGACCTAGATGAAGTGGTTTATTGATATGGAGCCATTTTGGTAGAAACTTTAGCAAAAAATGTGTAGTTTTTTTGTTTTTTAGTTCCTTGTTATGTTTTTTTTTATTATTATTATTCTGTATTCCAGTTTCTTGCAGAGCGAGCTAGTCTGTGACAAAGTAATAGAGAGGATGCGATGTAAGAGTACTGCTGAGTAACAGCTTGTCTGAGACTTGTTCTGAGAGGAAGTTGTGCTTCTTGTTTGTCTTGGCCCATATTGTTTGAAGCTGTCTTTGCTATAAAAGCCTGTTAAAGGTCTATACAGAAAATTCAGAAGCTTCTGCTTCCTTAATCATTGTAATGTAAATAAAAAACCAGATTGGCAAAGATTTCATAAATCACTGAGACTGATGATCTTCATTTGAATGTTTCCTTTTTTCAACATGAACCTGGTAGAAAATATGGATTTAGAGGAAAAGAATAGCTATGTAAGAAAGGGAAATTTTGACCAGCTCTGCTCTGAGCTTGATTCAGATTCTGTTGTGAAGCAGTTCTTGCAGGAGAAGAGCAGGTGAGTGATGCAGGTTCTTCTTTATGCATGATTCTGTTTGTGTCTTTTTGTTGTATCTCCCTTTTCCTCCCCCTTCCTCCCACTCATCCAAGTCTGTGTGTGTGCGTGCCTTACATGTACCTGATGCACAACATTTCTGTATTTTAAGACTAAGAGATGGGGAAATAACAAGAAAGATTCTGCCCTGGCTGCCTTCTGAATTAGTACATGTTCTCAATCTAGCATACTGCTGTATTTTGCAGGTACAAGTAGGATTTGCAAACTGAATTTTAAAAGTGGCTTTGATAAAGTATAAAGACTAGCACTGTCTAATCAGATTGAAGGATGGTTGCTTTATTTTTCTATAATGCTCTGTTAATCTAGATTATGATATCTATGATGGAATATCTGTCTGGGTAGATGAGGGGACAGCAGTGGATGTTGTCTACCCTGACCTCAGCAAGGCTTTCAGTGCTGTCTCCCGTAACAGCCTCATACATAAAATCAGGACATGTGGGCGAGATGAGGGGACAGTGAGGTGGGCTGAGGGCTGGCCGAATGGCAGAGCTCAGAGAGCTGTGACCAGTGGCGCGCAGCCTGGCTGGAGGCCTCTAGCTCGCGGTGTTCCCCAGGGGTCCCTGCTGGGTCCCATCCTCCAACTTATTCATCAGCGACCTGGATGGAGGGACGGAGTGTCCCCTCAGCACCTTTGTGGCTGATACAGACTGGGAGGAGCGGCTGATACCCCAGGAGGCTGCGCTGCCATTCAGCGAGACCTGGGCAGGCTGGGGAGCTGGGTGGAGAGGAACCTAATGAAGCTCAATAAGGGCAGGTGTAGGGTCCTGCACCCAGGGAGGAACAGCCCCAGGCACCAGCACAGGCTGGGGGTGGCCTGGGAGGTCTGGTGGGCAGCCAATCGCCCGTGGGCCAGCAGTGTGCCCGGGTGGCCAAGGCCAGTGGTGTCCCGGGGTCGTTAGGAGCAGCGAGGCCGGCAGGGGCAGGGAGGCGATCCTCCCCCTCTGCTCTGCCCTGGTGAGGCCACGTCTGGAGTGCTGTGTCCAGTGCTGGGCTCCCCAGTTCCAGAGACAGGGAACTGCTGGAGAGGGGCCAGCGGAGGCTACAAGGATGATCAGGGGACTGGAGCATCTCCCTTGTGGGGAAAGGCTGGGAGAGCTGGGCCTGTGTAGCCTGGAGAAGAGCAGACCGAGAGGGGATCTTACCAAGGGCTACAAATATCTTCAGGGCGAGTGCCAGGAGGACGGGGCCAGGCTCTGTTCAGTGGTGCCCAGTGACAGGACCAGGGGCAACGGGCACAAGCTGCAACACAAGAAGTTCCTTCTGAGTACAAGGAAGAACTTCTTTGCTCTGAGGGTGGTGGAGCATGGGAACAGGCTGCCCAGGGAGGCTGTGGGGTCTCTCCTTCTCTGGGGACGTTCAAAATCCACCTGGACATGACCCTGTGCAGCCCGCCCTAGGTGACCCTGCTTGAGCAGGGGGTTGGACTGGATGATGTCCAGAGGCCCCTTCCCACCCTGACCAGTCTGTGATTATATGCTCAAAATAGCTATATTATTTTTAAAAATGGAAAAAAAAATTGTTGCTTAAAGTTCCCTTAGAATGTAAAATTGAGAAAGGTTAGCTTCACTGACAGAGACAGGTCTATGCTAGCATTCAGAATTTTCAGTCTGACTCAGTGGCTTGTAACTAATGGCACATTAACTATATTTTCCCTGAAGAACATGTGCAGCAATTATATTCAAGTGCTTCTATTTTTAGAATGTGATGGGGTGCCTTTAGTGCCTCATCTTTAGACCAGCTGTTGCATTTTTTTGTAACTCTGATTTGCTTTTTTTCCCCTGGCAATCTAGCAATTTGTCAAATGAATGAAAGCACTGGAGTAAGTGTGATATGACTCCCTTGTTTTCGGCTGGGTTAGAGTTAATTTTCTTCTCGGTAGCTGGTACAATGCTATGTTTTGGGGTTAGAATGAGAATACTGTTGATGGCACACTGATGTTTTTAGTTGTCACTGGGTGATGTCCTTGACTTAGTATAAACATTTCAGTTTCCCAGACCCTGCCAGTGAGAGGGCTGGAGGGGCACAGGGAATTGGGAGGGGACACGGCCGGAACAGCTGACCCCAACTGGCCAAAGGGATGTTCCATACCATAGCATGTCATGCTGAGTATATAAACTGGGGAGTTGGCAGGGGCCAGTGGATCGATGCTCAGGGACTGGCTGGGCATCCGTCAGTGGGTGGTGAGCCATTGCACTGTGCATCACTTGTTTGGTCTCTTGTTCCTTTCCCTTTGGATTTTATTCCTCTCCCCTTCTCTCTCCTTTTCATTACAATTGTTACTGTTACTATTTCATTTTATTTCAAGTATTAAATTCTTACCTCAACCCTTGAATTTTACCTTTATGCTGATTCTCCTTCCCATTCTACTGGGGATGGGGGTAGTGAGTGAGCAGCTGCAGGGTACTTAGCTGATGGCTGGGGCTAAACCATGACAGTGTTTTACAAGACACCATAAACACCAAAAGTTATTCTAAAGACCTGCTACATAGCAGCGTGCTTGAACGGGATAAATGTGAGGGATTAATCTGAGAGAAAAAGGCACAAGAGAGGATACAAAATGCTGTGGTTTATTTTGATTTTTTTTTTTTTGTATAACAAGGCTTGAAAAATTGTGTATAGTTACCCAGTTTTTAGACAGTTGAAATATTTTTATGTGTGTTTGTTTGCATCTTGTAGTATTCATATTGTATAAGTTTCTTCACATAGTCAATTGTTGCAGAATGAGAGTGTTTTTGTTACAGTTCCTCTTGTTTCGTACTTGTGGGTGTTGGTAGCGACAGATGCATTGAAAGTACCACGTGCAAGAACTAAAAGAAACGACAAAGCAGAACTCGGATGTTAGAGGTAGGATTTAAGTGAAATATAAGTGGCTTTTATGCTTCTGAGTGCAGAATGTACTTTGTTGCTACTTAAATGGGATTTTCATTTTTGATCATTTCAGCAAAGATGTACAGTCCATGTAAAACCACCAATCAGAGTTAACTTGAGGGAACCTAGGATGGACCTGCTTGGTTTTAATTGAAATTATTCAGTGAGCAATTACCAGTGCTGTCTACATACAGCACAAAGAAGGGGGAGTGATTGTTTTATCCCATCTAAACCTCCCCGGTGTAACCTGAGGCCGTTTCCTCTTGTCCTGTCACTTGTTACCTGGGAAAAGAGACTGACCCCCACCTTGCTACAGCCTCCTTTCAAGTAGTTGTAGAGAATTATAATGTGTCCCCTGCGCCTTCTCCAGACTAACCCCCCAGTTCCCCCCGCTGCCCCTCCCAGCACTTGTGCCCCAGCCCCTTCCCCAGCCCCGTGCCCGGCTCTGGACACGCTCCAGCCCCTCCATGTCCCTCTGGCCGTGAGGGGCCCAAACCCGAACCCAGGGTTCGAGGGGCGGCCTCACCAGTGCCGAGCACAGGGGGACGGGCACTGCCCTGGCCCTGCTGGCCACGCTGTCCCGGCTACGAGCCAGGGTGCTGCTGGCCTCCTTGGCCACCCGGGCACGCTGCTGGCTCCTGCCCAGCTGGCCACCAGCCCCCCCAGCCCCTTCCCCGCCGGGCAGCTCCCAGCCCCCTGCCCCAGCCCGCAGCGCTGGGGGGGCTGTCGTGCCCCCGGGGCAGGACCCGGCACTCGGCCTTGTTGAACCTCCTCCAGCTGGGCTGGGCCCCTCGGCCCGGCCTGCCCAGGTCCCTCTGCAGAGCCTGCTACCCCCGGCACATCAGCTGTCCCCCAGCCTGGTGTCCCTGCAACCCGCCTGGGGGTGCGCCCCGTCCCCTCGCCCAGCCCCTCGGTAAAGATGTTAAAGGGACGGGCCCGGCCCTGAGCCCTGGGAACCCCCCGAGTGCCCGGCGCCAGCGGGATGTGACTCCATTCCCCACCGCTCTCCGGCCCGGCCGCCCAGCCAGCTTTGACCCCAGCGCAGAGCCCCCGGGCAGCCATGAGCAGCCGGTGGCTGCAGGAGAGGCTGTGGGAGATGCTCTCAAATATATTGTTTTACAATCTGTTCATCTAAATGCTAGTGGTTTTCATTTGTCCAATAAAGGTTTTTGTTATAGGCTGGTTTAATGCGTTAATGGTAAATTGCATGTGTATGAGCCGTCACACCTCACAAACGGCACAGCTCTAGTGTGCTACGCTTGGTCTCCAGCATGAGTTGGCCTTTTTGCCTGCGCTGCACTCTCTGGGTGGACGTTCGGCAGGTAACATTGATGCATTATCAGGAATGAATGGACTCCGCTTAGGTACCAGCAGAGAGTCAGTCGTTAACTGAAGCATGGCCCTCTTAAAGCTTTGCGTAAATGATTCAGATCAGTAACTCATGGTCATATTGAAAACGTGAAGGTATTTCAGGTATTAATTTTGAGTGCTCACAGTTCCTGAAGTCTATCAGGGAAGTTCACTGAGTTTTCATTGGTTATGCAAATGGTTCAAGTTTTTAATGAAAAAATTGTTACTTGTTATAACAAAGCTGAAACACTAGGTAGTATTGCCTACATATTGCGAAGACTAAATTTGGATTTGATATTGTAGTGTAACTTTAAATTGAAGCTACTTTATTTGGGGGGAAAATTCCTTTTTGGTCTCCCTGATAGCTCACTGAAGGAAAGAAAAGGCAACATGTTGAGTACATAACAAAAAAAAAGGGGGGGTGTGGGGGAAGGGGAGGAACAGGGTTATATCATCTCATTGTCTTAGACTTGATCTTGGAATGAGATGGAAAAGGTAGTCTTGTCTTCTGTGGACTTTTGTAGAAATACATAAAAATGCAGTTACTACCATTAATATGTAATGTACTGAAGCTTTGCTGGGAGCAAGAATTTGCCTGCAGGCTTGCATTAAGGGTTTAGAACTTCATTGTTTGACACAAAATTGTGATGCTGAAGTTTCAGAAAAGTGGAAAAAAATGTCAGGAAACAAGAATTACTTTTCCCCTGCTGGGATATTTAAGATCAATTATTTAATAACTCAGTAAAGAATTCACACTTGCTTCAAGGTACTCTAATTTGATTTACTTTAATGTACTGTCCTATCTCACTGGAAGAAAAATTGGAGATTTTTTTGACAGTTTGACTATAATAATGCAATCATCTAAGTGATATACAGTTAACCAATGTGTACAGAACAGAAATGAACAACCAACAAGTTTCATGTTGTGAGAAATACAGCTGCAAAATGGCAGTTCACTATTTACTGTTTTATTTCAGGTTTCTTTGGCCACTACTCCCGATGGGAGATATTTCTGTAACCTCATTCTGCTTGTAGCTTGGAATTAGTTTAATTTCCAGACTAAATTTGCTCAGACCCAGTTCCTGTGAGAATCTTGCTATGTTTGGTATACTGACATGGTCTTAGGTAGTTTTTATTGCTGTTTTCCTTTCTTTTCCCCTATGAACACTTGTATTTTCCATCACTTCTTAGAGCTTTGGAGGGTGCAATAATACCAAGCCCTAAGAGATACTGGATACTTTTTGACAAAGATATGACTAGTAATATTTCAGACTTCAGTCAGTACCTAGCAGACATAGAAGAGTCTTTGGATTGTTTTAGCATTTGCTAAGAGATAAGTCATCTGGTAAATACTAGCTCACAGCTTTATAGTGTCATGTGATGCTTTTTTAAGATGCTTCATTAACATTAGTGACTTTGTTTATTAACTGCTGTACAGAAAGGTGATTAAATCACGTTGAGAGGACTGGTTAGTGTTATGTACAGGCTTTTATTCCTTTGTTCAGAAAACAGTGAGGTGGAACTTTGAAAGGCTTTTGCTTTTCTCTCTACTGCTTTATGTTTATGTAGAATATTTGTAGGAGACGACTGCAAAATTTTACAACACTGCAAATTTCTAAGAGCTGTGATCCCGTGTAACATATACTTTTTACTGACTTTAAAGTACTACAAAATAATGATAGGCTGTACTGTGCCATTAGTAGCTGTGTTGCCATCAGCTGCATTTCTTGAAGATTCAAGTGAAAAGGCACTTAAACCCTTATAGTGCTGTTGTGTGTCCTATATAAAGTACAAAGTGATGGAGGAATCATTCTTAAAACTTGTAAGTTTACTGCTGATCACAGAAAAGAAAGCTAGCTTTTGTCATATGTTTTTCTTCAGGTCACTGGTTTTTAGTAACGGTCCTACCTTAAGGGAATTTCATCTTTAAATCTCAACATTAGTCTTAACGCTTCTCTTATTGGCCATAATTAGTTTTCAGACTAAAGTCTGAAATTATTTTTTTTTAATTTTGCAAGTCAGCCCTTTTATTAATGCTTAGGACGAGTCTCTTTTGCACAAGTAAAGATATCTTACCTCCAGCAATCCCTGCTGTGCATGTGTAAGAAAACATTTTTGCTTTGAAGTCCTGAAAAATGTGTATCTAGCTTTTTTCTTGTTATTCCTCTTTTAAAGTATTTTGTATAAAGTATTTCTTTCTCACAGTTGAAGCTGATTAATTATGCAAGTTAAACACTACAAAGTGAGAATATGAACATGCTTGAAATGAGGAAAAGCAGAAGTTTTTATTCTGCAAATAAAATAAAAAATAATCAGTATGGATTGTTCCAATTTTCAGTCATGTGCCTGTCTGTGTGTCCTGCCCACTGCCCCCCGAACAGTCAAACTAAATGTGCTTTCAGTGGTAGTGGGCTGGTGGAGTCCTTGGTGATGCCCTCTGGATAGATTTCACCGATCTGAAGAGCTCAGTGGAATACTGTGCTCCTGGCAGTCCTTTCGGATGTCTTCCACTTCAGGAAGAGAACCTTCTCTTTTCAGAAGAGGTTGGCAATGAGTAGTAACTTTAGGGAGTTTATGGCATGGAGGGAAAACATGTTTAATTCAGGAAGGTCCTTTGTATCATTAAAATTATTATTCCTAGTCATTATTTGCTCGTTGTGTTAGGTCTCCTAACAATAAAATATGTTAACTATCTGAAGTAGGACTTGGCACATGGAGTCTTCAAAGCTAAAAGGGAAGGAGGGACATGGTATTTTTTTTTTTTTTTTTTTTAGAAGTTAGGAGATTTACTGCTTGCTTTCTCTTTTCTAGGACACAGATTGTCACTCAGTGGTTGCTTGTGCTCTTATCTGCTCATGCTTTTTCTTTTTATTCATTGCCCAGCTTAATTCAGGCATATGCATACAAGCTGATCTTTGAAAAAGCTAGTACATGTTTAAATGTTAAAAGGTTTGCAAAGTCAGGGTGGGGGAGTTGCAACATTTCTGATTGCCTTTGTAGACACCTGGTGTAAGATCTATATTTCTATTTTTTAAAATTTATTTTATTTATTTTCTATTTTTAAATTTATTTTCCTGCTTTTTTCTGTTTCAAAATTGATATGATTTGCCTCATAAAAACAAAAAAAAAATCCTACCTGAGTTGCAAAAGGAAAGCCAAATGCTTATTTGTATAATTTTGATCAAAATCTGAGGTCATGTCATAAGTACAACTACAGTGGAGAAGATAAAGGGGGGAAGGTAAAGGAACAGGAATTAAGACAGCTCTATTCCAAGGAGGAAACTGAAAAGCTAGGAAATCTGGAAAAGAAAATATGAACTTATATAAAATTGTTGTTACTTTAAATGAAAAAGCAGTTTGGAAACACAAGACAAGTTACAGCATTGCTTTTGATGATTTCATATCAGCTTGTCCTTTAAAGAAAATTAACAAGTCATTCTGGTCTATCATGCAAAGTATGTGGTGCAGCAGGGGAGAACTGGGAAAGAAACAAGGTGCCCCAGTTCACCTGTGAACTCGTTGACAGCCTTGGTTCAGCCTTGGTTTTCTTATCTACAGGGAACATAGAATTGCACTGACACATCTTTTGTCACAATAATTAATTGTCTAATTAAGAAAACTAAAGGACTTCATTTCTACTTCATCGTATGCTTTCCTAGCACTTTTGTGAGTTAGTTCTTGCATTAGGGGAATGCTTTGAGGTCCCAGTAAAGATGTACAAGTGTGCTAGGTTTTACAAAGCTATGTAATCTTCTCTGGAGTAGGGAGGAATTTTAAACCAAAACCTTTCTGTCAGAGAACTTAGTTGGTGATTCTTGGTGTTACATATTTCATTTAGGTTTTGCTGAGATTTCCTATGAAGAAAATGAGACAAAAGTGATCTGTAAAGTTCAGATATTTCTTAAAAAATGTAAGTCAAACGTGATAGTTTAAAATTATTTTATTGCAGAAATGTAATTTGCTTGTAGGGGGAGAAAATAATCTACAACCCCCCAAAAACCAATTTACAGCAGTGTTTGGAGTGGAAGCAGAATACCTTCTTTTATGTTAGGTTTTCCATATTCATTGGACCAGTTGTTCAGTTCAAATATTGGATGGAGGGTGCTAGTGCTGATATGAATAGCACTGCGATGGACAGCATGGGAACCATACCTGCCAGTAAGATAGGATGTTTCATGATTTTTATTTTGTATTTTGCAGCAATATGTGGATGTTTCTTTACAAGAACCTAAGCCGGGGAATTTTGGGGTTTTTGGTTAGAAATGGGAAATCCGGGTTAGGCTTTTTCAAAGGTTTAAAACCTGAGTGAACTCAGAACTGATTTGCAGTCCAGCCTAATCCACTACTGCTTATTGAATAAGAGTAATCAGAGAGAAATAGCATAATTTTAGAAATATTTTTGTTGTGATATAGCTAAAAAGAACTCCTAACAAAAAGAAAAAAACAGGTAAGAGAAACTTTGACTTATAACTGCCTCGCCATATAAAAAGCCTCATGTAAATTATCTTGAGAGAAGATGATGTTTGTCTTAAACATATAAGTTTATTTTGAACTTTGACTGAAACTTTGAGCAGCTGGTTGTTGCTATGTACAATGAATAATTTTTTGAGAATATTCTGTCATAATCTGTTAATAAAAGACACAAACTTTTAGCATATTTAGCTCTGCAAGGTCATGTTGTTTCCTTTGAAAGTCTTATGTTCAACTACTCTGTTTCACCATCAGTGACTTCTCTTCAGATTAGTTTTTGAAGTGGCACATTTCATGACCTGAGACTAATTGAATCAGGATCCTCTGCAGTAAAATACCCACTTGAGGCAGGAGAGTTCAGCTTGAACTAGTCATACAAAGGATAAGAATCAAATACTAAAGCCTGTTTTTTTTTCACTCAATAAATCACAAAATAATAAATCACCACACATATGTGTGGTGGTGACTTTGTCTCTTTCAGCCTTCTCTCCTAGGTAGATGGTCTGCTCTTTCATGCCTTTGGGAAACTACTGGAAATCTTTCCAGTAATTTCAATTGTTTTATTTTATTAAGTTTTTAATTAAATGTGAGTGCAAGTTCCAACCTTGTTAATTAGGTAAATTTTAGTATATAAAAAGTTGTCTTGTATATATGATCATCAGTATTTGTATCAAAACTGTACCAGAAAGGAAGATCCACATCTTTAGTAAGTTTATGTCCTTTTTTTTTTTCTTTTTTCTTTTTTTTTCATGTGGACTAGCTATACAATTTGTGAAACTTTTGCTGGTAAGAGTTTTTGTTAGTCTGTAACATATTACTGAAGGCAGAAGAGGAGAGATAGGGAGAAAAGCATTAGCCTCCATTTTTTAAAAAAAGAAGAAATTAAGGGAGCTTTTACAATTTGCTCTGAGATGACTGCTTCATTTCAGATTTGTATTTTGTAATATGTTTTAGCAGGAGGGTGGAACTGAATCTGTGCACTGTTTCTTAGGTAGTCACGCGGCCTCCTCAAATCTTTTGTGAGAATTAGAAGAGATGATTTGTTGTTGCATTTTTATTTTTAACTTCTTCCTTTCATATATAAAAAAGAATAATAGCATAGCTTTGAAGTATTTTCTTGAGTTTATTTTTAAGAGTGACTATAAATTTTAAAACTTATTTTTAAGAACCTTTGCTCAATTGAAAATTTCTAATAAAAATAATTTTTCTCTGCAGTTTTGTTAGAGGAAAAAAAATACTTATAAATGTCAAAAGCTATTTCCAAATAACTTCAGTCTCTTCTCCCAAGTAAAAAGCAATAGGACAAGAGGAAATGGCTTCAAGTTGTGCCAGGGGAGGTTTAGATTGGAGATTAGGAAGTTTCTTCACAGAAAGGGTGGTCAAGGCTGCCTAGGGAAGTGGTTGAGTCACTGTCCCTGGAAGTATTGATAAGATGTATAGATGTGGCATTCAGGACATGGGTTAGCGGTGGACTTGGCAGTGCTGGGTTAAACATTGGACTTGATCTTAAAGGTCTTTTCCAAACTAAGTGAGTCTATGATTCTATTTTTACATTTTAGAATGGATTGTATAAGGGGTTTATGTAATGATGGGAGAGGGAGGGGGGAAGTGTTTTTATTTTATTACCTTTCTGACCCTTGTAACTAAAAGATGAGAATGACTTTTGATGAGTGTTAGTCCTCGTACAAAAGACTAAGACTTGGATTAATTTTCTCTGCTTTCTGTGGGAGTTTGAATAAAGATGTCCTGCAGCTTGCAAGAATGCCTGTACGGGTGCTCTTAAATGCTGCCCTCCCTCTGCCTAGCTAAAGATTTTTCAATGTCAAAATTAAATGTTTATTAAGTTACAGATAAAACAGAAAAACAACTTTAATCTGGGTTTCAGGGAAATCCAGTTACCAGTCTTGCTGTAAAAGAGTATGAAACCATTTGGATACAGCTGTATCTATACCTACAACATATCTAAATTTAATTTAGAGGTACATGTCCAAATGACACTAATAGTAATTACATTTTCAATTTGAAGGCACAATTGTAGACCCTTAGCAAGGAAAGAGTAAGCAGGAGATATGTTCTTATGCAACATGTTCCCTATGGAGAGATTAAAGAACTAAGCAGATTCATTGCAGAATGTCTTTAAGAATTGCACTAGGTTTAACTTCAAGGGAAAGAAAAACAGAATTAGCTGACTAAACCTTTTCCTCCAGAAGGAAGGTCAGAAAAAAATTTGCAGTTACAGTCTGACAACAGTATTTTTCTCTTCTTCAAACTGTTTCCTCTGTTTTCTTTTAGTGTCAGTGACTTTGGGATTTGTGCAGGTATGTCTGATACGCAGAGTGAAAGAAGCTGCCAGGGAAGGTGAAGCAGCCCAGTAATGTCGCCTTCTGGATTTGGTGGGGATCTTTTAGACTCATGGATTGTGAAATTTTTGTGGAGGCTAATGTACAGTAAATTAACTCATTTGTACCCTAGCCAAAGGCTTGGGGGGGGGGCACAGTAGAGAGGATTTGTGGGTAGCTTAGATCAGCTTTTAGCCACTGTCCACATTCAGGAGGGAACTGTAGTTAGATGAACCCATTTATACTGAATGAAAGAAAGTATCTGTCAGTGCTACAGTGTCCCTATAAATTAATATATTGTGCTATCTACAGGAGATGTTTTCTTATATTGAGATGTATACTTCTGCTTTTCAGCACTCGTTCCAGAAACATGATGACAATTACTGTGCAGCTCTGCTTTTCTAAAATGTGTGACACCTTTGTGTTCTTATGAAACCATTAGGACTTTCAGAGTCATCATTATTTAGCAGAATATTTTGGTTTTTGATGTAGCTGGCCAGATCTAAACCTTTAGAGTGTATGTCTTCCCACGAGTGTAATTTTCAGTGATTTTGCTGGTAAAATGGTATCCCTGAAAAAAGCTGGGATCATATTTTTTTCTCAGGGAGAGACATTAGTGAGACTTCCTGAAAAGAGATGCTCTGTCACTTTCTTGTCTGTATGGGAGTTAAGACAAGGAAAATGTAGATAAAATTTATAGAGAAAGAAAATCTTTTGATTGAAAGAACGCTTCTAGAGCATATTGACCCCTTCTAGTGCAACGGAAAAGCAAGAAATTCAGCAATGAAATATATTTCTGTTTGGATCTTGTTGAAGTGTGGAAAATAAATGGACTTGTATACCAGAACTCTTTAACCACAGATGTATGTTTTTATGAATTGCATGATCTCCCTGTTCTGTGGCAAAGAAGACAAGGTCCAGGGAAAAGCCAAGTAGGACAATTTAGTGGTTCCAGTTGGTCTAGCAGGCCTGGGGAAGTCTGTCTCACTTTCCTGCTCCTGGGGTCTCTTGGGTTCGCTCTCTCCCAACGTGGCCCTGGAGGGCACCAGATATAGCACTGGGTAGAAAATAGCCAATTCCAATTCACCTTGTTCAAATTGACTTTGTACTGAATAACTTGCTGTTACAAGCATCTCAGTACCTTCGTAACTGACTATTACAAGCTTCTCAATACCTTTATAATGGTCACAGTGGGTAACCGGGTACTTATTACCAAGTTATTTCTCTGTTTTTATAACTAAGCAATTACCTTGTGCCATAGTGTTAAAACACTGTTGTCAGCTGGACCCGATCTATTACAACCACAGCAGATGCTTTGGGAATTTTGGAGTTGTGAAGGAAGTTAAAATAAAAATTTAAAAATGGTACAGTTTTGCTAACATTTATATAATCCAAATGCAGTATATAGTGTTAAAACATGGTACGTAATGGTAACAACCTGTTTGAGTTTGGGGTTTTTTTGTCTTATTTCTAATTCTGCACAGCAATTGACCTGTGTCCAAATCACTGATTTTTTATAACGTCCATTAAGAATATCTATTGAACAGGGAATTTTATTGTATTCCTCAAGGACTTACAATTTCCCCCTTGAAAATAAGTAATTTCATCTGAAAGGGTAATGAAAATTTAATACAGAAGTTTCAATAAACTGACTCTTAATGACTTGCATGGCACCGGAATCCAACGAGAAAAGTAAAAGCAAATCCCCTCATAAGGACAGATGGTATCCTTGCTGTTAACAGTTTCTCCTGTGTAGCATAATAGGCAAACAAGTCAAAGTAATATCATGATGAAGGATGGTTACTGTTTGTGGTATCTAATGTACCTTGCACCTCAGGAATCCACCAGAGTGTAGGTGTTTACTGTGGGGAGTAAGTGAGGGAGTTGCTGCTCCTGAGCCAGGCAGGGCAGATGAGCTCTTTGTGGTAGTGAGAAGGTGGACTAAGGAATTTGGGGAACCTTTCCAGTGCATGTCCTCTGCGTCAGCTCGGTTTGTACAGGAATTTTAAATGTCAAAATGAATGAAGCTGGTGCATTAGCTTAAATATGGAATCGGATCAGAAAAATGCCCATCATACTTTCCTAGCCTTCATTTATGCTACAGCGGAGCTGGCAAGAGGAATAGTCTGTCCCCATCTTTTAACCAATTCAAAAGCAGGGGGTCAGAGACTTCAGTGGAATTGTCCTGGGGTCCTGGGCATGTGCCTTCATGGCTATGTCACTGGCTGGGTTTCAGGAGACTGGTATTAATATTTCTGCCGCAGATACAGTGTGTCCTTGGGCAAACTGCCATATCTTTTTGGTCTCATGGTCTGTTTTTCCACCTAAACTACATGCTGGGGACAGAGGCTGATGATTGCTTTATGTGTAAAATCTGTAGCACAATAAGCCACTAATTTCAATTTGACACGACAATGATTTGGGTAGATAATGGATAAACTGTACTAGAAAATGAGTTGTGTCATGGCAAGATTTACAGTTTGGGAGACAATGATTTATGGTGGTAGGCATGAGATGTTGGGTCCAGGTACCAGTATAATTCATCAAATCAAGCTATACACAATTTTGTATTTGAAGTGTATATGAACCCTATTTGGCTGCAAGTTATTCTGCCTGTCTAGAAGTAGCACACACATTTTGGGAAAAGAAACTGCAAACAAACCTCTGAAAACTGTTGGCGCAATACATCTGAGTATTTAATGGAAATACAGGAAAATGTATTTAATGCCATGCAACTGGAGAGGAGAATGTGTAATAATTGATTTCATACCTCTGGGCATAAGAAAACCTTGTGTAGCAAATGCAGGTCAGGGCTGTCTAAAACCGATGTCAGCCTTCAATATTAGGGCTTTACCAACCATATTACAATCTTAAATATTTATGTGTTTTGAACTTCAAAACAAACAACTAGGAATTCTCGGTCAAATGTGGTGCATTTTAGGTTGATCAGTATATAACCTAGATAACCTTGTAAAAGTCTGGTAAAAACTTGTTTGCACTATAAGCCTATAATTTTAGACAAGGTATTGTGCCTGTAGCATAACTGGGACCTGCACCAGAAATGTCTTTCTCTTTAGCCACAAAGCTCCTGTTCTCCTAGCTCATTATGTTTACCTGAGGGGAAAAAAATCCCACATCCTGTATTTTATGGGTTGCTTTCAGTAGAAGCTCTTTTTCTAGTTTTAAATACATTTTTACTCCCTGTAGGATTTTTTTTAATATTCTTTTTGAACCTTGAATATATTTTCTTCTTTTCTAATTTTTCCCTTATCTATCTGACAGCTCTAGCTTTTTGTGCATCTTTTTTTCTGTGCTGAAATAATTTAATAATTTTTGGTAACATTGTTTTGTTTTTGTATGCCAGATCAATGCTGTTAGATGAGCTATGAATACAGGACATAACTACTTCGGGAATAGCAGTGTCCATTTGGCCCTAGATTACAAAAATAATAGTTAAATTTCAGGGCTAGAGGCTTTCCTGTTGTTTTCAGAGAATACTTTTGCTGATTTCTGAGAGTGTGAAGATGTATTTCAAACCCCCCCCCCCCAATAAACGGAGAACTCCCAACATCACACCCACCCGTGTGAGCCCTATATGCCTTTAAACTGTGAGGTCCTTAGTTAAACTTGGCTTAGACGAAGCTATCAGAGAAGTTGAGCGCAAGGAACTAGAGATGCATGAGAAACCACTGCCATCTGGGAAAAGGCTTAAACTAAATTTTGTTGGTGTCTCTGGTCTCCGATAGGGTAAGACCCCCAGCCTGCAGCACTGCAGAGGCAGTCTGTAGAGCTTTCTCGGCTTCGGTGTGGATGCGAGTGTAAGGCTGGGGCCTGGCTGTTTGCTTTTATTTTTGCACATGGCTGCTTTGCTGAAGTAAGCACAAGCTATTGCTGCCTTTTTACACATGCGTGCACGCATACACATACAAGTATAATGTATATTTAGCATGCTTTAATAAAACGTTAAATACCACAAACAGTGGCAATGAAAATTACATGCTCTTCTAAACATTTTTATTTTAAACTAGGTTTTGTGCTGTGATGCTGCAGAGGCATCTATGACATAATCAGCTCAGTAATAGAAGAAAGTCATTTCTTACAATGATTCTAGAGCCCTTTGTTAATGTCAAGGATAATTTGGGCTGACTGATTTGATTGCTGCTTTTTTCCGGGAAGAGGTCTCAATAAATGAAACTGCTTGCCTGGATAATTTAGGCTTATATGATTGCCAGCAAGCTAATGATGCAAACACAGCTGAAATAAAATTTCCGCTTTATGGTGGAGGTTAAAAAAAAAAAAAAAGAGGGGAAAAAAAACCCCCTTACTTAAACACCTGCAGTACGAACTCTGTCAAAACAGGGAACAGCTATTTACCAATTTCAGGATGTAAAGTGGTTTGTGTGTATTATGAGACATGTTTCAGACAATTGGCCTTTATAGATCACTAGGAAACTATTTTATGTTGTTGCAGACAAGTTATCTGTCTATCCCTTTTACCTCCTGCCCTGGTCAAGTTTAAAGGTTTTAAGGTAGGGATTTTTCTTTAAAAAAAGAGAAAGGAACGTGAAGCTCCATGGATATTTACACTCAGTAATCTACAGTGATTAATTGGAGGTTGAAGCTACAGCTTCTTCATTTAGAAGATTTATGTATGAATTACAGTACATTTGCTCAAACCATTTTTTTCTGGCATGACTAGTTTGGAGAAAGTGTGGTCCTGTTGAATGTATTGATTCTATGTTACATGCAGTTCTGCCTAGGAGTAACTAGGGAAAAAAAAGTATGTCAAGAAACGGAGAACTGAGTCTGCTCCTTAGCTGCACTACTTAATGAAGAAAAATTACAGGCCTTGAGGGGTGAGAGGAAAGAAAACCAAACCTTGTTATTACACTTGGCTCTTAAAATGCTTTAGAGGCCAATTCATCATTTAATTTTAGGTCAGCCTGTTCCTTACTACTTGTCATGTTTTTGATTTCCCGTTGTTGTTTTTACGTTCTTTCATGAGTCCATCAGGAATTACCAACTGTAAGCAAGTTTTCAAATTACCTAGGTTCAAAGCAGGATCATTTATAGCAAATTGTCTTTGCGCAGATTATTTCAAAGCTGTCTGTGAGTTTTCTTCACTTCTTCAGGTGCTTTGATTGAAGACTTGCAATTTTGGGGAAAGAAATGCACCTCATTACGAACAGGAATCTTACATCATTAGGAGTTAGGCGAGTCAGAGGTCAATGAATAATGTATTTCTACCTGTACCTAATTAAGTGGATATTCAATGATAGCCTTTGGAACTGTTCAAGCCATGTTATTTATACTCTTCATTGTACTTTAATTTTATTATAATGCTTCTAGTTATTGTGAAATCCTACTATCTTACATATAGTAAAAGACTAGAATCTTTTTTTGCTGTAGCATCACTAAAATATCTTGGACTTTATAAAGGTTTAATTAAGTTCTTTATGAAATTTAAGGGGATGGCTTTAAAGGAAACAGTAAAATATGTATGTGTGATATGCACATTTGTACACTAGAAACAGTTTAGGTTAAAGCACAGTGTCTATGTGTATGTAATGAATATCGGATTGTTTATGAATAACTTTCAAAAAGGTAGAACACGTCTGTTTTGTAGCATGTTTATTGCTATGGCATTTGAGGGATTGAGGAGTCTTTTTTTTTTTTTTTTTCCCTCCCCTTTCCCCAGAAAATGAAAACTACAACTTATGCTCTTATGAATTCTTAGTGTTCTTAGCTGACTTAATCTTTGACTTTTAGATGAGAAAGTTTGAAATAAAAGTACACATATGTAACTGTGAAAGCCCAATATCACATATAACAGAATTGTAATGAGAAGAACTACAGTGAATGATAGATTTAGTCGATACATGGGTAAAACGGTATAGGAAGTCAACGTTAATCATTTGAAGTTCATAAGCAAGTGGATGAAGGTGGTCTGGTTGCTGTGGATAACAGTTTTGTTAAAAAATAAAAGGGCCAAGAATAATTGCCAGTTCAAGGGACTTAGTTGGGAGTTCAGTTTGTTTCCTTGGAGCCAAACCTTCTTAGCCTGTAGAGAAGGTTGTCTGCCTACAAATGTGTCACAAAACCATCTTTCTGGTGGGTGTGGATGTTGTCTGTGAGACTGTGAGCTACGCCGGGGCAAAGCTGTGTCTGCATCAATCATTTACTGGTGCGGGCAGTGCTTAGGCCTGTTCTCTGCCCCTGCTGCTTTGCTGCCTTCCTGTACAGAGATGCAGCAAAATATTTTTTAAATGGTCCTTTGCAGAGGGCTGTCAAGCAAGAGAGGAAGTTGTTCTGGCTTATCATTTGAGTAAATATTGGGTGGAATTTGCCAGCAAGGCAAATGTGATTTGCACTGGCAGGAAGAATGGGCAGAAAATATATATATATATTTTTTTTTTTTTCCCCTGAGATATTTTATACATGGATTTTGCTGTTGTGATAGCTGTGGAGTTGTAAACACTGTGGTGAAATAACACAAAGATGACAAACTTCAGAACGGGGGTGGGGGCAATATCTTTTATTACTGATACAAGCTATAGATAAGTTTTCAGCCACAATCATATCTTCAGGTCTGAACTGAAAACATATTGATCAATTGTCCACCATCAGATTGGAAATCTGAACTCTAGTTTGGATTTTCTCTAAAAATTTAATAGCTGCCTCTCCAGCTAAGTATGGCAGGAGTAATTCTACACCAATTTTTATATCCTAGATGCAGGCTGTAATATACAGTGAGGCTCACGGGTGCTACTACCTTTGTTCAGGAGAGGTAGCAACACCTCAAAACCCTAGAATACCTGTAGAAAAAAAGGATACCTTCTAGGGATATAACAATATTTTTGAATAAACAATTTGGATGAGACCCTCAACAAAATAATGAAATGGACCCAGGTCCTACCCCACTTTCTTTTCCTTAGAGATTCCAGGTTAAGATAGGATGCAAAAACATTAAAATTTGTACTTCAGAATGAATTAATTTGAGGGGTTTGTATCCTCAGAAGCATTTTTTTTAATTGCATCAACTGATTTAATAGAAATTACGATGTTTCCTTAGAAACCTCACCTTGTTTGACATAGCTAATCAGCAGACGACTCTAGGATGAAATGCAGCAACTTAATGAGGCCAACTCCTGATTGTGCTGATTACTAACTAGAATTGGTCAAAAACTAGGATATCTGATCAGCGGGGCTGAATCAGAGTGTGTGTTGGCATGCACAATTGCACATGTACACAGGGAGTAGGTGGGATGGGGTGGAGAAAACTTTTTCCAAATGTCTTGTTGACTAGGAAGTGTAGAAGATTACTGCCCTGCCAGCCGTGCAAGCCCCAAGCATGCTTTGTAAACAGTGAGTCATTTTGAATGGTGAACGTTTCCTAAACTTTTTAGCTGGTTAGCAGAGGAGACAGTCTTGTGCATACAATGACAGTTCAGCTTTACTCAAGTTATTTCTTGGATCTGAAGTCCTCCAATTGTTGCAAAAAACTGAGGATCTCTGAACTGCAGGCTCCTTTCTCCAAAGCAGAATGCTGGACACTGTATCACATCTGCTGGCACTGGAGGCCTGACATTGATATTGACAATTTCCTACCTCTAAGGAATCAGGCTGATGGATCTGACATGAAGTCCTTTTCCTTTGTCTTGGCTGCAAGGTAACAGGCAGAGATTTTCAGGAAGCCTGTGGAACTTGAGTTAAAAAAAAAAAAAGTAGATGACTGCTTTGAGATCAGCAAAACAGCCAAATGTATATAAATATATATATATATATGGTTAAGAAAACCTTGCATCGGCTGTCTAGGATCAGAATTTATTTCACTGTTCACATGGTGCTTTAGGACAGGTGGTGAAAATGAGTAACTGTAAGGAAGTTCAGGTAGGAGAACGCAATTACCTAAACTGGATTTTGGCCAGGACGTCGGAGCTAACAGTTCCATTTCTGTGGAAAATGCTGTGTGATGTTTAAAGGCAATTTGGTTTTATCTATCATTACAAATGTTGCCTGTTTTTATGGCTGTATGATTTGAAGCTTGTATTTGAGTATAAGGAATATTTTTCAGTGGATTCAAGACTGGGGAATAGCATATACAACCCATGGTACTTGTGTAATCAAATTTTATAAATAAAACTCTTAAATTTTGTTTGAGCCTCAACTGTTACATGGTAGTTTAAAATTCTTAGGAAGTGTGCTTTGTGGCTTGTTCACTGCAGACCTCTTTTGTGCTGGCAATTATCTTTTTGTTCTTATAGCAGGGTGTGTAAGTAATGACTAATCCATAAACATATTAAAGAATCTTGACATGAGCATGGCTGTCAAGTAACAGTATGTGTAGAAGAAAATCAATCACCTGCTTAGAATAAAGGGGACCAGGCTACATAAATACCAGTCTGTACTACACAGCGAAGTGCAGGGGGGCTTCCTTCCAGGGACTTCCTACTAGCAAGAGGAAATGAAAGGCAAAAGAATGATAGCTATTTGATGGGCAAGAGCTGCGTTATAACAGTGTTCTCACCCGTAGCCTGATCTTGTTCTGTGTTCTGTCTTAGTTTAAATTAGTAGTGATGTTGTAGTCAGTAGTTCTTTTGTAAGAGCTGAATCGAGCCCTTTGTTGGTTTCAGGACTGATTAAATTAAGCAGAGGCACTAAGGTTTCAATGGCAAACCTACACAAGGAAGGCTGCAATGAGTGACACTGTATACAGGGAGTTCCCAAAGTTCTTTCCATGTTTCTAGCAACTTCCTGTGGAATCGTAACTGCCATGGCAAAGTGGTGATAGCCTGAAAAACATGTAAACTACAAAAGCAACAGAATGGTGGTTTCAGATAGAAACATGAAAGCAAACACTGTGGCATTAAGGCCCAGTATAAAGCACAGAATTGTTGAGAATGTGAGTATATAGTAATTTTTTTAAATGAGCTTGCTGAACTAGTCATGCATCCAACAACTTCTCCCAAAACCTGATTTTTATAGCACTTTTTATTGCTATAAGCTACCCTCCAAATAAACCCATTTAGTTTTGTCAATTCCCTGGCACTGGAATGCTTAATAATACATTTAACGTTTTAAAATATTTTTGAGCAGTTGCTATTTGCTTAGTCTCAGTTTGGAGCGTAGCATGTTAATGAACAAGTGATGCTTGAAAGGTCACAAACAAAACAAATAATTTAAGCCGTTGTGATTTATTCTCTTTATTAAACATTTTGAACGTTTTGTCTGAAAGGAACGCTTTCTGTGTGGTGTGATGGATTATCTGTGTTCTTCCACTTAACGATATGAAAATGCTCTACTCATTTCTGAATACTGGCAGTATTTAACCTCTTACAATAAAACTATCAACAAACATACCAGTGAGTGTTTTATAATTGTTAGTTAACTAAGCTTCTGAGTTCGTTTTGTGAAAGTATTATTTAAACTTGCACTTACAGCCAGGTACAATGCCATACAGATGAGCCTGTTTCATCTCTTAAAACAAAGCCCTGAGGCTTTTACACACAGACGTGCCAGGCATATTCTAGGCCTATAAGGCACCAGAACATCCGATAAAATTTTATCTCCGAAGACGATTGTGGCAGATCTAAGGGCAAGGAAGTTCCATAGGGAAGACTGGTAGTTGGCATGCAATTTTTTTTTTTTTCATTCAGGTCAGGATGACTTACTTCTAATAAAAATTAGAAGGTTTATATTTTGGGGAGGAAGGAAGATTTCATGTTCTTCCCTTTCAGAAGTTCTGAATTTATTGATTGGTAATGTATATTGCAAATATTAACTGAAATGCTAATTCAAAATCAAATTTGGCAACTTGGAAATACTAAGTTTTGACGTTTTGGGAGAGAAACGATGATATATTTTGAAAACAAGTTTTTATTTAAAGTGATTAAAGACTGTAAGATTACATATTTGTAAACTACATAAATATCAACACTGAATAAAAATATTTGTCTTTTTTAAAGACCACCTAACTGAAATTTAACTCCTGCTCTGAAAACTTTTAAGTTGCCCTAACTGTCCAGGATATAGAATTTCTTCAGAAATTGAAGCCAAAAGAACTGGCTGAGCAACTCTTGTTCATTTACTGATCAACTGCAATAAAATACCAAACTTCATTATGATTTTTTTAGGATTTTTTTGGAGGTTTTTAATAGCACAGCAGCATACTTCACTTGTGTTGCCATGAAACAAAGTCTAATACTGACCAGGTGGTACAAAGATAAGTCTGATTCATTCTGTAAGCACCCAACAAAGACTCAGATCCTCTGGCAATGATATGTCCATCTGGGCATCCCTCAGAAATATATTTACATTTGACTGAAAGGGAGAAAAACTTGGTTTGGTTCAGCTTTTTTCTTCTCTTCTCCAGATCTGATGTGGTTTGGATTAGGTCTTTATACAGTGTATAGGCAAAACTTCAGTAATACATAGCCTCAGTCTTTCAGTATCTCTATACAACCCATTTTCCATTAATTTGATTATTATTTTTTAGATTTGTCAGATCTTACAGCTGGTTTCTTTTTCAAGAATGTGATATAGAATTATGTGCTATAATTATTTTTAATTGTACTGAAAGCTATTTTGTCATCTTGCTCTTGGCTTAGCTGCTATCAAATCTGTTGGAGATCCATTGCTAAATTTTGGAGGAGCTGAGTTAGCATGGAGTACTCTGCAAAACTGGATTATTATTTTTTTTGTGTGTGTGTGCTGGGCTTATTTTTATATTAATTTTTTGGAATTCATAGTATATAATAGCAGTGAAATAGTGCCCTCATATCTAAGATGGAAAAAAAATACATCAGTTCTTAATTTGGTTTGACCTCAGAGAACTTAGAGTTCAAAATAAAGATGTGGTCGAAGCTACACCCAAGTTAGTTTGCAAGTTGAGAACTTAATACAGTAAATGTAACAGGGAATTAGATTAGTCCCATGTTTCTGTGTAACATGTTTCTACTATTATGCCATAAAAATGATACCTTTATTGAAATATTTTGTGCTCTTTTACCTTAAAGCAGAGCTTTTCACTAAAAAGATTGAGTCGGGTATTTCACAGCTGGCTATTTTTCTTACATCTGGGAAGGATGTTATTATTTTATTTAAGGAATATAATTAATATTTTAATGAGTAAATAATTTCCAGCCCAAATTGGCAAGAGAAGTTGATGCCATCTGTGGAGGGGAATATTCTTGAGCTGGGCAGTGTGTTTCACTTACAAATCTTTCAAGTATTTTCTACCCTCAGAGGTGGTGAGGAGTGTGTAATTTTGTTTGGGTTTGGTTTTTATTTATTTATTTTAATGATAAGTATCTGAACTATCCAGGCAAAACCCACTCATTTTCATAAAGATTTTAAATAAATCACCTGTGTTGCTTTGATTGACAATATAAATCAGAGGGATCAGAAATTTTTTAGCACAGCAAGTTGGTGAAAACCAGTTCTTTACCTGTATTTGTAATTGGTTTTGATGATATAATTAAGAACTTTTTTTATTACATTTTAACTTTTTTTCTATGTATTGATCTATATATTGAACCCTATCTGCTGTGTTAGTGGAGTGTTACAAATTTAATTATTTGTATATATATTAAATATTAATTGTAATTAAATTAAGAGTGATTTTAAATCTGTTGGAGAGCTTTCAGTCGGGGTTTGACCTTTGGCTGTGTGCTGTGCTGCCAGAAAAAAGGTGCACAGATCACTTTTGGTGTCAAAGTGAAAGCAGCAGTGGTACCAGCACTGATGCTTTAACTGAAGGTTTTTTCAAAAGGGGAAGCATAGAGGAAGGGGAAAGGAATACTAAGTGTTATTTTTTTCTGAGGCTTTGCTTGAAATTCAAATAGGTCAGTTAAGCTGAGGTTTGACAAGTGTCAATGACTTTATTTTTTTGCAAGGTCACAAGTGCTGACAACACACAAAAATCAGTTGGAATCAGGAGCTTCCAGGGTTTGAAGGGTTTATTATCCTTGTGGGATATCAACACTGTGTAGCATTGTGTCCCACATCTGGCTTTTATTTCTCTGTAAGGTAAATTATAAATGCTAGATATAATAATGTAATGAAATGTTCTAAGTGAAGGTCAGTCACTTTTTCTGTAACATTTCCTACAAAGAACTGCCAACTATCATGTAGTTCAGGAGAATTTACCATAAAACAGAGGAGACAAAGTTGTGAAGATAACTTTCCATTGCGCTTGAAAGTGCTCTGACACAGCGAGCCCTTCTGATAGGGATTAGTCCCTGTAGTCGTCTTCCTCTGTCATCCCCCAGTACATTTGAAGGGAAAATTGGAAATTATAGAATTCCTTTCCTGGGAGAAAAAAAACCCCCACATATGGGAAAAATTAAAAAGCAAAAAAGCCAAAGACAAACCCTCTCATGGGGAGTTTTAAAGTTTTAGACCTCAAAAATGAACCAATGGTATGAAACAAAATGCAGAGGAACCACAACAGCAAGTTTCTTCAGATAAAATGTGGTGTAGAGACAGATCGGTTCCTGCCTTTTAATTACTGAGCAATAACTGCCAGATGGTGAACAAGGCCTCAGTATAACATCAAAATCCAGAAGCTTCTCATTAAACTGTGAGCAACACACACGTGCACCTTGGAGGTGGAATGCATGAAAACATTCTCCTGATCACTGAATTGTACAGCAGAGTTGCTGAGAACTGTATCAATTAAAAATCACAGCACTGAGCAATAAACCCCTCTACATTTTATTTATAAACATTTTTTTCTGCTGTTGATTTTGGGTGACATCGAATGAGCTACCATCAGATTGTATAATGGCCTTGGAAGGTGTCTTTTTAGATGTAAAACAACCTTAAAAATGCTCCATTGACCTAACTCTGCAAAAATAAATGATAAACTTCTGTTGTTCATAAAAATGTAATAAGAGGCTTTGGAAAAAACAGCCTCGATACAGTTCAGGCCTTGGGCCTTCAGGATATTCATAAATTCCAGAGACAAGAAGAACTAAGGATGGCCTGAGGGGATAGAGAGAAAAGAAGGAGCTTTTCGTTTCTGAGAGGTGAATCCATTGAAAAGCTGATTTGTGTTAAATTTGTCTGGTGGTGAGACTGAGCTGCAAGGTTCTGTCGTTGCCCAAGAGTGCTGACCCAATCTCTGCTGCACTTTACAGCCTCTCAGTAGGAACAGACTGTATGTTTGACTCTGCTCCCAGTTAAATGAGTGTAATGGTGTCTCTCTTTTTTTCTTTTTTTCCCCAACACTCAAACCTACCACAAAACTGTAGCTATATTCATATCATCGTTCATTGGCAAGTAATTTATGTGTAGATATCAGAGCTGCAGATGCTGTAGGTGTGCAATAGATGTTCAAAGACAGTGACAGTTTAAAAAACTTGTTGAATTTTGGGGCATGGCTATGCATGGAACCACACCAGATTTTAACTCAACAGCTGCATAGTCAGGCTGCAGCATACTGTGAATACTTGAATCTGGACATCCATGAAAGTAAAAAAACCCTGGTTTCTCATACTTTAGTTTTAAGGCTGTGGTCAAGTTAGAGTAAATTAGACACATGATGCACATCTAGTTACAAACACTATGGCAAAGTATCCAAATAGGCACAGAAGTGGCAAAACATACGGGCAAGCGTGTGAGTGAGATTTGGCTGAAGGGAAGAGGGACAGAGAACTTCTTTTGTGCTCAAGCTCACGCTTGAAACAAGGGAACTGTAGCTAATACTTCAAATACTACTTTACAGAAAGAATGACAAATGTATACTAAGTTTAGGGGCTACAGTTTAATAAAAATACGTTAGATTCTAACATTCAATTTCATTTTGCAAGTCTTCACTCCTAATTCTAATGATACTGCATGCTTAAATTGCAGTATAGTTTAAAAATGTGTTGGCTGATTTATCTTATAATTAATACTAATTATCAATAAGTATTAGTTACCATAATTTTGTTATAGAAAAAGTCTCTTGAAACTTCAGTTCTGTAATTAAAATGACTTTTCTTTCTATTAACTTTTCTATTAAAGTTTTAATTGAAAAAGCCCAGTTTAATTATACAGAATTACCGTTTGTGAAAGGATGGAAACTCAAAGATGAAGGCTTGTATGGAAAAACTACAGAGCACTCTGAAGACTTCCTGAGTATGGGTACTTTAAAGATTAATCAAGTTCAAACAAAGCCCAACCAAGCAAGCACCTCCCCACCCTCCCCATCGCTGATTATCCATCCATAATTGAAAAGGAGTGGAGAACCATTCCCAATCAACTCTCCCAAGCAAATCTTGAGAATAATTATTAACAAAGGTCTTGCTTCCGACAGGCTTTCTACTTTCACTTATTCCTCAGTAGTGAAAAACCCTTTGCCATTTTGCATACAGAGTTTTGCCTTCTGTTAAACGACTTCAGTGTGCAGGACTGTGCATAATGAGTTAGTTCTGAAACCCCGCTACTCAGTTGCTTTCTTGTTGCTGGTTCGTCTTGTGGAAGATGTGCTGTTCTGCCTGCTCGAGATTGCAATCCCACTGCCGCCAAGAAGGGACTCGGTCCCTGCTAACACGTGGTCTCTTAGATCCAGCTCTAGCCCGGGTCACAGTAGTCCTCAGTTTGTTCATCATCATGCTTTGTGCTCTTTGGGGAGAAACAGTATATCTTCTTAAGACCAACTAGCAACTGGTGGAGCCCAGTGACCAGTCCTGGTGTAGATGGCAGGGGCTGTTCTGTGCCGGAGGGGTGGCGGGGTGACTCTCATGCAACGCCGAGGTGTCACAAAGGTTGCCCTCTGTGTCCTTTGTTACTAAATGTTTTGTGGTGAGGATGGATGGCAGCTGTTACACCATCTACTCCGGGGTAAATGCTACATTTCGAATTGAGGGTGAAATGCTCTGTGTGAGGCGCTGGGAGGAGGAGGAGGCGGGCTACCAGCCTATGGCTCTGCCTGCATATGGAGCAGGTACTTAGACTGCTGTACTTGCGTAGATGGCTGAAACTGCAGTTGTGCACAATCTCCTTCAGAAGAGTCACTGACAATTTACATCTGTTTTGAAGAGAGCTGCTTTTAACAAATACTGCATGTCAATAACATTTATGTTTTACTTCAAGGTATCTTGTAGCAGTGTAGACAAAATAATCAACTTGCTAAAGTTTGAGTATTATTTCAAGGAATGACTTAAGCAACCAGGTATTTTTCCTGAAGACTTTTATTCCTTAAGCCGGGCATACTAACTTCTTCTGCAGGCTGCTCTAAGCTTTTCCTGTCACTTTTTAAGAGCTCCCTGGGGGTTGCCACAGTTGGAATCAAACCTGGAAGCCCAAAAGGTGCCATTAGCTTCTCTTTGTTATTTTGCGTTCTAAATGTTTGAATGGAAATTGCAGCACAGTAATGCATCAAGCAAGCATACTCTTCTGGGACCTAGTATATGTGTAAATACTGTAAAGTTTCTGCAAGAAGTCAATAATCTAAGTGCTTTGGAGAAGCATCCAGAAATGTAGGCTTTGCATGTCGCCTTGCAAAAGGGTAACAAATTTGATCTTTATTATAATATGGAATGAACTTATAAAATGGAATTTCTTTATAGATAGATAATTCATTCTGTGGACTGCTTAAATTTCCTCGTATTTGCTTATTGGACAAAACAGTGGAGAAACAATATTTCTCAAAGAACTTGAGGAACGCAGTTTTTTCAACAAAATGGATGGTTTTTCATTTCATTGAACAAAATTTGGAATTAGCTGTGAAATAGATAAAGGATTATCATGGTTCGTACCAAGGATACCCTCTATGAACGTTGGCAAGGGCAAATCACTTGGCTAATATATATTTCTCTGTAGCTCCTGTAAAGTCAGGAAGCTAAACACCTATTGCAATTTTTTTCTGTAATTTATGAAGCTTCCAGTAGACCTCAAAACAGGGTTTCTCCTATTGCATTTCTTTCAGCTTTTAATTATATGATCTAGTTTGCATCTCTTTCACGATAGATACATACCTTTCTCATGTGAGTTTTTAAAAATGTGAGTCGTCTTACTTGATTGATTTGGAAAGTTCACATAAATGAAATTTTGTGTCCAGGAAGATCAACATAATAGCATAGCTTTTAATATCAATATTATAACTGAAATAAATCTGGTTAGCATTTGAGATTAAGTAGGACTGCCTTTAAAATACCATTAAATATTTTCAGTATGAACAATGAATGTGAGAACACCCTAAAGGGGAAATCTAACAAACAGTACATATAATCTTCACTTACTTTTCTTTTTCAAACTGATTTATAGCTTATTTGATGAAGAACATAAAATTGTCAAAACTTATGGAAAAAAGACCGACTTTTCAGAAAGAAAACCAGATAAGCTTTCAGAAGCAAAGCTCTTCATAATGGAATCCACAAATGAGCTTGAGAACAATTGCTTTGGATTTGTTTTAGTTAGGTATGTGATATGAGTGGAAAAAAGGGTCATTCATACAGATTAAGAGAGGATGCAAGTAGGAGATGTGATAGATAGGTCATTTGCATGGATTGAAATGACTGTGAGATAGACTGATAACCTCTCATTGTTCTGTAGGTGATAATTTTCTGGACATGATTTTTGGGAAAATTTGTAATACACCGTAAGCAAACTATTATGACCATGATTTTAATAGATAGCAGAGCTATGCGATTTATTTCTCAGGTTTATCTTCTGAAGTAGACTTACAGATCTTCCTTATGGATCTGGTCAGAGTTGCTATTGTGTTTTTTTGTTGTTTGTTGGGTTTTGGTTTTGGTGGTGGTGGTTTGTTTTGGTTTTGTTTTTTTTTTTTTTTTTTTCAGTGGGAGAATTTTGTGTTTGATTTTTGTGAGTTTGCGTGTGTGTTCTACTGTTGTCTTGAAGGTTTTTTGATTTTATTGAATATTTCTGAGTTCATACTGGTGTCTACTTCTTGTTCACAAAATATCGATGTGACTAGTAGGTACTCTGAGTGAACTATATCGTCTTCTGGGAGGCTGGGAAGGATATTTACTATTACAGTTTGAAGAATCGTTAGTAAGTTTTGAAGGTATTGTTATGAAATAGCATGGTGGCATTTGAATATGTGTTGATCTGTGAGAAGTTTGCTTCCTCTGCTACGTTCAGAAAAGTCAGATTTTTTTGAAACCTGGGAAGCTAATTAAATAATAAGTTGAGCCAGAAATAAAATTATAATAAGAATAATCTGACATTAGAAAAAATTATTTACAAGGTATTCTCTGACTTAGAAAACACATGTATGTGTTTAATTTTAAATTATTATTTAATTAGTTATTATTAGACAGGTGATACATTTTTCAGATTTAGGATGATGTGCGGTTACATAGGTAACACCTCACTGAAGCCAGGTAGACTTTCTATGTCAAGATTACATAGTGAAATGTTTTGGATTGCTGGAACCTACTTTTGTAAACCAGGTTAAAACATAAGTAATAGTTTTATGGTCTTCAGCACATAAAATCTAAAGCACCTCTTGTCTGTAAGGAAAAATAAAAAGATGTGTACTGTCTGTGTGAGCAGGTAATTATCATCATGGTGAAGCCGTATGATCAACATTTCCAAGTAAATATGGAAATGTCATGTACTATTGTAACACCTTTTCTTCGGCTTTCCCAGCCATTATCCACCAGGCAGACTTACATGAGCTTTTCTTCTCGGCCAGAAAAGATGAGTGCTGGCTTACTGCCTTGTTTTTCTTGGAAGTGTTACTGAGCTGCTGTGCCTGTTAGGCTAACTAGTTGATGGTAGGGCTGAGAAGTGTTTCAGATGAGCAGTAATTCAAATTGTCATTTTATAATGCTGCGCCTCTGTATCTATAGTCATTTTGTATTGTGGTTTTAAATCCCATTTAGGAGAGAAAAGTGCTGGGATATATAATGGGAAATATTACCCATAATAGAAGTCTACTATTAAGAAGTGCTGTGCAAATGAAATTCACTTTGAAGAAAAGCAGTGCAAATGTTGGTGAGGGTAAATGTGATCAAAATTAAATTCTTTCTGATAAAAATTGTGTAATGTTCATGTACCTAGAAGCTTTTTACTGAAAAATAAATTTAACATTCCACTTAAGATAAATCAGTGAATTAACACAGACAAGTAGTATTTCTTGTGTATACAAGTAGTAGGTTTTTTTGTTAAGGCATTAAACATTAAATTAAAAATATTTTAAAATTTCATATTCACCTGAAATTCAGTCTTTACTGAACAGACAGAAAACTACAGTCTGGATTGCCTCTTTCAAACTCTCTTCTGCTATGGTTGGATTATGCTGTTCAGAGGATCACTAGTATTTCAGTTCTTGTTGGTTTTAAGGTCTGCTTTGTCTGAAGTTTCAAGCAGTAATTCTGGTGCCTGCTCACTGGATTTTGCAACTTACTTTGACCCCCTGTGTAGAAGGAACTTTGTTTTTAAAAAGAGTTGGTATGATTTACACTCCTCTGAGTGTGGTGTGATAAGTAACATGGGAATTGTGGCATTGATTTCAGGAGATACAAGTTCATGCTATAAAATAGAAATAGCTGTCTATTAAGTACAAGTGTGAAACAAATGTGGTACAAGAGGATCATTTGCCCTACAAGTCTAAATAAGAATTAATGGCATTGAATTCAATTAAAATCAACATAGATGAGATAGGCATCAGGTCCAGAGCCTCTAAGACAGCGTTGTAAGGAAATGCGCTGGGCCATTATTGGTATGGTCTTGTCTGGGATGAATAAACTTTGTTTACATGAAGGCTCCTACTGACTCTCAGGCTGTAGCTTTAGTAAAATGTGATACATGGGCTAGAAAGTGGCATGCTTTATGGGTTGACTTTAAAGTCTTGAGGGTGGATAATGTGCCATGATCTGGTGTACAAGGTGAGCCATCATAAGATGAAATGCTGTTGAGTGATATTAATCCTTCATTCCATGCCTGGTGCCTCTTTTTTTGACCCTGTAACAGCATCTACCTTGTGGTATCCTTGGCATTCGTGTGGTTGCAAAATAACCTAAAAGAAAAAGGTTTAACACATGTATCAGTTGTTGGTTTTCACGCTCACAAAAAATCATGTGCTGGTGAGAGCTAGGGTGGGAGTAAAAAGGACTGTTTCTTTCAGGAAAGAAAGAAGGAAGAAAGAGTAACTCCAATTACACAAACATCTGTTTTCCTTCGTGTGGACTGGGGAATGGTAGGTGCCAGCTGTATAGCACCTTGTGTTTTGCTAACTAGTAGAATAACCTGTCTGGTATCTGATACTACTAATGAATACTTTTGTCTCACTACTTTCCTTTGTGCCAATAGCTTCAATGATTTCTTTTTCCATGCTAAGCCCCCAAATAATTTTTCTAATCACTGTGCTGAGTAATTGTCCCATTTAGTACACTTTCCTGGGCTTGCTTGCTTCCAGGCAAATTATTTTGCAATTGTGTGTGCTGAAGTGCTTTTGCCATCTGTTGGAGCAATTGCTTAAATGATTAAAGTTCTTTTAAAGCTGCTTGTGTTGTCATTCATTATTTTATCTTTCTTAAATTTTGGTATCATCCACAGACCTTGGAAACCTGTGCATAATACAGCTGCTACAAATAATCTGCTGTGAGAGCATCCCTGAAAACTAAGTGAGGAATTGCAATAGTTAATTTTTGTGAAGTTTTAACATGTTATGAAACCCTAAAGAACATTTTAGATAAAAGAATAGTTTGTTTGAATTGTGATTATAATGAAAATTATGAGTAGTCTACAGTGGTAAATGTTTTCTGAGGAGTTTTCAATCTGAGACAGAAGTGGATGAAAGTAAATAGTCTTTGTGTTGTTTTTCATATTACTTACGTATTTTTCAAGCTCCTTTTCTTTGTTTTTACGTTCATAAGTCTTAAGAGTTAAGCAAAATAATAAGGTAAGTCATAATATGATTTTGTAAATATGATGAGTGACAAAGGGTTTATGAACGCTTTTCAAGGAAAGAAAGAGAGCTCCAAACTCTGTGGATTTATTCTACAAGATTTTATTATATTAATGGCTGCTTAAGTCAAGTTATTTAACCAGAGACAGGGCATGTAGTGATCAGTGTGTATCTGAGGCTGTATTCAGAAGTATAATAGCTGGCCTGATGCTTTACACGTGTTCTAAGAGGTAAAGCTGAAGGAAAGCTTCTTAGGTAGCTGCTATGGAGGCATAATTACCTGATGTGGGTAGTTGTCAGTGTGGATTTACAGTACAATACGTTATTCTGAAGCAACAACTGATTAATTATAGCTAATTGCAAAGTAATCTGAAACTGTTAACTCACAATAAATGTGAGGTAGATTACCATACTTTGGTTGGAAAGTAAAGAAGACTGTGTAAATTGAGACAAAAAAATAGCTTGATTGCTTTTGCAGAAGCTAAAACTAGATGAGTAGAAGCAGGTCTTTTGATTTTTGCTGTAGGATTCAAGCCTTTAAGGGTCTGTGGAACATAATGACCCTGGAATAGTCTAGAAGAGACTGTGGCTTGTCTGTGGTTACTTCTGTGTCTCAGAGTCACACCAGGGGGTGACCCCTAATTGCTGGGCAAAGTAATGGTACACTATACTTTATTTGTAATAATGTTACTATAGAGGCAAAGATTGTATTTCTCTCCAGTCTGTGCTGTTTTCCCATGAGAAAGCCTCTTAATTTCCTAAATAACACAAGTCAGTAAAACCTATGTGACGCGTGGAGAGTCCGACATACAGCCTGTCAGGAGGTACCTATGGACACTCCAGTCTGTACAGATCAGTGCTAGTTCACGAGCAGCCCCAAAAATGCTTGGAGCATGCTCCTGCTCTCGCAGCCTACTCCTGGCTCCCTCTGACACTGCCGTTTGTGCTCTTTTAAGGATTCATTAATATTATGAGTTCCTGACTGGGAGCCAGGAGCTCCTTAGCCACTACTAAGATCACTGTGATCTGAAGCCTCTCTGAAGCTGGAGGAATCACCAGCACAGGTTACAGAATAAGAGGTGGAGTTAAAAAAATCATTTGATTAAAAAACTCCTTGTCTTCCCAGTTAAACCCTGTAGTTACTCTATGCACAAAATAGCTTTTAAGTACTCTTCTATATGCATATTATCCATTTGTAATCTAGCTAACCATTTTTAAGACGAGGTGCAAGGTAATATTAATGTGGTATTAGAGCAATGTGAGGTGTTGTGATGGGATGCATATTCAAATAAGCTCAACAAAGCTTACCTGCTCCTTTGCTAAAAACATATTATTCGAGAACAGCTTTGTCATATGCCTACATTTGATAAAGATCATGAATGTTCTTTTCATTAAACATACAAGCCTCTGAAGCTGCAGGAAAGTCTCTGGTAATTAAGTAGAAGGTGATCAAGCTTTACTGTATCTTTCTTCCAGTAGTCCTCACCTGAACTTTATAAATGGTCATGCATCCATGTGTAATATGTATCTTATGTAAGTATAGGATACAGTTCTGTGGAAAAACGTGTTTTTTCTAGTTTGTCAACTTTAAAATCAAGAAGAAAATTAAAACTAATCACAAATCCATTAATTTTTCTACAGTGCAAAGAGGAACAGCTTGTTTCAAGAGAAAAGATGATGTAAAACATTTATGTTTATTATAAAGAATATTTTTCCATTCCTTTAGCTTTTTCACAAGAAATCATCTGATGCCCACTGTGTGCCTGCACTTGCTGTCATAGTACAGTGAGATATTTTAAGATACTGCAGGATTAAGAGAATTACATAAGTCTGATTCAGTAGACCTAAATTCCTGTAACTGACATTTATAAAGGATGAAAAGAGTTTCCAAGGTTTGACTTTGTTCAACTTACTCTAGGAAACTTTCTTTGGTTTGAGGTCAGCTACAGCAGTGTATATTTTTACATATATAGATTTCTCTTTTTAAGTACTGATCAAGCACGTGCTTATCATAAAGTGTATAAATAATTCTGAAGAGGTCAGTTGTGACAATGTGTTAATACAAGAATAATCTCCACTAGTATTACTTGCTGATGATGGCTGGAAAGTATCCCAGAGGGGGAATGGTGGTTGTCAGGTGGGTTGCAGGCTTGCTCCAGGTGTGAGTAGGAAGGAGACCTGAAGCATGGGAGAATCTGGGTAAACTGAAAATCATCCAGTTTATCACCAGAACGACAGGAATATGCAGATAGTTATCAGGGAGGAAGTCGTATTGTCAGACAGTGTTTCTAATAGCAAAAAGGGTAGTGGTGTTTGGGGTTTTGTTTGTTTTGTTAGGAGACTAGCAACTGAATAATGGGGAAAATATGAAATATCGGAGGGGTCTATGACAGGGAAGTGGCTCCGACTCAGCTGTCGGGGATTACAGTTATGGAAACAGACTGGGGAAGTCTGAGCTGTGGCTAAGGGCCACTTCAAAGACTGAACAATTTGCAAAAGAATTAGAGTGACCATGAACCTTAAAAAAGCAAAGTCACCCATAAAGCCAGTCTTTAAAGATGCCCACTGTATGAGTGCAAGTCCGTAGTCACGGAGCTGCCAATGAGTATACCTTACTTTGGAACTGTGGTCTGTATAAATACATTTGAAGCCTTTCCTTTGGACTATTTGTTATCTTCTGTGACAAGGAAATGAATGTAAGCTTTGGCCAATGCTGAAGTGCCCAGATAAGTTGAGGGCCTCTTCCTTTTTTAGCTGTTAGTACCTCAGTTCTGTGAGTCCGCCATGGGCCGAGCTGGGCAGGGAGGCCTGCTGGACAGAGCTGTGAGGGACTGCCTGCTGGCCGAGCTGGTGTGCAATATTCACAGCCCAAAGGGGAAGATTTGTCTCACCAGCTATTTTGTCACGGAGGGGAGCAAAAAGATGCACCTTCCCCTCTCGCCTTCAGCTATGGTGAGAGCATGTGAGTGAATGCAGACTGAGGGTGGAGGTAGGTGCTGGTAAGCCTTGCTGAAGAAGGTGAGACTTTTAAGATATGTAGCCTTGGATGTTTGTTCCCATCCTTCCTATTATGTTGAAATAAAAGCTTGTGGGACACAGAGTGAGATTTTGAAAATTGGTTGTTTTTTCCTTCTGAATTTTGGCTTGGCTTATTTTGGCTCCTGAAGCTCCCAGGTCTCGTGAACGTGAGGGCTGGCACGAGGCAGGGCGATGAGAGCACTGTCCCTTTCAATTCAACACAAGCCTTAAACTGACAGTATTATTGCAGCTTGTGGGTGCCATTTGAGGAAGTTTAACTTGGGTATGAGGCTCACTGAAGCAATTGTTTCCTTGTCTAGACCGCTTGTCCTCATTCGCCTGCTGCAGTCTGCTGACTGTTCGTTGTGCCATTACAACTATCCTGGGGCTGTGCTGTGAAAACAATTCCTCTGCACAGTCAGTCTTGCTGGCTTACTGGGCAGGAGTGTCTGCTGGGTCGCTGCAGAGCAGGCAAAACCTTCTGCTGGACCTGGCTGCTTCAGCAGCCCCTCCTGGTCTCTTGTCAGGGTGAAACAGAATGTGTAGAGGCATTTTGTGGAACAAATCCAGCCTGCATGCTTCCAGAGCTGACCTCACTGGTTTGGGCTGTGAAAACCACTGTATCTCGCAGTGCTGTGTGCTTGTGTATCACACACAAACGTGCTGCTGGCCGATGAGGTGTCAGTTAAATGCAGAAGCATGAGCCAGGCTGCTGGACTTCTATTTGGGGAGGGGAAACCCCACAGTTAAGGTATGAAGATAATGCAGGTTTCTTTGACTGTTCAGTTATCTTGTCTGCACATAGTAGCCTGCATATACTGTATATACAGTAATATAAACACTGGGGAACAAAAAATAAATAAATATTGCTTTAAATTTTTTTAACTTAAATTTATTTAAATTTAAATATTGGAAATACTTCACAAGGAGTACTAGTGTAATAATTGAATACATAATCAAAAAAGCCAAGGTTTTGCAATTATTGGTAACGTTTATTAAAAATTATAAAATTATTTATGAAAAATATAAAAAATTTATAAAAATAAATATCCTATAAAATTATTTTTAGTAAATTTATAAAATTTATAAAAAATAAAAATTATAAAAAATATCAGTGTTAGGTAGGCTTTAGATAATCTTTTTTCTGTTTGGACATAAGACAAATATTATTACAGAAAGCCTTGCAGGACTGTGTTTAAAAAAAAACCAACAAACAACAACAATCAAGGAAACAAAACCAAACAACAAACCCAAAACAAAACAACAAAACCCCACATGTCCCTGAACCACAAAACTCCCAAACCTAGAAATCCCCCAAACCCCTTCTTTGTTTTCTGCAAGTAACTTTTGTTGAGAACATCTGGATTGTTGTTTTTGAACATTTTCTTTGATTTGATGGTCCACCCAAACAAGTTCTTCCCTCACCCAAATGTAAGCCTTTGGGACTGCTGTAGATGTGTAGATGTTTAGCAACTGGGAAAAGTTTTATTCTGCCATGACTTCAAGCAGCTGCAGAGCTTGACATCTCTTTTCTTGCTGTGTTGACTGAGTTCCTACCAGTTGGGCCAGAAGTACCTGTGGTGTAAAATACCTGTCTGCAGAGCCCTAGTGCTCAAAAGCATGTAGGAAGATCAAAGCTATAGACTGTCCTTTCTGAAGGTTGCCTAAAGCAGAAACATATAGTATATAGGCCTGTCTGGGAACCTCTGTCGTCACTTACTCTTCCTTCTTAAATGTTTCTCCCCCCTGCAAGAGTGGTACTTCACTCCAGGGCTGCCCCAAGGCAAGCCAAACACAGCTGACAGGATGGTCTGCTCCAGTCAGGTAGCAAAGACATTCAACTGTAAAGTTTGGCTTCCTCTGCACAGAATAGTATTTTATTCCAGCTGAACTCTTCATACTCCAAACACCTTGTGCTGTGCTGTGTCATGCCACGTACACAGCACACTCTTTGGTGTCACACCATGAACGCACCTTTCTGGCAAGCTTGACCAAATAGCCACTTCATTGTCTTTAGATCTGTTAACTCACAAAAGTGTGTGCTGAAGCTAGCAATCGTAAGGATTGTGAAGGACCAAAATGTATAAATGGTGAGAGCTGTGCACTTACCTAAATACCATTTCAAATTAAAATTGCAGATTGACTTAAGCAGATTGCAGCTACTAACAGCAGAGTATTCAAAATTCACTAAGTGAATTGTAGTAACTGCTAGTATTGTCATATGCAGTTAATGGGGATTTTGGTGTTACTGAGATCCCTCAGAGAGCAGCATTTGCATAAGCTTTGCATTGCATGTGGAATGAGCAGAACAGGGTGAATTTCCTCAAGCAGGTCTTAATTGAAAGTCTCTCTGGGCAGGAACCTGAAGATTTGTCCCTTGTTTCAGCAGCTTTGAACAAGACAGTGAGTAATTTAGAGTAAAGTAGGAAGTGCAGGTCTCTGAAGAGCACTCACCTAATGCTACTAGTCTGAGATCCAGAAGTGTCATTTGAGACGAGGCAACACCAAAGTGTCTTGCTTAATCTGCCCTTGATATATGTTTAATTTTGGATTTAAAATAATTTTGGAAAAAAAAAAAATTAGTCTTGTATCTTTGTTTTTGTATAGTGACTTTGCCTGAAGTAGGTATTCCTGAACAATTTTGTATATTATTTACCACTTAGTTACAGAAGAGATAATAAGAACTAGGTATAAACCTCACTGTATGCACATAACTGCATCAAAAGCTGCAACTTCGGGAATGCATCTATTTGCTTTAAGGCGTATGTTTTTTTGAAATGTGTAATACGTTTTCAGGCTGTTTAAATGCTGTCTTGTGACCCATGAATGTGGTTGGATAGGGACACTGGAGGGCACGTTTTGCCCTTTTCCTGAAATAATTAAATTGAAATGGTTGGAAGAACAAAGGGAGAGCACACTGTCCGAGTAGGAATTTAAAAACCCAGTTTTGTGCTTGAAGATCAGAGAGAGGGGGGCAGTTGAGGTATATGCTGCGTAACTGGCTTGACTTTAACAGCTCTGTAACTTGGCTTTCCCGAAGATCTGTCCTCCCTGGTAGAATTTCCTGTGAGAATGAATGGGAAAAGTGACTGTGACAGATCAGTGCATTTGAGTGAAACGTGGTTTAGGCTTGACTTGCAGATATTTTTCCTTCCTCCTGTCTTGCTACTTGTATTGTACTGTTACAGTAAAGGCATACTCTTCCCCACAGCCTGTCTGCCCTTACAGCTACTCTCTACAATAAAGACTGTCAGCTCGATTTAATGTTGACCCCAGAAGTGAAGAGTCTGAGAGTAGATGGAAGTGTTTTACCAGCTATGTGCAGTGGTTGATGTCTTGCCCAATACAGAAGGGTCTTCACAGGTCCAGATGGCCCTGTCACAGCTGGATGTGGGAGCAACCCTCTTGCATGTAAATGACTCAAAGCTTAGGAGCTGGAGCCATTTAAGCAGTTAGATGAGGGGTTTGTGAATCCCCAAAGACGCTTAGGAAAATTGCCCAAGTACTTTAGCTCATTTCTTGGTGAGAGGTCTGAAGTTACACAGGAACTCTGTAGCAGAGGAGGGCTCTAACCCCAAGTTCTGGAGAGCCCTCTGTTGCTTTGGGGAGACTGGTAGACTGAAGACAAAACTCAGCATTGCTATGCTTAGCACAAACTCTTGTGCTATAGGTGAGTTTTCCAGGTGATGCTGAAATTTCGATCTTGAATGTATGACAATTTGGAAATAATACTTATGAAATAAAGCATTCACTTGAATTGCCAATGCATTAGAAGCTGAATGGGTTTGGGTTTTTTCCATCTTCAAGCATTTATGGTGGCTCACTCAGTTTCTTTTAAATAGATGTTTTTCCAAGTTTTTGACCTGTGTCTTCTATAGTCAGCACTAGAACTAAAGTTGTATCGTGACAAATGTGATTCCCATGTTTATCTCTTTCATGTTGTGACAGACTTTGCTTTAGGTGGACAAAGATTTGGGTATTATGCTGCTTTTTATTTAGTCTGAAATCAGCTTATAATGATATCAAGTGTGTTTGTCTTCTCAACGAGGGAGGAGGAAAATTGTGATGAGCCGGAATTTAATTATTGTGCTATTTTTCATTTGTAATATCACCAACAATTGTAGCGAGTAATTCTGAGACAAATTATAGGAGAGATGTGTTGGGAAGGCAAAAGAGGAACATGAAATAAAGTGGAAAAATAGATTGAGTGCACCTCTGACACTGGAAGAGCTTCTGTTCTTTTTTTTCTTCTTTATTCTCTTAAGTGTTGGCCTCTGTATTTGCTTTTAGGGGCATTTGAAGTCATCAGTTAGCCCTTCTAGTTCCTTTTACTTCATGAACAATGCTAGCCGGTTAAAAGTGATTGTAATGTTAATTTGCTTATAAAAATTACCAGGGATGACTAATTTAAGCAAAGCATAGAGCTGAAGGGAAAAGCCTGCTCTGTAACCTTGCTGCTAATCCTATTGGCTTAAGAGGATGAAGAATTATGTGCTGAAATATTTAATCACACCTGTTTTGAGTTCAAATATGCAAAAATATTGTGCAGCTGTTAGGCCAGAGACTCGCTCTTTTCATCAAGGAGAAAAATAGGAGATTTACCAGAGAAAACAGGGAGAGGATCAGGAGACACAAGTGAAGGGAATTATAGTCCATTGAGGGATTTTTGTCTGTCTGGGAGGAAGGAACAAGCAGTTGCTCTTAGAAAAACATTTTTCATTGTGACAGTTGGGTACCTTAGAAAGGACCAGATCTGCATATTCAAAAATTATTATTCCTGTACTCGAGTATAGTCACTAAGTGTTTCAACATGGATTTCCTTCTGCTGGGCATTTTATAAGCACGTGGAAATTGTTCCTTATGTAGGCTTTATAATTTCTTTTATTGGTTTCATATAAGGAAATGTTAAAGGTAAAGGTTTTCAAAGGCCTTTTTGTAACTATTGGCTAAATGCTTTCCCAGACTGTGTGTTCTTCTTTGTCTTGCATATCATCTTTCTTCATAAATTTGCCAGTTTCTTCATTGTCACCCTTTCAAGATGAGGATTTCCAAGGGCAGTTCTTAGCATGTCTCTTTTCCTAGTTCAACTTTCTCTGAATATGGTTTGTTGGTAGTTTAATTTTACCAGAAGGCCTCAAACCCAATCCCAGTCATATTCTGCAGAGTAAATTTACTGTTAAGGCTGGGATGTAAAGAAGAAATCAGAAGTGAAATCAACTTTACACAAAATATAAATACAGCTGGACTAATCACTGCAGTGATTGTAAGATTGTTGCAGGTGCAGAGCTTAATTATGTAAAATACTAGTCTAACAAGATGAAAAATGCAGATAATGAAGCCTTTTCTGACTCAGCTGCAGAGGTCTTGCTTAGACATCTATCATGAATTCCTTCCTTTGTTTTGGAAATGAAATGTTTCCTCCAATTAAACCCTGTATTGTTTAGAAATCCAGTTGTTTTCAGAGTCAAACGAAGTTTATTTCTTTGGTGCCTATTCTGGAGATTGCACAGGTGTTTTTCTTATAACTTTTCTTCATTTATTTCCCTGGTACTGTGTTTACAAGTAGATTCAGTTGCATGTAATCAAAGAAGTGCTTGTGCTGTTCCACCAGCTACAGTTTGGCTCTCAGGTACGCACAGGAAAATTCATTAACTTCTTTTATACATCTTGGGGAAAGACAGTCTCAATGCATACATATGGAAATAAACTGTTCCTTAGGAAACGTACTGTGGCTTAGCCTGAGTTTTGAGAATCATGGCAGAACCTGAAATAATAATTTCAGTGTTTGCATTCTCACTGGGCACTTCGTCAACTGCTCAAAGCAGATATATGTTCCTTTAAAATAATTTAGGGGTATGGGCTAGAGGATCTCTGTAAAGTACCACAAGTAGCCATTTCTTTCATCTCATTGACCTACAGCTTTGCTGCTTTGAAATTTTCCTCATATGGAAAATGGAAACTACATGGGTATGTGAAGTTCACAGTGTTGAACCTGCAAGTAAAAACTCTGGAAGAGGATCACAGACCTTGGTGTGTTTTCCAGATCCATCTAGACTCTTGCAAATATAACAAATCTGTGAGCTTTTGACCCTTTATTAACATTTGGCTGGAGTGGGTTTTATTTTTCCTGAGTTTTTAACTTGCTAAAGTGCAGTTTTGGTTAAAGAAGATAGTAGTATATCTAAATAAACCTAAAGGAACAATTTCAACTATAATTTTAAAGATGAAGCGGTGCAGATGATAACTCCCTTTCCTTTGCTGATTTGCCAAGTAAGGATGTCTCTGCTGCTCTTGATGAGAGAAATACTGAGCTCTTAGAAGAAAGAAGTATGTTCTGTGCACTGTGCTGCAGAATACCCTGCAGTGGATACCCTTGAGAAAAACAACTTTCTTTGTAGCTGCCGACTTCTGCAGGTGTCCTGAAGTGTCTCACCAGCCTGAGAGGAACCACCCATTTAGTGGTTATATGGGATGCACCTTACACTCTGAACAGAATAGTGACCCAGTTAGCTTACTGTTACACCATGGCTTGGTCAGCTTGGGCTTCATTGTGTGAAGAGTCTGATGCTCTTCAAGACTGCAGCTTTGGCTAAGGACTTCTGTGTCACCTCTTTTAAAGCACAGCAGCATTCTGGATGCCAAGATGAGGTTTTTAGACTGCTACAGCTACAAATCTTTGTTTTCCTCTTTGCTTGATTCTGGGTAGATCAAAATTAAAGAGTTAAAGACAAACAAACAGAGGGGCCAAGTATTCAGGATAACAAAATCATCTCTCTACAGTTTAAAAGGCATGACCAGAACAAATACAGATAAGAAAACTAATTCATACTGATACAAAATTTGTCTTTATTGTAAAACTGCTCAAGAAAAGGATGCCATGTGAAAATATATTTATGAAGAATGTGAAGAGTTTAAACACACACCCCATACAAGTATACAAATATTAAAAAAAAAAGCTTGCATAGTCAGTACTTTCCTGCTTTAAGACACAATAAAAAAAAAGTCCACATAACAGACATATAAATGAAAAATTAAACAATTTAAAATCATACTATAATTTTGGTTTCAGCCCTACAACCGTAAGTGATTTTACTTATGAGTAGCCCACTGCAGTTGGCTTATAGTTACTTCAATTAGCTGTGTTCTTAAGTGATTGTAGAATGAAGTTGTATATTACAACAATTTTACTTCTCTAATCTTTACCCTGCATAACCTCATGACATCCTTAGAGTCATCCAGAGTTGCCTGCCCCTTTTTCAGAAAAATATCCATTAGAACTTGAGATCATATCGCTCTAAATGTGTGCTGTTTATAATCATGGTCATGATTCAGTACTTTAGCAAAAGAAAAAAAAAAAAAAAAAAAAGGTCAGCACACCCAAGTGCCAAGTGAAGCCCGTTTGGTGACGTGGCTTCCCACCCATAGGAGACCAGCCTGCCAGAACTGAAGTGGTCAGCACTACGACCCATGAATTTTGGTAAGATTGGTTAACAATAGGTGGCTTTCTGTACAAGTGGAGCTTGAGCTCTTCAGGCTACACTAAACCTGTTCTAATAGCTTTTTTTAAAAAGCATTTTTAATGACAACTCCAGCTAAAGATTGTGGATTAATTACTGGGGGGGGAAAGAGGGAAATATGCTTAGGAAATACTTTCTGAGATAAGAGGAATTAAATGATGGTGGTTATGTCCTATTAGGTTTCTTTTCATGGAGTTTTAAACATCTTTAAAAATTGCATCATAGCTGTTACTTAATTTAAAATGTAGAGCAATTTTAAATAACACTACCTAATCTGCGTTGATTAGTTCCTTGATTTCGCTGAACGTTTGCTACAATACTGGCTCATGCTTTGAAATGTGTGAGGAATGAGTGATCTGTGTAAAAGCATGGAGTAAAAAATAGGTGCTTTTAGCTGGACAATATAAAGTAGTGCATACGATTTCAATATACAGAAAAGTGAAATAAAACTTCTTTCTTCACAAAATCCAGCAGAGCATTTAGATTATTATCTTTCATTAGTATTTTAGTTCCAGGGTGTTACATGTTGTATGAAGATGGAATTCGGAGTTTGTGTATTTATGTGTGTGTATATGTGTATAAAGTGTGATTGTTTTATAATGTGGAATCTCATTTAGATGTCAGTTTAACTTTATTAGGGTCAAGGGGGCTATGCTTATTTATACTGGCTGGAGATCTGGCTTTGTGTGCTTTTATCTAGGTGAAGATGATATACAGAAAAATAACCAATCTCGTAGTGTCTTGGTGAAGATGTAATATTCTCGTGTGATTCACAGTGGTTTTTGACATAATGGAGTAATTTCTCCTTAGACTGTGCTTCTCTGACTCTCTTGTGTGAGTGGAGTGGCCTTTGCTGACTGAAATTGTACATGCATCATTATGGCTAACTGATTTTTTTTTTTTTTAAATATATATACTTATTTTTGATTTTAGAAAGGAAAAAATAAATAATAAGTTTGAGTAGAAGACAGAGATGTATCGTTATTGCTTGGCATATGCTATCTAGGCACTTGAGATCTGTGAATTTTTCCTTTGTTCCTGCAGGTACAGTGCTGTCTGTTTTCAAGTGTGCGTTTTTGTGGGCATGCCAAGTAATATATAGCATCTCTTGTGTTTTTTTGGGTTCAATTTTTCAATACTACCTGCATGCAATTTGGATATGTCACATAACATTACTGTCCAACTAAACTACTTGGCATAACAAGGTTGGGTTTCAGGTGATCTGTCTGATGACTGCTTGAGAATGATCCAAAAAATATCCTGGAAATCTGCCCATAGAAGTCCTTAAAATGAGAAATGTAGGTGACAACATACCTGCTATTCAGTGAAGTAGAAATTGTTCTCTCTCCCTTTTGTGGTATACTGCTGCCTCTTGAGAGACAAAAGATACAGCTGTTTCATGTACAACATACTGAGTCATAATAAAGAATTCTCTGATTAGAAAACTACAATATCTGCTTGTTAAAAGAACTCATGACAGATACGGAATGAAAAGTACTGGGTGTTCGCCACGGAGGTGCAGACAAGCTTCTGATGCCAAACACCTCCATGTGGAAATCTGAGCACCTCCTCCAAGCTCGATGTGGAGTCCATCAGCAGTGCTGCCAGGATCTTTAATTTTGCATTGTTACTTCCCACACAAGTAAAAGTGAGTTTATGTTTAAGTAATGAGATGCTGTCAAGAGTACAGGGAAGTTCTCTTTCTCTTTTTATTAAAGCAGCAGACAGGTGATGTAGCTTGGGGACAGCTGCCAAGGAGAAACACTGACCACGAGGACTCTGATTGCAGTCTGCCAGGTCTTGTCAGCTCCCTCTGCTTGCTGTCCTCTTAGTCCCATCTATATTCTCACTCTTCTAGCTGGTAACTTTCCACTGTTCTTTGCTTACTGTACATGTTCTACTTTATTTCTTTGTCCCAAATTTAGACAGGCAGAAGTGACTCTTACTGTTCAAGATCAGCAGGATGCGTCGGTCATAGCAGATCCCTCAGGTTCCCTATGAGACACCCTGATGGGGAGGTCCTGGAGCAGCTGCAGGATGGGCAGGCAGACTCAGTAGAAACTGGGGGAGCCTGCCAGGAGGGTCAATCTTATTACCTCTGATGTGTTGACTGACATTTAATGCACAATTGGCAATCATGTGGAAGAAGTCTAGTTGAGAGAACATGATTTATTTAAAAGCTTTTTATGAATGAAATCATCTGGTTTGGTAATTCTGTATGTGCCCACACTATAGTCCTGAAATTTTGTATTTTTAAAATTTAATTTAGGATTTAAAGATTGCATGTAAGTTGGGAAGGAAAGTAGGTCCTCTGTACTATAAAGAACTTGAATTCTTGAATCCTTCTCTCTAAATGTGACCTTAGTGTTGTCATGCTTAGCTGTATAGCCCAGGAGTGTATTAGAGCCTCAGAGTTATTATAAAGAGTTTGTGAATGGCAGCACTGTTCAGTTCCTCTTGTTACCTAAGATTCAATTCCTACTATGTTACCACCACAGCAACAACTGTAGTGCTTCAGCTCCTACAGCTCTGAACCGTAATCTCCATTTGAAACGTTTCCCTTTCTGTGATCCATAAGTCTCAGAATTCTTTGTAAACTACTTATCTCTCCCTTAGTCTATTGAGGCTTTTCAGAATCAAAATGCTAGGGCGGGGCTGAGATAGGAAGCAGGTATTGGGCTTTTCTTCTGCAAGGAGTGTTCAGTGTACTCTTTTTAAGACGACAGTTAGGACGGTAAGGGAGAAGGGTAGTATGGATTTAATGACTTGACTCATTACTGGATCCTGCAAGTCTGTAAAGCAAGGATGGAGCGGTCCCGCCAGAGTACAATGGGCTAATGTTTAATGCTGGGTATATGCTGGCAGTTGGTTATGGCAAAATGAAGATGAAAATTTGAGTTACGGTTAAAATTTAGAGAAGTGCAATTGTAGGCTCATGCCTACAAAGTATCTTGTAAAAGGTTAAATATTTTTGATTCCCTGATTCTTCTAAGGTTGCAGAGCTAGGATGAGGTTAGCTTAAGACTGGGTTTATGGCAAATTATGAGATGGGTAAAATCATGTTGGGGTAATTGGGTGGAAAAGTTTGTATTTCTGTTAAGGGTTGGAGCCACCTCTGTAAATCAGATTTCTTAGCTGGCCTTTGCAAGTCCTGTAAGGTTGGGAGAAGGATTGGGGCTAACCAGCAGGAATTATTTACAATGAGATCTGAAGGGTGTGAGTTGACTGATTATGACCTGTTCAGGGTTAAAGGTTGGAGTTGCAGGGCTGAAAAGCTGGCTTTATTTCATGATTCTACTAGAGTCATAGGGTGCATGTTAATAACACAGTATATCTGACTGGTTATTTCTCATAATTTTCTGTGCCATGGAGTGAGCTTTATTTCCTTTACTTTGCATTTATATTCACATTTTGTGCCGGCTGTAGAGAGCTGGGCGCACTCTGGATGAAGACTACCTTGGCAATGGGTATTGTGCAACTTCTGCAGAGGCCTTTCTGGTAAACATCAACAATCCTTAATTTCCCTCCCCCACCATACAGCCAGGGCAGTATGCTGTATAAAAGAGGCAGTGCTCTCTCTGAAGTTTCCTGGTCACTGTTTCATGGTGAAATGGAAAAGCATGCTGCCGCAGCCGCCTCTGCTTGCAAGGGAGAAAGTGGGACTGTCCTAGGCCAGGCTCGTTGGAGGAGGTTTGAATCAGGATCTCCTGATTAAGTAGCCTGTTTTCCAAAGTCTGCGTGGGGATCAAGGCCATCCTGCAAATGGTATTTTCCATCACTTCTGCTGCTCTGGTAGCATCTGGAATTCAGACCTCCTCGTGAAAAGGAGGCTTTGTCAAAGAGAACAGGCCAAGCTGGGCAAAGAGTGCTGTGGAGCGGCATGGGAAACAAACTGGTGCTGGGGCCTCTGCTGGGAAGGGTTACTGGTCCTTGGGCTGGGACTTGCTGGCAGAAGCACAAACAATCAAAAACCTGGCCAGTTTGCAGCAGGCAAGGTCACTGCAGCAATACCTGGAATCACAATCTGTAGTCATGGTGTCCCTGAGGATTCTGTGTGTTTGAGAGGAGGGGGGGACTGGTGTGACCTACATGTGCTTGTGGTGGTGGCCTTGAGGGCACAAACTAAAGGAGAGGAACAAATCTGGGATTTCAGAGATTGAGGTGCTAGCTTCATAAATGTTTATTTGAGTCTTGATGCTAATTGGAGACAAATGTCCTCTTATGGAAACTGGGATCATTAGCACCTTTAGACATCACTACTCTAAAAATACTGCATATTGAAGCAGTGTGGTGCCCAAATAATGAGGACAAGGGAAGGGACACTGTTGTTTCTGTCTATTGAAGACATGCTTGAAGGATACAGATCCTTAAGATATCACAAAGAAACATGTATGTTAATGTGTTAAGTTGATTTCACCAGCAAACTAGTGATCATATTGCAGAGGAACCAAAGCATAACCTCACCAGCTGTTTTCGTGTGACCTCCTGGAAGCAAGCACATTGTTTTAATTTAATATCATACTTGCATTATGATAATCAAGAGTCATTAAGTGCTAGTGATAATACCTGTTCTGATGTAGCTGCAAGACATTAGGCCATTTGGCCAAATATGTTTTTTTATTTAACTGAATAATTACACAACATCATGTAATTCATACTGATATCTTGTAGGCAGTTGGCTTCTAGAGAAATTAAGGACACTAGTGATTTGTATAAATCAGGATTTATCATCTGAAAAAAGAGAAATAAATTATCAAATACACATGAAATGTTATTTACTAATAGAAAATATGTAGTATGTTAAATTACGTTACAGTGATTTTTTCTTAGCAAGTCAGTAAACTAACCACTTGTTCTTCAGTGCACAAGCATAAGCAAATTGCTTCCTCGTGATTCACTGCACTGAATGTCAGGTATGCGATTACCTCCGTCCTGTTTCCTACCTGCCTGCAAATGTGTGCATAATTGTGAAAATATCACCCATTCAAGTGGTTTTATCCTATTATGCTATGAATTGCTGTATTTTCATCTCGTTTGGAAATTAATTTTGCGTTTTGCAACTTAGAATAGGATTTGCTTTGCTTTTTTCATCTCAGAAGTCTTGAATACTGGCAACAAAGGCTGTCTTCTACTGAAGATACTGAAAAGTGGTATATGTCAGGTTCTTACAATGCACTGTTTCAGCTTGAAATGACAACTTCTATCAATCAATGCAATTTCAGCACTGTTTGCTTTGTTTATATGACTCTCAAAAAGGAACAATATTTTCAGGCATAATTTCAAGACTCTATATTTACAGATTTTCTGCTATGAATGGCAAAGGTGAGGCCTACAGAAGTGTCCTCTGAAGTAAATGATAGTCAATGACACAGGCAAATGAACCCAGAGATCATGTTTGTCTTTTCATGAATTAAAACTGACAGTAGCTTAAACACCTGCAGCCAACACATAAAAGCAATAAATCTGTATTTACATAGAGTGAAAGGAGATGGAGTTTATTCTGTAATTCATAATCTGTGTAGGCTGTGTGCCTGATAGCCTAGAGCTGGCTGAGTGCCTAAGTAAATGAGTGGGAAGGAAAATTTACCTTCCTGTGAAATATTCCACAGGGGTGAAACCCAATGATTTTTCCAATGTAAGATCAAAGGCAGCAGGTGGTTTTGATTCATTTGGTTTCTTTGTTGAAGAAAAGATAGATCACTGTGGTGTTTATTTTTTTAAATGGCAGTATTTTTCAGGGACCTTGTTTATTTACTAGGTTTTTCTTTATTGAGGTAGTCTGCAAGGTGAAGGGTAAAATATACTGGTATGATCTGTATGCTTTTTCTCAAGCTAGAATGGATTTCTTTTCCATTAAATCTATTCCGACTGCTTTCACTTGGGCACCATGGACACTTCTTGTACCTCCTTCATCCAGTCACTAGTATGTCCCTGATGGTGCTGTGAAATACTGGGGAAGGAAAGAGAAGTTACTCAAAAATGGTTACTGCACATTTTGCCGTGTAACTGCTGGCAAGAGCTTATTAAGATTTATCTTGAACTATCCTTGGACAACATCACTTTATATTAGTAAACAAGATAAATTTCGGATGAAGTGTTAAATAATGGAAAAAAATCACATCTACATCAACAGCTGGGATAGGGGCAAGTAAATTAAAGGAGATGTGTTGCAGTGGTCGAACTTGGATGATGCACGTGTGCCTTATTCTCCCAAGCCCATTCCCTGGCTGCAGCCCGGAACCAGTGTTGGAAGCATAAAGACAGCCCCGGGAGTCTTGAGGATCCCCTATTATAAGGAAGAACATCTTCGGAAAGGCTGATCATGACTTTGTGCCAGTAGGAACAAAACAGGCCTGACTGTTTTTGGGTTTTTTTTGGCTTTGTTTGATCTAAACATTTTGATTTGACCAAACCCAAGAGATTTCTTGGAGTACTCTCCTCATCCAAAATTGGTTATCATCCCAGCAAACCAGTACTGAGGTCAATAAGGTTATGTCACCTCACTAAGAATTGATTTTTTTTGGGATAAGATTGTATCCTGTGTTAATTAATATGGTCAAATCATCTCCATTGGCACAAAAGTGTGCCTGTATGTGGCAGTTGCAATACCCTGAGTAAGTGTAAACTGTTCAAAGCAGAATGATTTATCCTAAATTAGATAAAAACTGGCATAGATCACTAGTAAATTTAGTCTACTGGATCGATGCAAAAATGCTTGGATTGTTGAATCTGATCTGGCCTCCAAGCTCAGTCACAGTACCCTGCTCAGTGCTGCTTTGACTGTGTGGGACAAAGCATCTGGCTCACAAAATGTTGTATATGAGGTTACGCTGACATTTTCATGCTCTTTATTAGTTGCTTTTATCTTTGAAACCTTTTTCAGTGGAGGTACTGAAGTCAGTGACTGGTTATTTGGTAGGTCATCTTTGAAAATTGAAATTATTATACCAGTGCTTCTCTCCTTGAACTAACACTCGAGTGATGGGGGAGTGAAGGAAAGGGGAGTTATTTAGGTTACAAGAGCAACCTTCTAGAAAGCAATAGGGTCATTTCTGCTAGTTGAGATTTCTCAGTTTGTGACATTTGAGAAAGATACTGTACCTGTCAACAAACTGGTGATTAAACATTGTACAATTTTAAGTTGTCATCTATAAAAAGTGTCTGTATGAACTTGTAAGAAAGAAAACATTACTAAGAGAAATGAAAACTAGGATTTTATATTTTTTAAAAATCAAGTATTTAATTTCTGGCAAACTAGAACAACAAATGATGTTGTCAAAATAAGAGATGGGTCCAAAAGCTAAGAACGTAATTACATATGTAAAAGGAATGTATGCAAAAACTGTTGTGAAACATGCTTTCAGACTGGAGGATACTTCACAGTTTTGCATCATTTCAGGACAGGTAATAAAATGTCTTAATTTTCATTTGGAATTATTAATTACCTGCAATGCCATAAATTCCCAGGTGCCCCATACACCATCTGTACCTATGATGTATACATTAGTATAGATGCGTATGATGTATACATCAGTATAGATATGTGCATGAACAGTATTTGCATTGCAACTTGCTCAAGAATTTATCCCTCACTTTCAGGACTGACAATGAACACATTACCCTCTTCTCTGGGAGGGAGAGGACTTTCTACATGGAAAGTTACTATACTGATGTGAAAATTCAGTTTTAATATTAATTATGCAGTTGAACCATGCTGCGCAGAGTTACCATTCTGTGGTTTCTTGGTCTTTCTAACAGATACTCTTTGCTCTACATGAAACTTATAGAGAAGTAAGTTTTGCCAGCTTTTATTAGATGATCAGCCATGCTATCACCTCCTTGAACTCCTCTGTACTCTTCTCCTAGCTGCTAGAAAATGTCATCCTTCAATGCCTGATAATGGTGGTCAACAAAATAATTTACTTTCTGTCAACGGAGCTGAAGTGGTGCTTTTCACTTCGTGAGGAAGTAAAAAGATACCAAACATGGTGCTACCAAGGGCTTTTTATATTCCTAAAACACTTTTTGTCTGGATTATTCACGTTGGTATATTATTATTTGCCATTCAGTCCTGTATCTCACACAAGTTAATTTTTTTTTTTTTTTCAATAAAGCAGTTTCACTTTTGGATGCTGGGAGATACTTAAAACTTGCCTGGGCAGTCAGATCCCATTGGACCTGCTACAAGCAGGGAGCTGGGCTAGATGACTCCCAGAGGTCCCTTCTAGCCTCGGCTTTCCTACAGTTCTGTGTGGCTCAGCGTGAAAGCCCAGAGCTGCAAGCAGGTGGAATATTAGGTGCTTTAAGAAAGTGGGGGTGTTCAGGATGCATGTTCTGGGGAATGTCATTTGGGCAATCTTAAGGAGGGGCTAGCTGATGAAAATTTATACATCTATTACCGTTTTAAGGAACCTTTTAAGCCAAAGATGCTGCTGAAAAAAACTAAAACAGCAGGCACTAATCACTTATGGGCTGTAAGGATTACCTCTTTCTTTGGTTTGCCCAAAGGCTTGTACTTGCCAACTGGTGAGGTTTATCTGAAATGTTGACTTGAGCTCAGTTTTAGAGAGAAAGGGGTGGCCTCACATTTTCAGTAGTTTAATCCGTATTGGTGAAAAGCCTTGCTAGAACTTGTGAAATGAAAAGACCCTTTTCCAGTGAGCCCAGACCCCTTGCTGGGGGTCTGTGAGGGTGTCTGTGCTGCCCATCCTTTCCCGGCAGCTTGGGAGCAAACCCTGAGCGCTGCGACGCAGGTGGCTGCTGCTGCAGGTTCCCCTGCTCCTGCGGCCACCCCGGGCTGTGGTGAGGTGGCACCTTCCCTCAGCGGTACCAGGACCTTCGTGGAAAGAGTTGGTCATCGTAGCTAGCTTGCAGTCACAAGCCTCTTACGGGCAATCTAGTACAACGGGTTGTTTAATATAAAAATGCACTTTTCTTGTATTTTCTTGGTAAAGAAGTGTACAATCATTTTATTGTAGAGAGATGGCTCTTTCTTTACCTGGTGAGCACAAACTTCATGACGGCTTTAGCTGACATTTCTTTGCGAGGACTTCTAAGTCCTTTGAGTGTGAAGATAATAGAGCAGGGCAAGTGAATTACCATCATTCAATAATTTCGCTTTTGAAATAAAGTTTTTGCTTTTGAATATAGAAACATATGCATGTTAGTGTGGCACTGTATGCATATCTGTATGCGTATTATGTGCATATATTTAAATTTTGGACATATTATGGTGTAGTTGGAAAGACCTGTGTAACAGCAGTCAGTGGACTGTTCTGTGGAAGCAGACAGGATTTACTTACCAAAAATCTAATCGGCTTTTACAACAGTTCAGCATTTTCAAAACGCAAGACATGTAATGATCACTTTAGATGCAATGCACAGTTGAATTATTTAAATGTATTCTACTTCTTTCCAGGTTTCAAGGTCACAGTGAGATATTAGCTATTCCTTTTCCTTTGTTATTGTGTAAGTAGTATGGACCACTTCTAGAAGAAAATTTCTATTACAACAAATGAATACGTAACCAGGCAAGCTTAAAAAATAGTAATCTAAAATAATTTCAAAGTAAAGCAGAGCCTGAAGTGGACAAGTCAGTATTCTTTGCTTAAGATGGTTAAAGGTCTTTAAAATGCATTATTTGTGCCATATCCTTATGACACAGTAATTGTGAAATTATTTTTGTAAATCTCATTGTAAAGTGATGCACTTTAAAAAAAAATATTCAAGTGAAACCAAATGTCACCTTGGCTAAGCCTGCTCAATGCAGCATATAAATGAAGTGCTCATCTTGTTCTTATTCTAACAACTTTTTTTTTTTTTTGTCTGGAAAGGGGACAAACCTCATACTGTCTCATGACTGCAATGCTGAAAAGAGCAAAGTCACAAAACTCTGCAGGATCGTTCATTTTCTTAGCTGTAGGTATGTTTATTGGGGTCATTTATTTCAGGATAGGTCTGTATAATACTTCAAAAAGTTCCATGTAATCTTTTCTAACAATATCTGATCACCCTTGTAAATGATGAAGTCTGTTCTTTCTGTTGTGTTAATATGCCTCCAAATTCGGTAACTTTGAAGATCAGTAAAATGTCTTACAGTGTGTGGTATATTGAGGCAAATATATTGATAGACATTAGACATTAATGGTAATGATATTGGCTAAAGATGTACAGTTATATATTAATCACAAACTCGTACTAGTCGGATTGCTTATATACTAACAAGAAATGACGGATACACTGCGCTGTTTTCCAGAAAATACAAAAAGGTGTGTGTTTTGATTATTAATAATCAAAGCTATATGTTTCTATATTGGTTCCTAAGACAATGTGGATGCTAATCAGACCCTATCATAAGATGGCTTCCAGGAGACACATGTGGTGCCTAGAGAGAAAAGAGGTGAAGATCCACCGCACTGGGCAGTTCCTGGTTATAGCCAGTGCGAAGGCAGGCTGCATGCCTTCAGCTCCTGGTGATTTTTTAATGGCTCTGACAAATAGTGTGCTGCACCCTCCCCACCAAAGAACCATGAAGATATATGTTTCTCCACCAGAAATACATGTTTATATTCTGAATCATAGAGAACTAGTCCTTACGATATACCCACAGTCTCCGCTTTAATTTTTGAACAGCTAGATGGTGCTGCTTGAATATTTAGTATGTAACTACTGTTTAGTTTTATTATCATAATGTTAAATCAAAGGTCCAGATTCAGATGTATGAGGGAGGTAATGCAAATTTGCTGCATGCCTCAAAAGGTTTACAATCCAAGTAAAAGGGTACATCTTCCCTGCATTTGACCTGCTGCTTTCTTCTGTCGAGGCTGATAAAAGCCACAGTTGTAATATTAAAATGAACCAATTAAAAATTAGTAAGGGTTTTTCTAAAGTATTCTGTGATATACTTGCTTATATGAAAGTGATGATGACAGAGATAGAAGTGTCAGTGAACTGAGCCAGCATGGGAGGCAACGAGCAGACAAAGCTGCTGAATGATTTTGATAAGAATCATAACAAAATGGAGGTTGTGAGTAGGATATAATAGAGTACAATGAAATAGCTTTTGGAGTCGTTCCTCCAAAGAGGGAGCAAGGTTTGGAGAAAGTACAGAGGTGCTCGCTGAACAGCACAACAAGTGGGTTAAAGTGCTGGTACTAGAGCTGATTGGAAGTGAGTTTTTATTTTTGAGCAATAAATGAAGAATTGTAGAGTGGAATGAATGTGAACCATCTAGAGGGGTGCAACTGAAGTCCGGTAGCTTGTGTGTCAGAGGCAGCTGTGAATGGCTGCCACGTAGTCAGAGCTGTGGACTATGAAAATCTGAATGAGTGAGAACTTACATAAGCAACTGAGACACAAGGAAGCCTGGATTATGTCAGAAAGTTTAGTGTAAGACTAAAGGAGTGTTCACTTTCTGTTTTGAGAATTGTGAAGTTAAATGTTTCTGCTGGGGGAACAGCAATGCTTATACCTGTGCGCTTTATTAAAAAAGGGCTTTGCAACTTCCTGAAATTAATAACAACTTCATTTTTTGCAGAAGATCTTGAAATCTAAATATAAATGGTAGTGGAATTGAAGAAGGTGTTGTAGGCTTTGAGGTTATATCAGTAGCAGGTACAGAAGATGGAGAACTGCCTCATGAAATGGGAAAATTATCTTTCAAGCTGCATTGTCAGGACTGGAATATTTTCAAGGAACTTGTTTCTGTTTATGTGCAAGAGTTTGCTTTCGTATACACCTGTCATCAGTCTTAGTGTTTATTATTTCTCCTCTGATGGGAGATGGGTGATCGATACAAAAAGTATACCATTACTACCATTGGCATCCCATGGGGAATATCAGATAACAAATTCTTTCTCTTTTAGAGAAGTGGAGAATATGTGAAAATGGCAGCATTTTAGTGTTTTACTTTCATTATAGCATTTCTATCTACACAGGGCAAGCTATTTATATCTGTAACATTTATTCTTACTGCCTAGCTGTAAAAATGCTAGATAAGACAAATACAATTATGTGCCATAGCTTTTTTTAAACTGCTGTGATTTATGCAAGATATTACTGAGGTATCATACAAGTTTCTTGTCAAAGTAATATTCGAGCCGATAGGGGTTTTTTCCTGATATTTTTCGCATTAGAATATTGATACCTGATGAGTGCTCAGTTACATAAATAATGTTAAGGCTTAATTGTGTGTCTGTATATGTATACGTGTTCAGGCATGTACAAGCATATATGTAAAATGTTCTGTAACATATTTGTAAAATGATACATCAAGACTGATACATTTAAAGCAGAGCAACAGCCTCGGGCAGAGTCTTTGGTGTGAACTGTCACACCTTCAATGGGTTAGACTGAATTTATGCTCTCTGGATCATATAGAGTTAATTCAGTCCCCCTCCTGCATGGGCAAGTATTGACAAGTAAGTAACTCAGATGGTAATTTGAGGCTTGCTGAAGCGTTGATGAGAGCTTCCTTGATATTCAAAGGTGCTTATATAGATATGAGAAAGAAGAGAAAGTTTTTTCCTACTAATTATTACCACATTTCTGCTGAAATGGAAAATATCAAGAAACATTGGCTTTTCATTACAGAATGTCCTGTTTATTAGAGGAAATATTCTGACTCTGTTGACGTTTTTTTTAAAAAAAACAGCACTATAATGATTTGAAAGGTGTTATTAATTCATAGCTTTTGGCTAATCTGTGGAATTGTTTCATTGAAGTCAGCTTGTTGGGAATTAATTCTACAGTGGGTATGTTTCCACTATACATTTTGATAATTAGGAGTTTATAGGTTTTATTTCACATATTAGAATTACAAAGAGAACAATTAAGGTGGAAAATAAGTAAAAATGTTGACTGTATTAATACTAAATATGAAAAACGTGACATTTACTGGGTTCTAATTTAAATGTCAAAAAAAAAAAAGGGCAAAACCTGGTGGTATTCTTGAAATGATCATCTTAAGATGCATAGATGGATATTTAGTTTTGTTTCATGAGTTTCACTTTCTGTAGGACCAGAAATCTCAAAGTAATATGCTCCTGATTTTATTTTAGAATGTGAATCTTAAAATTGGTGGCATTTTTAAGAATAAAATATAAACAAAGCTTTTCCTTAAAAATAATAATTGCCCCGTGATTTTGTTTGATGAGAACTGGATGTTTGGGTAGTAAACAGGTGATGGTGATTGCTTGCTTCTATAATATTTCATTCTACTTAAAATGTTCTGTTTCACTTATCAGTCTCAGTGCACCTGGAATATACCACATTTCTGAGGGCCTCTCACAGGCAGCTCTTCTTGAAAACCCAGACATGTCTGTACAACTCTGTTACAAACTACCCAGAAAGCCTGTGGAGGCAGACCCAGCTATTTCCAGCATTTTCTTCCATGAGAAATCCACTTTTGACTATCTGTGTAGTTAAACTCCCTCCAATACGCTTTTTCCACAAGTAAGCATTTCTCGCTCACCAAACTGAGATATGACTCTCTGAGGGGAAAAAAAGTGTCAGTGTGGAAGACTTCTTACCTGCATGGGGGAAGGCTCGCTCCACCTTGTGTTCTGTGGTGTGCCACTAAGAAGTCTGTAGAGTAGACTCAGGTGTGGAACCGGGGTGGCTCTTTTGTTCGCAAGGTATTGACGGTTAATTCTGGGACTCAAATGTAATGAAACATTCTCCTCCTTCCTGCACGACCCTCTGCATAAAAACCTTCTAATGCTGTAGAGATTGTAAGACATTACTCTTTTGACGGCACCCCACTCTGCCTGTAGTTCTTGTAACATTTTTTTTTTACTTCACCTCTCTATTTAATGAGGAACCTGAACATGTTAATATAATCCATCCTGAAACCTCTCTTCAGTGTTCAGACTTACAAGAGGTCTGGTGAAAGCAGTTTGTTATTGATTTTTGTTAGGTGGTTCTCTAAGTCTGGGTTTGCAGCCCCTATGGGCCTCCCAGAGCTTTTGCCAAATGCAGAGTTAGGAAACTCCAAGAATGTAGTACAGGAATAGCAAAATCATATAGCGAATAACAGGAGGGGAAAGGAAGTTTCAAGTGAATATAGTCAGTCATCAGAACTAATACCCTGAGGTGGTAATAAACCCCTGATTTGTTAGGAAGACATTTTTTTCACTTGCTTGATGGGAGGCAGTGCAGTTTAGGTGTAGTATAGCACCGCATTACACAAATGTTGTAGGAGCAAACTTCCAGCTCTGTGGATGGGCTTATGGTGGGATAGGCCAGGTGGTAAGAACACAAATTTGGCTATTGTAAAACTGAGAGTGCTCAGGAGCTTTGTGGCATGTATGTTTAGAGTTGATTCTTTTTGAGTATTTTGCTTTTATGATTTTTTTGTTGGCTTAAGTCATGACATGAAAATTGGATTGAACTTAGAAATGTCTAAGGAGTTAATGGGAATTCTGTTTGAATAATTTAGAGAAATTCTTTTGGTGTTGTTTTTTGTGGTTTTGTGTGTGTGCCTATTTTAAAAGTTTTCTCTTGAAGGTCTTTTCTTTCATTATGGATCTGCAAGCAAGATGATTGTGATCTTATTCAAAACACTCAACTACTTGTCTGTAGTATGTATATTTATCTGCACATTTAACATGAGGCCATATAACTGTTGTCACAAGGAGAATGCTTCATAATACTCATCACAGGTTAATTGACTGCCACGACAGTGAGCATCTAAGGAGCAGTCCTCAGCCAAATTTCCTTCCTGATGTCCTTTCCAGAGCTTTCGCTCTTGATTTCCATGTTTGTTTCCCTGGCAGATTCTCCAGAGGAGCCATGCAGCAAGTTTCTTTCTTGCTTAATGTAACTTTTCTCTGGGGAGGTTAACTAAAATCTTGCCTGTACTGGATTCAAAGGAAATTTACTTGAATGTCATGAACACTGTTTAACACTTCTGAATTGAAGGAAAAATTGGTGTGAAAAGTAATAGTTTCCAAATGCTAGAAAAGGGCAAGTGGCTCTTTTGATAGATGTTCATGCTTGCAAAAAGAAAAGACACTCAAGCTAAGAATTTTTTACTACTTCAAACTACAAGATATGAAATAATATGTTTGCATAAAGCTATTTCTTTAATCTTTAAGCTTACTTAAAGATTGGCATCTTTTCAAATGTGTTAATGAAAACAATTCTGATTGGAGAAAAAGAGCAGATTGCCTAATAAAATTGTTGTTCATCATTCATCCTGTGATAAAGACTGCTTCTAAATGTAATTTTTGGTATTTTTATATCAAGGAGGGGTAGAATAATGTTTTTGACCAGAGGAAAATCTTATGCCCTGGCCTCTATAGCTGTGTGAAGGGAATGAACCCTGAACGTGGGCAGAGCAGTTTAAGGTAAAATGACAACAGCACAATGGCTATACATTGTCTGTGAATACACCTAGGTTGGAGTTTAAAGATTAATGAGAGGAGAAAAGTTCTTCAGTATCCCTGGGCAGTTTGTCTGCAAGGCCACAGATTATCTTGGATGATATTGAAGGATAATGCTACAACTTCTGAGAAGTGTTATAGCAATTTTTTTTTTTTTTTATGATATATGGTCTTTTTTCAGTGTCTTATTTGTAAGATGGCACTGTTGGGTTCTTTCTAGCACAGAATGAGTTATGTTCTTTTCTGCTCCCTAGTGAAAGCTCACCTTGTTGTAAAGCTCTCTAGGACTGCATTGATTCCAGCTCACCAAGATCCAGCTCAGGTTTCTGTCCAGAATGGACACTCATTTTAACCTGTTTTAACTCACCATCATGTTTGGAAACATGTTTAATGTTGTCTCTTCTTTGTCAGGGCAGAAGAGATCTAGAGAGTTTATTATTTTTTACCATATAAACAAGAAAATATTTTAACTCCATCACTATCTGCAATGTGAACATACAATGAAGAAATTCAGTTTTCTTTCCTAGTATAAATAACCTATAAATCCTTATAGTATGTCCTATAGTATTGAATTAACCTTTACTTGACATTTAAGTTTAATATTTTTCACTCCTTCCCAGTACATAACTTAGTAAAATAGAAATAAGACGGATTGCTGGAAAAAAGATATCACTAAGCTCAGTTAAACTCAACTGTTCAGCTGCTCAGAGATACCAAACACACTACGTGAGCAGTTTCTTCAGTGTATCACAGGACAATACAATAATTCTTTGCCGCTCTATAATAAAGCTATATATATTTATATGAAATGCAAAACATTTTTCTGTGAAGGTTCTCTGAAGTAACTGTGCTTTAATGCTAGGATGATGTTTCATGTTACCTTTCCATGAGTTTAGTTACTGTGATCATAAAATCATTTCCCTTTTTTCAGTGAACACGAGAGCTGAGAACTTTAAACTCAGTTTAATCTGAAGTGTTAGTTTAGGTTCTACTAAGAAATGGTAGGGTATGGTTTGGCACAGGCCCAGTGGATTATTCTTTTTTAAATACAAATAGATTTGTTTGATAAATTTATCAGTAGAAAAAAGAAAGAGAAATTTGAATATGTTTGATAATCATAATAAATGGGCAAGAAGACAACAATAAACCAAAAGAAAATCTCATTAAGGAGTGTCACATGGAGAAAGTTTCTCACAAGAACAAATCCAGCAGCAGGCACAGTGCTCCTGAACTGCTGTTGGTCTGTGATATTGGATATTGTAGAAATGAGAAGAATCAGGTGAGAAGAGCTCTTCTCATCTGAGCAACTACTGGAACTTAAAATCAGGCCACTGCTGCTCTAAACTGTTACTCTAGTATTTGCTTATTAAAGATTCTGACGCGTTGGTATATGATCAAACATATTCTATGTATGACTGAAGAGCAGTGTTAACTGTACTGAAGGCTGCAAAAGGTTTGCACTACCAAAGTCACTATGCTTGAATATATATTAAGTGAACATGACTTTCTTTATAATTCCTAATGTTTTTCTCAAATGCCTAAAAAGTTATGGCAATTTAAATTTCTAAAGGCAAAAGGAAAGTACTTTGATACAAGTAACAAACTTTTTGTTCAGAATATCAAAATGACAGATTTTATGGTCACAGAATGTCACTTTTCCCCAAATTAGAAAAAAAAAAATATATCAAGAAATACCAACTGCTTTAGTAAAATAGGCTTTAAAATTGTATGTCTTATAGGAGTAATTCAGATGCTATAATGGAGCAACCCTCTCTTTGGTTACTAAAGATGTATATTAAAGTGGTGCTGATCCATGGTGCCATGGAACTCCTACAGCACTTGTTCTCAGCTTGTGAAAATTCTTTTGTTAATATGCCAAAGGAAACAGTCCGTAATGTTACCTGGAAACCTGCTCGTCTAACCTGAGGGAGCCAAGTGTGCCTGGGAAGATTCAAATGGAAAGAGAGTGAGAACTTTTAGTTACAAGTAGGTTCCCAGTCTAACAACCAGTTTTTTGCTAGATGCCACTTAATTTGCTAAATGCCACGTATTTTCCTCCTAATCAGGAACTGTTGAGTCAGTACTGGAGAAAGCACCTAGGCAACTTCCAGGTTTTCCTGATGGCTGGGTGATGTACAGGATACATTTCCTATCAGTCTTGGATTACTTAAACCAGTAAATCAAGGAGGCAAAATGTGGCTTCTCCAACAGAAGATACTTCATGATTAATGTCTGGGAAAAATTGCATTTTATTACATGGAGTCTCTCATTCTCACCCTTTGAAAGCCTAACGTCCTTCTCCAGCCCTCAGCTGCGTAAGTAGCTGTCAGCAGCACTCAAATTTCATAACAAATCAGCTGATACTTTGTATTTAACAACTCCTGACACCAACCTGCTGTTAGAGTACATTTTAATTGGGTCCTAAAAGAAGTGCAGTTTTGTTACTGTCACATTTTTCTAATGTTGTCCCCCTCCAACCAAAAAGCCCCTCCAACCACACCCTTTCTGTCCCAGGACTGCCCCCCCCCGGAGGTTCAGTATTTTAAGAGAAATTTTCTTGGAGCATCTGTCACAACTGCTGGGTTAGATTGTTGCTACAGTGAGGTATCCATCCCAAAGAAACCAGACCTTTGATTTTAGACGTTTTATTAGATATTCTGTTTCCATTTTCTCTTCCTGGTGATTTCTTGCAACCACGTGCTGCTTGCTTTCTTTTACTGCTGTTGGGCTTCTTTTTATATCTCTATATATCTCTATATATCTCTATATTCTCTATATATCTATACACACACACAAACATATATATGTATGTATATGTATATGTACTGGACGGCTTTTATGTAGGTTTTTACGGTATTTCCAGCCTTAGCAACACAGAAGCAAAACCCCCGTAGACTTAGGCATTAGTGTTCAGTGTGGGGTTTCTTTCCATCAAGGTATATTAAGATTTCTCTGGCCTCATATCAGCCGCTGTAATGTGAAGAGGCAATTTCACTCTAAAATTGTGTCTGAAGCCACTCCGGGGTGGCTGTGGGTACCCCAGGTTTGCTTGAAGTTTTTTCAAGGGATTGAGCTGGGAGCTGCTGTAAGGGTCTTAGTCAATAATGGGAACTTAGAGTATGACCTAACGGTTCTCTTGTTGTGCATAAATTCCTCTGTCACACTGCATTGCCTCAAGCATAGCTTTGTTGCTGGCTCTTCAGTCATCTCTGGGTTAGATTTTGAAGAAAAGGGGAGGAATCTGCAGGAATCCTGGGAATAGGACAGAGTGCAAAATATTTTACAAAGACAATTTAAAACATGTACAGGCAACAGCAAAAAGGAATACTTAGTCTGGCAAATCTTACAGTTTTCTACTGAAACTTTCACTTAATCTTTCTGTCCTGATGTTTATCATTTCTCCTTGCCTCTTATTCTATATGCTTTTTGAGGCTAGATCTTATTTATGGGGGCTCATTTTAGTCATGTGAAGAGCAAATACAATAATATGATCTCTTTCTCTCTGGAGAACTCAGAAAGATGAAGGCCTCTGCCCACACAGAAAAAGAATGCTGAATCATTTTCCTATTTAACACATCCTCATGAGCATTCCTCAAACTGTTAATTTAATCTCAAGCTTGAAGCAGTGAGACCTTATGAATGAAACTCCCAGGACCAGGACCTTCCCTACAATGTCACTGCTTCCCTGAGGACAGATGGAGATTCATACGTGAAAAGCTGTTTATAAAACAAACTAATCCTTCGTAAATTGTGGTTTTGGCCCAGACATGACACAGGCAGGCTAAGTCATCAAATATTTTTCCTGTTTAAATAGGACCTTTAAAATAAGCACATAAAAATAATGTATGCACACAGGTACACAAATATATGTGACTACACATGTGTATGTTATATCTGACTATATTAAAGTAAAAAAGATTTTTTTCTAGAAAGTATCTTTATAGTTTGACTGGAATTCCTAAACTGAGGAAAAATTTTGTAAAGCACAAATAGAGGCAAGGTTTATCCATATTGTTCCTGTCCATAATTTTTTCATCATGATTTAGTAATTTTATTTTTATATCTGTAAAAAGCCTTTTAGGTTGCTAACAAATAGATAGATGACAGTCATGGTAGTTTCTGTCAGTGGAAAAGAAATATTTAAATGACAGAAAAATTTGTCTATGTGAAAAAGAGATTCAATCTGTAAAATTTGGCTGTAGACTGTCAGCTGTGACATACGGGGTCATGCATGGTACGCTATTGAACTTGCTAAAAGATTTGAATGGATTTCTTTTCTGATTTTACGAATACCAACAATTAAACTATGCTGAATGCTCCAGATTAGAACTGAGGTAAAAATTGCTGATCAGCACCTGCAAATGAGATTGTCTTGCAGATATTTTTAAGGGATTTGTGTTTAACATGATTTTTGTATTAGGCAACAGAAATTCAGTGAGTAAGATTATTTATTTTGGACCAATTCTTATGAAAAGACTTTGTATAAGAGAGAGATATACTGACTTACACCCTGCCCCTCCATGTTCTTGGTCATATGGAGGAAGAAGTTGACTAAAGTCAGGGTAGGTCCGTCAGCCATGGTGTTCTCATCTCCCGTTTCCTGTTTCAATATGCTTTTTTATCTCTTTTGTCCTATGAATTCCCGAATTTCAACTTTGTAAACTGAACGCTCTTCTCCCAGTTTCAATCCAGCTGTGAATGTAGATCTGTACTTCTGTAAGAGGTTTGTAGCAATAATGAATTATAATGAATCTTACTAGTATCATGCTAATGAGTTTAGGCCTGGCAACCTGAGGTAAAGCATGTCAGACCCATTTAGGTTTTGAATAAAATTATTTTCAGGTGTCTTTGACTAGCACAGAATCAAATCACAAATTTCGACTGCTAATCTACCAAGTAATACTGCAGCATAAAAAGAAGGTTATGTTGCACTGGCAATTCCTGTGGTCCCAGAGGAATTTTATTTGTTGTTGTTATTGTTATTGTTTTATCTACTCCTTAATAGTAGTTTGAGGACAGTTCTTCCCAAGAATTAGCGTGCTTTTTTTTGTTTGTTTGTTTTTGGGTTTTTTTTTTTTTTTTCTTAGGCAAGCAGTGATTTGAGTTTTATTTGACCTATTTTTTTCTAGATGTAAGAAGTGGAGAATAACTTGAGAATAGACTGTATTGAGGCATTTGTCTTTCATAGTATTGCTGTTAGAGTAATGGAGAGCACAGTTTTGGGTTGTGCATTAAGAGCAGTTCTGCTGATGAGATACACATAAGGCTAAAACATGGGCATGACAAGAATAGAAATGGCTGAGCAGAAAGCGTTATAATCAGTAATGAGTAACTTTTGGAGACACATGCTATCAGTTGGCAAAGGTTTGCACTCTGCATATTTACTTTGAACGAGGCTGAAAGAGATTATAGTTTGGTGCCTTTACCGTGTAGACATACGAGTTAATTCCCTTAAGGGCTGCCCATACAGGTAAACCAACCATGTTTAGTCAGCAGGCTGACCTCATTCACGCAGGCTTTTTCTCTTAAGTTAAGAGTGAACAAGTAGCTGTTGTATGCTTCCAAAACTTCCATCATGGTCAATGGTCAATAGCAGGGAGTTAGCAGAGAGTACTGGAGAGAAGCGCATCTTGTCTGAAATCCACCGACCCTCAAGAGTTGGTGTCTGTGTACTCACATGGAGTATAATTCAGGATTTTAAATGGTCTACAGTAATGTTTAAGGAATTGCAGATGGTATAAATGGGTGAACGAGCTAGGAATTAAGCATGTTAACTACACTGGAATTAACCTTAATGGCATTTACTGTATACTTATCAGAGAATTTATTGATACCGGATGAGGTGAAAAGTAATCTAGCTGGGAGATGTATCTGGGTTCTGAGGCTGTTGCAATGACATCCATAACATTCAGCCCAAATGTAAGGATAGGATTTAAGGAATAAATTTAACTTTAAAAGATGTGTAAATTCAGAGTAATTTCAATAAACTTGGAAATTCAGACAGATGTGACGATTAACTTAATCTAGCCTGAATCTGGTGTATTTGGTTTATTTAAAACCATTTAAAGATAGCTTTGGTTCTTTCAACAACTGTCAGCTAAGGGGATTTTTTCAGGAAACCTACAGAGAAGACTTTCCAAACAGAAACGTTTTAAATGCGAGCTTGTGCTGTGCAAGGTTATTTTTAATTCCTAGTTGACTTGAAAGACACTGAATGTCAAACTGTGCTAGGAAAACCTTCATACATAATTAGAGGCTCAGATTGGCTGGAAAGACTCAGTGGTGTCTTTTATTGCCAAAGAGAGTAATTTAATTACTGTCCATATGCCCCGTTGGGCCTGACTGAAGCCCCATGTTGCTTGGATAAACTTGATTAGTGAAGTGTTTCTACAAAACAAACACCTTCACCTTGCTCAGTGAGTCTTGGATGGGGCCTCCTTCTGCATCTCCTGCTTCTCACTTTCACAGTGATATACTATGAACAGAGAGATTTCTGATTTGTCTTGTTGAGACATTAATGACCCAATAACGCAAAACTTAATTTTAATGATTTTTGGATTGCATTGAGCTTTTTCAAAGCCTTTTTTTATTATCAAGTAAAAATTTTTCATATAACGAAAGTCTCCTAAAATAATTTGCTCTGCCTATATTGATTGTTAGTCTTTCAACCAACATTTAGATGTTTCTCTTCTCAATATATATTAATGAGTGTGGTGTTGCTGCTATTATACAAGTAGGGAGTTGAGGCTCAGAAAAACTCTGCAGTTTGTGCAAGGTCACCAAGAAGACAGGACTGAAATGAGGGCTCCTGACAGATCATCACAAACCTGTCCAAATTGCGTCTCAAAGACTCATCGCGCCTCATTCGTTCCAGCTGTGCAAACATTAACGCTTTCTTTAGATTTGAGGAAGTAGTAGCTTTGTAGCTGATTTTAAAAACAGTCCTTTTTATTTATTAATTTTTCATATGCCAGACACAGGGCTGCTAGCAATATTGGTTCATTAAGCTTCAGTGGCGTCTGTAACAGGTAGATACTCGTATCTTTATTATACAGCTTGTAAGAGCAGAAGAGGAAGTTCTTGTGAGAGGTGACAGTAAATTAATCTGGAACAGAATTCACATGGCAAACGATAGCAGTGTTCGATTAAATCTTAATATCATATGAACATAAAAGGATTTTCAATTCAACACTTCTAACATCAAAAACAGGTTTGAAAGTAGAGTTTTTGGGGGTTGTATTGCACTGGCCAAGGAAAATTATGTCGGGAACACTAGCAAATACTAATGAGGATGTGCAATATTGTTAGCATAGTCATTATTGGTATCATGACCTCTGAAATGAGCTGTAAAAGTACTGCCCTAATCCAAGTAATATAGACAACAAGTGTCATGAGGCTTGCACCTGCTGCTGAAAGACATGTCTTTTTCTACTGAATGATTATTACTTTTTTTCTGCCTTTAGTAATGGGCCACTACTTTTTGTGCAGTATAGTTTATCACCTACTCATTGCAAAATCCGCACTACAAAAGTAAAACCCAGACCCCTCTTGTATTTCTGTGGTTAAAGCCATCACATTAATGCCTGAAAAATAATTTGGAGGCTTCTAAGGAAAAACACCCCAAACATTTCCCATTGATATTAATGTTCTTTAAAAACAAACAAAACCAATAAAAAAAAAAGATAAAGAGTATTATGGTTTGTACCTTTTAGGGATTAATGTTATAACTGATTTTTCTAGGGGGACGACTGTGATGGTGTAAATATTCAATTGCAATACAATAACTTCTGAATGTGCCTTTTCTAACTACTCCTGGGAAATCTTTGGATGCTCACATTTGGGAAGTGATAAATGGAACTATGTATCAGAAGAGAAATCGTAGATAAAGAAATGAATAGCTGCAGTGATTGTGCTGTATCAGTCTGTGGTATACTTTAGTCTAAACCTGAATGATCTCAAGGAAAGAGGAGATCAGAAAATCAGGTTTTATATCACAGGTATACTGTAATTTTTCACTTGCACAAGTTTGTATTTTGCATCTTGCAATAATGCAGGCTAAAGTGTAAAACCAAGGAATCTAGAATGAGTCTTACTAGTCACGCACTAGACCACTGGATAACACTATGTGAACAGAAACCATTAATTTGTGTATGACACATCTGTTCTGACCACCCAGGTGTTTGACAAATAACAAACGTTCCCTGTTCTTAAGTAATATTTCTTCTGCCATTTACCATTTTCAAACTCTTTGTATTAAACAAACTGAAATAAAACAGTTGCTTAATCGCTAACTTTTTCTCTAAGACTTCAAAGATCACAAGTCTATGAGGCTACTTTTAGCAAAAATATTTGTATAAATACCTTACTTTCCAAATACTGTGTGTGCATTTGAGCAGAAAATGCACACCATGAGAGAAATGGCTTTGGCTGTCAGTGCTTTTTTGTTCCATTGCTGAGCCTTTTTACTTCATCGAATGATATGAACAGGATCTTTGGGATAAATAAAATGGGAAGTTTGCAGGGTTCTGTGCTTTAAAAGATGGCATTTCAGCAAGAAGTTTAGTATCCACAACCCTCAAGCTGATAGTTAAGGACCTTACTGCCTTTTGTCTCTTGCACAGAGAAGCAGTGTACAGCTGCAAAGTCTGAAATCAAGGCAAGGTTGGGTCTTGAGTGAGGAACAATGCAAACACAGACTAAGCATCTCTGCCTAACTTGGCTTACAACTACAGATGTGATCAGAGGCAACAGAGATAGGAACAAGTAAGTATAGCAACTCGGGTGATTCACCAGCTTCACAGCAGTGTTATGGACAGGCAGGCCTAAATGCTGGGTTTCTGTTCTTGCCACTATTGAGCAACTTCTCTATTACAAATGTTTTGATTGACACATTCTGAGTCATATTAGTCTTGCTTTCTTACAGCATTGTATTGGGAGCTCATAATTACATTGTAGACGATCCTTCTTCCTGTTGAAGAATCCTCCTTTGCTGCTTCCCAGCAATAAGCATCTAATGAATAGCAGAAAATTGTGTAAATAATGTTTACATGTGTATGTAAATCTTTACTTACAAATGTTGTGCTTTGCAGTATAGTGTTCATCCCACCACTGTTCTTTGGCTAACAGGGTCATTGGTTCTTCTGGCATGGTGCTTTTTTCTGTTCCATCTAATACAAGGTTTCAAGCTGGATTAATTTTTCTTTGAAATTTATTGTTTTACTTTCAATAACGTAAGCCACTTCATTCCCTGTATCTTCTGTTTGTCTTTCATATTGTTTATATTGATCTAAATTCTCCTTTCATGTTCTGTCCTCAAAAAATTGTTCAGCAAAGCATAAAAATTACATAATGGACAGTCCATGCTGTCTTTTTCCTGAAACTGAAATAATGAGTCTGGCTTTTTCTTCATGATAGAAAAAATAATAAATATTATTAAGCTGGGTGGATCTTTTGTTTCCTTTCAGAAAATTACACTCGGAAATTGTATGCCTGTGGAGCTCAATTACAGTTTGCATATACCAGATTTCTGTCTGGATTTTCAGTTCTGGGAAACTTGTAGATCTTGTGAGGTCTGTTCTGGGATAACTTCCACAAATAATGATTGAAATGCTCTCCTAAAATTTTTAAGATTTCTTTTGAGAAGTTCCTGCTGATAAGTCCAGCCATTTCAGCGCTTGACTATGTCCTTTTGTTAGAGTGATAACAAATTATCATTCAAACCCCATTTTAAATTGACTCTTTGCTTTGCGGACAACTTATGCTTTAACTAGTAATTCTGAAAGCTTGATCCATGGTAACTGGTGCTGAGATTTTGACCTGAAAGGCTCTGAAGGTGAGGCAATACTAGTATAATACATGCATTTAAAATGAGAAGGAAGCGTTGGCATTTTGCATTCTTGTAGAGCAATGTTCTCTGTAATGTGTTATGATATAGTTAGAATGTAGAGTTTGCTTAGAGATGTGTACTTCATAATATAATTATTGAAAAAGGGGTCTAGTTTCTGCAATAATAGTAGGCTTTCAGGCTATTTAGATGCTGGTTAACTACAGCTGTGTATGAAAAGTGGAAATTCGTGGTGTTATGCCATATGAACTTTTACCAGCGTGAGTTTGAAATTTCCAGGAAATTTACAGCAAGAGGCACAACAGAAGGTTTGGCAGGTCATCTAGAGGAAGTGACAAACATTCTTGCTGTACCATAAAATAATACAGAAAACTTTCTGTGAAAAGAAAATTAACATTTTTGATGTATTTGAGATGTATATCCATAACTTTGCAGAGGCTAGAAGAAAATGCTGAAACGGTTGTTTTGCTTGTATACAGAAGTGCCTGAAGATTTTATGTAGGAAAATAACTTGAGGTTCATTGAAGTCTTGGCCAGAGTTTACAACGTGTACTTTCTGCTCTTAAATCTCTTCTTTCACCTCCTGACTAGCTTGTCATAGCATGGTCACCATAGCCTGGGTATGCAGCGTCTGTCCTAGGTGTTTGCCAAAATAAAATAAAATAAAAATCAACCCTAGAAATACCTTGGAATCCAGTAAATCTAGAAAAGAAGTTGAAATGGAGAGATGGGAATGAATTGGTGTGTGAGTGGAAATCAGAACTTAGATTTCTATACCAAATACTATTCATGCAAAACTTAAGGGTTTATTTTATTTCTTTTTTATTTTATTTTATTTTAAATTTTGTGGTGAAGAAACAGAAGATAGTTCCTCTGTTCAGGTTGCTTCATTGTTTGAGGTAGCACTGTAGTAGCTCTTAGTGAAAAATCTTGTAATCTTATAAAGATGTTAGAGAGCTGATGAAGTGGTCAAAGGTGAATGATACTGTGACAAACAGCACTCTAAATCCAGGCATTTGTGTTCTTGGAAAAAGTTAAAATCTGAAATGAATTACAACTATTAGTGTTTTTCTGTTGACAATTTACCTTCATATTTAAATTTGTGCTTTTGCACTTCAATATAAACTGTAAATATGGCCTTTCCCCAGCAAGCTCTATTTTTACTGTATAACATCTTTATGTTCTTTCACAAGCAAGAATGGGTCACCTAACAGCAGAAGTTACATGAGAAGTTCAAATGTCAAATTTCATTCAATCTGGATATTTTATGTTTACTGTTGTTACTTGCAGATACTAATCACTGGTCTCATTCATTCAGTTTTAGTAATTTTTCATCTTTTTAATCCATCTATTTGAAAAGGAAATGTAAACAGAAGTTAGCATTCGGAATGCCCCTTTTTAGGAGCATGTAACATTTTAAACTATCAGACATGCTGATTCTTGTGAACAGATCTGTCAAGCACTATTAACTGAGCAGAAAATAGAAATTTTGGCAGTGGCAAGCAAGGGACATAACAAAATCTGTAACAGATCCAGTGGCATGGAATTTTCAAAGCGATCTTTGATTAAGAGGTTAATAGGATTTATGAACTGTAGACTCTTAAATTCTTGTAACAATTCCCATTGAAATTACCATGGATGTATCACAAAAGTTTCAGGGGTTAATTTAGTTTGTGTGACTATCCCAAAGTGTGCAAGCTTATGCAGGGCATATGAATGTCTTTTGAAATGGCAGATTTGGACTTAGAATCTTAAGGAATTTTTTTGTGGAGATTTCTGGCATTTCTAGCTTGAGGTCACTATTTCTGTTTTGCAGTGATTGCAGCCCTCCCACTCCTGCCTGGGGTTTTGAAGTACAAAGACACCCCCCCACCCCCCCCCCCACACCAAATCAAACCAAAAAACCTCAAAGCCCCCACCAAAATCTAACAAAATCAAAACATTCAAGATACCTGAAAGAAATCTTCAGAATCCTAAATAAAATTGAGATTTGTATGTAAAAGGAACTTCTGCACAGACAGTTCTTTATTCTTATAGATAATGCAGCATTTGTACACAGAAATATATAAAATACATTACAGTTTAATTCTGTAGCTTTCCAGTTCCAGTACTTTTAATGATGCGGAGCGTTTTATATTCTTGTGTGATTTTACCTCCCTTGCAGCCATAGTCCTAAGTGGATATAAGATGTACTTCCAGGTAAAATCTTTGTATTCAGTCTTCTTATGGGAAATATTCAAATGCCAGGTAACAGATCTTTGTGCAGGAGTCCTGACTCCTCTAAAGCATCGCACTGCAGCACTTTATGAAATGCAAACAGATGAAGCAGACAGTGTCAATTGATTGGCTTTGGTGTGCTTCAGGGTAGGGAGGGGGAAGATTGCTTGCTGGCAGGTGAAAAAAGTTAACTTGAATTCAGAGATGATGCTCTGTATTGATCAGTGGCTTATTATACTGTGATAGAAGTGAGTGGTTTGAAGTGGGGACAGTAGATCAAGGCAGTCAGCCAGGCCTCTAATAAATAGTTTTCATAAATCGTGCCGGTTAAATGACTGAATCTCTGTAAATGATTCCTTTCATACCTAGATTATCAGGGAATTACATTCTTGGATGTGTTTTAAAGGCATAAAAGCTAAAGGTATCAAAAATGATTAAACATCCATGCTACTCTTGACCATGATGGATAAATTTGTGAATAAAATGTTTTTATGTGCTTTTCCTGTGTTTTCTCCATAAGCTACTTGCAATAAGGATGCTTCGGTGCTCAGCACTTCAGTTCTTTCTCGAAGCAGCTGCTTCAAAATCCCTATGTAGTATGTCAGACAATTTGAGTGCATTGATCACATTTTGAGATATGGTACCTTAAAAAGGTGTGGTGCTTTTCCTTGTGGATATTATAAGATGTTCAAATGTGATATCAGTGTCATCTAAGTACCTCAGGAAAAAATTGGTGCCTGTGGAAATAAAGGAGAAGGGTGCTGCTGAGAGACAGTGCTGAGGTGTTAGTAGAGCTCAGGGAAAGGACGTGCAGAATAAAGATAAAAATAGCCCTTTTTTCTGATACTACAAGGTAAACTGTAAATTCTGAAGACTGTGGAAATTAGCTGGAAATGAACACCAAAGGAGCAAACCTGTATTAGTTGGTTTTCAATGCAAGCCACTAAACTATCACCCATCTCTCAAGTGAGTAAGTATCTGTTCTGCAACAATGGTTTTCTCTAACATTTTTATCTTGCTCAAGGCTAATCAGGGGAGGTTTATAAATTCTTGAAATGACTTTATAGCACATTTAGAGCTCATTTCACAGCAGTTTAAGGGGCTGCAATGAAGCTAATAGCCTGCATTTCTTAAGTGTTTGTGATTTAAAAAATGATATAACATTTATAACACTTTAGAGTTTTTTCCAAAAATAACACGGTAAATCTAATCATTATATAACCAGTACATGATAAAAATCCCAGTGATGTGAAGGCCTATTTTCAAGTATTTTTCATGATGCTGTCTGATGTTTCATGTATTTGGCAGGGTGATTCGTGCAAAATAACCGCATGAGAAACACAACAGACTGAAATGTTATTAGACCTAAAATCCTGATCAGGGAGAAAGAACTTTTCACATTTGTGATGGTAGCCCTTCTTTTTTGCTAAGCTAATAAGTTGGAAGAGGTTATAGATTATTTTGTCTCATCAGCCACCTAAAAGCAAGAGCTATTAACCTGAAGAGACTGTTCCTTGCTCTGTACCCACGTTTGATATAACTCGTTATAACTTCCTGTATTGAGCTATCGGAACCATTTAGAAATGTGAAGTGCTGAGCACTGCAGTAATCAAGTCACTTATAAAACAGGCACACAACAAGAGGAGATGAAAATAAAGTTGGCTTAGATCCTTCTTCACATAATTTAGTTGCAAATTCCCATTGATAAGACGGAGAGCAACATCTCGTTCACTGATGTTGAACATTTTTACTGAAGAAGCAGCAATTGCATCCATGATATTATTTAGGTACTATCAAGTATTAACCATTACCGATTTATACAATTGTCAGTGACATGATCACTGCACATAAGTGGTGACCTCAATAACAGGAATGTTAGTGAGCCAACCCTCTGATCTTTTTTTTTGTTGTCCATAAGCAAACCAAGCCCAGTAGCCTGTAAGTTCAGTGATGCTACAGAAGATCCCATTTGTTTTTTTATTGATTGGGCTGATCAGTTTTTACCTTGCTTGATCTGTGTGTGCTTAAAAGGCATTCGTAGTTCAGAGTCGTTGAGATCTGGCTGGTTGCCACAGATTCTCAATTCAAGACCTCAGATACCTTAAGCTTTTGATAAAGGAACAGTATCTGTGACATTTTTCTTAATTACCAAGTCAGGCAATGCATTTATATATTTTTCCCTAACCAGCCTGAGGTGTGTGGAGGTAAAGGATATAAACAGAGATCCTTTTAATAAGAAGATCCAGTGACATAATGCCAACCAGAAGGTCTGCTGGCTCTCTCCAGTTTTAGAGCTGCTGATTCCTAGACTGTGATTACCATTGATTCACCTTTTCCTACCGTGTATACATGTATGCATTCTTTGTCTTGACGACAGGCATTAGTGGTTGTTTGTTGAGTATTTACAATTGTATATTACAATCTTTTATTCATACCTATCAAAGGCTATGAATTTTCTGCACTGTCAGTACTGCTTATTCACTAATCCTCGAGGACTAACTTTGGAATTACATGGTAAGAACCTTGAGCGTATCAAGGATATAAATCAAAACTGGCAGTTAATGGCCACTGAGTCAAGGTATCATATTTAACCTAAATATTGACCTGATAATTTTGTGCATAAGCCTGGACTTATTAGTTATTGGCAGCTTATTTTTTAACATTTAACTTGATGTGAGAATTGTGATTTGTTTATGGCCTCAGTGATTTCTTTAATATCTAATTGGCAATATGCCCAATATGGTAGTGCTGGTTTTTATAGAATAAATATATTAAATAGTAATGGGATGGTAAATATTACAGTTCTTCATGTCTGCAGTTGCTCCACTCTGCTATGGATGCTATTAGGATTTCCAATCAGACGCATGTCATAAACTATAAATGGGAATTTTATATCCTAACAGAACTGTTGAGACTAAGAGTGTTCGAAACACCTTTTGTCTTCAGTATGACATCAGAGTTACTTCTCACTTCAGCAGGTCTGCTGTAGTGAATTGTATCATACTGTTACTAAATATGCATGAATTTTTAGTAAATTATTCCACGTACAAGAAGACATCTGTTATTTCACTGCTTGCGGTTTATTAGACTAATACATGTAAACTGCTTTGAGCAATAAATTACAAGATTAGGGCTTTTAATGTTTAGGGATATCATTAGGCATTGTATGCTGGAGGTAGATTTGACAAATGCTCTTTGCTAATGGAGTATATTTAAAGGAAAATCTGCATGAATTAATTTTAATTACTGTATATTAAAGGATATAAAACCAACTAATGTCAAAAGTGTACTAGTGTTGATTCAGAGTGTTACCATGTGTGTATGATTAGCGAACCCTGTTTACATAAGTATTTCTTCAAATAAACAAACATGCAGACTTTCCTTTGAAATTGCAGCCATGCCATGGCCTGAATTTTTCAGTCTTTTGTATCTTTTTGAGCTCTTTAATGAAGTTTAAGTATTCAGATATTAAGAAGCAATCAGTTGGGATCACTGAAGCAACTGTATGATAAATAGCATGAGAACTCACAGGCTGAAGGCATGACAAATCCAGCTGTTACCTGAGTTGGGAAAGGAAAATGTTCTCTCTGACTTTTTGTTTTGTAAAGAGTAAAGGGAAACTTTAACATGGCAAAAGTAGTTGTGTCTCAGGATCTGTCGGCCATGTAAGATACTGTTCTTTATCTGTTACTTTGTTTTCTAATTTACCACCAAGATTCCCATTTTCAGTAAGACAAAGGCAGGGAAGGGAATGGGAGAGCTTCAGACAGCCCTACTTGCAATATGTCATAAACAGCTACTAACTTTGCAAATCTGGAAGGGAAATGACAGCAATGGAATAGCACAAGTTAGATTGGATTTGGTGCAGCTTGAAGAAGATCTGATGAGCTATTACAAACAACAAGGACAACTTACTGGCAACAACTTGCCTTTTCAAAGGAACAACACAAAGGAAGCCTGCAATCCGTGCAACTACTTAATGGACTGCCATCCATAATGTGATCTTTCATCTGTCTTGGCAAACCAAATGCAGAGACCATTTCTTATACCAGCAAATACAGTTTGCTGTACAAATAAGTGATTTTATTGATTTTGTTTCTTAATTTTTTCTTCTTAAACGTTTCTGCTAATGAGCCTTGCTTAAGCTGTATGCTGTAGTGGTACTCTGAAGTTGGGGAAAAAAAAACCAAAAAAGAAAGACTTGCCTTTATCTCACGGAACAGCAGGCTGATCTGTGGCTTAATGATCCAGCAGAACAGAGAGGTTAGTAAGGGCCATGACAGCCAGTAGCTCTGGAGGAATTTGTGACTCACAACTCAGCCAAAGCACACTCTGAACTATAAAGTCCTGACATTTGAAATTATGCTACACACACTCCCTTGCTTCTGGGCAGTGAGTGCCCTATTCCTACTCCTCCAGTAGGGTCTGGAGTAGGTGGGAGCACTGAACTGACTTATTTCTTTTTTTTTTTTTTAAAAAAAAAACAACCTTTTTGATTTGCCAGCCTTTGCCTTCAGAAAGTGTCCCAATTTCTCTGGGAAAGACAGACTGGCATTTAATGTCGTCTTGATGCAGCTATATGGAGATCTCCTAAAGTGGATTTTAGCGTTCCTGCTCTTTTGTTTTGTTTTGTTTTAGATACCTAATGCATTTCTTTTTAAACTGCATTTTCTACCCCTTCTGTCTCTCTGAAGCTGGAAAATGTCTGGAATCAGATGCATACAAACAGGCATTAGCAAGTGGCTGGCTCTGAAAACTCCAGCATCTACTGAGGCAGGCAGAGCTCCAGCTCTGCTGTATTAACTGTTATACATGAATAGTCCCATCACAGTGCAGTAGGGAATAGTGACATACACACAAAAACTATTACAGCCCATCATTCATTTTCCAGTAGAATAATTCATAAACATTCATAAAAGTTTAGCTATGCCAAGTGGCAAACTTCCCATCCTACTACTCTGAAAAGCCTAAGAAATTTCATTTTACAATGTAAACATTTTATTATGACACTTTTTGATTAGAATCGCATAAATCTCTCAGCAGTGAATTCATTGCATATATTTCTTGCTGAGAATGTAGCTGCAAGAAAGCATCCTCTGATACTCTTTATATGTAATTTACTTAGGGAAGGTAGCAGAACCACAATAACACCATAGAAATATCGGATAAAAATTATACAGAGAAGGGTATTTTCAAGGGGAAAGAGAGCGTAACACAAAAGAAACAAATAAAGGCTTATTTGCCGTGTGGTGTTTGCAAAATGTTTTGAACGTTTTATTGAATATTTCTTCCATGCGGATTATGCATGCACTCCAGTGCCTTTGGGAAGGTGCAGAACACTATATATGATGAAGGAATACATGACCTTCTGATAGTTTCTCAGATACTGCTTTAAATGGAAAAATGAACAATTTCATATCTACCGAAGATTATTTTATTCCCGTTCAACATGGGCAAGCAAGGATATTGCAGTGACGGGAAGATTTCTGAATGTGTTCTCTCACTGGAGCCTGCTGCATGGCGTTGCAGGGAGATACTGGATATCAGTGTACTGAAATTGAGTTTCTGTAGGCTAAAAAGTTATATTTCCAGTAACCTGCCACTGAAAGCAAAATGGGTCCTAATTTCTTCAATAATTCCAGTGAAGTTTGGTAACTTCTTAGACCTTTGTGTCCAACACTTGTGTAGTGTTGGGTTCAAACTATCTTTCTGGTGGGCTAATCCTTCTGGTGGACCGACATGACTGGCCCCTTTGAGACAAGCAGAAGCTATTACGGTGCAAGTGAGTAGCCAGTGCTGGCGCACAGGCAGCTTTTTAAATGTGGTGGTCTCGCTCCTGTGCTCGCTGCTTTTTGGATCACACCTTCTTACAGCTTTTCCATGTTAGATCTGAGTTTGGGGCATAACTATCAAATGCATATTTTTTCCTCTTCATACTTTCAAAAAAATGTTTCAGTTTCTAAATGTAGTCTTAGCTGCAGCTTCGTAAGACATTCATCCTCTCTGTGAACCTTTACAAGAGATTTCAAATAACAAAGTATCCCTTATTCTCTTTTGGACCGTATTATGAGGAAAAAAAATATGTAAAAAACCCTTTTTCTTTGTTATTCATATGAACTGTAAATACTTAAATGAATGCTTGTGCAAAATTAGGTTAGCAAATCTCTGAAAATTAATTCTATGGAAAGGAAATTAAGAGTACAGTGAGAAGTGGCATCAGCTGAAGTATATTGAAACACAGAATTCAGGAAACATGCAGCTGGAATTCCAGCTTTCACTGCTGGCATCAGAACATGAAACTAAAGCACTATTTATTATTAATCAGTCTCGTGTATAAACGTACTTACCGAAAGCACGCTTCTGTCACATCATTCACCTTAGCAAGAAAAAAATATCCATATTGTTTAGAAAATATAATCATTGATTACATAGGATAGTAATCCCAGACTTCTCCAGAGAGAATAATTGCTCTGATTTATAGGAAAGCTTTTTTTTGAATTTAAAATACAGCTTTTGAACCTAATCCTCATTAATATATGGTTAAAAGTGGAACTAAGGGGGGGAAAAAAAAAAAAGCAAAACCCCCCACCAAAATCAAACCTCAACCTAACAAAAACCGGCAACGAAAAGCTAACAGACTAGTGAACTCATACACTTGCTGTGCTTAAAAACAGGAGGAGTTTTGCCTGATTCCTTAAAATTGCTCAGATGGCCAATACCCGCTTGGGTGCCTCAGCACCACTGAAGTTCACAGGCACTGGCTAGAGCTCCGCAACAGTAAACATGGTGGAAAATAAACAACTGAACCATTGAAAAAAATCTACCTTTTTTGTTGCAAGATTTTTTTTATCATGCTCTTTTGATGATAGAGACTAAATCACACTTAAAGTTGCAATTAAAAGTTATGCTTTAAAAATGGTTATTAAATGTTTTCAGGCAGGGGGAAGGATTGTTTTAACCTAATTAATTAGAAAAAGGTTAATGTATGTGGGTTCTAGTAGAAGTTCATAGTTTGGATGAGGCAATTAATTGCTGAGGAGTAACATACTTTCAGTAACAATACTGAGGTACAGGGAGAGAGGCAGTTCATGACAGTGAGTGGCAGCACTGTGCATCTCTGTCCTGCAGGACAATCTCCAAGATGGGCAAGTCTCAGAGCCTGGAGGTGGAGCTGCACCTCTGAAGACTCTCCCTTGCACTGAAGGTATCTTTTCCAAGAAGAAGGCATGAAGGCCATGGTACTGTACTGCAAGTACCTGCCAACACAGCTGGCAGAGGAATCACAAATGGCAAAAGTGAGCTCTGGTTTGATTTAGAGAATGGCAGAAAACCTGGTGAGGTCTGTGGTGTTCTTGTCCTGGGGAGGATTAATTTCCTGGGAAAAGGTTTCTGCATGCCAAGCAGAGCTGTAGTTAAAAATTGTTAAAATGGAGGAGACTGGGAGGTCAAAACTGGCACAAGAAACCTCTTGTCTTTAGGACTAGAAATGCAGAGAGTATTACTGATACATGAGGCTGGAAGGGGATGGGTATGTATATACAAAGACAGGTATAACTATTTTGCAGGTGAGAGTAACATATGTGGGAAAAGGGCAGAAAATAGCTGGAACTCTGCTTAGAAATTGCCTGTAGTGTTCACTGTCTGTTATTTTTCTGTCAAGGGCAGTTGCCTGAACAGCATTGTTTTGCCTCCTGATTGTTCTTAGGGCAAGCTGGAGACGGGACGTAAGTGTGGAGACAACAGCAAAACACTGGGCTCATTTTTCAGAGGCTGTTCTTTTGTGATTATTCCTCTGCAGGTGCACTTCCAAAAAGCATCCAAAGCAACTGCCACTTTCTTCCTGACCTCTGAAGTCACAAAGAGTGACTAATCAGCTAAAAAAGTTAGAATTTTAAGGTAATCATGGAAAAACAGAGATGGAGAATTTTAAAAATATGAATGCTTATTAAGTTACAATATCTTTTTTTATCAAGTGCCTAATTTAGTAAACATTCAGGTTGTTAGTGAAATTATAAGCACTTCAACAGTAAATACAGAGTTGCAGTATTTTCACTGTAACATTTGGTGGTTAAGGTAGACTGAAAATTCTAGGTTACATTCTTGTTTATTGTAATGTAGATTACTCTTATTCTCTTTTGCTCTGAGCTGTTCAGATTATAAATCTTCATTGGAGGAAATTGGGTAATATAGTATCAAACTCTCTCATTGGAAACCTCATGTAAGAAAAAGCAGCAGTGTCTGAGAGGTTTGGTTCCCTTCCCTAAAAATACATGATATACATGCATGTATTCCCTGAAATACATGTAATGAAGGCATGAGTTCTTGATGTTGATCCATATTTGTAAGGACATCAATCTTTTTCCGTTTAAGTGATTAGTGTTCTCATGTAAATTAATACCCAGCTCTGACAAAAAAGGGAGTACGAGGGGTCAGGTGGTCCAGAAATAGAAGTGATTAGAGGTTTCACATCTGGCTGTTCATGATCTTGCATCAAGTAAATTGCTTCCAGGGCTCCTGTTGCTTGGGGTACTTTCATTTTTTCATGTTTTCTTGCCCTTTTGTAGAGCAAAGGCTGTTTGCTGTATTTTTGGGGAATCCTTGATCCTCCTAGAGCTCTGACTCTAGAATCAAACAATAATAATGTCAGATCTGAAGGATTAACAGGATCTGTTTCTCAGATACTCATTCAAAAGTCGTGTATATATGTAAAGAAAGTTATAGAAGATGATACATCTGTTCTTTAGAAAAGTGACTACATGGCAAAAAGCGAAATGAAAGGCTTGGATGGTAAATATATAACATAACCTGAATTATTTTACAAGCGGAAAATACCGGTTTTGTCATTCATCTCTTCAGTAGCCTGTTCAAGTTAATTTGAGAAGACAGACAGGCCTCTGAGGTACATTATATGATGAGTCAGCCAGAGACTTAGGGAGGTAGTCTGAGGAAAAAAAATTTTTTACAGAATCCAGATCAGAAGATTGGGTTATTATTGTGCAGTAGTTGGAAAAGGTAAGCAAAACTGAATGTCCCTGTTGTCCATACACTGTGTTAGAAGGTATCTGATTCAAAATGTTCAGCATCACCACAAAAATAGTGCTTCATGTCCTGAACTTAATTTCTCTGCCTTAAGCTTTTGAAAGGTCAGATAAATAGGGGCCACACTAACAAAATTACCATTTGTTCTCTGCAAAGAGGAACAATAACAAAGTCACATGTAAAAGCAGAAAAGTTACTGTATTGAGACACCATTGGGATGAGAAAGGAATGAATCTTATGTTGTTTGTGGCTTGTGCCTGGTAATGAAGGAAAGTTGAGAGCAACACTTACAGATAATCAAGAAGTATTACTGAGCCAGATTTTCCTGCCTGATTTTTGTAATGAGGTTTATAATATAAAGAAAATACTGAAAAAAACCAACTGAAAATGTGATTTACCCACCATAAAGGCATATGTGTGCATTTTAGGTGTAGGACACAGTATTTTCTTTTGTAAACTGAACTATCTTGATTATATATCATATTTTATATATAATATATTATGTCTGTTTCCCAAAATTACCTTATCCTTCACCAACTTATTAGACACGTTGTCCAGTTCTGTACTATCTAATGTTAATAGTTTGGTATTGAAAGAGTCAAAATGAGTGCTACATCTGTGTTGCCCTGTTTTGGTTTTTCTTAGTGAGGTTAAACACCTCAAGGTGCTCATAAAGAGATCTAAAGGAAGCACCAGAAGAAGCATTTTGGCACAGAAAATAACTAGAAACAAAGTTTATCTCGTGTGGCTTTTTGAAAATGTATCTAAATTCAGTTTTTATGTGCTTTTATCACACATTCCTCTCAAATACCTATGTTTAATGTAGCTTGTTGGTTATTTGATATTCAGACAAAAAAATCACACATTACTTCGGTCATAGTGCAGACATGGCAGGGGGATTTTTAACTGCTGTACAAATTGTTTAAACACCTAGGCTTATAACAAATGAAAGTCCTTTGCAGAACTGGATACAAGAACTGATAAATTACATAACTTCTTTCTCAGACGACTACTCTTGTGGCTGTGGATCTCTGAAAGAGCTCACTCAACTGCAGTGTTTCAGAAGAAACTGAAGTATCCATCTTGAAAGCTGAAAATAAGTGCCAGCTTTTACCTTAATGTTGTTTGTCTTTCCACATCAACAGCAGGGAAGGCTGGACAGGAGGTACCAACAGAAATACTCCTGATAGAGATGAAAGGGATGATTAGAAGCTTCTGGATAGCAAAGGCACTTACCCTTTTTCCTTCGTGATTTATGAGCTTTGAAATAAGGTCAAACACAAGATGCTGTAGTGATTTTGAGGTGTATCAATAACAGCGGCTTCTAAAAGAGACGTTGTTACAGATTGTAGTGGCTTCTCGGTGAGCTGGCAGTGCAACAGGTTTTCATACCACTGAGTATCAGCTTGGTGCATGAATTTGGAGCTGAGGTTTTTTCCTGAATTCTCTCAAGAGTGATTCAGAGTACTCTTTAATTTTTTTTAACCTCTCCATGGAGATTCAAGGCCTTTTAAGAACATGCAATTACTGCCTGAATGTTCACTAAGTATTTAGGGAGCTAAGCTTTCAGTCTAGACCCCTCAGTTAGATATCACAAGTGACATGGTGATAGGTACCACCCATCTTCTCAAGCTTAGTCATTAATTCGGATGATGTTGCACACACACTGTACCAATGAAATGTATTTTCATTGACCGGGCATGATCAGATAAGGGGATCATCATGGGAAGATTTGGATCCACTTAGAAAAACTACAAATACCTACCAGATGTAGGTAATTCTTTTAAGACTTCTAGGTTTCAGAAGAACGAGATTTAAAATTCACGTAATTATTAACGTCCTGATTTAGAGAGTAAAGGGCTCTTAGTCATCCCAAACATTCATTCTCCAGTTCACTGAAATGATTCCCTCTTGTCTGTGTCCCCAATATCCTTTCTGTGTCCCAGCTTCTCCAAATCTTTAGGAAGCAAAGACACTATACAAGTTTTATTTCTAACCGTTCCAGTTGTATGCTGTGTTTATTTGTGTCATGATGTGTTTGGCTGGAATATCATCAAGACCTTTTAAACAATGTCTCTAAGCATTGTCTAGAATAGTTTTGAGTAAGATTTTACAGTTTCATTCACCCACCCAGGAAAATATTTACATAAGGATCTTATATACTTTAGGTTTAAAAAGATAATATTTACTTGAGGAGCAGGAAGGTAAAGAAATCAAACTCAGTAACTGGTGTGTCATCATTTTTATTTGTGTTCCGCAAAGGAAGAACACTTTTGTTGTGCAACTGTACTATATTTACACAAGAAACCTGAACAGTCTTTCCACAGTGTTCTGTTTGTGATGAGCGGGCACTGCTGACAGTCAGCTGTGTTGTACGTGGCACTTGAATCAGGAGATGTCTGTGTCCTTCCTCCTCACGCTTTAACCTCTCATTTGAATCCTGGGGGCACTTTTAATAATGCTACAACAGAGAAGGGGGAATTACAAGGGGCTTCTTTAAGTCCCCTGCTGCTGCATACAATCCTTTTCCGAAATGTAGTGAGATTTACCTTAAAACCAGATAGATTTCTTCTCTCCGGTACACTGATTAGAGCACTGCCTTAAAACCTTGTTGCTCTAAAAGTTCAATTTTTTTCCTAATTTTCAGTCTGGAAATCCATGGGCATTTTACATTGTTCCTTTGCTAACTGTCCTTCTTTTACAGAGTTTAGAGGCTATCAAAAAGGAACCAAATTCTTTCCTAACTTGTTCTAAACCAGCTAGGGTAAATATCATTTCTTCCTACATGTCTGTTTTCTCAATTATTCAAGTGGCCTTGGTTTTGCATCTGACCTGTTTGAATTAATGTTATTGGGTATGTCTCACTACGATTGTATTCTGGGTAGAGGAGTTGAAGTGTTGTTTTTGGGGTTTTTTTTAACCCCCTTAATATATCTTTATATATCTGTATATTATACTTCATGATGCACACATCTTTATTTATTCTGCATGACATCAGGAGCTCATGGTCATTCTGTAATAAGCTACTAGAGTCAGTTCTTCCCTTCCTCAGTCTTGTTCACACAGAAGACTCCTGGAATATGGCAGAACTTGTTTCTAGTTGACCTGCATCTAGTTAAGTTATACCATTACATTTTATCTTATTTCTGTTCAACGAAATAGCCCAACCTTTTCCATGCTGCAGTGCACCCTAACATTGTATCATCAGCAAACGTCATTGGGACCTTCTTGTAATAGGGATGAAGTCTTTAATGAAACACTGCTTTTGAAAACTTATCCTCTAAAATTAAGTAGGTTTTTTAATTGCTATTGTCATATCTACAGAAATATATAAGGGCATAAGCATCTTTATACATTACACAGAGGCCTTTTTTAAACCTACAGTTACACTGCTAGAAATATACTCACAGGAGTAAAAAAAAGCCCAATATGTGAATGAATACAATACTGAGGAATGAAACTTCTGACAGACAATGTAGTAATTACTGTATCAATACTAAAGTATTTTAGTACCTGTTCAATGGTTCCTGAAGCAGGAATTGAATAATTGGCTGCATCTTTTAGATGGTATGATATACTGACAAGATATCCTTGATAGGCAACAGACTGTGACTATCTCAACACAAAAAATACTGTATAAATTTTGATTGTAAGCAGTATTGGATTTTAGCTTTCATCCACACTTACCTTAAATGGTTCAGTCCACATTTTGGCAGAGGCTTTACTGGTGCTAACCTGTGTTAACTTTCCTTTGCTGATGTATTGCATTTATCATCTTAAACTCTTATGCTGTAATTAAGTTCCTTACAATTATCTCTATTATTAATAAATGTTAGGTAACAATATGGCAATGTTTTACTAAACACAAATGGTCACTTTCTCTACTCTTTATTTTCTCCCCTCTACAAGTTTTTTATTTTCCCCCAAATTCTTGTTATTTCACTATGGTTTGTCTAAATTTTGTGCTTTCTCATTTTTTTCATAGGTAGGATTTTTGATGTTTCTACTACAAACCAGAAAATTTCCTTTGCAAATGACAATCTGCTTGGGTTGATGACAAAGATGACATCTTGGCTTTTAGTTCTATTGAGTTCTGTCAAGAGAAAGTGTCTGCTGCCTTCAGTGATTACGGGATTTTGCCCTAACAGAGTAAGATCCTTTGGATATGAACTGCTATTACATTTTCATTGATGTTGTCTCATGTTATTGTTCTCCCCAATGTGATATTGTATCAATAGGGCTATTATAAATATATCGTTCTGACTCTCAAAATGAAAAGCTTTACTCATCTTTCCAGGGGGATTTCAACTGATTCCTCTTGCTCATTCTGCTTAATTTTATTCTCTAATCTCTTTTCTCTCCTTTATGGCATTTTAAAGTTGATATGAACTAAAAATGAAATGCAAACCCGAAACATTCTATTGCTCTTTATTCTGTATTTTCAGCACCTTGGAAACTAAATAAATCTGTGGGCCTATATATAAAAGGAATTTTCTTTTATCTCACTCCAAATTTGGAATACTAGTAACATAAATTTAAAGCATATCTATAGCAATTTGGAAGTTGTGCTGGCCTACTTTAAGGTGTGGGGCAGTATTTAAGGCAGCCGTGGTTCCATTTTACAAGTGTCAGCCCTGTGTCTCTTTAAATAGCCCATTAGAGTCCCCTAATAGGAAAATTTGCAGCTCTCAGCTGCTTCTGTATATGCATAATGCAGAAAGAAATCGGATCTCTCATGTGCCTTGTGGCTCAGAGACTTTTCCATTCAATTAATGAGCACTGAAGTAGATGATGAGATTATTAGACAGGCTTTTAATAGATGAAAGGTTTTATAGACTTGTGATATGGGTTATTGACAGAGCCAAACATTATTCTGAAATAATGTATCATTATTTATTGAGAGTAAAAAGAATATTTTCTGTTGTGGACAGATAGCTGATCTTCCACGGTCATATACTTGGCAGGCTTGCCTATACATGCACGTTTAAGAATGCACATGTAATTTGCTTCTCCTTTTAACTAGGAATAACAGTTAACTGGCACGCTGACTTTAGGCCTCCACCATCAGTAGTACGATGTAGTTCAGTATCGGATCTGAAGTTTGCCATTATTGCTCAGTTTTGCCTTAGGGCTTTTTGTTTGGGGCTGTCTGGTGGAGTTACTAATCCACAGGAGGTAGATTGCAAGCACAAGCCTCCTGAATGCAGTTCTAATATGACCAAACTATGAATCAAATGTTCAGTCACATTAAAATGGTCTTTCTCCAATGCAGTGATTAAACCCAAGGTCTGGTTTTATTGTAATGGAAGTTTATAAAGTCTCACTTTATGGAACTACAGACAAAGGCTATTTTCTGTTTACCTTGTAAATCTGGGTTTTCAGGAATTTGATTGCAGTTAGTATTTTTTAGTGTGAGGCTATTTAATACCTAGCTTGAACCCAGGAAGGAACCAATGACATAAGGTGAGGACAACTGAGAGGCAGAAGTCTTAAAATCCAACCTCTTCAAACTGATATCCTAATGTTGACTGGAGTGAGAAGAAGGGCGAGAAAATAGAAAACGGCTAAAGAGTCAAGAGATGATGTAAATGTGAAGGAAGCATGGAAAATGAACTAGAAGAGAAGGATGAGAGAAAAAAGATTTTATATGTTTTGTGGGAAGGTTGGTTTGCTACTGCGGGGATTTCTCAGCCCTTGAAGAAATTGTACTGGGAGGTATTTGTGCTCAGTGTGTCTGCAGTTATCTACATTCAGTCCACACTAGATTGAGGAGTGACGTTGTTTAGATTCTTCAAGTCTGAGCTCCCTAAAATGGTTTGTTGCATTCCATAAGGATTGTTCTTATTTCAGATAAACTTGGGAACTTTGTGTGAGAAATTCTTGAGCTATTTCCACTAGAGAAACTGATTTTAAGAGGCTTTGGTCAAAATAACAAAATTGAGTAAGTCTAGGAATGGATATGAGCTTTCACTAAGCCTCTGCACAACCTTTAGCAAAATGTAATCTCTAGTTTTCTGTTAATATTCTGCCTTGGGACTCCAGATTGGGGGTCAGGGATTTACTTGCTTAGCACTTTTTCGATTCGTCAGGAAGATTCTACTTGTCTTGATAGACAGCTTTCAACCTAATAACTACAGATTGCAGGAGTAGAATGAACCAAGGGCAAAGCATGTTCAGATATAAAGTGTGATCAGGCAAATCCAAGAGAAGGAGGAGAACTTTCAGCTCAGTGTGATTTGTGCAGTGCTTGGTTCTCTTGCTGCTCTGTGGCATTCAGCTCTAACTTCTCTGAGCTTAGCACAACTCCATACCTGTGAATCTGCAGTACTGGATAGACATTTTAGAAAATATCAAATCCTTTTACTGGAAGTGTTCCAATAAAAAGCATCTAATATGTGCTGCTTGACTGAAAATTTCTAATTGATGATCTTGCATGAAAGTTGTCAGCTGGATTAATTTATCTCAGCCAGTGAAATAAAAAGCAATCAATAACAAAAGGTAAAATAAATGACTAGTAATAGGTGTATCTGATTGTTTAAATGAAGCATACCATATGCATTATTATGCCTAACAGCATGTGAAATGCACTTCAGATAAGACATTGTTGTTAGTTTACTAAATTATAAAGCATAGCAGAGTGAACAAGGAAACATTAGTGGACAACATTATTTAATCTAAGAATCTCTTTAAAAAAAATGTTTGGGGTAATTGTGACTGCAGATTTCATAATTTTAAAATTATCTTTTGACAGAGGACTTGAGCTGCTGCTGCCTACAGCTGTGTTTGCAGCAAGTGACAAAGCTAGAACAACTGCTCCCTGTGAGCTCTAGGGCGCTACCCTGAATGCAGTCTGAAAGTCACAAGAATATCCACTGCCTGTTGATTCTTATCCAGAAGAGGAAATAGAATTTGCAAGACAGTAACAGATCTTAAATTGTCTTCCCCTTAACCTTCACTGCCTGACAATTGGGTTTATTGATTCCCCATGCCTGTCTGGGATGCCCACTGTTATAAAGCTTTAAGCAGAAAATTCTATTCTGCTTCAAGCTAATGAGACTTTTGGCAATGCAAAGAGGAATGAAAACCTACGTAAAGAATTATCTTCAAAGAAAGACTAGAGATTAATATAAATGTGAAGGGATTAGGTGTTTTTAACAAGTGATCAATCAGTAACAAAAATGACCCATGGTGAGGATCCCAGCGGGATCCCGCTAGGACATTCCCAGTCTTTGAAAAACTGGGACTTCTAATCTATTCCAGACTTTTTATCTGTTTAGCACCCTTGTTGAAATCTTAGCCAATCTCAGGTTACTAGGAACCAGCATAGGAAGAGAATGTCCATCGGCTATAGCTGTCACAAGTAGCTAAATTCTGTGCTGACTCTCTTAGTTCATGTTTACTTGTGATCTTTCTTTGCTCCAACACTTCCTCTGGACCTACATGTGGCCAGGTTGCCGAGCTGCAGAAAGCATTGCCTCAGACTACATGGAACTTGTACGCCAAGAAACTGGTTGACTTAAAAGTATTATCTTGCTTGGGAAACTTTGTTCGGCTGTGGGAGGAAGAAAAGATTTTCTTGGGTGTTTCTCTCTGAGGAGAGACAGAGCCACTCTGCCACCCCTGCTCTAGCAGAGCATGCTGTTGTAAGTATGTCTACCAGTATTTTTCTCTGCTAGAAAAAAACACACAAAATAACTTTCACCACTGGTGAATCACGCTTAGGACATGAAGGTGGAATAATTCTAAAAGGTTTTATTACACTTAATGGAAAACATTATTTGGTGGGGTGTTTAGAAGCAGGCAATTACAGCTTACCATCCCTTCCAGTTCTGTGTCACATGGTTGAGAAACTCTCATGTTCTCAAGATGGGAGAGATTCAGATTTCTCTTTTTTTGGTTTTTTGGTTTTCCTATTTTTGGTCAGTATATGTTTTGGTGGTTTTAGTGTTTTGTAATGTCAAACTCTCTCTTCTACAAAGTTCACAATCTGCTCACTAATACGTATGGGTATTGTTGCTATAATGGGGAATCTGTCTCCCAAAAGAGATGTTTGATATTTTTCCTACTCTATTTTTCAGTGTCTTCTGCTTCTAAGAATGCCTGCAAATTAAGCTTGCAGACATTATCTGAGTACAGTTCACAGTTTGGAGAATGAACAATTTTGGAGTATAAGCAGTTCATCTAAAAATACTTTTTGGGTAGACTTTTTCTCGATAGGCATTTCAGTTCTTGAAACAACAAAGTCTTTAAGGTTAAACTGAAACTAGCAATATTTTACTTATGGTTCTTGTGTGTAGTTTTCTAAACTGTTACTTGTCCTTAAGAACCATTAGATGCTAGAACAATTCTTTCTCTTTTTGTTCTGCAACATGGGTATAAATGTTTTTCTTCACAAATCAGTGAAATATTCTATAAATTTACAAAGAGATTTAATCTCAGCCATGACTTTACTATAATTACTGCACATTATTTGCATAGGAGCAGTACCCATGAGCTATAGGCATAGCCTACATTTTACACAGAATTAGAAAAGGAGACGTTATATAGCCTTTGTATTGAAGAAGATGATGAGAATCAGTGGGTGGACAAAGGAAGATGAAGAAATGGGAGACTGGTATCATTTTGTCACTACGGCAAATGGTGTTCTGAACACACCACCTGGTCAGCTGGTTTACGTATTGTTTTTGAGAATGTTAGAAAAAAATAGCTTTTCATAAGAGGATATGAAAAGATAGGCTTCCAGGTATTTGCAGGCTGTTCCTTCAAGCATGAAGTACAGGAAAAGGCCATTACATTTGAAATTATTCCTTCTGAAAATTTCATGAGGAGGAGATGGGGTTTGATGCCACTGGCTGCTGAGTCAGCATCTTGTCAGTGAGTCAGTTCCATAATCTCTTCCAGCTCAGGGGAAAGGTCTTTCTGACTTTCATGTAGAGATGGCTCTGTCATGTTGACAGAGGTCTTGGCTACAGTACAGGTTTTACATTGGAGGTGCTACCTTGAGTTGCATGACATTAATTTCGTAGAGAACAGGGTGAGAAAGAGTATCAAGTTGTTTCTGAACACTGAATGTGTAGATGGAAGTTGCTTCCATGTGAAGGCCTGACACATAAGTAAATGCCTCTAACTTCGTTTGAAGATGATACGGGTTCATACAAAATAAATTTGTCAGCATTGTGCCATTTGTAGGTTTGGAAGACAATGTATGCCTCAGTATCATCAGTGCTTTAATTACCTCAGTAAGCATGATGCTTAGTGGCATTTCTGGTTAAAGTCCTAATTAGCCTTCTCTGTCTAATGAGCATGTGAAGGTTTGGCTTGTGGCTTATTATCCTACTCATTATCATGAATGATAGGGCAACTGTATTAAGCCTCCAGTTTTACACTACGACATAATTATTTATGAAAAGGCCTTGCCCCAGAAATGGAAATAATGATAATTACATTTAATCTTTTCATGGTTTATGCATTTTTTTGCAGTGAAACAGATGCTTATAGGATGCTAATTACTGATAAGGGAACTGCAGTACACTACCAGGCAGGCTTATTGGAAATAGATGAACCAGAGGTTACATTTTTACATATCCTTGGTATCATTAATTTTCTTCTTCAGGTATGTACTTTTCATGTGCTTGACTTCATGTCCTATGCATATTTTATAAGCACATTTATTGCTCAGTTTTAACAGGTTACAAAGATTGACAGAAGAACTATATACAGCTGCTTGTTTAGCACTTATAATTGTGGCTACTGTTGCTGTTTCTGCACTAATAAGGCCACAGAGACTGGTCAATATGAGGTATGCCTTAGAAGTGTGTGATTGGACGTTAGCACAAAGGCAACTTTTGGGTCTACAGCAGTTAGAGTAGTTGGCAACATTCTGTTGCTTTCTTTGTACTGCTTGAGAATGTCTCCATTGATTAATTGACCCTGTTTTCCTGATATATTCTGCCAGCACGATATCCTTAGTAGGCATCAAAATGGGATTTTTATTTTGTAATTTCACGATCAGCTGATTAATCTATTGTTGAAATGGACTTGAAAAAAGTAAACCTGTTTAATGGGACATGACTGTCTTTTTTAAAAAGACTGTGCTTATGGACAATTTTGTAGTTTCTTAAGTTTAAAAAAAGTTTTAACAAACTCATGATGAACATATTTTTATGCTCTCATCAGCAAGGATGTTGAACTGGCCTTGTTATAGGCTACTGCTAAGGTGGAGAGCTGCCTGGTTTTACAGCATTTATTTCTTCACTGTGAAAGGTATTTGCAACATTCTTAAATCTGAGCTGTTGCTGATGGCTTCTTTCCAGTGCACAGGCAACAGCCCTGTGCTCTGGGAGATTAGGCAGCAGGGCACAGTGCAGAGTGAAATAGAAGCCAGCAATATGCAGATGAAGTCAGTTTTTCCATTCGGTTCCCTGTGAGACAGTGATCTTGTCCCATGAATGTCACCTGGATTTGTGGTGAAGAAAGAATGTTAAGATCCACTGTAGAAGTATTTGAATGATGACTGGGTACTCGCATTTGGAAATTGATGAATAATACAGCACAGGCACCATTTAATGATTTCTCTTGTCAGCTGCCATCCCATAATTCAACATCTTGAACAGTGATTTTTATTTTGATTTCAGTATATGTCTTTATGTCTAACTGCACTGCTGGGAAGACAAAGAGGTAACAAACACATGGATGAAGAGCTGTTCTGATTTAATCTTGGGTAACTCTGAGTGTCATTTCAGCAATTTAAACCAGTGCTGATGGATCACTTTGTTCACTGAGAGCATGTGGATAATAACATGGAAAGCAAGAGGCCAAGAGCAGAAAACAAGAATATGCAGATAAAAACATTGTTACCATATGCCACTGTTCTTGTTGGCACTTGGCTTTTCTAAGAAAATATAGCAGAACTCAACGAAGTGAAACATTCTCACAATTACTCCAGTTCCTCAAAACAAAGGGGACCTTGAAAGCACAAGGCAAAACTCTTTCTCTGAGACTTTGAACCTCTCTTATGTGAAATGCATGTGAAATTATTAAATCAAATCTAGTGTATATTGCACCATGCTAATGCAATTTTAGCACAGATGGCACAAGGAATTACACCATTTCCAAACAGTGATGTTTTGATCATTCCCCTTTTTTGATCTTTCCGAATAACGTTTTGTACCTTTTTACTGATGCCCGCTGCCCTGATGCTTGGATAACCATTTATCTCATGTGTTCAGGCAGCTACTCCAAGCTACGCCAAGCAAGCTCATTCTTCATTTTGCCATGGTATCGTACAGTCTTCAAAATCTTGTACATTGTCTTTCTTCAGCTGCTGAACTGTAGCACAATGTGACTTTGGTCACTAAAGTTACAGTTTTCATTTTGAACAGTATTTAAAAAAATGATACAGAAAAGAGTTAATGGAAGAGATTATTAGACTTTTTATTTCTCCATAAACCCGAGTCACAGTAAAAGGAATGCTTTGGATATAACATTTTTACCCTTACCCATTAATAGTGTCAGTAGTAGTGTTTTAAATCCTGTTTTTATGAGTGGAGTATTATGATGGAGTATGACTTCTTAAGTAATCTACTTCATTAGTTAAGTTATGATCTCCTTTTTCCTCACACTTCTCTTTTGTGGTTTGACTTAGTTGATTGGCTTTTTTAGATGTTCTAAATGTACATAGCTTAGTTCAGCAATGTTTTGTCGCAAGGCAAGTAACAACGGAAGATGCTGAATGCTGGGTATTTTTCTCAGGGAAAAAAGCCCTCTCACAACAAAATGGAGCGATACTGAGTAGTGCTGAAAGCTTAAATAGGTAATTGTAAATGTGGATACCACTTTTTTCAATATTCTGATAGAAATAGAAACTTCTAATTTCTCAAGGCTTTTTTGCTACTAATTGGAGATCTTTGGGTTTGTTAGTGAAATAGAAGATTAAATGGAAAAGAAAATGAGAATTTTTTTTTTAAAAGCCTTAGCTACTTTAAAGTATTTGCACTGTTAATTCCTAGCTTTATATCTGGAAGTACATAAGGCTGAATCAAATATTTAATAGCATGCTCACAGCTCAAGTTGGATACTCAGCTGTTCTGAGCTACCTTAATGGGAAAAAAGAAGATAGGTAGCTGTCCTAGAAACAGACATTGCTCCTGCTACAATGAGCTGAATGATATTAAAGACTGCGCAGAATTCAACCATTCTTCTTGGATAGTATTTCCAGGTGGTTGCAGTGGTTAGTAGTGCCTGCTGAAACATGTTGCTGAACTATATGCTGTGGAATATTCCATTAAAACAGTATATGAATTTGCAGGAGATTCCTTGAACATAGATGTGTAGTTTTCTACTTCTAACTACATGAACTGAATAAAAATAATATCCTATCATATTTTCCCAACACCATGTGAATTGTTGAAGATGGCAATATATGTCTTCTATTTGCAAGATGTTTACAATAATTAGATCTTTAAAACTAGGTATAATCTTCATATTAGTGTATTAGAAGCTGGAAAAGGAGACTAACAGCAGCAACACAGCTCATGAGACAAATTTTATTCCCTTAGGATGAATTCAGATCAGTATGGGCATAATCAATTCACCTGGCTGCAGTCAAAATTTGGATGAAGTCGTTGGAAATACCATGTGTGTATGAGATGTCTCAAGGAAAGTATTATGATGCTGGTTTTAAGGGATTCTTACACTGAATGAAAGATATTTGCAAAGCAGTATGCAGAACTGCTGTTAAGGCAATTAGTGTTTCCAGGCAATTAGACATATTTCTCTGTGTTATTTATTTTTATGGAAAACTTGCCTGTTTATTACCTCTTGATTTCCAGTACATTTCTGTAGCCCTTTTTTGTATATACATAAAACTGCAACTCATTCCCGAATTGCATCCTCTTTTGTAAGACTATTGGTAAATTTACAATATGTCAAAAAATTCTGTATGGTGTTTCTATGAACTGGGCTGCAAGCATATGTATTTTTATTATATGTTTCAGTTAAGAATTACTTGTGGTTAAGCTTCTTCCAAAATGTTTTATAAAATCACACAATCTCCTAAAGAAAGAGAAATATATGCTGAAAAATTGTTCTACTGTTATCACCATCTGCATAGAAAGATTTTTCTTATTGCTCATGAAAATCTACAAAGAACAAATGCATCCTTTGAAAAAAGGTGAAATAGATGACAGCTATAGCTAGCACATGCAATAATAAGAGCTCAGATGTTGTTTTCTGTGCTTTCCATGTCAACTTAATTCAGTTCTGTAGGAGATGATAAGATAGGAGATAATTTCCTGTGAAATAAGAAAATTCAGGTATGATTATGTGTGTAAGACTGGACAGACAAAGCAAAGGAAAAAAGATAATTGATAGAGGTGGTGTATCCTTAAACATAGCGTGTCCTGTATACACAGGATATTTTAATATGTAATATTACCTCAACTCTTTTCTTTTTCCCATGATGCAGCATTCAAATGCTTTGAAATAACACACTTCTTTAATAAAAAAGTTGTGAGGGAAAATACACAGAAACCTTTTCCAAAAACTTCCTTGTTCTTTGAGGTACAATATGAACCTGAAACTGTACATTTGCCTAGTAGTTTGAAATTACTTCAAGGTTCCACAATATTTCCACAGTAAAGAGACTTAATTTTCTGAATATTTTCCTGGGCCAAGTAGCACTTTACAAGCCACATTGTTGTATGTACGCTATAGATGGTAAGTGTGGCCAGGTAAACTCTGTTTCTCTGTGTTTTCTGCATTTCTTTGCAGAGCTACAACAGATAATTTGTCAGTTTATAGCTACAAACTGGAGAAGTGTATTTTTTGCCCCTACAGTTAGTAGAGCGAAGTTAGGAAACTAACCAATTTTCCCAACCATTGGATGGGAATGATTTGTTTCAGATCACCTGAGTCTGAAGAAGAACTGGAACCTGAATATGACTATTATAAAGTCTTACATAAATTATGCACAACTGGTCATGTGTGGTCCAACCCTGGGTTTATCTGGTCCAGTAGCCTGTCTTGGACAGTGGCCAGAAGCAGATGCTGGTGGAAGTGGATGGGAGCAGGGCAGGCATGGGTTGGTGCATCCTTAGACTATTGTCCCATCCACAGGCACACTGTAGCTCAGAGGGAGGTGGGGTGTCTGTACAGTTTAAGGTTTGATGATTTGTCTTTCATTAATTTACTCTGTCTCCTGTTGAGTCTATGTAACTTTTAGAGTAGTGTAGCAAGAAGTTTCTCACACTAGTTACATCTGTACCAAGCACTGCCTCTTGTTGTGTCCAGCCTAGTTTCTGATGGCCTCACTTCATGGGAACTGAGCTCCTCACACATGGGAGCTGGTGCCTTATTAGAATGATTTTTATTTGTGGTAATCATAGCTTACAAATCTCTCCGTGGTTCTTCCTATTTTTTTTTGAACCGACTGTCCTTGACCCACTCAGTGTTGCACCATGGAGTTGTATCATGGCACAAGACGTCATCTTTCTCTTGTGATCTGTTCCTGATCGTTCTCTAACAACTGGCCTGTCTGGGAAGCCAGCTAATTTTTCTATCAGACGATGTTTTCATGATCAGAAGTTCAAAACTGTTGTTCATGAAAGACAGTGTCCCGTTTGCATCATTGTACATGTGAAATTAGGATATTGGGGTTTTTCTCCCCACAAGCACTGTTATAAATTCTTCCACAGCAGAAGTAAGCTCCCCATTTGCTGTCACATAAGTCCCTTATGCTGTCCTGCATGGTTCCTCATTTTTACTCCCTGAATAATTTGATATCCTCAAGAAATTACCTCCCAATTTTTTAGATGGTTTGATGTATTGGGTGTCCCTGTGCAGGTGTCGGCCGCGGGCAGCTGTGTGAGGCGCGGTGAGGCTGTGGCTGCCCCATGCCAGGCACGGCCGGTTCCAGCCAGTTGCGGCCGGTTCCGGCCAGCACTGTTGCGGTGCGGCCGCAGGGCGCCGCCAAGCCGGTCAGCCCACCTGTGGCACCTCTGTGGAAACCACTTGAGACAGGGCAAAACGCTGCTTGGGAGTGAGGAGACAAGTGCGAGGAACAGCCCTGAGAGCAGCGAGGGGAGAGAAGGAGGAGGGGTGGGGGCGCCCCAGGCGCCGCAGTGGGGGTTCATTCCCCTGTAGTGTGCGGAGAGACCGAGCTGCGGCGGGTGGGTGAGCCCTGAGGAGCCTGCAGCCCACGGAGAGCCCCCACACGGGAGCAGGGAAGAGTGGGAGGAGGAGGACGGGGCAGCAGAGAGTTATGGACTGACCACAGTCACAGCACTGCCACCATCACTGATAGGCTGGGCCTTGGCCTGGGGTCCATCCTGGAGCTGACGGACACGGGCTCCACTGGACATGAGGGAAGCTGCTGGCAGCTTCTCACAGAAGCCACCCCTGCACACCCCTTGCTACCAAAGCCTTGCCATGCAAACCCAGTACAGTTGCCCACAGTTTTATGTCTTGCAACTGCCCTCAGAAAGCTGTCTGGTCTCCCACTAGCCCCCTAACTGCTTTTCTTTGTGCTTTTGGCTGGCAAAGAGCAAGCACATGGCATGGTAGTGTTGGAGCTACTCATGGTTGACTGATCATCTGATTATTGCCCTTTAGCTGATGAGTAAAATGAGCAGAACAGCTGAAATTTGAATTCTCCCTGCTCTCTTCTGTCAGGGTACTAATTGGTTGCAGTTCTTTATTCAGTCATTAGAGTTCACAAAGTTGAGAGCTAAATTTGTGAAACCTTAACCTCATCAAATTTGGTTGAAATGGTCTAGTGAATTGAAAAGCTATTGCAGGGAGAATGAAAGACTGACAAATGGTGATGGACAAACAGGGAGTGTGATATATGTTCTGCTTTTTTAGGAAAGCAGGACAAAGCAAAGATAAAACATAAATATTTTCTAGTCTGTTATGTAATCTCTGACATAGCATAAGCATAAATGGAAATAATTATCTCAAAATTGAATGTGGGTTTAAAATACTCAAATCCTTATATCTCTGTAACTATACAGTTTTAATTTGTTCTTTTGAGCTAGTTTGAGTCCTCATTAAGCTAGATACTTAATTTAGTGCAATGTTCTTGTGCAGCATAGACCTCAAAAAGTTACGAATTATCTTACTGCTATATTTTTACACCTGAAACAAGAATAGTTGTTTTAGTAATATAACCTGCCTGGATCTCTCCTGCTGAGTATATTGAAGTTGTACGGAAGTTGCTTGGAAAACCTTAGAAATATGCAACTCTTCAATGTTGTAGCCAAATATAACACACACATTGCATAGAACATGGTGGGGTTTTGGAGGGTATCTAAGCTGGGATCTTGAGAATTCAGAGAAATCATATCTGACGAACAAACTCTTTCCATACAACTGAAAATGATCATCAAAATCTAGCACATGAAAAAGGTATTCAGTACTCCTAGTTCATGAGATCTTAACTTGAAAGTTATTTTTAAAGTAATGAATGTTAACTTTGGATGCTAAAATTGCAGATCACTAACGCTTGGAAGAAATAGCATAGGCTTGGTGGTTGGATTGTACAGCTGGAAATTATAGTCTCCCACAAATGTCCTAATGGGTAAATAAGGGAAATCTGGGATAAACATTTGGTATGTCGGTTGTGTCTGACATTTCTGTGATGTAAGCAAGGATGAACTTGACTGAAATCAGTGGGCTTATACCAGGAGCATGTGGAATTGAATTGGGTTCATTTTCTTCTGTGCTTAAATTGTTTCTCAGATTTGAATTACTATATGCTCTCTCTGCATGAAGTACAGCTAGGTGTTATGGAAACATTAGAAAACCTCTTTTGTAATCATGTTATTTTAGTGTTTCCTCCAGATAAAAAAAAAATTGCATATTTAGATAAGCAGGACCATACAGTGTAAATATCTTCTCTTGATTTTTATTTAAGAGCCTCAAAGAGAGCTCTTAAATCAGAGCCCAAATATGGCACACTATATGCAAGATCCTAAGTATTCATACAGTAAATATAGATAAGTTGAATTCCTTCCTCTGCTGTAAAGTTGAGCAGGGGCTAGAATCAGATGACCTCCAATGGTCCAGTTAAATCTAAATTATCCTGCGATTCTGATTTTAAAATTTAATGAAATCTACTCTGTGTTATATCTAAGTTTATTAGTAAAAGCAAAACTACTCTACATTGGAAGAAAGGGTAGTGGCACTTGAAATGATGAAACGAAGGATATCTGAAACTACCCTGACCCTTGGAAGTCCTTAGGGAAAATCATGATCAAAGCAGTTGGGACTGCCTAAGAAGAGTAAAAGCTGACCTGGCATTAGCTGCAAATCACATTATAGCAGCTAAAGTGATTTTTGTAACATTGCAAAATGTAGACTGCTCTACAGACAGAAATTTTCCTATATGACCATGGACTATTGTAGGTCAGAGTAAGCCAGTGCAGGGGAAGTGTTACAGTCACACATGGTTGAGTGATGCAGTGTGAGGACTCAAGAGATCTAGTTCTCCTGGCTTTTGGTCACAAATGCCAAAGGCATTACATTTCCAAATCATGCAACTTTCAAAGGTCAACTATCTGCAAAAAACAAAGCATGTGCCATTGGTTAAATTATAACAGTGAACACAGTTTAATACTGTCAGTAAAACTGAAGTGATGATAATTGAAGTACTGAAGAATGTTTACTTTAATATTCACTCTGCTAAACACCAAAGCACTTGATTTACATCCTCTGCATATAGAATGTTTTATAAAGTACCTAAAGAAGAGCACATAAATTTTGCAGTTTGGGATTATGAAAGTAATCCCAATAAATAATAAAATAATAATATTAAAAATAATGAAATACCAATAAATAATAAAAAAGGAAGGTAGAAGACTATAGTGAATGATTTTTTAGACTTTTTTAAAGTAGCTTTTAGTGGTAAAGGGTCGGTGAACTTGAACTCCAGATGCAATGCTAGAAGGAGGCAGGTGTTTACATTACCAGGAATATTTGTGTAAGGACATGTGGAAGTGACGCTGGGGACTTTCAAACTGCAAGAGTCCTAAAATTGGTTTGACATTGTAAGAAGACAACTGAATGCAGCAGGGCTCATGGAGCCATGGTATGGGAAAGGGGACCATTGGGCTGGGGTTCATAATCATTTGTCAACCCAGTATAGATATATTTAGTGTTTCTGTGGCAAGATTGGTATTAACTGAATTGCTGACTCAGTATTTAACTGTTAAGTAATAACTGAATTGCTGATTTATCATTAGCATATTTAGTGAACTGCTGATTTATCACTCAGGATAGGCTAAACAATGCAATAATGTTGCAGTTAAGGCAGAGTGTGGGTGAAGTGGCTGGTTCTCTCTGGGTCAGTATCAGGAGGTGACTTTCCAGTAGGATAGATGCAGGGCAAGGACAGAGTGACTGGTTATCTTTGGATTGGGTTTGGAACTGACTCTCAGCAGCGGTGAAGAACAGTCTGCACAAAATGGGAAGCGCAAAAGGGCACAGGTCATATGAACCCAAAGAGATAAGGTAACTCCAATGCTAAGTACTGCAACCTGCAAAAGATGCTGCAGCATTGATGATCCTAGCACCTGAGAATCAGCTGCTGTGATGGAGGACGTCACTCTGTGGGCCACCTAGACATGCCGGGCAATACACTGCCAAACCCCTGTGCTGTGAGTGTGGATTGCATGGACCAACAGAGGGGTCTCAAACCTTTGCATGTTGGGAGAGTCAAGGATTGCAGAGCATTCGTTGTCATTGTAACGCTACATCAGTAATAGCCATTGTACCTGTGTGCTGCTAAGTTTATCTTAATAATGCACAGCGACAAACATAACTGACAAGATTGTATGCTATTGCCAGGCTTATCACAGTTATACATTAAATGGTATAGAATATAATTTATAGAAGATTTACTATATGTATATCAAGCAGTCACAGCCTCTGTCCTTACAGGGTAATGCTGCTCACATTTTTTCTTTCCCACTAACATCACAGAAAGTGATTAGGAGGGATTCAGAAGAAGCAATTGGAAGTCCGAATAACTGATTCGTAGTGAAAGATTTAACAAACTGAATTTATTTGCATATCCAAATGAAAATGAACTTTAGTTAACAATACCAAATATAAGGAGAATAATATTCTAATAGTCGATGGCTTCTCAATCCAGTAGAAAAAGCAGACATAAAATGTCCTGGTAATCACAGCATGAGAACAGATATACTTGGAATGAAACCCAAGAGCATCTACGTAGCTGTGTCACTCGTTACCTTGGCCGTGGGAACAACCTACCGAAGGATGTGGTAGATAATTTGCTATTATTTAAAATAAGGGGAAAAAATAGTTTAAATAAATTTAGAAAAATATTGGGGTCAAGGCCATTCAGAAGGTGGGTAAAAAACATTTCAAAGTAAAATGAAGTCACATGATATACACTGGTTATTGCTTGTTTCTGAAATACAGTAGCATTACATGGTTTTTATTTTCCCCTGGAGTCAGCTCAGTTAATCGTTATTGTTGCCAAACCTGGCATGTTTTCTACATTGCTATGGAAAATGGAAAGATTTTGTATGACATTGATGAATACTGCAGTTGTCAAGATTGTTTTTATTTTATTTTTTTGATAGGTGGTAGGTGTTTCTGTTTCATCACATCTGCTTTTGAGGCTGCGCTTGTCAGATTCCTACTCAGTTCAAGAGAAGAGGGTCCTGTCCACCATTTTATAATGTCACTAGATAATGTAGACAAGACAGGCAAAGTCTTTGCTGAGATGAGAAGATAAGATTAGATAATGCTTTGTGCTTTCAAAACAGGACAATGCTTTCTTCTAATTTTATCTATGTCTAGACTGTGCTTCCAGTGACAACAGCTCAGCATTGAAGCACTTTTCAACAGTAGCTGTGAAGAAATTATTTCCAGGAATGGAGTTACCAAACACAACACATTTTTATTGTCCGCAAAGGAAGGAAAGGTCTGGCAAGTGTTTTCTTGGGATCCTCATTGAAATCACCACTTGTGAGTTTACTGTCCAAGAAAGAGCAAAATGTCCCAGACTTTAAAAATTAAGACTTTTTAAATACTTCCCCCCCACACACCCCCACCCCCCACCCCCACCCCCCCACCCCCACCCCCAGGAGTACAGTTTGATTTCTTTTGGAATTGGCATTGGTGTTAGGTGGAAATATAAATTCCAGAGGCACTTGAGCAATATATTACTAAAGAAAGGCATAGTTGCTTCACTCTGTTTCCCTTTTATTTTTCTCTTGGCTAGAGGTCAGGAAAACACTCTATCATAAGACAAGCCCAGTTTTTTTCAATCACGATGACAGTTTTTACTAAGAAAGGAAACAATATCTGTTACATTTCAGGTGGCACAAGAGCAGTAACCAGTATAACTGGTAAGAGATCACCAGAGATGCTGGCATATTCTGCTTGAGCAGTGTGAATACCTGACTAGGGAATATGCTTTCGGTATATCCCTCTGAATGTCAGGCATAAAACCTGATGCACTATTCCAACTATATGTGGAAAGCTGATAAGCAGCCTCTTCAGAAGAACTTTTTAAATTCTAAAATACAGAAAGAAGGAAATGGCACTGGCATAAGTCGGTGGCACAGGAGAACATGAGACCATTGCTCCTTCTATAGTGTTTCAAGAAACACTTTTTCAAAAACTCAGTACAGACGATAATTTAGTCCCTGCAGAACAAACAGGTTGGATGTTTGCAGAAGGGATCAAAATTTTGTCAGTATCTGTAAAATAAGAAAAATAGACTTGGAAGCTAAGGGAAGAGAGAATTGTCCAGGCTGGGTGAAACTAGAACACATCATGAAATCATATTTCTCTCTTATGAAGGTTTTATTGGAAATGAATTTTCTGATTTTTATTCTTATAAAGGTTTGATTAATTTCCATTGTATTTTTATGTAGCTTTCTTTTTTAATTAGTTTTCAGAGTATAAAGCCATATTTCTGGTATAAAATAATAATTTGACACATGCAACCTAGACAAATGAGTAGTTCAATAGAAGAGTTACAAAAGACTTCTAGAGCAGTAGGACAATTCAGCTTTACTCCTTGATTTACATAAAAACAGGTGATACCACTAAATTTAAACTTCCTTTTGAAATAGGTTTGACCCACTGATGCAGTGGGACAAAAACTAGACATCCAGCCTGAAAGAGTGTACGCCCATTGCATGCTGTAAAAAGATTTTCCCCCTCATTTTTACTACTACATTAACGAAGCAGAAGAAGCAAAATGAACAGTTCTACATATGGAATATGAATCTGACAAAATTTCTCCTCATGTGCAGCTTAGCTTGAATTGTGTATGCTATTGCAGATTGCCTCCTTCCTTTAGGTGATATATATATTTTTTTTTATTAAAGCTTTTATAACTAATCCTTGTTTATCAAAAGAAAACGTCTTCAATCACAACTCATTTAGACTTTCATCCTTTGAGATAGATCACCCATATTCTGAAATACACAAAATCAATATGTAATATGTGAAAGATTTGCTTGTGGTAAAAGGTCAAAAAAAAGAATTTTTCTCCTAGCTATTGACATAAACACTTCGAGGTGAAATATTTTCCAAGGTATTTTGTGTCACCCTTGAAGTCACATTGTATGACATAATAATGAATAAAGACCACAATGATAATAATTTTATTTTGTCTATATCAGTGCTTATGAACATTACTGATAAATCTTCCTTTGGCTGCTACAGGGTTGGTTAGCTGTGGTTACCAAACAGACTATTTCATTCCACGAGCACTTTCAATCTAAAATTATAATGTTGAAAACATTTTTTAATATAAAGTAGAAAAAGAAAGATATAAAGCATTTTTTCCAACTGATAAGACTCATTGCAGAAATACATAAGTGGCAAATTTTGCTCTAAGGAAAAATAATCTCACAGGGTTTTTTTTTAATTATTTTTTTTACCTGTGAGAAAGCTAATGTCAAGTATTCACTGTGCTCAAGAAACTTTGGTTCTCTGAAGTACATTATGAGATTCGAGATACATACTAATTGTGAAATAAATCATAAAAAAGGTCATTGAAGCATAGAGAACACCAATCGGCTTCAAAAGGGGCTGAGGGTTTTAAGAAGTGCTGTTAGGTGTATGTAGTGGCAATGTATTCACAGCTGTGGAGAGACTGAGTAATTCTGCAAAATCTTTGCTGTGTTCTGCAGAAAAGGACCTCAGAAAACTCCCCCCCAAACCTTATGTTTTTTAGTTATCATTACTTTAGTTCATTCTTAGACTTGCATACATTTTACATACTGGAAATCAAAATAAGTTAATGAAACATGCATGAGGGTTTTTGTTGCTTTGTTTTAAAAGCACAGGCAGTTGTGCAGTGCTCTAAATTGCAAGGGTTAATATGACACTGTTAGTCTGACATTGGCTGTTAAAGCACAATAATGTGCCTGTTGGTCATGTAACTACAAAAAAGTACATGCATTAGGAATTGACTAGATATTGTTTCCTTATTGAAAACTGTGTTGTGAAAATACTGATGAATAGTCCAGTGAGAGAGCCTGCATTTTTCTTTATAATATCCTGAGTTTTCTCCAATGATTTAATTTAATCTTTTATTTTAAGTGGCTATCTCTATAAAACAATTTATCTTTATACACCATTCAAGGCATTTGTCATAGAATTATAGAATAGTTTGGGTTGGAAGGGACCTTTGCAGGTCATCTTTAAACTGGAAGAGACTAAGGAAATGTATTAAATAATGCAAAAAATGCTGCTTGAATTTTGTAATTGTAAACCAAAAAACATTATAAAATTACTCAGATATATTGATACCTATATCATAAAAAAATGAACTTTTTTATTATGCTTTATTTTGTAGATTTTTCTGAATGAAGTTGAGAACTAAACTCATGGTGCTAGCTGCAGGTCATTATGTTAAGGATTGAAATGAACTTTGGACACCCATTTAGAATGTCTTGGCTAGAGAAGGTAAGAACTGAAATGATTTTAAATTTTGTTTTGTTTGTTTGGTTTTTTTGTTTAGCTGGTGCTGAGGTATAAAGGCACGATGGGATAAAGGCTGTAAACACTCCATAGAAGAAGGGTGTTATAGTCTCAGTGATGATTTACAGAGACTGTGAATTGGTCTCCAAATGCTCCGTGGAGCATTTTAATCTTCATTCAACCAGCAGTTCATACTTTAAACTCTTGGTACATGCAGAAAGCCATGCAAGGACTCAGCTGTAACACAGCAATTTTGTGTTTATGATTGAAGCTGAGGGGAAAAAACCACTTTTTTTTTTTTCCTTGGGTCTAAAATGGGACTTGAACCTACATCAGTGTAGTTTTACAGAACACAGCATGCATTCTCTGAAATAGCTAGTGCCTTTTTAGACTGTTACACAGGTCATACAACATACATTATAGGTTTTTTTTTATAAAATCATTATGCCTGGCTTCTACCCTTAACCACATTAAACTTTTCCTGACAAATTTATTGTAATAGTCCATTGAAATGACCACATTTCAATTATCCTAACATATCAGTTTTTTTGGAATACAGAAAACAATTGTGAGATAAAATGGTAGGCAGGCTACTGGAAGGGATGCTTTTATGAAATATCATAAGCATAGGGTAACTTTTAAATAAATCTGTTCATTGTTGTCAGTGTGTTTCCATAACAGCATCACAAATACATATTTGGCACTAGAAATGATTGTTATAATGACTATAATTCATTAACACAAAAATAAACACTATATTGTGTCACATTAGGTTGCTATAAACCTGTTGCATTATACCTTTATATTTTATATCTCCATTTCAAAACACAAGTTAGAAATAGTTATTTAATGATAGCAAAAATTAATCGTTGTGATGTATGAAGTCAGACATAGCTTCAACTATCCTCATTTCTTATTGTGTATTTTATTCATGTAATAAAAAATGTATGTTTTTATATGGACCTGTGAATAGAGATGTTGAAAAAAAGACAATTACACAATAATAATATTATTAAGATCTCAAACAATATCACAGGGCAAAAATGTTTCCTTTTTAAATTTAATACACAACAATTTGGAGTATTGGCTGTGAATGCAGATACCAAATCAGGACCATGAAATAGGTATACATTGAAATAGAAAAAAATTCATTTAAATATAGGAAAGACTTTAATACTGAACCTCAGCAAATTGTACTCTCCAGGAGCAAATACTCAGTTCTGATATAAACTGAATGGCTACTCCTTTTACTGATCCTGCAGGTCTACTCACTTTACGTGATATGTGTAGGGAATGTAGTCCTGAAGTCCCAGCTGCATGCAGAAGCACAAAAATTAAGCGCCCAGTGTCTGCAGAAGGCACACCTCGGCACAGATTAGGCAGGGTATGGTACAATGCACTTCAAGTGCCCCAGCCTCTCAGAGCAGTGAAATAGTAGGCCAAAATTCAGTCCTGAAGACTGCCAGGAGATTGAATGCAAGGACAATATTGCTTCTTATCTATAGGCTCAGATTCAATCTCATCAAACTTCAGACTTCTGCAGTACAGATATCTGTATCTTAGCTGGATTTCTTTTGAACTTGCTGAAGAGAAATAGGCACTTCTAGGGTGTGATTCATCAGACCTCTTTGGTTTTGATTTTTTTTTTTTTTTAGGAAAAGATTAGGTGACTATTGTAGCATTCTGAGCTGGGTGAAATGACAGATTTTGCCCCCTAGGAAGTAAAGATATTTCAAGCTGTGTTCTTATGTGGAAATTTTTTGATTAATAATTTGAGTTTAAGCAACCTACTGCTCTCTTCCTGTTTAAACTAAAACTGTCAAAGTGGGATAACCATTTGAATCTGTAATGGTAGGTCTTATGAGTAACCCATATTTGAGAATTTTGTGGTTAAAATCTGTGAACCTGAAGTACTATAGCTTGCCGTCACATTAAGCCTTCTCTCCTTCACTGACAGATATGAAACCTGATGAAAGAGTAAGAACAAAAAAAAATAATATTGAAGTTTAGGTCAAAAGATAATTATTTATTAGCAACTACACTAAAATCTCATTCAGTTGGTTTCCTGGAATTTGTTGATCAGTAGTCTGTTATTACAGTACCAAAGTGGTACCTCACATCTTGATTATTTCTGTTTTTCTTCACTTCTGGTTATACAAGAGTTGTTTATTTACAGGAAAGTTTGAGATAATTTGACTTGATGTCCAAAGTATTGTCATGTGTACTGGTTTTGGCTGAGATAGAGTTAATTTTCTTTGTAGTAGCTCCTATAGTGCTATGTTTTGGACTTGTGGCCAAAACAGTGTGGCACTGGCAGCTCATGCACACTAGTGCAGCACTATAGCTTCCCTCCAGGTTCATGGTTCTGTAAGCCAGACACAGAGACCAAAGCAACGTTGATGCAGTGACGAGCATCAGGAGATGTTTGTGGATCTTTTCACAGCTGCAGCTTGGCACAGCATCCCCTTCTCTGAACCCAAGCCCGCTGGGCTGGGGAAAAGGGAGCACTACTCCATGCAGCTGCACAGCTGTGCTATTCCTCTTAAGTCTGTATCCATTCCTGCGACGTAGAGGCCATTGAAAGTTTACAAAAGATGTACTTACATTAACTTAGGAGGTCTGCTATTGCAAGGATTAACTCTTATCCTTATTTTTGTTCATCCTCAACTTTTTTCCCCACGTTTGTTTACGTGCTGTCTTATTGTATATATTTGTCTATTTTGGCCAAGGCTCAAGGTTAGAATTGAGTTTTACTTTTGCTTCTCTGCAGTATGTCATACAAATATATGCTATATAGCTCAGAAGATACACCAACTCAATTATGTTTATAATTTCTCTTTTCCTAACCAGGATAACACTGTGATATCCTTAGATTTTATTTCTATTTTTGGGCTGGATATATTAGGAAAGAATGACCAAATGTCTGTATCGGTGTCTATATCACACTAATTTCTGATTATTACCAGAGGCGTGAGAGCTAGAGAGATGTTTCCTGGTGAGCAGACATGAGAGCTGAGAGGAGTTTAATTAACCAGTGTGGAGAAACTGCAGGAGGAGAAAATATATCTTGTAGCAGATAGGAAGTGAGCAAGATCAATTCGTTGGTACTGGCAGTATCACCCACAGACTATCACTGCTAGCAGGGAAAAGGGCCACACTCATACTGAGAAGATCCATAAGCGGAGAGACCAAGAACACATGTATAGTACAGAGAAGAATGTTTTATTAAGACTGAGATGTTTCTGTGACCTTTAACAAAATCTCAAGACCTTCTGAGAGTTTTATATCACTGATGATGGTTGGTTAGAAAAAGCAGTAGAAGCAAAGAAACTCTGGGAATCTAATATCTTCTTCATATGAAAATGTATAGAATCATTAAAAAAGGAGTTGAAAAGTTTAAATAAAATGAGCAACAATGCTCCAAATTAATCCAAGAAAAAAAAATGTTTATCCCTTTACAAAGTGATGCAGATCTGTAAAATCTAGCTGACTAAGTATTTTCGATAAGAGACAGGGTTCTGTTTATCAGTATTATTATTCTAGTAGAACGTAGTATGGAAACCTTCATCCAGTGCAAAATTTCAGTGGTTATTTTTCAGTTTCTGGTAGCTTTTAAGTACAGCGTCTATTTACTCACTAGCATGAATATTAAAGATCTGAAACATAAGCTGTTTATGTAGGTATTTTTAATGAGGTACCTAATTGGTTAAAAATTGTCCAAAGCAGGCTTTTATTTGGAGAATATACTGATCTCTTCTTCATTCCCTGTCCAATAGCTAAATGCTATGACTAACAGGAGTCTCAGATTAAATATTTTGAGGGAAGGGAGAAAAAAGCCCAAACATTTTCAGCAGTGAAACAAGCCAGTTCCTGACAGCCAGTAGATGTCATTCTATCTCTATTTTAATGCCAGTTCCTACTGTTATCATGATATTTTTCCAAATCACAATTTGCAGGTGGGAATGGGAAGAAAACATTTATGTTTCACTTTCTTCTGATTAAAACGCAAGTTTATATCTTTCTTTTCAGTAATGTAGGGTGTCAGAGTGTGAAATTGGAACTTTGTGATGCAACTGAGGCTGATAAGCTATTGTCTTTCAGTTCCTCATCCATTAGTACTATTTTATTTATTTATTTGTTTGTACAAGGGTTTTGTAAGCTTTGCACTCTGCATGGTTTTCCTTTCCTTTCTTTTTTCTTTACACTTTCCTTTTTCTTTCTGAGCACACCTGTTTTATGCTGGTCCTGTACTTCTTTTCCTATCACTTCTCAGCATGTCAAGGCCACATGCAAGAAGAGGGTTGTAACCCGGGGGGGACACATGGTCTGCTGCACAGAGTCACACAAGGGCGTGGTCTGACACCACATGGAATGAGAGGTTTGATTTTTGTTTTCTGAATAACCATACTGTTAACTAGAATCCAAACATGGAGCCTTGCTGACAAATGTAGCAAATACAAAGAATTTAACCTACAATAAGGATTTCGCAGTCTTGCTAAGCTAAGCAATTTGAAATTAGTCATTTAATTTCCGTCCACAAATACACAGTGACTGTCTTGAGGATAGTGTGGGCAGAGGGGCAAAACATTAAGACTATGAGGAGACTGAATTGCACTACTTTTTTAATGCTTACAACAGCATGATCTAGTGAAAGTAGGAGGAAACGAGACAAGCTATTCATTTTATATCTGGCTCAGGTGCCAGGGCTGTCAAGCTGACAGTTTTAAAAGTACTGAAGTACTATTTTTGCTTTCTGGCAGTCACTGTTTCACCTGGTCCTCTTCTGTCACATAGGGACCCCATGTGTTTTGTTAGTCATTGGGCTGGGGCAGGTGCTCTCCACAGTGCATTAACTATGCTTCAGCACTGAACTCACTATCTGTGGTCCTAGAGAGGCAGTGAGTGTAGCCCTTGTTGCGTCAGCTTAAAAATACCTGATTTTCTATGGAATCAATAACAAGCATATGAACTGATGAAAGACAGGCCTAACAGGTGAACGAACTTTAAGATGGGAGAATCTTAATTGGCTTTACAAAAGTAAGATTTTAAATGAGGGTAGAAGAATACAAGAACTATAAAATCCACACACAGATTATTTAAAGCTTTTCCGTCTTGCCTCTTCTCAAAGGGCTTACAATATATGTTACCTTTGAACCCAAAATGTTATGCTAAGCGGCAGTCTTAGTATCTTTGCTTGGGTCTTACGAATGCTAAGGCAGTTTCTCTTCTGGCAGTCACTGAAGTGTAATCAGGTGGGTGGTGGTGCAATGAATTAATCTTCTGGTGCTCAGAAGGAATCCAATGCTCTGTGTGTGTTCTGAGTAATATATGCAAGGGAGTAACAGTTACCAATTACTGGCCTGGGTCTGGCTGTTCCTGTTGCAGCTGTATGACAAACCATGCTATTTTTCCACACACATTAATGCCTCTTTAATATCACACCAGTACCACACCCTTACTGGAAAGAATCTGACACAGCAGAGTTGCATTTCCTCTGTGCCTTGCAGGTTTTTTTAGCTAAATTTTCATCATTGTGAGCTACCACCTCAAGCAAATCAGGAACTAAAGTTAATAGTAATAGGGATACAAGGTGCAGTAAATGACAAGCGTTCATGCTGCTGTGTGTCTTATTAGCATATTAATTATATTAATGGCAAAAAATCACAGTGAAGTACTACTGCAGTTGCAAAGGATAAAGATTAACAAATCCATGGTCAGAAAGTGATACAAAACCAAGGAAAAGAGAAACTGATAATGTTTTTGCTGGTACTGACATGCAAAATGTCTGTCTACTAAAGAATATCATAATCTTGGTGCTGTTTGCATAGCTGAGAAAATCAGTTATATAAGCAAAGTAAACAGGACTCATTTCTGCTTCTCTAAAGAGCAACAAACAAATGAAGGAGCTAAGTGTGATGGGGAAGTTGAAAGAAACTGAAGAAAATAAAGATACTATGAATAGAAGGAGTCAAGTGCTAGTCAGTTTAAATCTATCCTGTACAGCTACAAGGAAGAGCACGGAAACAAACCACTCACAACCTGACAAGGAAATAAGAAAGAGGCTCAGAAAATAGGGGTTGTGGCAAAGGGTCTAAAGGACCAAAGATGTTAAAGCTCAGTTGGTTGGACAAAGGGCAAAGTTCTTGTTGTTTTACAGTATGCATCTGTATACCTTTTGCTGAATTCTGCGCGTTTTTACTCACAGCACCAAAAATAATGAAATTGCATTTTACCTTTTAGGCTGTGACTCACTTCACTAAAGGGTCATTGCCCAGACAGTCTGAATGTGCCCAGCAGACAGAGAATACCAAAATGGAATAGAAATTTACATCACGTCTGTGTCGTGACAAAGGAAAATGTAAAGACCTCAGCTTCTCAGGGGGATGCTTTCTATCTGTGTCCAAAGAACATTATTCAAAATTCATACTAGGATGTGATTTGTGACTGATAAAATCTTTAGTACTAAGCATGTCTTGTCATGGGCTGGAGAATACTGTATCCTATTGCTTCATGCATTTAAAAAAAGCCTGAAAGAGGAAAATGTTGAGAAGGGGAAGGAAAGATCTGCAAGGTGCAAAGCAAAGAAGGGGAGCCTTTAGCAATTTCCTATATTCCTCCTCTTATCACCCACATGAATTGTGCCATGCAACACTGACTTTGTATGTAGACACAGGGCAGGGGTAAGGGAAGGGAAGACATGCAGGTATTTTTGCTTTAGTCTGTCACCTAACCCCATTAAAAAGGCAGGATAAACTGGATTCACAGAAATTGGTACAGTCTGACCGTGATGGTATCAAAGCAGTTTTTAGTGAAAAATATAACAACTAGGTACTTAGAGAGAGGATGATTGTTCAGCTGCTTTTTCACAAAATTGTGAACCTGGCTGCACAGCAGGTCCCATCCTCTTCACATTGCACCTCCTGCATTCCCCTATTCCTGTAAGGGCCACCAGGACATCGGTGTTAAAGATGTGTCTGCTCCCCATACCTGTGGGTCAGCTCAGTCTGAAAAACACTTAAAAGGGAAGAAAAAGAGACCTGCAGTAAGCTGCCTCAGAAGCTGTTTTCCTGCAGAATCTGGTGCACAGGGGTTCCTTTTACTTCTGAGGAGGAGGGGCCACAGGGATTAAAAGAGGCTGGCTAGAGGAGCTGCTGCTCCTCTTACCCCTTTCTCTCTTTGAGTTTTCATTGAACTGACACTGAAGTGGACTTCACAGGTTTTCAGATATGCCCAATTCATTCTCTTCTGTACATGTGAGAGAGTATGCAGTATTTCTAGATGATAACAACCTATTAATGCATCCTACTACGTACTTCAATAGTTGTCTGATGATTCTGCGAAAGGAAAAAAATTGAGTTAGCACCTTCATTTGCGCTGTGAATATGATCCATCTTTTCTCTTGGTCTGGAGTTCTTACTGCAATAATTAGTTTGCATAGACCATTTGCAAATTTTAAACTATGATATTTTGTGATTCTTCTTTGCTTTATCTTTCTGCATATTAGGCAGGAAACATGCCTTTGAGTGTGGATACAGCTTTTACAAATAGATGACTCTGTCTTACTGTGCACTGTGGTGCATAGATATCTTAAAGTTACAGATGCTGTGTGGTTTGTGGGTCCTACTCCTCCAAAGCTGCTGCTTTCTGACAGCATGGAGAATTAACATTTACTCACCTCTTCCTCTCTGGCTGTAGTGTAAACTAGTTATAACCTTTATGTATAATGCCTTGACATGGGAAATTAATTATTTTATGTACCTCAAAAAATCAAAGCCAAACATAGATGTGATGTGTCATACTTCTTCACGCGAAAATTTCTTCGTCATATCAGTAAGCCTTAGTCACTATTTTATGTGTCTAGTGGTGACACAGCAGATTGCTATAAGGGACAGAGTCCTCATTCCAGTTTACTTCATGAAAGACAAAACCATGCACTGCATGTTAACTACCACTGGTTTTGTTTGTTTGTGTATTTGTTTTTGTTTTTTTTTCTATCAAAGCTGATGCATTTGGAATAAGTGGTCTTTTCTGAAAACAGTACTTGTCATGCTGTGTAGCTTCACCTGGTCTTATATAACTCTTTACCAATGGCACATACCAAAAAAGGGATCTACTTACATATTAATGTTTTACTATTTGCTTTATTATTATTTCTGAGGAGTCAAGGAAATTTTATATGTTTCTCTGTGGTTTTGTTTTAGCTTTTTATGATGCACCAGAATTATAATTTTAATAGGCAGGAAGTATATGATTTTTTAGGTAAATAACTTACAATTATTTTTGGTAGAGTTTAAATGTTGTGAAATAAATAGTTTTGGAATACCCCTAAAATTGTTATACTTTATTTATTGGGAAAATATAAAGAATAAGCATTTGAGGCTCCATGGTTTTTTTGTTTCTTAAATCATTTTAAAGCTGACTGGTGATCTCTTAGTCATAGTGTGCAGGATTTATACTTAATTGCAGTAAGTAGGTTTCCTTTTGCCCATTTCTTTTATGAAGAGAAATACAGTAGCCTTCAGAGGTTTTTTAATTTTTTAACTATGGGGTTCTTTTGCTATGTATAAGTAAGCTGAAGAAATTACAGTATTTTACATGCTCAGATAAAAAGAAAAGCTAAAAAAAGCTTTTCAAATTAATTTCTTCTAGTCTTGGTCACAGGCCAGTTGTGGATATAAGAACATTCTGTATATAATAAAATACCAGTAGCTATTCAAAACAACTCTGCTTGGAATAAGCAGCAGAAAGGTCACACTTGAGATAATAAATATTCATGTAATTAGGTTATATGCACCTACACAGAATACAATAGCAGTAATCACCATAAGTGATTGGAGTGTTTGCATCGAATTCAGTGATGAATGAGAAACGAACAGTATTACCAAGTGGAATGTGTTCTTTGAATACCCCAGGGTAGTTATTAAGAGTGGCTGTTCAAACTGTTGGGATCATTCAGATCTGTTTGCCAAACCCTTGCTTTCCTCTTTTGTATAATGCAGTACTCCTTGGCAAAACATGGGTAAAGTTACTCCCATTCAGCAGGTTTTTAGACCCTTTTGGTATTAGAAAATATACCTGTACATGGCATAATACAATAAAGCACTGCTCTGCTTTTATGGTTTTCATTATAGAAACAAGTCGGATAAATTAGTCACAACTTTTGCCTGTGCACACTGATGCTACCTGTATTCCTCCCCTTTCTTCCTTTTTTTGTAAAGGTTAAGGAATTAGTTGTAGTATCTCGCTTAAGTTCCATTTCAAATTTTTACTTTCTGCTTTTTAAATTCCTCCTGAAATTTCACCATGATTCAGCGCTCATCTTCATCTCTAGTCCTAAACCGTTGTGTCATGTGTAACAGTGCACAGCAACATCTGTCCAAAAAATCTCTGGTTTGTAGTGATGCTGGTTTGTATAGGTTACAAAATACAAGATTACTATTCACCACGTGTATTCATTTATCTTATACTGCATTACAGTAGTTTAAGCTGCAAGCTTAGCTCTGCAGGCGAGATACCATGCAGGGAGATGGACAGTCCCATCGGGCTCTCCCTACATTTATGTTGTCTGAGGAAAAGCCTGATGTTCAGCACTTGGAGTGACAGGAAGTTTTGCCTAAAACAGCTAATTTGCTTATCAGCTTGCAATGCAAAATTACAAGCATTTTCTAGAAGAAAAAAATCCTGAGCAAGGAGATTTGGTAGACATGTTCAAACATGCCTAAAAATACAGCAAAAATGAAACACTTTGCATAAATATACAGCTGTTCCTTCTTCGGATGAAAAGTGTTCTATCCAAGGCAGTCTGCTGCAAGTGAGCATTGCTGCAGGAGTTGTTATTATGTTATTGCTTATGTTGTGGCTGTGTTAAACTCTGCACTAATGTGTAAAAGAACAACTGAGAATCGGGGACCTGGATTTTATTATACCTTTTGCTACCTGTTTTCTAGACAGTAATGTTGCGTTACAAGAAGCTGCGAATCAGACTAAGGGCAGAAGGAATCAGGCCTTCAGTACTGCTCTGCACGTACTGCATAAGTGGTCCTGTCATCTAGAAACAGCCTAACTGCGGCACTCGAAGGCTGTTTACAGTGTTCTAACAGATAAAAAACCTGCCAGAATCAGGAGAGCACAAAGGTAATTTAGATCTTCTGTTTCAAACACATCATGACTTTGCCTACAAAATGCAAGAGGATGAGGGCTGTCATCCAAGCAGGAAAGCAAAGGAGTCGGTAACAGGGTTGCAAAGCAGTTTTTGAACAGACCAGGCAATGACTAAGCACCCGTGCCTGCTCAGGCAGACTTTCCCTCATTGTGGGGAGTGGGGGGATCATATGGGTCACCTCTGAAAGGTTTCAAGAGAGGAGACCTGTGACTGGTTGTGATTGCCTTTAGCACATATGGCATTAATGAAAGCCATGAAAACATTATGTTTTGGTATATTGGGCAATGAATAAGCTCAGTTTAAAAAGTTTCTTATCAGAGACAAGGAAAAAATGTTAAATGAGAGAAATTTTTCATATTCATCTATCTAAAGGCAATTTCATTTTCAAGCTGTTCTGCAATGTGGGAACATGAAAAAATTCTGGTTTCTACTTCAAGGTGAGTGACTGTTGACTTCAATGAAATGAGCTATTTTTCTAAAGAAATTTCTATCTGTAACTGTGTTGATTTCCAATTAGAATCAGATTATAGCTTCTTTAATTGTTTTCTGCTCGCAGAAGTGTGAATGAATTTAAAATCTCAAGTGGTTATTTCTTCTCATCTACTGCTTGTTTATTTTCTTAAAAGCAAAGCAGGATGAGAAACCATGCAATACATCAGCATACATGTTTAATTCAAAGACTATTTGCTCCTGCTTGGCTTAAACTAATAAAGCACAGAATATGCTAAGAAAAGATGTTGTGCGTTGTTCTCATGCTGAATTTTCATTAAGATTTCATCAAAAATCCATTAGAATCCCCCTGTCTCATCCTCAATAACTACAACAAGAGCTGTTCCGGGGCCCAGAGTGTCTGGTGTTCGTTAAGGAGATCACATTCAACCTCCTAAGAAAGGGTTTACCAGGGTGATTCAGTGTCTTTTTTGAGACTTTTTAGGCTAGTTTTGTTATATTTTAGCTTATTTTAACTAAATTTATATTTTGCTTGCAATCAAATGTGCAATTATTATTTTTTAGATTATCTTGAAAATAAGGAAACTGGTTCTCAGGCAGGGAATTTGAATTTGGGATGGAAACCTATCATAAGTATTGTTACTTAATGGTATTTCATGCTTATGGGATCCAGTTCATAGAGAAAAGGATAAGACCGAGTGTTTAGAATGTCTCTTACATGCAGTACTGTACACATTTAGAAAACCCAGCAAGATCTGTGCAGTGAAAGTACCAAAAAATTTGTCTAGCTGATGATGAATAAATCATAAAAAATAAGGATTAATATATAGGGCATTTCTATTTCTACAACAGGTATGTAATAAATGGCTTTGCAAAGCTGGACAAAAGTAGATGCATTTAAGAACTGAAAACATGGTGTGGTTAAGATCTTCAGTTCTTCATCATATCTGTTTCATGGTATCTTAAGGTCCAGGTCTCTAACTGGAGAACTGAGAATGAGGAGTTTGGGCCTGCAATCCAACAACTTAAAAAGTGGCTGATTTTAAGAGCTATTGATCATCTGCTGGGCTTTTTTGAAGCTATTTTCTCTGTGCTAGTTTGCAAATTGGTCAGCTGTATCCAACTCATCTCGCTTTTCTGCCAGGCTGTCATGATTTCCCTGTATAGACCAGTAGTTTAAAATTCACGTATGTGGATGAAAGACTTATGTAAGTAGACATGAATTTGAATTGTTAAGAAAGGACAGTGTTGTTGGACACAATAATGATGTTAGATGGAAAGAATGAATAATGAAGTCTTTCAGCACTATTTCACAGTACATAAATTAGCTATTTGTAGATATATCTTAATGAAAATATCTTTCAAAAATAACTAAATAATGTTCATGTATTATTTTTAATAAACTGTCTGTTTTCTAAAGAAAACATTAAGAATGAAGATTTCCAAAGACAAAAAAAAAAAAAAAATCTGCTTCAAGAAGAGGAAATAATTCACATTTCCCATACCTTCAAATGAGAAGTTTCTTAAATACAACTTTTGTCTTTCATGTTCTTAATTTGTCCTTTCTAGTCACTAGTGACTGCACTAGTCACTATTAGCAAGTGTGGTTGCCATTCTCTACTCAGTCTAGAAGTTTCATCTATTTTAGAAACATATGTCCTGTCTCTCCAGAAACACCTCCCTCCGAATTTTTCATCTGTCAGTCAGATAGGGATCATTCAAAGACAAAGTCATGTGGCCAGTAATTTTATTTTGTAACAAACAGAAGGAGAAACTTCCATAAGACAAATGGAAAGATCTCATGGACTTACTGAACACAGGACTTGGAATATTATTTACCTGATTCCTGAGGGATTTCATCAGCAAAAATCTTACATTCTTCCATTTGCTTGCCTGTCTATATCTGGGTACATGTCAGCACCCTTTCCAGAAAGTCAAGTCTAGCCATTGGAGCTCTCAGAAGAGAGTGAAAATAATTTTTGTTATGGGACATTGCACATTATTAATGCCATCTCCTACTTCCAGCAGCTGAATAAAAATCTCTTTCCCCTCTCTCTTCCTCCTTTGTTGTAGGTTAGCTTAACTGATTACTCACTTGTGGTTGTATCACTTTCTTAAAGACTTGAACACTGAACATATATATCTAAATTGTTTCTTGAGTGAAAAGTCTTGCTAGGAGAAAAAGTCTGGAGACAAGTAATGGCAAAAGCATCTCAATTTCCCTGGGCTGTGTTTAAGGGTTATATTTTGGTAGAGGATGATTACTTACATCTGGAGAGGGATGTTTAGCTTAGACACCAGACACCAGCTAATACCAGGAACAATTAAAGAATATTCTCTTGTAGGTGTTCAATTACCCAGTCTTCATGCCTGTTTAAATAGATCTGTATTTTGCTGAATACTGTTACAGCTTCTGCTTTCTGATAACAGTGGTGTGTTAATGAGGGCTAGCTGCAGTGAAGTGTTGTGCGGGAAGAAAAGGTAGCAGGAAACATACTTTTCATCATGTAGATAGTTTTTATTGTGCTTTAGTCCAGAAGTTAAAAAGAAGAAAAAAAATCCCCAAACCTTTCAACTTAGATCATAGCTTCAAGGGACACTTGAGAAAGAAGGCTCCTCCTAGTTCAGTTAAAGGTTCTAAAAACAATTGTTGGGGTTTTGAACTCTCCGAGTTGTTATGAAGTCAAAACTGAATGCTTTTAGTGAGGAAAAGGTAAATAATATTGGGGCAGATGTTAATATCCTGTGACTAGAATGCTAAATGAGTTACGGTTTTGGAATGCTTAGATATGGCGGACATTAAAGAAATAAGCACTACCAAGGTCTAATTACTGCAAAATAATTACAGCAGTTGAAGTTGAAGCTCAGGAAGTGTGAAGTGCATTCAAGAATTGCAATTCCCTGGAGATGCGATTAGCTCGCAATCACCACCCTTATAGTTCTGCTTGGAAATTTTGTGTGCGTGAGAAAAGAAGACAGGATTGATGGATAAACACTGGTTTCATCTGAGTTGCAAATTGTCACAGGCTGATTCACCTGAGTAGAAAACTGACTAACCAGTTAAGAATAGGGTCTTGCTGTATAGAAAATTACAGGGGAATATTAGCTCTTTACCTGGAAAATGGGATGCAATACTTTGCAGTGCTGTATACAGAAATGTACATCAGTGATTGTGTTCATCCTTGGCTTATAAAGCACTAGTGTAAGACTTTTTATGCAAGCCTGTGTTTTGGCCTGTGTGAACTTGATCTTGACCTTAATCTCTTTGTGCATAATACTCTTATGCAGATGCTTGCTTTCCCTATCTACTGGGGTTTGAAGCACTTACCCTAAGGTTTTTTTCTGGTGTGGTTTGTGTTGTTGTGTTGTAGGTGGTTTGTTGGGGTTTTTTCCCTCTTATTTTTTTGCAGTTGCAGTCTTTTAGCACACAGTAAAAGAATATTTAGGGTGAGGACAGAACAGCAGTATGCTATTTAACCTCTCAGACTTCCTTGTGCTCTTCAAACTATTACAGTGACAAGAAGTTTCTGTGCTGAAGGCCACCTCACAAGGGGACAGTATGAGGCACTGGTAGCACATTTAAATACTGGTCATAAAGCCTTTGCCTACTGATAAGAAGTTACCCCAGCATAGTTATAAAGCATGTGCAGACTCTTATCCCAAATTTTTTACCTGGAGGGAGGAGACATTTGAAGTGGAGTATTTCTTATAAGAGGAGGAAAAAGAAGCAACAGAGGGAGTTGTAAGTAGGTGTGATTTAACATGAACGTAGAAAGCTTGAGGAAAACACTGCTACCTTCCTGGAAATTAGACTATCTGGTGGCTGAGTTGCAAGACAAGATGTGGGAGCAGAATGGGTTCATGGTTGATAGACAAAAATAAGGACTGTGGCAGGAAAGGATAATGATCTCCCTGATCTGTATTAAGAGTGCTCAGCTTTTCAAGATGTTTTCTATTGGCTAAGCAAGACAATTCATCAGCCTTCAAAGCTTATTAGAAAAAGCCTTTAGGTATTTTTTGCTTGCTGCATAGTACTAATGTGTTTTGGAGCTATTAAATATGTTAGATTTTACTTATATTGAAGCTCCTGGAGTAGCCTATACTTCCTAAAATGTGAATAGGTGCAAGACAGTAAACAAATACTTGTACCAATCAAAAGACTTTATAAATAAGGTGACTCAGACAAGAATAAGACTAATCTCTGGAAATACCAGTTTGCTAGCTCTAGTTCAGATCTTTTTTGCATCTTCAGAAACAGCATCTTACTTTCTGTGCTCAGAAAATAATTCTATTTATAACTTTCTGTGAATATCCACTACAATCCAATCATTACCTGGCCTAAAAGGGCCACTTCAGACAGTCTGAACTCAATAAAAGATATATTAAACAAAATATCAATTGTAAACTGAATACATTGGGGAAAACTGGACTATCAATGTTTTTTTCTGTATTTTTCCCTTGTTTGATTAGGTGGTAAAGGTCTGAACCCAGCAGCTGCAGGAATGTATCACTTTTATTGACAGTATTATGTTTTGTATGAAAGAGGTTGCTGTCTTCTCTAGGGACTGGTTTTCAAGACATGCTGTGTTTGTGATGCTACAGGTGTGTGTTAGGTATTAAGGCTCCTAGCTCTCTATCTGTGCCTCTGGAAGAGACATGTTAGGAAACAAGGACTGCAAAAAGCTTCATGGATCAATAAGTTCCATTGCCATTGCTGTTTCATAAACTTCGGATCAAACTTTACAACCTTTACTAACTTTACTAATTTTTAGTTAGGATTTTTGTCTTGACTGTTCTACTTGGAAAACTATTCAGGCTTGTCATTGTCCTGATGGCTAGAAACCTCTTTCTAATTTCCATTCTCGGAGAATTCGGTTTATATGCATTTTTTCATCTACTTACTTTAACCTTTAGCTTAAATTATTCTTCCAAATCTCTGGTGTTTACCCTGAAGTGTATTTATACAGAACAGTCATATCCTCTGGTAAGCTTTTCTAAGTTTCTTCGCATATAATAGTCTCTTCATTCCTCTGACAGTAACTTTTTTCTGTGCATGTTTCAGTTTTGCTTAACTTCTAAAAGTATGAATAACCAGAGCTGTACAGAGCATTCCCGATATTTTGACAAAGATTAATGTTTTCCAGTGTCTCCTGGTAATGCTTGGCTTGATTCTCTCTAGTTTCTTCTTTACTATTTTTTGTACTTGCATCACATTGGTGGCTCATCCTGTGACTGGTGACTAATATGCCTGGGTTTCTTTTCTCTGTGACACTTGCAATTGATGAGCTCACAGCTTCTAGCGAAATTTCCTGTTAGGTATTGAGAGCTGAATGTATGAGTTGGCTCTGTCATGTTAGTGACCTAGATAACATTCCTAATTTTGCTTATAGCAACTTTGTAGAACTTCTCAGTTATATTATTTGTAAATATGGGGGAAGAGGGATTATAGTTGTCTGCTTTCTTTGCTAGGGATGAAGTTAGTAAATTGCATTGTAAAGGAGTAAACCAAGAACTCGAGACTTCCAGAGCTGCAGCACACTTAAAGAGAAAGAAGTGTCATGCCCCCATATGCATGATAAATTGTACAAGGTGCATGGGTCTTAAGAAACGAGAAAGGGGGAACTGAAGGCGTATCAGACCTCCCACAGAGGCAGCCACTTTGCGTTTTACAAGCAAGTCTCTGAACATCTTCTAAGCTTCAAGGAAATTTTAGAGTCTTAATGACCACAGTTTATGAAGGTTACTGATTGAGGACAAACTATTTTTCATTTTGTGTCTACCTTGCAATGAAACACATGAAGATAAGTAGAGATATTAGCCTTTGGGTACAGCCCTCAGTTGTTTGTTTTAGTACTCTTTGAACTTGAGTAAAATAGAAGAAAAGCTGCATTGATGAACGTTAATGAGTTTGGCCTATGCTCCTTTTGAATACTGAGAAACAGCCACTAAAGTAGAAGAAAAGGGTCAGCTGGGGGCAGGAAAAGTGGTAAAGGCAATGAAAATATGAAATCTATGAAAACATCCTTCTATATTTAAGTTAGCTTTTCAGAGATGTATCAGTAGGCACTTACCATACCAACATCACTTTCAGCTGGGGCATCAGTGCAAATTCAGTCATGTTTCTACAAACTTCGCCTAAGGCTTTTGTGAGCTTTTTATTAGCTGAGAATTCCCTGTGCTGTGCTGCACTAATGGCTGTATCTGCCCTATAACTTATGAACACAAGGGACAACAATGATTGAACATTGTTCATTTAACTTACTGGTAGCTACCTTAATTCCCCAGAACATTATACCTTGCTCTTTATCAGGCATTTGTACAGCACTGTATATTTAAAAAGACCTTCAGGTTAGAATTTCAACAGTAAAGTGCACAACTGGGTGGAGGGGCAGAAAATGATTGCCAGCTGAAGTAAGGTTCAAGTGTTGTTAGTTTGCTTGTTTTTTATTAAAATATACAAGGTCAGAACCATTTTATTTTTTTCAAAAAAGTCCTGTAGGAAAGAAGATGTAGAAGATGAAGGGCAGGTAATTTCAAACACTGAACCTGGCAAAGACTGTTGCAAATGATACTGTAATGTATGATGTAAATGATAGGAAGTGGAAACATTTTGAAGGGTTATTGATTTTAATTCTCAAGGTCATCACTGTGTTAAAACTAAGATACAAAGGACTTTCTTGAACAGGGTGTATGTACTTTTCCTGCAAATCTGAAATGTTATGTGTAGCTTTCCAATGATGAAACTATATTACTGTGCCTTTATTGACATTTCCAGTCTATACAGAAATAAACAAACAGCCTACTCATTTTGTCTTAAGAATATGAAGAGTAGGCAAAAAGTTTTGTGACTAAGGAATTTTAGCAATATAATATTAAAATGCCATTAAAAATTGACTGGTTAAATATCTCAAAAAGATTTATCTACTATAAAGTTGTGATTGTGCCCTTTATCTTTGGTCTACTGTCACTTCTTCATGTTGTCCTAAATTACCTTCATAACCATTCCTTCCATTGTTTTTACAGCTAATTTAAAATTTTTGTTTATAGATTTGAGAGGCAGATGATTGCTCCTAATTTTAGTTCTGTGTTCTTAGAGGTTTTTCAGATGAACTCACAGAGACATGCCTTTCAAATATAGCACAATTTTGGAATAAGAATCACATTTTAATACTTTCATTTTTTCTCATAATTCCTCTTTTAAATTTTGTTTTTCCTTTCACTATTTATAAACTCACTGATTCTTAGAAAAATGAAACTGTATAATCAAAGCAACAAGCAATGCACCTACATATAGAACTCCATGACAGTTATTTTTGTTAGATAGAAAATATTACTGCGAATCAAAGTATGCTGCATTAATAGACCCTGTGTCATTCAACAACATTGCACAGCAGATGAGAACTCTAGAATCTGAGTTTCCATATGATTTGCATGGGGAATCCATGCAAAGAGTACATGGAGGCAGATTTCTCTTTCCCATCTCTATTTCCTTCTCTCCATTTCGGTTCCCTCAGGATCCATCTCTGAGAATCCTTGAGGATGCAGTAAAAATGATGGGGCAGACTGAAAGCACAGTATGAAATAACTCTTGATGTATGGTTCCACACTAAAATGATGAAATGTTATAGGAACCAAAGATGCTGTTACGACACAGAAGGCAATGCAAGATGACCAAAAGATGACAAAGTATTTATATCAAAGTGAATGTAAATAAAAATCTCAACTACTTGAAGGCTGAATACTAGGTAGTTCCTTTAAATAAAAAAGGAATATACTGAAGAAAAGGATCTTACTTTAAGGAAATGATAGAGATGATAGAAGAGGAGAACAGTTTAGACAATTGCAACAGGAAAATAGTGAGGCAAGTCAATGGAATAAAAGTAATTAATTAATTTGTAGAATATACAATTCCAAGCAGATAGTGAAAAGAGATCAGAACGTGTAAGCCAGTGGGAGAAAATAATACAAAAGTCTGTAGGAAGGACATGTCACAGTGGGGTTTAATTACTTTAATATTGATTACTGGTTACACAAGTATTTCGGAGTAAATTTGTGTTTCTAAACACAATATACTGTGGAAAAAGTAGAACTCATGGCTTGATTCTTCATGGACATAAAGGGTCTACATTATCTACTGCAGTGAGATGTGGAAATGCAGAATGCCTTTGAAACCCATGTGTGTATGTGACACTTGAAAAAAAGCCACAGAGAAGTTCCAGCTGAACAGTTTGTAAAACAAGGAAGGGAAGGTAAGTACACTTGTAGATCAGGATAGAAAATAGGAATAAAAACAATTTAACAGTTTTGTAATACACTTGTATCATTGGTTTGCATTGTCTGTTCCTTGGAAATAGATGTATTTGTTACTGAATGTGTGTATGTCATGAATGGAGTGGTTTAGATCAGGTCGCTTGAAGAAGTACTACAAAAGAGTGAGTGAAGTAGGTTTCATATTTGTTTGTGGAAATGTAACTGCACAAGATTCAATGGCAAGGTTCACTCTGTCACTTATTATAGGGATGAAAGGCACAGAGATAGATCAAATTGAAATTGAGTCAGAATGGAGTTGGAAATAGTTTATAAAAATCAAATGTGTAAGAGGGTAAAGGAGATCTTCTCACTGAATCACAAGGTTTAGAATGGAGCTCCTTGCCTTCTAAAGTCTCACAGAGTTTAGGTGTGGCTATATCCAATCTCGGTCTTTGACTTGGTCAACTGTTCATCTGCAATGGGAGAGATAAAGAAAGTGGGGTACAGAATAAGGGAGAGCCGTCTGCTGAGTCACGAGGTTCAGAGCAGACCCCTTTGCTTTTCAAATTCTCACAGAATTTAAGTGCAGCTAGGTCCAACCTCAGTATCAGACTTGGACAATGGTTTATATCTAAAGGGGAGAGAGAGAGAGAGAGAGAATTTGTTCACAGTTCAAGATTATCCATAGGATTTTAGCAGCAAAGCAAATCAATAAAAAATTGCTTTAAATCACAAAATAACAAAACTACTTCAAGCTTGCAATGCATATTATAACAAAGGTGTACCTGTTACAAATTTCCGTGGAGTTTAGTGAAATACATCTAATGCCTTTTGCTTTTCTCAACACACAAAGGGTCAAGCCTTGAGGAGCAGGGGTATCAGCTCAAGCCTTGTCACTGGCTTTCTACAACAGTCCCCCTAATATTGCAGACTTGGTGGTTTGCAAGCTCTGAGCTCCCGCCCAGGGAGGTGTTGGTCACAGCCTGCTGTGGTCCAGGAGATCTCAAAGGGTATCACTTTATATAAGGTTGTGAGATGTTTGTCTTTAGTCATCAGTAAATTTACATCCTGGCCACAACCTGAGTTGGTAATTTTTCAAAAATTCCAAGAACAATGGCATAGTTACACTCGGATGCAACTCGGGCTGTGATCTGGCTAGGAGCATTCTGGGTCTTTCAGGGAGTAACTGATTGTCTCCATCATTGTTCCCTGTTTTGGCCATTCAGCATGAGTTCCAATATGGACAGTGCCATTCTGCCTTAGCCAAATAAAAGTTACTGGTACAGTCAAGGGGGGCTTAACTGCCCAGCTCATTGCTCAGGGTGCTGAGGCCTTGTCGGCAGCTCCCAGGGTCATAGAACAGCCTAGAGAAGGGAGAGAACTGCACAACCAGGATTTGATCTGTATTTAGCTTGAACAACTTTTTCTCCCTTTTCAAACCCAAAAAAGAACTATGTGCCTAATAACTTTTCTAGTTATTCTAAGCTACTCATTGGCCTAATAAAAGAATTCTTCTCATACACTAGATTACTGAACATGTTTATCTGTTTACATATATATATATATGAAAATATATATTTATTTAGATTTCTTATTATTTTTCTCTGGATTTACTATCATAATTTTCCTAAGTCCTTGATGCAAACCCACTTGCTGTAATTTCCAGAAGCTTCCAACAGGAATATAGTTAGTGCCAATTCCTCTTCCTCACATCACAAAGCAGATGCTACTATCAGGTGGTTTCATTTTCCTACCTGGAACCTAATTAAAACTTCTGACATAGAGCTGGAAGAAGTTCCCTAAATCTTTCATCAAAGTTTTTTTAAAGCAGCCAATTGTTTCAGTTAAAGTACCCTTAGAAATGTGACATATAATAGGAAATTTTATTTTAAACATATGGTGCTTTAGAAACTATTAAGACAGTATTAATAACAGGCAAACATGCGGTTTGATTCCTTTCAATGAGATTCAATCTGATTTGTGCAAAATAAAAAATTAAAAGGCATTGAAATAAACCAATCCCTACATTTTAATAGTCATTAAAGAGAATATTCTTTAGTGTATTTTTAAGAGAACAATATGAAATCTTCTGTGTTACTTAGGAGATTATAGATACCAGCATAAGGATATGTTTTGGAGAGAGTTATGACAGGTGTTTTTTGGGGTTGAAAGTTTACTCTTTAAGTGTTGATAGCTAATACTCTAGTAGATACGAAGATGGGAACAAATTATTTCTGGAGTGTAGCAATTGTCCTCTCATCAGAATGATTTTTTTCTTTTTGCGGTATCCCTTGACGCTTAGAATAGCTTCAAGTTATGCTTTTTATCTTACTTTAAGTACAGGTTCTTAAGGTTGTCCCAAATCAAGCTGAGTAAATCTCCCTTTTAGAGTCTAATCGCTTTTATTCCAAGTTAGTGTCCTGATACACAGGTTATACAGGCAACTGGCATTGCTTTTTAATCAGAAAATATCAAGGACAAAAACTTTGCTAGAGTCAGCACAACTCTCTGAATTACTTTTTCTTAAGTGAAATTAATTTGTTCTTTCCTACTGCAATCTTCATTGACACTAGAAGTTTGCGTACCCTGGCAAACTTCTAAGTGGCATGGTACCTTGTATTTGGAAGGAGGCTACTTTTCTTACAATCTTTTACACACATTCTGGAAGCATTTTCCCTTGTTTCTGCAATGTAGCCATCCCTCAAGCAAATTAAGTTGCTGTTAAAAGTATAAAGTTTGAGAATAATCTTTCTATCAAGTAGTTTACTTTGCTCAAGGTTAGCACAATTAAATGCTGGTTGCAACAAAACATATCAACAACACTTTTCTCCAGCTCTCTTTTGTTAGCCTTCAGCATTTTACATTTAAAACAGTAATTCGAATTGGTGTCAGTGAATGACTGAACTCCTATTTTGTGTGGTTATTCTGAAATTGAACAAGGATGGGAGTGTGGATTTGGGAGCACTCAACAGTTTATTTCTTTGCTGAGAACAATACCATGGAGAAGTGCTTGGCAACATCAGTGGGCTTTTCCCTCTTCTGTGTGAAAGGTGGTGAAATATCTAATGTGAGTAGTCAGGGACATCCATTTTTTTCAGTGCTGTGGGATAGATGCTAGTTTTGGATGACGTCCAATGGACCACTCTCTGGAGTCACATAAGTCATTCTTGAAACTGACAATTACAGCAGTAAGCCACAGTATATCAATTAATGCTTGAAGAGTTGCTCAAGAAAATCCTTCATACAAAATGTTCTTTTAGTTATTCACTAAATTAATTTTTCCGTGTTTAATTAAGCCAAACACACAGGTTACTTAGGAATAATGCTAAGCATTCATTTATTTTCCTTTCTAATTTTCATTATAGCATGTGCAGAAGATAATAATAAAAATGTTCACCTGATAAATGCTTTGTTTTCCCTTTCTCTGCTTTCAGTTCATAATATAGAAAAACAGTAGACACTTCTGGTGACCTTGGTCAGATTCTCATGTTCAGCAAAAACCTCACAGCTCCAGTGAAATCAAATTCAGTTTACTCTGAGAATTCAATATTTAAAAGTGTCCTCAAAATCAGATTTTTTTTTCTTTTTAAAAGAAATAATAATGGTGAAATATATAGTTCTTCTGAATTTTCCTTCATGCAGGGTTTTAGGCCTTTTTGTTGCTTCCTTGGAACAAAGTCACATTGCAAAATCCTTTGTGAAACTGAACAGCTTTTGGATTTAGTTTTGATTCTTCTCACTTACGTATTAGAATAAGTCTAGTAAATTTAATTTTGACTCTTGTTTTGGATAAAAACAAAGCTCCAGCTCTTAGTGAGGAGCACACTGGCAGGCCAGCATTATGAAACAGAGGTGCTCCATATTGTCACTTGCTATTTTTGATGTACCATAGTTCTGGTCTCCTATTTGGCACTCCTGCTCAGTTCCCATATATCACAGCACTCTGCAAACTATCAAGCTGCAACAAGGTCTTTTACCATCTCATACCAACACACTCTTCATGCCAGTCCCTCTGCTGCCTTCTCCTCGTCTAGCCTCATCCACGATCCACTCTCCTCTTGCTTCTTCCTCTCTCTGCTTCTCCCTCTGCTGCTCCTCTTCATTGGCTCTCAACCCCTTAACAGAACCAGCCACAGCTGCACCTTATCTACAACGGCCAAACCGCTGCCCCTGAAGCCAGCCCACAGTTGTATATTATCAATGCTAATTAACCCAGCTTCAGCCCTCTACACCTGCAGCTGTACTGGGCAGCGTGGGGGAAAACAACTCAGGGAGTCTTGGCCTCCTCTTGATGTGGGACCAGGACCTCAAGGTGTACTCTACATTCTGTCATCACCACACATGCGCTTACCAGATGAGAAGTTGCAGCAGCCTCAACATTGGGTTAAAGCCATTAGTAAAATTAGTCTTATTAAGGCAGACATAAAGCAGGTGATTTTATCTCCCCACAGTGTTCAGGAAGAACTGAGTCAAATCTCCAGAGCCTGATTCTTATTTGCACAAAGGCCATATTGCATGTTGGGAACACCAATTTTTCTGCCTAACGATGAAAAATGATGACTTGATTTTTTTCATATAAAAGATCTTTTACAGTTATTTGTATGTTCGGAGAAGTCCTCTCCAATTCATTTACCTTTTGTTTTTAATTATTATTTCTTTCTTTTTGGCTGTTTTCTCTCAGCAATAATGTCTTCCTCAAAACTCAGGCTTGTTTGCCGTGTATCTAGGGTCATACTGGTGAGATAGCATAGTCTAGTCTGCTCTCTCCTTTGCAATAACTTTTTCTTCTCTAAAATATGAACACAGAAGACCTGTAACACAAAAACAGTTCTCAAAGATTATTTTCCTTTGGTATTTTAATGATCATGCCATTTTCCATTGTTTTTCTTAGTTCAATACTTCGCTGAAATATTTGTTGACCTTACTGATAATGTCAGTGTAACACATTGTCAAACTTGTTCTTATAATTTAAGATTTTAAGTTTCTCCAGGTGTTATCTACTAGATTTCTTTTTGCTTTTTCACTTTTGTTACCTTTCCTTTATTAATGGACTTTTTGCAATGTTTTGGGGAAGTTCATGTTTTCTGCTGCTTGCTTCTTTTCCACATGCTTCCATATGTCTGTCTTTATCTTGGTTTCTCTGACTAGAAGGCACCTCGAGTTGTTAAGGTATTTGTTGCTTCTGGACTGCACTTTGACATTTTAATGTTACTTTCTTGTAGTGGAACTCTATCTACTACTAGCTGAGCAATTTCCTATATTTTCTTTTAAAAGCATTTTGGCATGCTGCACATATCAATTCTACTGCTATTTTTCAGGGTCTTATTTTATTTTTTTAAAGCGCGAGTGCTAACACTTGGGTATATACATTTTGATAATGTCTAACACCAGTTTCCCCATTCCTTGAAAAGTTGCTATACATATACTTCTAATGCATTCTGTCTGGTTCTATGGGACATCATCCAAAATAATTTTTATTTACTTTTGGGAATAGACTATGATGGAAGTATGCCACTGGCTTGCTACACTGTGTTACGCTTACAGTAGACAGATAAAAAATTATTATTTATAGGGAAATCACACAGTAGAAACCGTTCAGTACCGCACAGCTAGTATGAATATTTTTGTTCTGTTAATCATCAACTGCAAATTACTCTAAATGACACTGAAATAGTGAGGAAGTTAAAAAAGTGACATAGGTTATGCAAAGCTTTCAGTTGCTTATAATTTATTAGTTACTATAAAATTTGTGTTGTGATCTCTTTATTTTAGCTGCAATTTTTGCTTCAGTGTCAATAAACAAGAATGAATTTTATTATGTAAGAATGTAACATGAAATGCTGGTATTGAAACAGACTTTTTCACTTGATTGTTTTGTAGAATAATGTAGAGATAAAGAAAATAAGGAATAATATGTGCTTACAAGTACATGTGGAACCTCTTAAAGAGTGAACTACAGGAATTGTTATAAAATTATTTCTGACTGCTCCCTGATCCTCGTAGCTGATTGCTCAGAGATGAGGTCTTGTAGTTCTGGTTCCTGATAAATTATTTGGAATGATACACTGTCTTAAGTTGTGGGCTGAGACTTTTGTTTTGAGAGGGGAACCTTAGGTCTGTCTGTTCAACAGAATAATAGAATAATTTAAGTTGGAAAGGACATCTGGAGGTCTTTAGTCCAGCCCTTGCTCTAAGCAGGTCAGACTAGGTCAGGTTCCTCAAGGCCTTGTTTAGTGGAGTTTTGAGTATCTCCAAGGATGGAATGTCTACAACCTGACTGCACTTTGTTCCAGTGTTTGAACACTCCGATGGTTAACTTTGCCTGCTCACCCCCTCCAAATCTGTAGTAAGAATTTTACTTGTATGAATTTATGTAGTTATGCAATATGATCTATATCTCTATAGGTAACTGCAGTACTACTACTACTATGTGCATGCCTACACGTTTCAGGTACCACAGGCCTTTGTTATCAGAAAGTGGCTGAGACTCTCCGTAGATCCCCTTACTTTTTGGAGTAACCTGAGGAACTTTGCTTCATAATAGAATAAACACAGAGTTAACACTCCATGGCCTTTGTTTCTTCATGCCAGCTCTGGATGCTAACATACTTTTCCTCTACATCCACCTGTATTAACTCCAAATACCTACTTAAACTGTTTTATCCAATTAGTTTGGCCTGAGGCATGTTAGTATCACTGACAACTTTGGAGACAAACTAACAGAAAATTAGTTACAAGGTTCATCCTACTTGGACAGCTGTAGCTGGTAGGAATATCAGTTTCTACTCTTGCTTTGGTCTTGGGCCATTAAAGTTTGTCACCAAGCTCCTCAGAAAAAATTAAAATGTAGAGGCATCTGCGGTGCTGTTGGGAAGATGCAATAGCAGTTAGGACTGTGCCAGAGACTGTTTGTATGATTAGAAGTTAGATTATTGTTTCATGACACTCATCAGTTTGGATAAAGTAAAAAAGAATATTCAGGTTTGGTTACAAATGGACAGGGCTTTTAAAATCATTAGGTTTAAAACAGCTGTCTGTTCTTCACTGAGTTTAGGGAAAAGCTTTCATTGGTTCCATGATAAATGCACCTGGGTGAGAAAAGTCAGAGAAACTTTTGCTTGTCAGCAGACCCAAATATTCCATTCCCTTGCTGAGCTCTGTGAAGCCTGGATCCGAACAATTCTTCATGGACACTTTCAGAAGGTCTTGCATATCTACAGTTTTCTTCTCCTTCTGCAGGTCCATCCCCCTACCTCACCACAACTGTCTTATAAATCAAAATAAGCAGAGTCTATTGATGAGCATTTTTGCTATACACCTTGATTAATGTCTTCTGCCTAATTTAAGCATTATTTATGATTTAAAATATACACTCTGTACAGTATTTATAGTATTTGGGGGCATTAATGAGCACTCCACTTTTTTAGTCACCAAAAGACCTTAGTATTATGCACTTTAATAATCTTTGCACAGTGGATTTTGACAAATTCTCCGACTGTGAAGCCTCTTTCTTCAGAAACTACCTATGTAATGGATGATTTAAAGGTCACCTTTTTTCCTGCTCTTGTGTTTTTCTGCTTTCTTCAACAATTCAGTATAATCGATTCAACTATTCATGGAAACAGACAGAATAGAAAATACTTAAAAACATAACTCCTGCTGTCTCCAGATACATCTCATTACATAGTGAATGGTTTCTGCTGGTACATGTTAATCAATAGAGAATGTAAACTGAAATGGAGGCTACTCAAAATGTTATACAAGCTTGCTGAAGCCTGCCTTATCCATGTTGTATTAAAACAAATGCCAAGAGACTAGGTTTCAGCTTCATTCTGGCAACAATATCTTTTGAAGGGGGGGGGGGCACTTTTTTCATGTATAACTAAGGAGTTATGCACCTGTGGAGATCCAGTTGTTGAAAATCTGGCCCAATATTAAGTGAATGGAGAGTGACAACATAAGTTTGTCTTCCAGTGATGAGTTATATGTGGACAGGGGGTACTTAAAAACTTTGTATAGTTAAACTATGGTTTCAGATAATTATGTTTTCCACTGCAGACCTGATATGGGAGCTGTGGGAAATCATGTAATGATTCCTAGACATGTGAAAACCCAGTGAGAGAAAAATGTCTGGGAATCTACATTAAAAAAAGCTGTCGTGGAAATAGGTACTTTGTTACTTACGTAATTTAATGTAAGTCTAGCAGAATTTTTGGAGTTACTGGTAAGATGATTTCATCATCCCAGGTTTCATGAATCTCATTGGATTTGTTTACTCCTGCTGTATAAAGAAGTGCAAAAGTTTTTGGATTAGTTCTTTTTTTATTTAATATTTTTTAAAAAATGAGCTGTATTTTCAATTAGAGGTCTGAAGGTGCTGTGTTCCTTCCCTTTTCCAGGTTTCTTCCTCAGTTGCATCAATATCACAGTCACATCCATCTCCTCTAGCTACATTTTTAAGTGACTCATCAGCCTCTTATTTCTTCAGTTCCACTTCCCAAGTTAGATCTATCTTTTTTCTTAAATCTCAGTGTTTACAAGTTGCTGTTCTGTCACTTCTGCCATCTTGGAAATTTGCTGCAGGACCTGTGCATTTTGATATAATGCCATGACAGTGATCTCTCCAAAGGATCATCTCTTAGCGGCTCCAGTGACAAAAACTCCACAGTCAACAGAGTATGTCCTGGAAAGAAAAAAACAAAGACATGGTAACTCTCTCCCTGTCCCCTATTGTCCCTTTTGTACTCTTCTAGCACTTTTACCTGCCCTTTTCTGTTCTTTATTCACCATTTTCTTTTCTTTTTTTGTAACTTTTTAAATTTTTCACAGTCTAATTTTTCTGCAGATGGGCATTTTTTAAGTGTTTCTACTTTTCTTTGACTTTTCCCTGCTCACCTTTAGTTTCCATAGTTTTTGTCTCACCTTTTTCTGGAGCTTTTGCTCTCTCCCCTGTTCTTTCATCAATTCTTCTTCCTCAGCCTTCTATATAGGCTCCTCTCTGTGAGAAAGAGAACTTCTCTCTCTTTACACTGAGTAATTGCTTTTTCCTTTCTTGAGTTATCTCAGTTCTCCTTTTCTCCTACTCCTCTCTTCTTAAAGAGGTGGTAGTTTTACCACTGTAGCCCAAGGGACTGTCCCTGAGGGACAGGACACCAGGTATATACTCAGAGAAAGAAATGAGTGGAGATCATGTGAGAAGCAGGCAGCGCTCTGCCACTTGGTAACTGTTTTCTCGTGCAGAGACTGGATTATATGAAAAAGGCAGCAAGCTGTCCATTTCCTTTCTATGGCACTTTGAAAGTTACTAACTGCTTCCTCTAGATGTTGAGAGACGCTGTTCTTAGCACAAAGATAAACAGCAGAGTGGACTGTGATCACACATATTTTAACCTTCCCCTGACCACAGCCAGCATCCCTAGGTTTAAAGAGGGGAAAGCCTGCAAGGGTTAAAAGCTCTGACACATGCCATGAAGTGCAGCATGAGCTTTGTGTCATTGGGCAGGCAGAAGCTGCATTGCTTTGTACGCTTTTCAGTCTCTGCCTTTATCCACCTCTGCCTTTATCATCCTCTGAGCAGGATCACAGCGTAGAGGTTAAAATTGTTTTCAGGCTGCTTGTGTCCATAACTTAGTAACATTTAATTATTTTGTAGCTGAATATGTCTAAATACTAATCCTGTTAGTGTTGATAGGCCTACCTGTGGATGCTGCATGAACTTAGAGGGTCCCTTAGCAGGAATGGGCATTCCTGCAAACCTAATATGACAATTATTTAATGTGTCATCTCATAAAAATGGAACAGGATTCAATTAGTCCTGCATTACATCTGTGGAGGCAGTGTATGCACTGGCAGTACCTCGCTCTATGGTCTAAGATCAGAGTTAATTCCCTGTGGAAAATGATTTTTTTGTTAGATAAATGTTAAGTGGCTACCACAATTTCAGCAACATTACATTCTGTAAACTGTATTGCAAAGGCCAGTGATGACTCTGGCAAAGGATGAAAAGTCAGTTTAAATCCAGGTTTGCATTTTCTGACCCTAAAGGCAACTAGCAGGTAAACAGTTTGTAATAAATGCTCGCTGCCAAAGTATAAGGTATGATCTTTTCAGATATCTTTTTATTTTGGCATGTTCTGACATACATCCCTGCACCAGTCTATATCTCCTTACTTCACTCAGTGGGCATATTGATTCTACATATTCAATTTAAGATAATTGTATGCTTTCTCTAGACCTCTGATGTAGAATGTTCACAAAATCTAGTATTCTATGAGGAGATGTAACATAATGGCCTCTCTTACATGAGCTGTGTCTAAGTCAGGAATGGATTAATGATGCTTGCATGTGACTAGTGAAATGTTTTGGTTGCTTCTATTTTTTATTGCATTTTTTAGTTTTGAAGAAAAATCTTTTATAGATTTATACAAAACAATACTTCCCTTTTCAGGGCATTCAGCACATCCTTTTCATTTATAACACAATGCAGAGATTCTGTAAAAGGCAGTTACAGGTTAACAGAAAAAAATATGTTCTCCTGCTACTTACATACAAACTAACTGTGCTGCGGAACCTCAGTATTTCTTTCACTTACAAAATTCCATAAATGTAAGATTCTATAAACATAAAATTTATATTTATTTTTATGTGTCTTGCTATTCCTGGTATGTAATCCCTTTCAAATAGCCTGCTAAATCTTAGTAGTATCCACAGATGCCTTGGTGATAACAGTTGCAGTCAACCATCTCTAAGGCAACAGATGCATCTTGAGGAATCCATATGAATCCAGGGTTTTTTTGTTCATCTTTAGCAGGACTCCATCAGACAGATGATAAAGAGACAAACAACATCTCTTTATCGTCAATAGGTCTGAAATGAAACAGTCAGGGTGTGTGGGCTGGGGGTGGGGGTGAGGGATTGGTGATGGGTGAAGGGTGAAGTGTGTGTGTGTGTGTGTGAGAAAATGTCAGGAATTACTAAACATCCAAACTGGATTTTTCTGTGTGAGTTCCCATAGAGTAGAGGAAATAAGGTAACTGACGTGCATGGAGATGGTAGCAACCATAGTTTCTGGAGCCTGTTCCTAAACAAGATACTTTTTTATCAGGGACTATTTAAAATAGTTAACAGTAGTCTTTAGTTGTAATGACCCAGAATCTCCTGCAAGATTGTCAGCACCCAAGTGAACCTATATCAGAGGTTTCAATGTCTTCCAGAGCAGCCCAACAGCATGAAGCAAAACTGATATGCAAATAGAAATAACTTCATATTTGTCCTTTCTCAACATAACTTTACCTTCACCAGCATAGGCTGAATTGGTTAATGTTATTCTGTTGTTAAAGTTGTGTGGTAAAGAAGCACACAATAGAGCACCTTTCATGGATTTTGCTGTATAAAGCCAAAACCAAGTAAAAGGTATTATATTTAATTTTTCTGTTTAATACATTTGAACATAACTAATGTGAAACCTTAATTTGTTTAATTGTGGTTTAGAAAAAATAGGTATTTATTTCTGTTAATCTAAATAATTTAAATTATGTGTGTGTTTGTTTGTTTTTTTTAATTATGTAAAAATTGAAATCCAGCTGCAGGACATAGAAAGAGAAAAGATTTCTGAAAAAAATGGGGGTTAATTTATTTTATTGAGAAACCAGATAATGGTATTTGCAGTTGATTTACTGCAAATATTTTAGTTTTGTAAAATGCAGCTTTGAATTGTGGTGCGTATAGGTGGACTTCCATTTCATTAGTATTCTGGGTTGTTGGGATGTGCCAGCTAAATACAGCCATCCTATGGGATCTTGCTGTAGTCATAGCAACCAGATTGCAGTTTTGAATAGCTGTGCAGTAGAGGTCTGGCATAGCTGAAGCACAATGTGCTCAATAAATGGTTTGCTCCCTAATTAGTCAATTTATTTCTCAAAAACCAACAGTAAAAATCATTCAGTAATTAGATTAAGATAATTCTATCATGATTTTCAGTCATTTTTACATGACTGGCAAATTGCTGGTAGTTTCAAGAGCTGTAAGTCTTGCTTCTTCTTATCCCTACCAAACACTCAGCATTAGAGCCAATCCTGTTGGGTAGCTACTGCTATGAGTAGAATCACCAATAGCTCCACTAAGTCGTGAGGACACTGTAAATGAGAGATACAGTGCTGCAATATTAGGCATGACAGTCTCCCAAGCCTCTGATGGTTGACTGGAAACTCATTGAAATAATTGCAAATCTTAAAAAGTCATCTGACTGTAATCTGGGTTAGGCTCAAAGTACAGAAGAATGATGAGATATAGTGAAGACAGGAAAGAGGTTTCCTTGTAACATTCAGTAAGATTTGAGGGCCTAATTCCATTGAATTTATCTGGAAGTCCCAGCTGAAATGCAGTTCATTTGCTAAACATTGTTGGTGATGAAATCTGAAATTAAATCATAACTAAATCACTGGAATTTGTTATATGGGGGTTTCACTCTGAATTGGATCTCAGCACAAATTCTTATCAAGAGGGAAAAATTAAACAGACATAACAAAGAATATAAAATGTTTATGACCTACAAAGAGTAATGGATGAAAAATTAGAAGAATCACAAAAAATCTTCACCCTCTAGTGAAAAATAGATTATAATATCAATGATTGTTAGTATGTATCCGAAATCTGTACTGACTCAGAAGACAAAGCCATAAAAATCATGGGTGATGCATAGAATGATGTGAAGAAAATACTGTGGATGCTGGAAAATATTCCCAAGTAATAATAAAAAATATGTCAAATAGAGAAAGTATGATTATAAAAAGGATGGATAACTATTAGCTGTCAGCTGTGACAAATGCACAATTGGTTAAGAATTAAAGGAAAATATACAAAACATATTAAAACTAAGGATAATTTGATATGAAAATTTTACATATTCTGAAGAATGTGCCCAAGAACATTCATAAGTTGAGAATTCTGTTTTTCAAGGCCAAGTGTCAATTTATCTAAATCACTTAAAAAGTTATATATAGAGATAATAGAATTATATGTATGTTTTTTAATATATGTGTTTGAATAGTAGTTGTGTCTCTGCATCTGATAGTCTTACCCTTTATAACCAGTAAAGCTGTTATCAGTTTTCTTAAACCCAGACATTCAGAAACTATCTGCAAAAAGGATTGAAATATGAACTGCAGACTTGAAAACACACTGACTATTTTCCATCTCCTCTCCCAAAAGACAGAAAATGTGTTTTCCTTAAATATTTGCAAGATATTTAAATAAGAGAATTAATGTTATTCTTAAGAACCTCACCTTGCACACAAAAGAATTTGTACCGACTTTATTAAGGTTCTGCTCAACAAAATGGAAGCTAAATTTATATTGGCTTTAAGTCACAGAAGTATAATTAAAACAAGCAGAGAAATCTGAGAATCACTCCTTTTTGTTGACATGCTATGACTGCCTGATGCCTGGGAATATTTGTGCAAGTTTCAAAATATTCTGTGCCAAAAAGCTTTTCACTGAGTGAAGATTTACCAAGAGCAATCAAACTGGACATATTCTCCCCCAGACCAACTCAAAATGATTCAGAGCAACTGGGTGGTTTTACAGCCCAGTTTCTCCCAATGTCTCCTTGCAGACCAGGCAGGGGCTGCATTTATGTGATTTAGCCTGCTGGTTTAGCTCAACTTCCGCCTTTCCCCTATGGTTTACAGCTGACTTAGTAAAGGCTGTGGGACTCTCCACAGATTTCATTGGGAGTAATATCATGTTACTAATTCCAAACCTTACTTGCCATAGTAAATTATTTTGGTATTTAAAATATATCTTTATTTTCAATAAAGCAAAGTAAAATTGGTTTTTCAATAAGTCACAATAATTACCTTTCTGTCCCTCTCCCTCTCTCTTTTTTTTTTTTTTCATGGGGTGCCGAGAATCCTGAAGTGTCATTGCTAAAGGCTGGTAAGGAATTAATTTCATTAAAATCTAAGGCACCCACATTTTTAGTGAAACCACCATAAAATACAGGTCAATTAAGTTGAAATCACATTTTTATTTAAGTTTGATTAGATAAAGAAGAGAATAGTGTAAATAGTTTGGATTGGAGTTTTATTTCTGAAGGCATTGTAAATAGTTTGGATTGGAGTTTTATTTCTGAAGGCATTGTAAATAGTTTGGATTGGAGTTTTATTTCTGAAGGCAGATGCATTATGTTGTTTTCAATATAGTTATTTCAGTGTACAAGACAGATGTTGTGTAGGCATAGAAAGCTACACTAACTGTTCTGATGTCTGCATAATTGTTCTTCAAGAATACATTATAGTTCCTTTAAAATTATTTTCATATACCTGCAGGAAGCTGCAGAACTTACCCTGTCCTTCAGGTTCATAAGATTAGTCTTCTTTCAAAGTAAATCTTCTTGCTTGTCTGTCTTTGTATAAGTAATCCTTCTTATTTTTAGGCACAGAAAGTCTCTTTTTAATGTGATCTGTAATGAATAAGCCGTTTTAAAGTAAGTTCTATCTTACAACCTTTCAGGTTTTCGTATGTAGTGGATGTCTGAGACTTCTCAACACAGTTGCTTTCAAACCAGTAAGGAGCAGAATTCTAGATGCGAAACTGAATCTAGTAAATACTGTACTGAAGCTTAACAGGCACTTAAAAACACTAGTAACCATGTTTGTTTGTATGACTAGTGTGTGAAAAGGTAATCTCTGAAAACAGCTTCTTGCAGATATGGAAGTCCAAGGCATCCATAAAAATGATCTGGAGGCCTTGAGCCAGTAAAGCCTTGAATATATGCTTATGTATAGCTCAGTGACTTTAATTGCTTCCTCCAGAAGCAAGTGAAGCAAATCCTTTGCATTTATCTTAAGAAATTTTTACAGCAGTTTTTATGCAATGATTGATCAGTATATGCTTTACCGCTTCATGCTCCACCTCCTCCTTCTTATACAATGACTAATCCTTCATCCTTTACACTTGTGTCCACAGTAGATGATTAGTTAAACAATCTTGCATTTTGTGAGTTTAGTCTGTCTAATTATGCATTAAGGTTGTTTCTGAGGATAGAAACTAAATGAGGGCAGACACTGCTGATAGGGTTGTCATCAGCCAGACGCCTTGGAATTAAACCTGAATTATCAGTATTGCTATATCCCACTATCATTCACCGAAACTCCTATTAACTAATGCTCAAATAGGACATATGCTGACATGTTAATCACACTTTGCCCACAAAATATGTCCTAGCAACCCTGTTTTAAATTTTTGTCATAATCAGCATTTATCTCTTGTAGTGCCTGCTTTCAAAATAATTAAATGTTGATTACATATATTTTGTGCAACAGAATGTAATTATTTGCACATAAATAAGCAAATGTAAATAAAAGCTTGAGTACAGAAATGTCTTGGTCTTATAAATTGTTACATAAGCACTGAATGTATAAGCACATAAATAAAGAAAATATCATGTTCTGTCCTGTGTTTTAAGAATATTATGCCTTTTATTTCATTATTGTAGTTACCATATTAAAGCAACATAATATTGCCTCTGCTCTTTGAAGTCCCATAGGACTTAGAATATCTTCAGAGATGAGGGTCATATTCCCTTAATTTTTGGTAGAAATCATTAAACCCACTACAAAACAATGCTTTGAATTCTCAGTAAGTTTCTTCTTTCTGGTTTTCCTTTATGATTATGCTTGCTGTTGCATATTTTATTTTTTGGTTCTGAGGAGTCATAATCTAACCTGAATTCTGACATCCTTTTGCTAACACAGAAATGTTAACTCTACAACTGTTGTCTAATGAAATCTAAGACAAAATATGAAGGAAATTAATTATCTCCTAATGTGAACTATGTGCAGCTAATTCAAATTACCTCCTTTCATCAGATCCCAGACCCTCTAAAGAATAAATATTAAATTTTCTAGACATCAGGCGTCTAGAGCGAAAGATTTCCTAATTAATTAGTTCTTTCTCTAATGTTTACATCTAAGATAATTAAAGAATTATGCCATAAAGAAATATCCATGAAGATGAAGGGTTTTCTAAAGCAGTATTTTTGCAGATAGTAATATAAAATGAAAACTTCTGCCCATGTTCCCTTGAAAAGATGCACTTTTACTTGTATGTAAAGGATTTCACAACCATGAGAAGTTAAAATATGGATCATAAGTGTATCTTTATAACAAAAGCAACCTTTTTTGTGTTCTAAGATATATTCACATTCTTTTATTTATAACATTAAATACTATTGGAATATTATTTCTGTTAGAAACATGATATTACTTGTCTGGGACAGAAAACGTCTTCAGTAATTTCAGTCTATAGTGCTACCTGCCTTTACAGGATGGCAAGCAGAGATCCAGTCCTAAAGTCCCAGCCCTGCAAGCCTTGCTTGGCTGGCTTCTCTGCTTCTCCCGGGGAGCTCTGTACAAGAATAGAAAACGGCTGAGCAGAGGCAAGCTGGAATTATGACATTTTAGCATATTTCCGCAGCCAAGATTTACGTAGACCTAAAGCCAGAGCCTGGAGAAAATTTGAGCCATTACAGTGCTTCTGTAGCCCAATATTAATCACCTAAGTGTCCACCACCAGGAACAGCCGGATTTTAATAGTACTCAGGGTATGTTCACCTTATGCAACAGTTGATTGCTGTAGAGTAAGCTGACAAATGTCAGCTACATGACCCACAGGGTTCCTTACAAAGTTATATATGGCCATTTCCACTGAGTTTGTTTCCTGTTTATAGGTCATATCATAGTTTATGCCACTGATCAGGCAAAGCAGCGAATTGTGTCAATGAAGATATTTTTGGAGGTAAAAAATATAAAATATAAAATGTATGAATAGGAAAAATAAAATGTTTAAGAACCCAGAAATGTGAAAGAGTGACAAAAAGTATTCTTTCTTAAGGAAAATTTATTTTCAAAACGGTAATATAAAAAAGTCATAATGGACGTTTATGACTGAAGGTAACGAAACCACTAAAATGTAATCACTCCCTAGGGAGGGAAAATTATGCTGTGCAAAATCAAACCAGGGTGTTTCCAATTGTCTTTGTGTTGTATGCGTGCATAATTTATATATTTTGATATCTTATATTATGGTTTACTATTACGACAACTTTAAATAACACCACAAAACAAATGATTTAATATTCCGGTCATATATATATATAGTGGAAAAAGATACCATATTGATTAAGATGCTACTTAGAGTTGCATGTATTATAAAACAGCATACTTTCTACTACCTGTAACTTTACATCGTATATAGATGTATAATTTGTAAGATAAATCGCTAAGGAGTTACTTTGAAATAGTACCTTAAGAAACAAGGTGGTGTATAGCGTTAGAAGTGTATAATTGAAACTGCCTCATTTTTCTACAGTTTTTTTCATTTAAATACCAAATACAAAAATATGATATTGCAATATTTTAACAATGCTTGTAGTTCTACAGGAGGAAAAAAATATTATGTTGAATATTTTGAAGGAAGATGGTTGTATGTCTCAGTTATAATTAAAGGATCGTCCCAAAGCCGATCGAACTGCAGAACCATTCTTGAAAGACTGCTATTAATTTTATGGATTAGATTGCCAAAAAGAAAACCTCAAGACAAAATTAAATATTTGGTTTTGTATCTGCATCTGTCCAAATTCTTCTTCCAAAAGAACTGTTTTAAATAATTAGTCAAGTTTTTTCTCTATTTACTTTATATTTTTCTTATGTAGAATTACGATAGAAAACTTCCATAGTATAAAATTTGGAGGCTTCTTGGGTGGATGATGCGTTTGTGGTTCCCATATTACCACAGATCTAGCAAGGCCAGAAGCTATTCCTCCCATCCTTCCTTACTAAAACCTCCCTAGGCAGTGATTAAATTTTAGTGGTTTCATAAGCTTCAGTCAATTTATATGCTGGGTTTGCCTTCCCCCATCACTTCAGTCTAATCTCATTCTCCTCCCTCTATCAGCCTCCATATGCTGTTCCTCAACAAGCATGTTCATGACACTCACTATGCAGCAGGAAGAGGAGGAGTATATCTGTGTATTACAGCATTTGGACTCAGAAATTCATCTTCAGGATCTAACCCAGACTTTGTAAGCCATTTCTGAAGAACAAGGCCTGTTCTATCCATCCTTCCTGAATACTGCAAACATTACATAGCTTGCAATGCTAGGGGGAAATTTTACATCACATTAGTAATAGACAAGCTTGTCAAACTTGCAGTAAATAGGGGGGTTGGTGTTTTTTGTTGTCTTTTTTTTTTTTCCAGTTTTCTTGAGAACACAAAGTGAAATGGTAATATTTTGGAGTTTGGATTGAAATCATGCTACTTAGAAAAATGCATTAAACCTCAAAGGAGCTTCTGCTTTTAAATGCATTGCTGAACTTTGCAGTTTGGCAAAAATATGCTTACTCAAACACTTCAGTTAAAAAAGACAGCTAAAAATAGTTAATACAATCTGAATATGCATAAAATAACTTTAAGGTGTCAAGCTATCATCTCTGCTGGATGAGAACTGAAATGTAAGCTAAAAATGTTAAAGGTCAGACTATGTCGCCCTTTAATTTTGCAAAGTAATGTAGGTAAGCGGTTCCTGAATTTTGGTATTCGTCCCACCTATGTGTAGCTATAGGAAAGTTAGTCTATTTAGTCCAAGAAAATTGGCTAAACTCTGTACATACCAGCTCAGATGCCTGTCCCATCCTGAGATTCAAATGAGTACAGGAAGCTGCAAGTTTGATGGATAAAGTCAGATAGGGGAGAATCACAGCCTAAATATTTTTACTGAGGGTCAACTCATTAATTACAAGAATGTGCACAAAAGTTATATCAGCTCAAATGAAATGTCTGTTGTGAAGTCTTCCAGGTGCAGAAATTTCTTGTAGGTAAAGAATGGAAAGAACAACCCAGATTCCCAGTGGGATGATAATTCAGGAGCTAGGGCATCTGTATAACATGCAGATGATCAACATGCAAGTTTGGGGCCTAAGTGCTTGTTAAATATTTATTTGTCTAGTTTAGAGCAGATACCTGATGTCAGCACCCCTTTATTTTTGTGTGACTACCTGGTTTGGATGGCAGAATCTTGGAAAAAGAAATCTGGGAAACCCTCAAGGCAGAATAAATTATAGCTGTGTAGTTCCTGACAAATGTTTGTATAACCTGTTTGTAAAATCCTCCAGTGATAGCTATACCATGACTACCCTAGGCAATTAATTTCACTGCTCCTTCATTACTATTAGAATTTTTTCTTAATCTCTAAACTGATTTCTTAGTGTAGTTTAAGCTATTACTCTTTCACTCATCCACTGTAACTACTGAGTTGAAGCATTCCCTGTTCTTTCAGTCTTTCCTTTGCTATGTTTCCTAAATCTCTGGTTATCTACCTCAGTTTGTTCATGTCTCTGCTAAAGCACAGTTGACACAGTTGACAGCTTCATTTGCTTCACTGAAGCAATAGTAGTCCTGCTGAAACCTTGCCAACAGTGAGTAGAGGAGAACCATTACAACAAGGATGACAAAGATGTATATATGTATGCTTACATGCTGTGGTTTATATGTTTATATGTTACGGACATATGTTTTAATGTTATATATGTTTACTGAAACAGGCACAAATATTTATAACACTTATTTTGTTATATGTTTGTAATGACATGACATTGTCTCATGCTTCACTTATGAACAAATTTAAGTCTGTTTTTAAACTTTAGTTTCAGGTTGTTTGTCAAGATCACTGTGAATTCTAGACATCTCCAATGTACATGGGGTTGTCTTATTGGTGGGAGCTGCATATATAATAAACATGCTTTCTGTTCCTTTATCTAGGATAGTGATGAAAACATTGCATCGAACCAGACCTGCAAATAGGCCTCTATCTCCAGTGAGTATGTTTTTCGTTTTCATGGTAAACCATTATTAACTATTTCATAATCACAGTTATCCCAAACATTTTTGTACCTATTCTGTATTACTTTTGTGATAGCTGTGCTTCCCTGGTTCACGTATTAGAATATATTGTGTCAAAAGCTCTACTAAAATTGAAATACACAAGATGTCTTCCACATCCATGTGATCTGTTGCCCTGTTAGAGAAGAGAATTAGAAAATCAGTTTGACATGATTTGTCCTGCACTAATTCATGTCAGCTCTTAGACATAATCATATTATTTTTCAGATGCCTAGTTATTTGTGATCTATTTGGGGTTGGGGAAAAATTAGTTATTTCAATTATATACTTCCGTAGCTGACTGGCTTGTGTTTTTTGTATTCCCTTCTAATGATAGATACTGCATTTTATCTTTCTGGGTTTTCAATTCCTCACAGGTATCTAATGAGCATTAAAATGTCTGAATTGTTGCAACTAGTTAAGTAAATTCTTCGGTTTCTTTCAGTATGAGTAGTTGATTTAACCTGTTTTTGTTTATTCCAAGCTGTGACATCTGAACTAATCCATGTTGTACTGCATTTATTCTCCTTTTTAAAGATTGTCTGGGTAATGTAAATCTCCATGATTACCTTGTATTGTGCCCTGGATCATTGTGATATTTGTTCACAAAAGTTCTTTCCACTGCATTTTCATGGGTTAGTCATCTGCAATGGGCACTAATATGTTTAACACTCAAGTTCAAGTTCCCAGACTTTCAGCAAGGATAACTTCCCAAATCTGGAACTCAAGACAAGTGTCATGTGTGAACATGCTAGCCTTTTCTATTGCAGTAAAGTGTCTATTTTGCTAAGCTTTTGTAGTGCTAGTCATTAGGTGCTTATTATTAAGAATTCCTATTCAGCTTCTCTTGTTTCTTCCCCACACTTCTTGCATTAATGTGCAGGTTTCCAAAGCGTTGGGCAGATTGAGCCATCATTTGTCTCATTTCCTTCAAAGAGAATGTTCAGGCTGCTGCGGTTTATGCTTATGCGTGTTTTTGTCTTCATTATTGCTGTCCAGGGCTATGGCAACCAAAGATGAATTTGAAAAAAACTTCTGATTAAAATCTCTATAAGAAGTTTTTGATCCCAGCATAAAAAAAAAAAAAAAAAAAAAAATTGTCATAAATCTCTGCTTTGCTGTCTTGACTTCTGAGGTTCACTAACAAAGGGCAATGTCCAGAAGCTCAGAAGCAGGTTCAGTCTTCATTGAAACACAAGAGAGGGAGAGATGGTTCATGCATAACAGTATTATGTGATGTGAGGCTACACCTTGTACTAACTGAATTTGAATGGTGATGGTGGGAGAGATAAAAGGAAGCTTTTATTCACTGTTTTTAGACTACTGCTTTAAATTTGTGCCTACCTCCTTGCACTTTCAGAACTGCACTGCATTTACTGTTACTTTGTAGCTACATTATGTTATCATTCAAAGTGAAGTAGACGTTTTTGGATAGAAAGGAAAAACATGTCCCTAGATTTACACAGTGCTCAATTTATAGATATATGCATGAATTTTGATTTTGTGTATAATTTTCATTTGCCATATGTGCAAGCCTGGTTAATCATCAGTTTATACTATGTGTTGTCATAAACAGGCATCTATTAACATGCTTTTCGTCTTGCAAATACGTGCTTTTCCCTACTGTTCCAGTCCAGAAAGAGTAGTTATCTTGGCACTCTCTTCAGTGAACATCACCAGTTTAAAATAGTGCATTACAGTGTGACAAATGCAATATTGCTTGGCTTTAACAGAGACATTAAGTGACTTAGAAAATATAGATACAGTATGAACAGCAGGGCTAAGCCTGTAATTTTAAAGAGATGGTGTAAACGTAAATTGTACTGTGTCCTTAAGAATTTATACTCCAAGGAGGTATGAGAGCCAAAAGGCTGGCTGGCATTACCGAGATAAGAAAAACACTTAGAACCATAGAATCAAAGCATGGCTGAGTTTGGCAGGGACCTCTGGAGGTCATCTAGTTGGAAACCCCTGCTCAAAGCAGGATCAATTAAGCAGGTTGCCCATGACTGTGTCCAGCTGGATTGTGAATATCTCCAAGGACAGAGAAGCCACAGCCTCTCTGAGGCAATCTGTTCCAGTGTTTGATCAGCCTTACAGTAAAACATTTCCTTACATTTAAACAGAATTTCTTCTATTTCCATTTGTGCCTGTTTCCTCTTGTCCTGTCAGTGGATACTGCTGAGAAAAGCCTGTCTCTGTCTTCTTTATACTGTCCCATCAGGTATTTACTCACTGATAAGATCCTCCTGAGCCTTCTTTTCCCCAGGCTGAACAGTCCCAGCTCTCCCAGCCTCTCCCTGGATGTAACATGCTTCAGGCCCTTCGGCGTCTTAGTGGTCCTTCACTGGACTTGCTGCAGTAAGTCCATGTCCCTCTTGTACCAGGGAGCACAGCACTGGACCCAGCACTCCGCATGTGTCCCAAGTTGTGAGCAGTGGAGGAAGGTCACCCCCTGCAGCCTGCTGGCAACTCCAGTGCAGCCCAGGATGCGGTTGGCCTGCTTTGCTCCAAGGGCACATTGCTGGCTTTTAGTCAACTTGCTGCCTGCCAGGACCCTAGGTTTTTTTCCAAACAGATGCTTTCCAGGTGGAGTTATTCCTCCACAGGGGCAGGACTTGGCACTTCCCTTTGTTGAACTCCATGAGGTCCCTGTTGGCCCATTTCTCCAGTCTTTAGAGGTCCCTCTGAATGGCTGCACACCCGTCTGGTGTATCAACCGTTTCTCCCAGTTTTATGTCATCTAATAAATAGAAAGGGAGTTACGTAAGCACAGTAAGATTTATAAGCTGTGTTTTCATACTACATGTACCAAGGAAAATCCAGCTGCACAGGTACTCTGCTGATTTGACAGGGTTCTGGATTTTCTGAAATGGAGAAAACAGTGAGGGTCACTGTCCAGGTGACAAACTCCCCAGGGAAACACTGCCAGTACCTAAGCACTTGAGAATACAACCCCCTGTGCTCTGCTGTTCTGGTTGCTAGATCTGGTTGCTTTCAGAGAGATCACTCTTTTGTTCCTGATCTAGCGAATGATGTCCCTGCCCATAGCAGTGGAGTTGGACTAGACGATCTTTAAAGGTTCTTCCCAACCCAAACCATTCTCAATTCTATGATTGGGGACAGTCTTTTCAGTAGGGTCTGTAGTGATAGGACAAGGGGTAATGGTTTTAAAACTAAAAAAGGGTAGGTTTAGATTGGATATTACGAAGAAATTCTTTGCTGTGAGGGTGGTGGGATACTGAAACAGGTTGCTCAGAGAGGTGGTAGATACCCCTTCCCTCAAAACATTCAAAGTCAGGTTGGATGGGGTTCTGAGCAACCTGCTCTAGTGAAAAGTGTCCTTGCTACTGCAGGGGAGGTGGGACTAGATGACCCTTAAAGGTCCCCTCCACCCCAAACTGTTCTATGATTCCTGTGGGAAATTCCATTAAATGCTTCTCAGTAGATATGTATAAATTTTGCATTGGTTCTTATGCTGGTCATATTTAGACAGCATAGGATATAATATGTCCAGCATGACACTATAGTTAAAGATAATCCTAGTTATGGTGATGCTGGGTATAGATTGTCACCATCTCTTCTTTACTGTTATTTAATTCTCACTCAGGAGAGAGTATGACATTCCTTGGTAATTTCATAGCACTTTTTTTGAGTTGATACATACTGTAAACTCAGCAATAAGTGTTACAGTCACATGAAGTTCCACCTGAGCAAAGAGAGGCCTTTATTTTTCATAAAAAAATGTCTTTTCAGGTTACAAATGCTGTGACTGGTAGATGTGACATAACAGAGAAAATGAGAAAGGATGTTCTGAAAGGGAGCAATCTTTGTCATATGCTTAAATTTGGAAATTCATTTATATCTCTTGGGAAATTAAAAATGGAAAAATAGGGGCAAACATTTCTACAGGTTTTAGATTACGGAATTTCTGGGAAGAAATTAAAATTAATTCAAATAAAGAACACAGAAGAGCAAGACTATTCAAGGACAACTAGGTAGAACAAAACTGCAGGATAAGGTTAATTGGTATGGGTGGGAAGTCTTTCTATCAGGTTTAAGCAGTGAGCACGTCTAAATAACGCTGAGAAAATTGAGTTAGAGAATGTACACACAAAATTTAGGTACCGTGATGATTGCATTTCTGCTTAAATGGGAGATCTGACTAACAGAAATAATTTCCCCATTTATTCACGTGTGCATGAAGAAAAGGACATCTGGAATTAAATCTTAAGGAAAGCTCATGAGCTGCTTTCTGGAGCCTTCAACTTTAATGTGAAGACTGGCCCCTCCGATTTTCTGGGATGCTTATGGTCCTAGTGTATCCTGACTATCAACTCAAGAGAACACTTTGTGGCTTTCTCTGATAAAGCAAAAAACTAGAAGCCTTGGCAACTCAGACTTATTAGGATTTTTAAAATTTAGTTTAAATGAGTAGCGGTTTTATTTGTATTAGATTTTTGATAACTGCTTTAACAGCAACCCTTTGACATGTATGTTATGAAAATGAATACTTTAAATCATAGCTGTAAAGCACTGTTTTGTAATTTTTAACTACATATAGCAGACAAAACCATCATTATCCAACAATTAAGGTGCATGAATTATTAATTTTTAATAAAAAGATAAACTCCTTGCTCTCTAATTAACTCTGTAATAAAGACTGTTCCAGTATATCATTATATCTCTTAAGATTTCAAATCTTAACTGGGTTTAAATTGGCACAGTATTAAAATATTTTTTTCTCTGGAATGTATAATGAATAAATGTGCAGGTCTCTGTCATGATTGTTTTCTATTAGCTAACTATACAAAAAAGCATACTGAGGTATACGAAGAGCTCAGTCCAATAGCTTTTTTTAATTTGTGGAGCTTTCTTTACCAGTCAAAGAAAATCAGACCATATATCGTGCATTTTAGTCTCTATTGGTATGAATGAGCTGTTCTAGAGCTTTGAAGAGATTTACCCCTGTGCCAAGACATTATTAAGCTCACCACTGGGATTTCTTTAGAACAGCCTTGTATGAATCCTGGCAGTGGGATTTTTCCATGGAGCTTGGTGGAGTTAATCCTCTAAACCCCAATGAATGTCAGTGAGTGGATGGATGCATAAACTCCATATGTGTTTCTGGAAAATTTCCTGAATATATTCTAATAAATCCTGAATATAATTCTGAGAACAATAATAAGAAAAAATGTAGTGGATCCACAGATCCTTATTCACATTGATTCCTTCCCATTTTCAAATTCCACTCTGCCAGCCAGTGGTACATAAAATACATGTATATACCTGTGTGTGTATATATATATATATATCTCAAGATACATACATATTTGTGTGTGTGAATCGATGTGTATGCATGCGAATATGTATGTGTACACACACCCCCTGCCAACATAGTTAACTCCCACCTCACTGTCCCATAGTCATCACACAGACATTTCCTCTAGAGGTTTTAGTAGAAGGCTCCTTTGTAAATAGCAGTCAGGAAAATTTATCAGACATGCAAATAGAGTATACAGACACTCTGAAGTCAACATAAATTATACAAGCTATTTTTAAAAATTGTTTTTGGACAGCTCTAGGGAATTTGGAATGGTCAGTTCCTCCAAAGGTCTAAATTAAAAAAATAAGTGCTTGTAGACTGTAAAGGTGTTGGTTACCTATTAGACCTGATGTAAACATACCATCCAATACAAACAGACAAAATATACCACAACAGGAGACATCGTGGTGATTATCCATGTGTTTATATCCCGCTTATGAAAGTGTATATATAAGAAAGTAAACAAAATATATGTAGAGTAGTTGTTATGAATAGACCTAGTATCTCCAAAACATTGTGCATTTCATGTGACCAAGCAAACATTAAAAAACCCCAGATGACTTCATGTTAAATGTACTACACAGAACAGAAGGAACTCTGAATTATAAACAGAATCTATAACTGGTTATCCAAAATCTTAAATGCAGAGATTTATGACAATTTCTTGAACATTCAGTATTGAGGATATTGAAATAAAATGCATATAAAATCAAAATTTATTTTACATCATTTAAGCTCATATATCATACCATCTACTGGAAAAATGCTCATAGCTCAGTATACATACATATATATATTTCCTCTGCTTTCATGGATAGTATAATTTATTTAATGAATGTAAATAGAATCTGGCACTTGGAAGCGGAGGCGGGATATACAGCATTGCTATTCAAACACATAGCATTATATTGTTTTCCCTGGGTTATTTTGCATGAATGTCTTGTCCTGATGCCAGTGTCAACCTTTTGCTAAGGGGTAGCATATGCCTGGTATTCTGAAGGCTGGCTTCTACATGGACAGGAAAGCAGTGACATGAAATTTCCATGTATTTTACGCATTAATTATTTAATTTAATATTTATTGGGAGAGAACCCTCAAAAATATCCAGGATGTTTTCTTTGGAAAGCTCAGCCCCATGAAAACCATAGACTCCCAAGGAGAGATTTTTCATTAAGCTGTGTAGAAGAACAATGCACAGTGGCAGTTGCAAAGCTGAATATTTGGCCACCGAAATAAAAATAGTGTGCAAAGAAATGTGCAGTAGCACTATGTTGTGATGCCAATATTACAATACTGTATTACACAAAGAAATCTGTACATAGTATGATTTGGAATGGAATTGTCTCTGGAGAGGGAATAACCCCTACACAGGTCTCAGTCTTTGGTGCAAATCTCTGAGGAAAAGCAGAGAACTAAAGACTGCTTGGTTCATTTATATCTTATGCTTCAGTTGCACCTTCTCTCCTGTCTTTTTATGGTATTAAGGCAGAAATTTTAGCCTCATTATTTTCAGATGAAGCCTTGATCCCTAGCAGAAATTCTGAAACTGAATTTTGCAGCAGTCTCCAGTGTCTCTAAGTGGCTTTGAGGAAACAGCTGTGGATGAACCACAGTTGTATGAATGTGTGTCCCCAACCTCATAAGCTGGGTGAGTCAGCCGACAGCTAATCCCAAGGATGACTTTGGGTACCTGGCATTCTGTCTTTAAGATGTCTTCAAGCTTTCTACCCTGCTCTTTCAGTTTTATTGCACTGGTTACCTAATAAAAGGATGTAGTGTTTCCCACTGTGAGGAATTTTTGAGTTACTTCTGTGGATTCATGTTTAGGTTTTTATATGTAACTCCTAGTGTTACTTCAGACAGGTTGAAATTCAAGTTTCTCTCGAGACAAGGTTGAACACTGTTTTTGCTTATGCTTTGTACATAGCATGATGTAAATATTTTTAACAAATACTCACACTGTGTGGACTAGTTATATTCTCTTGTTCCTTGCTTCCATGGTTTATAAAGCGGTGACAGTAGAATGTTAAATACATATATCTCTTGAAATACTTTCATAGCAGTGGTTGCTACATTGTGATTTGGGTTCTCCCACTAGAGTGACACTTTGCAAGACTGTTGATTTGTACGTCTTGTAATAAGGATTTCCTCTATGTGCCATTTGACCACTCTGGTTTAGTACTGACATATAACCAGAAATAAATTCCATATAAATGTTTTCTCATTTTCTTGGAAGCCCAGCTTGAAACATTTAATACTTCAAGAAAGATTGCACTGGCAGTATCACACTAATTTGTTTATGAAATATGTAGCCACATACACGAAAATGAAAACTTTATATAATCAACATTTTTACTGAAATGACATTCTATTTCACCTGTATCCATACATTGTATGAAAAATAGTAAGAACTACTTAAGATTTAAAGCTATTTTAAATTACTCTCTATACTTTCTGTCTTTAAAGTTTGAATTGCACTTCAAATAAGACCATTCTAATTTAGGAGTTTGGGACTAGAACTTTCAGAAAAGAATGAGTAAATCAATTTTTAATCAGCTTCAGTAAGTTCATATTGTGCCATAATTAAAAAGTAAAATTAACGGAGACAATTTAAAATTCATTAACATGCAGAAAAAAATATTCAATATAATCACAAGCAAAATTACCCTTGTGTGTGTTTGCCAAGTTGCGCAAGACTGCATTTTGGAAAAAAACACTTTAATGGCTAATATCTTAAAAGATCATAAATAAATCTTTGCACACCCTCTTACTGCAAGTATGATGAATCAGTGTTAGCATTAATTAATAAGTTTGCATAATTTTAATTAATGAAAGGAAAAATTGTATGTGAGTACATTTTGCATAAAACTGAATTGTTTTGATGCTTGGTGATCTTCATGTCTGCTTCATTGTTATGGTGTTACAGTAAGTATACATAATATATACTCTGAGAGAGTCATACCTGTGAAAAGATTAGGAAGTTTAGTCCTAAAGTGTAGTATTCAGAGTTTGTTATTATAGCTCTTGAGTTTTCACAATATAAACCAACATATTTCATCATTTGCTATTTTTGCCTTTATACAATGGATAGAGTTGACAGTAGAGCGTGTGAAACTCCTGTTACATCCTCTGTGCTGGAAAAAAAACTGTTTTCAGACAATCCAAACTTTAGCTGGACTTTATTGGTTTAGTGTTAGTAAGTTAGAAGGTTATCAGAAGATAAGATATAAAATATTAGTGAAGTTTCTGCCTGATTTTCCTTTTTGATATAAAAAACCCCACAGGAGTAAAGGTATATGCTATGACTTCTCCAAGGTCTATGTGAAAAGAACTCTGTTTTAGGGAATAGGATGCTAGGCAAAAAGACCAGACATTCTTATTTTCTTATTCTCGGATAATGTCAGTTAGATAAGATTTAATACATGTCTATAAGAAATCAAAAAAGTAAGTCTTCCTTTTTTCTGCTTTTATGATTAACTCAGACTTTTTAGGCTTGCTGGTGCCTGTTCTTCCATAAGTTCATGTTCTCTTTTGCTTTGAACTTTTAACATTTTCTTGTCTAACAAGGTGAGAAGTGTTCTCAAAGTTCTTTACTATTCTGTACTTTTTGACTAGTCTTAGAAACGGTAAAAAGGTCAATGCTACAGGAAACCGGAATGAAGCAATAAGCTAACATTATAACTTACACTTTATAGGCAATTTTGATTGAATGTAAGTCAAAGTTAATATAGGCTATTAAGGCTTTTAAGTCAATCGAATCTGACCTGTTCAGTATGTATATAAATAATCCTCTATTATACTGACAATTCAAAGTACCTATATAAATCTGTGGTTTGTGGCAGCTTTTAAGCAGAGAATGGGACTGATCCAACTCATACTGATACTGATATGAGTAATCAGTAATCAGTTGGAGTGGGACTTTTGAAGTCTCAGGGAACATGAAAATTGGATGTGCAACCTGAGTGTTTAGTGCTTAGTATTTTGAATGCATTCTGTCGGCCACAGCACATGCTGAAAGCTCTCCTAAGACTTACTGCCTGTGTAAGGTGCATCATGTAATGACTTGTACATGTCCTACATGTAGCTCTGGTTGGAAGTGGAAAGGACTGTCCAGTTTAATAATTCTAATACTTCCCCACAGGAACCACAGTCAGGGTAGTTTATTTCAGAGGTATGTTTATGAGGACCCCACAGTATGATGCTAATCTTGTGATATCAGTGTAACAGAGAAATTGAAAGGTCTAACCCTACAGTTACCAACGTAAATCTTCCTTTAATTTGCTCTTTCTGCCAGCTCTTTTTTGTACTTTGAGAGGATTCTCTCTCCCACTCTGGATTATTAGTCTCTGTAGCTGTGCTTTTCACTTGGTTTCTCATTATCTGCTAGAACTTGGATACAAGTCTGCTTAGATTAAGCCAGTACCCTGTGAAAACCAGGGTAACCCCCATCTGGAAAGAATGAATGATTCTCTTATATAAGTGTCAAGACAACAAAGAGCGATTAAAAGGACATTTCGTAGTATGAGTCATTGACAATGCAATGAGCTGCAGTGTCCTGGTGCCTCAGAAGCCAAATTCCCAAATCCATGTCTAGTGATTAGAGAGCAGGTCCCTTCTTCTGTTATTATTACCAGACGGCATTTCTGATTTCACTAGATCTTTTTATAGTGCTTGTATTTCCTAAGTAATGCTCAAAACTCACACCAGATTAGCACTGCCAGCTAATTTATTAAGTTCTGCCTTCTGTTCTTCATAACATTAGTCTCATGAATAACCAAAATAGTTCATACTTTTTACTTTGCCAGTAAAACCAGCACGATATCCCCCATTTACAAAGAATATGCATCAAGATGAATGAAACTGACTTAATGGGATGAAAGATGGACTGCAGCCTGGTGTGGCCAGTTTTCCTGACCGTATGAGCTGCATACCAAAATAAGTATTTCTGGGAATGGTTCACAGAAGAGAACTGTGGGCCCCCAGCCCTCTAGTGTAGGATGTGGCCTGGCTGAAGGCACAGCTGGGCTCCCCAGAGTAACACTGTGATGCTGGTCTCAGTATTCTCTGTGACTGGGGATTTGGAGCTACTAGCAGGCCCTCAAATACAGTACAATATGAATTAGTAGTGAGACTAATTACTTTTATGTAAGTGTAGCAACAATTTTTACCTAACATTAGATAGCTACTATGGCTTGAAGGAAAAAGACAAGAGATGATTCAAGGACACAAACCCCTAAGTAAAAAAACCAAACAAAACCAAAACAAAAAAACAGGTGAAGGTGATCTTCCCAAAAGGGACAGAACAGGGATCTGTCTCTGAAGCATCTGGAAATGAAAAGACATACTGCACTAGGTATATTAGACGGTGATGTGTTAAAGCAGTATCTAAACAAAAAGCTGAGAAAAAAAACCCCAGACCCGAGGCTGTTTTATTACAGGTTTTTCCTTAAGACCCTACATTCTGGAACAGATAATTCAGAGAATCTGACTGATATAAATGAAGTACAAGATAAAGCATTGTTGAGCAGTAATCTATGGTAAGATTAATACTTCAGGGTGGGAGGTATGTTAGCATTAATTCTTAGAAATTGGCATAGATGCCTGGATGAATTGGCAAATTTGGAATGACTCATTTTGTGGAAATGAATGGCAAGACAAATTCAAAGAGAGTTCAAGATCTCAGGTGGCTTTCTTCTCATTATGGTGTTCTTTTTATAGGAATATCTTCCTGTGCTACATCTAAGCTAGTATTATTTTTGTATTTTGGAAAAATCTAAAAAAAGCCAATTAACTGAGGGATTAATTAGCAGTTAGGACTAGGAATTAGAGGTTCTAGGCATAGTAAGAAACTTTTAAGTTCTTCTAGTTTCATAGATAAATCTATGCCAGCATGCAATATCACTTTCTCAGCAAACAAGTCTATTACTCGGTGTGCACTTAGACCAATTTCCAGTTGTTTATATTATTCATCCATGAATCTCAAATTACCTGAAAAACCTATAAAACTTGCTCTGGAAAGACCTGTTTTCTACCTACAGTTCCATATTTGGCTGTTTTAGGTATTATTCTTTTGTTGCACCCGTTGCCTCAAGGACATTCTTTGAGGAGTCTGTGTACCAAAAAGGAAAATCTGTCATGGAGGATTGCTGAGAAGAAACACTGAGGCAGATGTTTTGCAGCATGAGATCTGGGAAGAAAATGCAAGCAAACAGGTAGGCATTATTATGCCCTATGCAGATGACTCCTTCAGGGAGAGCTATTTTCCTGGGATATGATGGATAATTCTAGGTATAGATTAATTTATTAATTGGGCAATGAGAATATTTCCCATTTGTGCAGCTGTAGAATGGGTTGCTTCTTGAACCACCAGATTAGCAGGCCATTGGCTGCCTCTGATATAATTCTCTAAAGACTTTTTGATCTGAAAATGTGTGCTTAGTATTCATGCTTATCAGGTGGAAGAAGATTCTCCATCACTGATGCCAATGTATTCATGCTTTATTTCATTCACTACTGCTTCGGCCTGTTTAATTCACTGTGGCTCCTGCCATGTATTCCTTCTGTCCATGATTTCTTGCCGGATCACTGAGGGATGGGCTGGCAACCAAACATCTGTGTATGTATCTCTCCAAAGCCATTGGCTCAGGTGCAGTAGAAATCAGTGTTATTAATATGGACAATGAGTCACACTACAGTTTGTAGGTACAGGTGCTCAAAAAAAACCCCTGCAGACAAAATAGTGTCTTGGACAAAGTGCAGATGAGTGGCTGAAGTCTTGGGTCTTGTCAATATTAATGGATAACAGATTTGTGTAACAACTGTTACAGAGGCAGAGCATAATGGGAACAGTTAAACAGGAATTAACCTGTTTGAAAAGGGTTTGAAAGACATAGTGATGGCTAAAATAAAGACGGTGTATCACCAGGCAACAACACGGTGTTAAATGGTGCTTCTGACATAATCCTGGTGCTGAGGAGGGTAAATTGGAAGGTTCTCTATGCCTTTTTGCATAAACATGAGAATTTTTGTAATGGTATTCTTGTCCTGAAGCTGAGAAGGAAGAGAGTAGTGTAACTGCAGCGGTGGGTGATAAAGGCCAGTGCCTTCAGCCCACTCATTCAGATGCCCTCTAGTACTAGTGGCTGAAAAAGGTGGCAGTGCAAAGTTTTCAGCAGGTGGCCATCACTTCCTTTACCCACCATCAGGCATAAATGTGTCAAGAATTCTTTAGTAAAGCAGCAGTCAATGTAATTCCTAAGCAGTTTTGACTTCTGATAGGAGAGATATTCAGATACTGTTCTTCTGAGTAAATAAATGCCGGCTTCCATAGAAATGTGCTTGGAGTATTGCAGAGGACAACAGCAAATCTTCCTGAGAATGTACAGGGAAATGAATGGGACCCCCCTGCACTGCTGGGGTGAGGGATTTATTTCTATTAACAGCAAAAAGTTCAAGTGATGTTTGGAAGAAGTGGGCTGTATGTAAAGAAGTATCCTTTCACCCTCTATTTTTCTTCACTTTCAGCATGGAAGGCAACAGTAAGCTCTTTAACAGCAGGATATTTTTTTGCACTCATATATTTGTGTTTAATACACACAGTATATATTTCCAGTTAATATTTTTATGGCATACCATTGAAAAAAAGATGGCTGCAGAGAAATCACACCTTTTTGTCTTTTCTTTTTTCCTTCCAAATTACATGGAAAACCATGAATTAATTGCTCTTTCTGGCAATACATAGTGTCTCAGGTGTCTTTACTTTTCTGTATGCTAATTCCTGTCCAAAATGAAAGTATTCTATGCTTTTGTTGCTTTGTGTTAAAAAGCCTAGGGATAAAGAAACATCCTGCCCTTACTACACATATTCCCTGTATCTTTGTGGAGTTCCAAATGATGTCAAAACCAAGTTCTGTCTTTCTTTTTTCTGTTCAATAGATCTAATTTTTTTTATTGTTGCTGTTAGTATATTAGGCAGAGGGAGTAATTTGGCAGGGTAGCATCTTCTTTTAATTCCTAGTACCATGGTCCTTAACCAAACTTAATAGAGAGCAGAAAAATTGCTTTCTCTGCTTGACAGCTGTAACTAACTTTGTTGTCTTACTTTTCTCTGTGGATTCTCAGCCAAGCTACAAGTATTGCTACAGTCCATATTGGGTTTACTTAAGTTCTGGAAGGAATTAGGGGTTTTTTTTTTTAAATGTGTGTGTGTGTATGTTTTTCTTTAGGAAAGGAATCCTCCAAAATAGAGAAGTCAAAGCATTACCTCAAAAATTATGAGTCAAAATGGCCATCGAGCATCTCCTTTGGGGATAAAACACTTAAAACAGTGATGCTAATGTGTTGTTAGTGCACAGCTGAGTTCTCTCACACACATTCTTTCAGCACATTGTCACATGGTGATGCATTTTCATTTCCCTCCTACCTCCAACTCAGGAGTCAGAAATGTGCCTTTATTAAGTCATCTTAATTTCTGCAGTATTCCTGAGCTTATGAGTAGTGTAATTGTCAGAAGCTGTAATACTTCTAGCAGAAGTTTTAAATACTTTCCCCTTAATATCTACAGCTGTTTTTAATCAGAAACAAGGTATTCAGAAAGGTGTGTCTTTGAACTGATCAGGTATGGCAGTTCTTTTATATCATGTTCTCAAGTTTGAAGAATAAATCAGGTTTTGTTTGTTTTTTTTTTAAGTCACATTGCAAATGAACATACTTTGCTTTTTCCTTTTGTTTGCTAGAAATAAAGTCAAAATTATATTAATATTTGAAAAAATATTTTTCTTTCTTGTTATCCATTTGAGGGGAGGGTTTTGTAATTCAAATTGTATGTACTCACAGCCCAGCTGATCATCTCCCTCTGGCTGCCTCCAAACCTTTGAGTATCATAAACTGTGAAAATAGTTTCTACAGTTGTTTTGCAGCTACTTCTCAATGGCAAGGTATATAAGAACCTGAATATACTCTTTTTTAAAAGTTCTTTTAATTAAAATTTGTATTTTATTCATGGTTTATTTAAATGTTGGTTTGGGTTTTTTTTAACTAGTGAATCTGTTTTTCTTTTTTAAGTCTCTAACTACAAATACACTGTAAAAAGGTACTTATTTCAAACTGGTAAAAAGCAGGGTTGATACTGCATAAAAGGTGCAAAAATTGGCTTGGGAGTATTGTGAAGTGTTGAAAACAAGAATGTCCAATGGAAAACTATTTAATACCTATGAAACACATGTTTGTGCTTGGTAAGTAGAAAAGAACTGTTTCCTCAGTGAGTCACTCTTCACAAGTATGTGGATGACAGAAGTTTCACACTTCCAATGTGAAACCCAGAAGCCTTCAAACCATTTGCTACAAAAGAGGAAATTCTGCAACTCAGTTTTCCCTAATGTATTTATCAGTAGCACACTGTTCAATTATCATGGACATTATATAAAAAGATTACTTTCTCAGAACCATTTTCAGTACAGATTCAGTAATTTCTCTGGAAAGAAAGGACACATTTTCAAGACTGAATTCTTTGACTTTGTGAATGAGAAGGAACCCTTGAGAAGTAAAAATACCTGCTTTGAAATAGCTGGTCTCAAATCTACTCGTGGAGCTTGGTCCAATCCCTAGCACAGTCAGTGAGAGGTCTCTGACTGAGACTTATGGAGAATTAGAGACAACAGCGTACAACAGTGTACCTCTCTCATCTAAGTGTTTCTGCAGAGGAGGTAGGTAGTGTGGAGAAAGTGGAGAATGGGTACAATAGAGGGATGGCAATGAGCTGACAAAGAACAAAATGTAGTATGACTATGAAATACCAAAACAGTTCTAACAATTCAGACATACAGAGCAGGACACTGCATCCTGTCTATTCCGTTTAGTTGCCTGGGCTTGATCTAGTCATCTATACCATTTCCCTTAGTGGCAGGTGGCATTAGGTATCTTGTAGCTTGGTCATTTTGTCTGGTTGGCAATAGCTGAGACATGTTTTCTTAAGGGTTGATAGGATATGTAGGAGTTGTTGAACCAAGCCCAACATGACTACCTATTCTTATAGCAGGTGTGGGTACCCTCCACAGCACATACTGCATAATCCCTATGGGACATTGTAGACATTACATGTTGTGGAGGGAAAGGACGTCTGGCCTCAGACACAGCCAAAGCCATGTGTTAAAAAAGGGATACAGAGAATGTTACATAAATGCTGTGTGTTGGCCAAGTGATTTGAGTGAACTTGGGTGCTGCCCAGTTTACCTGTATGAGCAGGCCACATGTCAGGCTAATCCTGCCTCCATTGACCAGCAGCTTCTAATTAGGCATAGAAATGAAATGGCTTTATTTCCTGATGTTGCTAGGCAAGATGGTTAACTCACATACCTGAATCAGGCTCTTTGGAAAAGCAAGCTACGTGCCTGTTTTTTTGATTGTTGATCTGTCTGACTGACAGGCAAGGAAAAGGTCTAAACTTTTTTTTGCCTGTATTTCTTACATTGTAACAAAACTGCAAGCGGAGATGTTTTCAGCTTAGAAGAATAAACTAACTGCTCAATAACTTGAACTTCTGCCATCTTCTTTTTCTCTGTTATCACTTAGTCACCTTGAAGTCAATCAGTTCTCCTAGTAGAAGCCCTAATCTTAGTGTGATGACTGATATTGTAAAATTGCTTAGGAAAATACTAATACTGAGCTAAATGGGCAAATTCTATCTCTGTTATCCTTTACACAGAAAAATGCCTGCTGGCCAGCTGATCTGGGCTTGTATTAGGGAAACCCATGCTTGTAAACACAAAAATTATTTACATTCCTGGCTACTTGTCAGCTTTTTACAATTCTGTCTCCCAGAGAGGTTTCCTTTATAGACATTTCAAAATCAGCTGCTACTAAAATGGGGTCTAGCTTTGCCTTTCAAAAAGTTTCAGCCTTTAAAATGAAAACTGATGGATAATAAATGTTTAGGACATGATAAGAAGTTGACACAAGAAGTGTTCTGTGCCTCAGAAGTCTAAATCTCTGCAAGCATTTAATGGAAATTTTTACCCACTTTCCTGATGATTACATATGAAAGCTCATGCTTTTTAATTTCTTTGCTGGCACAAAACACCTCTTTAATTAGTATTTTAAGATATGATGCTACACATTTGAGATTATTAAAAAACATTCTAGGACATGTTGATGAACTAGAAAATCGAGATAAATGGTGTCACCTTTAACAAATGCATTCCAAAATGTAAAGGAATAGCTACACAATTGATGTAATCAAGCTTTTCCAATGTAATGGTGTTTTTAAGAAGATTTGAGGGCCTAAAATGGACATAGCTGTAATTAAAGTTCTGCATGCTGATCTGCTATGGCATGTACACATCTCTGTTGTTAAAAAGCTAAAGAAATAGACTGTGAAATGTATTTTTTTTAAAAAAAAAACCAAAACAACAACAACAAAACCCCCCCAAATATATTTATTCCAAGTAGAGATATCAGCGCTCAGACAGCTTCTGCAGTGACTGTGACTGGAGTCAGCAACTTAAAGAATGTAACTAAAAAGTTTTAATTGTTTCATTTGTCAGTCTACTGAAGTGGTCATTCACCTATATGTTTGGGGTTTTCTGTTGCATTTATAAAACTCTGATTAATGTGGTATGAAATCTTATTCTGCCCATGACATCTGAAAGAAAATAGTGCTCATAGTTTGATTACATTGCTTTATGTAACCTTTCTACAACTTTCTACCCTCCTATCTCATTCCCGAGTTTGCAGAGACATGTTTTCTGTTCTGTCCTATTCTATTTCACATTTTCTCTACTATGCTTGTTTTCTTATTCAGCATAAATAATCATTTTGCTCTACAGCCATCTAACGTCATTTATATTAGGAATTAATACAATGTAACTCCAGGCTGTCTTCTCACTAACCAGAACAAAAAAGTAGACTGTCTTCAGCTCCTAATAAATCATTCCTTTTGGGGTGAAATACAAAGTGCAGTTGGCTGAAATTCCATTAAAATCTTAGATATCCATTAAAAGTGCAAGTGCAAGTGTACTATGTTTAAATGCAGAATGGAAGACAGACTGGGCATATGAAAAATGAATGAGCACTTACAAAAATGATTGTGCTCATTTCAAAAGCTCTAAAGGTTGCTCTGGAAAACCTCCAAATGTTGTGACCACAACCTCCACTTAATTTTCAGTACTGCGGTTTGTCATAGTCATGAAGTGGAAATGGGGAAACTCACTTTTACAATGGCAGCATTGTAGCTCGAGTATTGCATCGTGATAGATTCTTCTGCATAGTTGCCTTTGCTCCAGGTTTGTCATTTCAGTTACCTCTACCTTGCCTTATGATGTCTGTACTATGTGTCATTTTTAGGATTTCAAGATTATTTTTAGCTTAAAAAAATATCTGAATTGTCACTTCTACATTTTGCACCATTTGCAAGCATCAGGCCAGTTATATTTCTCTGCATTCATTTATGGTTTTTCCCTTTATAATAGATATTACAGTTATGTAATTACTCTAGCTGAAACTCTCCAGGATGTACTCATAAGACTTCAGCTTGCCCTTCCATATGGTGATAAATTTGTTCTTTTACAACCAGAATCTTAGTCTTTTGTTTGAAGTGAAGTTTTTAATATTCTAAGGTATTAATTTAAATAATAACCAGACTCTGCTATTCTTTTTTCTAGTCCCTTACAGCTGCTCAGGAAATTTTTGATGAGTGTGAGAGAGCAAAAGTGAAGGGACAGAATGCAGATCAGTTAGAGTGAAAAAATATTATTTCCCCAATAGAACTGGTTTTGATGAATTTCTCACCTGAAAATGCAATGAAGAAAAGTATGGGTTCTGGTTTTTTGTGTTTTTTTTTTTACAGTTTTGATACATTTAGACCAAAAATATCAAACGGATTTTTTCTCTCTCTCCTATCAGTGACAAGTATCTGCAATTGACTACAATTTGGCAGTTATATCTTCAGGAGTTTCTGCAGGGTATGTATAATGTAATAAACTATTCAACATTCATTCACATAATTTTAAATTGCAAGATGAAATGCTCTATTTGTCAAAATAAAGGCTCTTATCTAGTGATAAAGTGCAAAATAAAACCAGCATTTCTAGTCCTGGATTCATCCCATCCTGACACAGAGCTCTAAGACAGTTCATATCAATCATGACCACTAGCACACAGGGTATACAAATACCTGGTGGTATCTTTCAGTACTGGTTTGCATACAACTAAATTTAGATGTCTAAATGCAAGAAAGCAGTTAAAATGCCTTGCCACGTCTCCTGCCAACTTCTTCTTTGCTCCAGAGTGGCAGCAATCTACTGCTGGACCATACCAATAGCGGTTTCTATCCCTGCTGCCCCATGCCAGTTCAGTGCTGTGAGAATGAAAGGCTCAGGGCAGCACAGCACCATTCCCAACACACACGTCTGCTCAAGGAGCAGCTGCTGCCAGCTTGGTGCAACACACCTTGTGCTGACCCCACAGCGCGCACACTTTTTATTCCCATTCAGATATTGAAGGTCAAGGAAGGTCAGCAGGAAGGACAGTGGTGGCCATGCCACACAGCGACAGTTGGACAAGTGGCCATGCCACAGCAGGCAGCAGGTGGGTGGTGATGGCCATGTCACAATGAGTGGCAGTTGCACAGTGGCTGTGTCACAGCAGGCAGCAGGTGGGCAGTGGTGGCCGTGTCACAGTGAGTGGCAGTTGGGCAGTGGTCACAGCAGGCAGCAGGTGGGCAGTGGTGGCATCCCAGTGGATATAGAAAGGGCTGCGGGCAGGGGCAGGCCTTAGGCTGGGAGGCAGACTGGCGAAGTGAGTGCAGGGGGTGAAAGCAGGGTGGACGGGAGCGCAAGGGGTGCCACCTCCCTTCAGGGGCTGGGCCTGGGTCCTGCTCGAGCCCTACCGAGCTGCAGGCCTGTTGGCCATTCATCTCCAGGCTGTAAGGGAGCTGTGGGGATCAACAACCTTTCTCTGTGGCTGCAAACTCACCTCATCCCTCTTCCCCAGACGCATCTGCAGGAAATATCCCAGTGCTGCTGGAGCCATGAATTTTGGGAGTGCTTACTGGTGACCTGTGTTGTGTCGACAATGAAGCAGAAGGTGCCAGACATGAGAGGAGGTGGTGAGTGAGAGCAAAGTACCCACGCAGCTGCCTGGCGGAAAGCAAGGAGCTCCAGCGGGAAGGGGTAAGTGGAGCAGAGGGGAGAGGAGGAGGTGAGGGCAGGGCTTGGGCTCCCCTCATGTGCCCCAGCCTGGGCTTCCCGGAGCTGTGGCCATGAACAAACCACTTGTTAGCTCTTGTGCTACTTATACACTGAATAATGTGGAATGTTCAAAGTTTGTTCATTCAACACACAAGAATGGAAAATAATGAAATAATCTTTTCCTTATTCTTTGTTCTGTAGACAAGATTTGGTTGTAATATTGAATTGTGGTTTATTTAATACAGGACCTTGTTATTTCTACATGACATTTTAATCAAACATGCTAAAGTTGGAAATGGAGAGATTTTAAATAATTATGTTTAATTACTTGAGCATCATTTAATCAAATAATCTTCAATGGTAATAATTATCATTGTCAGTCCTTTTCTCACACAGATATATCATTAATATCAACCTTGATTACTATACTTATAAAAAACTACATTCTAATTTTCTCTTTTAAATCAGCAGTATACGTCAGGTAGTTTCAGAAGCATCTTTAGTCTTTCATATTTACTGGTTATATCTGCAGCAAATATTATAAACAACCATAAACCTTTTAGCTTTATAAATCAACTCAGTGTTTCCACCTATTGTTGATGATTTAATGACTAGTCATTGGTCAATACATTCATGTATATGCATTAATCTCATGTACATACTGCCTTTTCAGTTAGGTGTAAAGTTTTTAAACCCAGCTAAGCCAATGTGAAAGACTTCAAGGGGTTTGAGTCTCCTTTTTTAAGCTGGCTTCATTATAAGCGTATAATAAATATTACGTTTTATCTGTAATTCAGCTAATATTTAGATCTGCTAACTATAATACATTAAATTCTAAGAACTGGCACTCTTGGGTTACATCTGGATTGCAACTGCTGAGGCAGTACTATCTAAACAGCTTGAAACGTGTATTGGAAACCAGTAAGCTGCTGGAAGCATGGGGGTTGGTTTGGCTTAATATAATCTGTTAAGAAGCATGATAAATTAGTCCCTGTGGAGTTTCCTGCTATCAAAGTTTGACTGCTTCTGAAACCTGAGCTAGTGTGTTTTAAGTTATCTTGGCTAGCGAGGTGCAGCGATAATGTATCTCATTAATTCCAAGTCTGAAATAATTCCTCAAGAATTAGAAGAGCTGTTTAGGTGTAAAGACAATATAAACAATGGTAGTGAGGAACCAATTCAGTTTTGCTCAATTTCTTAGGGAAGATGGTTGAAAAAACTCTCAGGCAGCACAGCTGAGCACCTTCTTCAAAACAGAAGCAATGCTGGGTCATAACACTTCCTACATCTCCTCGCTTTGATGCCCCTCTGAGCCCTGCATGTGGAGTGTAGCACAGCTTCAAGGCTCTGAGACCTTCAGAAAGGGGCCCCAGTGTTCCTGGGTAGCACAGACACAAAATTGAATTCTGATTTTGATAATACTGGTACAAATCATTATTAAGATGACATAGGGGACACCAGTTACTACGGTTTAAACTTCAGCCTACTGACAAACAAAACTTGATTTTACTACACTTTTCCAACATGTAAAGAAACTCAGTGCAAGCAGGGACTAGGCAGCGTAACAGGGTGATGTATATGGGAGTGTTAGTCACTTTTTAATCCTGTTCTGGAGTGCACATGCAAGAAACTCTGCCATGACCACATCCTGCTTTGAAGTATAAGACATACTTAAGGTCAAAAGAAAATACCACAGCTGCAGCTTCTTCCCCTCTTGATGAAAAAATGAATCCCAAAATTTTGCTAGACAAAACTGGAGTTTGGATTTGAAGCATTGTTATTCAACAACACATTCCTTATATATGTAAAATTGAAAGCCATATTTAACCATGTCATCTTGGGTAATGTATTTATTTGTCACTGATGCTGCATTAAACACCCAATAGATATGATCAGCAAGGGCAATAGAACTAATAGGATATTTAAAGTCCTGGCTATTTCTTTGCAGATAGTAATAGTAAATACTGACTTTGTCTCAGATATCTCATAGTATAAATTTGTAAAAGTTGTAGCGATTAGTGGAAAATTAGATCCGAAGTATCAGTATTAGTATCACAGTAAGTTAACTCTCACCACAATGAAACAGAACGCTGACAGACTACTGATGTCAGCAAAATGACCTTCTATGGAAAAAGAGTCCAAACAACTTATATTCTCATTTTTGAAAACTGCAGATGCATCTGGTGTATCATTCTGTGACCTAAAGGTTTCCTCAGAACCATCCAGAACCCAATGTGCTTCACTGCACTGACTACCTCTTACTTAGACTTGTTCTGTCTCCAGTGCACACATGAAGTGGTTTTACGTTCAACAGTCTAACACTTCACGGAGGAGAATTAATCTGAATTTGAATCTGAAGTTTTCAAACAGATCTGATGTTGTGTGACTTTTTTTACAAACCTTTATTCATGTATTACATTGTTCTAGATAATTTGCAGATTGTTAGAAATAGTAACCAATTTTTCACTGGACCCTCTCCCTGGTGCCAGATGGGGTCCATTTACCATACTGATGTCCAGTAGCAATAATAAAGTGGTATTTTGAGGGATAAGGAAAAAGTAAGGGCAAAATTCTCAGTTTATCAAACAGAACTTAAGATAAAGCATCATTTCTACCAATCTGGATCTCATATCTGGTGACTTTCAGTGTGCTGAGCATGCTGTGGATCTCTTTTGTTTATGAAGGCAGTACAGTGTGAGATAGTCACCCTCCTACTTCAGATCTAGTGTTTAGTAGAGTTCCATCCTGCAGTCTCTGTAACAGAAGACAGATATGGCTATTTTGGACTTCTATTGGAGTTTAAATATGTCTTGACTTGATCAAGTTTGTTTATGAACTACTTTTACCACAGCTGTACTTTTTTTTTTACAGTGACTTCTTTACCTATGTGAAAATATTCCTTATGTTTTGTGTATCCTTTTTCTGATCCTGAACAATATGTCATGGTGCTGCAGTGGTGTCTCTTCCTGTCTACACATTAAGTTAGTAAGAATTGCTGTATAGCTTTTTGCTAGATATCTGTTTACCAGTAAATATTTTTCATGAAGTCTAGAAGCAGTACAAATACAGTCTGGACTAGTTATGTGTGTTATAGTATAGCATTACCCAAACTGTCTTAAACATCACAAAAAATAATTTTCTGGTAATATCAGAGGCCATATAAATATACATTAATATTAATCCTCAACACTTGATTATCAGACTTTTCAACAAGTCAAACAGAAAACAAAAGGTTGCAGGTTATGATTTACCAACTAATGAAAATAATAATTTTGCTTATACTAACAAAAAATAGTTCATATTCAAGTAAGTATTAAAACACTTACTCGGTTTTCTGTGAATTTTTTTAAGCTGGGAAAATGGAAAAAAGCAACTACATATCTTGAGTAGATTGCCATATAAATAGTACATCTCCATGAGTGACCTTCCTCATTTATTGGAATAGAAAATGATGGCATGAGATCATTTAAAGTTATACAGTGATCCTGAAGAAAAGAAATTTTGCTAAGATGAATTAAGGTTGGGGATCTATAGTACTAATTTTTTGAGAAAACACTGCTGAAGACCATTTCAGTAAATGCGTAATAATCCTACATTAACTAATTGTGGCTATTCGATAGCATAGGTAGATTTTAAGATGGGGAACAGTGAATCCTGGACACCATCAAGATGTTCCAGTCGTAAGGACCACTGACTTTTAGGTAGAGAAGGAGACTGAGGGAAGCAGCCGCCATCTGCCTCGGTGCAGAACAACTTGTCCTCTGCTGGCCGAGAAGCAAGCAGTGGGCTCAGGTCCTGACCTAGGTAGGGGCTGGAGCAGCTCGCCTTACATCCACTCTATTTGAGGAGGTGTCCAACTTCCCACTGTCTCCCCTTCTCCCCACTATTCCATCCTTACTCAATATTTGAACGAGCACTAAATCCCAGGGATGGGGGGGACAGAGGGGGGATGGAGGGGTTGTTAAGCCTCATTCCACCCTGCTTCCCAGCAGCTTTGCCAGTTAGTACTTGATTTCAGAAAGTTCTCATAAAAACATCACCATAAAAGGCTGCAGTCATTCAACAGGGAAGGAAGAATATACAGTAATCTCCTCGGAGCAGCTTTTTATATTAGAGCTGTCAAGATTCATTGGCATGAATGGAATGATGGTGGTTCAGGTCTCCACTAGATGAGAATGGTAATAACAGCAGTAAAACAAATTGTGCCTCTTTTTTCTTTTGTACGCATTTTAAAGAAAAAAGGAAAGAAATAAAACAACACAAACATCTTGAAATGGTCCTTATTTCTGAGGATGGCTGAGTTCTGAATATTTGGATGCTTTTTACGTCTTCCCAGCACATATTCTGGTCAACAAATCCAAATTAATATTAGTTCAGAGAAAGCAACCACGTGACATAATCTTCCTGTCTGTTTAATGACTATGTTTTCTATTTTATTCTTGTCTTCTGTGTAATTTTTCTGCTGTTTTGTGTTCTAGAGACTTCCAGTCTCCTGAAAGAAACATATCTTTAACATTCAGGAAAAGGAAAGATTAAAAAAAAAATCAAATCCAAAACCACTCAAGAGATTCATTCCTGTACCAAGAGTCCTTGTCGATTTTGATCACGTCAGGTCTCTCTTAGAGTTGCAAGAGCTGTCACTCACTCCGTGCTGTAGGCTGGCATTTGAAATCTTCTGGCTTGCCTCTTGACATCTCCCACTCTGTTTGACTTGTTCAGCTTTATTTCCTTCACAATAATAGATGGCCCTGAGGAACGTATTTTTTTCTTACCTTTACTCAACTTCAGCCATTTAAGCTCTGGTTTTCTGTGAGATTTGCTGCATTCTTTTCTCTGTGGTGAGCATTATTTTCACATCTGAGGACTTTAACATTTGAATAATACTAAAAGTCTTGAAACGTTAGTAAAAAACAGTAAGATTTTTTTCAATTTTCCCCGCAATAACATATTAATGGGAAGTCTTATTGTGCGACCTTATTTAGAATATGCTAATGAAGACGAATTCTCTAGTAAAATATGCATTTTCCAAATTATCAGGCAGACACATCCTGTATGAAGTATTTTGTTTTCTTTTACATTTTAAATTAAAAAGTAATTGGAGCTTGGTCAAAACTGCCTGAAGTTGAAGACTCTCTGGCCAGCAATAACTTAATTAAAAACCAAATTAAAAGTAGGAAAATATGGAATATGCAAAAATGGAAGATGTTTAGCCCTCTGGGAAAAAAGAGAAACAGGCAAGTGCAGTAAGAAGGAGAAGAAAAGAAAACAAAGTGTGGGCTGCTGTTTGGATTTTTGGCTGTACATTTTCTGACTTTTGATGCAAGAGTTGACTTGTATAAAAAACTCTGGATTTCCATTGAGGGCCACTTCTCCTTATCCTTTGAAGGTTAAATGCTTTTGGGTTATAGTTTAGACAAATGCCTACATCTGTTTGGCAAGGGCCATTCAAGGGCGGCAGGGGGTCATATAAACAGTGTGAGTTGAGCGGATCAGAACGCAGAGGAAAGTAGTTGATTTTTCTGGAATTTGAGCTCTTCTGTTAACTTCATAGGACAAGAACTGATTTGATCCCTCTTGCCCCCCAAGACAGGAAAGATTAGGATGGATAACAAGGCACCTTATGGGGCATCATGGGCAGCCAATTTGAATAGTTAATTTAGAAGCATAGTTGCCTACACATCTTCGGTATTCGATGAATAGAGACTCTTTTCTGGAGGTCAGTTCAACAGAAACTCTATTTTTCTCGCTGTCTTTCAATGTCACATACAAGGAACCCATAAAGACTCTCAAAGCCTGAAAAGAGGTAGGATTGGCACTTTGCTTTTCTGTGCCATCTCTATGAATTGTGATGCTGTTATATCCTTGTGAACAAACAGGTAATCATCAGATTGGTAAACATAAGACTGCAGTTATCAAGTTGCATATGGTTTGTTGAGCTTACCAGGTTTTAATAGGTCATAGACAATGAAAGTAAATTACTAGTCAAGCAATTACGAAGTAAATTCTTCTAGCTTGTTGACAGCAGAATTGTGCTCTGTAGATGCAGAGCCTACTGTAAGTCTTATGGACGAGACTTGCATTTCAGTGTGAAGTCAAGAGGAGTAATTTAAAGCTATTGTGCTGCTTATCAGATTAGCACAGATAGCTACTGTATACATTTATGCAGCCTGTTACCCTTCCCATCTGAACTAGGAGGAAGTGAAAGTTCCTCCTTTGATCACATAAAGAGAGGTGGTTTCCCAGGAGGTCTCATTAGGCTGGATTTTTTCAGCATTAGTCACATATTTCTTTAGCAGGTCTTTTGCTGATTGTAGAAATGTCAGTGACAATAGACAGAGCAAACCAGAGGAGATTTCAGCAGTGTTGTGCCTACTTAATTAATCCTGGTTGGTGTTCTAGAACTTGATATCTGCTAGGTTAATAATAAGAATAAGCATGAAGGGTTTTTTGTAGAAAATATCCATCCACAAATATATCAGGATGTCTAACAATATAATTGGACTCTCAAAAGGCTATAAATAACGTGGTAATTGAGCCACTATGAAAGTGAACAGGAACAAAATGAAACTATAAGATAATGATTTTGTGCCATCAACTCCAAATTTTGTACATAAAATAGGACTCTGTTTTATAGAGTTATGTTAACCAAAGAGAACACCAGAGACTGCAAAGATGCAGGCGTGTGTGGTACCTTAAAGTACTTGTGTGGCATTAATGTCTAGAAGGCCCGTCTGAGACAGATGCTGTGCTCTGCCAGAAACTGTATAAACAAAACTAAAGAAATTATCTATTTGTTTACAAAAGAAGATGAGCCCTGTTCTTTGAAGACTTCATCAAGTATTTGTATAATAAAGGCAACAGTCCTGTAACAGTTTAAAAGGTAATAATTGGAAAAGGAGGATCTGAAGGCCTGCTTCTTTCCTACAGGCACCAGACTGCAAACCTTACTCATTCATAAATGCTCTGCCCGTCTGAACAAGATTTCTGGCTTTCTGTAATTGGGGTAGTGGCTCTTTTACACACAGCTGGTAAGCTACCAAAGGCGATTTGAATCAATTAGTCTGCCTTTCTGTATGACATATTTGAATTTCATGTGCTAGTTTCTGAACCAAAGCCAATCTATGATTTATTTGAACGAAATCACTGTTCCCTCAACTTCCTTTGTAGGCCGTTGAATAGTTTCCAGAAGAGTTGCTGACTCTTAAGTAGGAATTTAAGCTATGGCAATAAGATTGTTCTTGGTTTGGAATGAGCCACAAAGCGTAGGTTTGAACTCAAAGGAAGGACACTTTGATTTGTAGATTTTCTTTTACAATTTTTTTTCAGTTAAATTGCTTATTGGTGTGCTAGTTAAAGAGGTAGTCTTTTTAGTCTTTTTACGTCCTTTTCCAAGATGTTTTGTATGGACATACAGGTGCTCGTAGACACATAGGGTGACTCCTTGCATTTAGTGGGTAAAGATCACTAGTGGATGGCATTTAGTGGGTCAGCCAAGTGACAGCAAAACTGTGGTGGGCAGAAGGGAAGGCAAAGGCACTTGCCTTTCATTACTCTGGCAGCATTATGTAAGTGTGGTCCCTTAGCTTGAAGCTGCTCTAAATTTTATGAGCTGTGAAGCCCTTGCACACCAAGTAACTTTTCCTTTTTCTGTTTATCCACTCTCTGTGAGAGTTCAAGCATGAAGTATACAGTTCAAGCATGGTTCTGTGTCACTTGAGTATTCACTCTACAGAGCAGAGGAGGCCCAGTCTTCCAATGTAGCTGTTAAGGATGCTTTACAGAAGTGTGACAAGGGAGCATGACTAATTTACCTTTTTAATTGAGCAAAAGTAAAAAAAATCTGGTTTCATTATCTTTTACTCCTGGTATTTTAAAGTCTAAAACACATTCTAATTTTGCTTATTTCATTTCTTCATTACATGGGAGGATGATGCTCTGCTTTAACAACTGTCCTTCAGAATGGCTTTGAGACCTCCCTTATCTTGCTAAGATACATAAATGTATATAGGAGCAAAAAGTAATGTATAGACAAAGGTCCGGCATTCCAAGAAAAGCAGGAAGTGAAAATAGATCTGAATCAAAAGGATCAACATACTTGTGATTTATCCTCTTTTCTTTGTGGCTGTTCAGCCCTAACTAACTTTTGTTCTTGACCATTACCTTATAGCAGGAAGAGCTGAGGTGCTTTTATGCATATAGGCTATAAAGTGTACAGGTGCTGATCTGCAAGGACAAGCGATGGCTGCTGGCTTACAAGGCTCTCAGATGGCATCCCTAGACTTAGGCAGGCAGTGCTGACGTACTGTTTTGAGCTGAAACTTCTTATTGTGTTCACAGAAACAATTAACAAGTAATGCTCAGGGATAAAATCAAAGGCTCCTCTTGGGTGTTAATAATTGCCCAAAAGAGATAAACATGTTTAATTTTCTGCCTGAAGCCTATGGCAATGATATGGTATTAAATGCCATTTCTCCTTTACATCAAACTAATAAAAATAAATCCCTTTAAAATAAGAAAAGGCATACATTTTAATTTTAGTTGGGTATGTCTGTGTCCCAAATTAAGGGACTGCTTTTTGTTCAATACCTGTACTAGTTGAACATGACACCTTACAGACTGCATCTCAATTGCTTCTATTAAGGTATGCTGGCTAGCCCGATGCTTCTTGCTGATTGGTGCCATTTGAAGTTTCAATAAGGGTGATTAGAGTCCAGATTCTCAAAAGTGCTCAGACTCTTGCAGGCTTTTATTGTTCCTCTGAGTGCGTTTGAAAGCCTGGTCTCAATATGTGATTCTGACAGCATGCTTTCTGTACCTCCACTAGTGGGGCTGTGAAGGCCTAAGGAGCAAAGCACAATTTCTTTTTTGGGTCAAGATTAGAATGAATTTTGATGGTAGCATTAATGATGTTTTGGGGGAACCTTTACTCTCTGCTTCTGAGATGATCCTAGTGTAACATTGACTTACTTTGAGAGAGAAGACAGACCTTCAGGTTCTATTTACATTGTAAAGGACTGAGAATATTTGTCAGAATATATTTGACAGAAACAATTTGTGTTGCTGAGTCAAAGGAAAGAACAGTTTAGGGAATGGCAGGTAGGTAAACTGAAGGCTGACTGTTTCCAGCTGAGAGTTAATATTAGCTGAGGATCTAGTGCCATGAAAGACTAGAAAAATACAACACTCGGAGCCAAAAAAGATAACACTTTAATTCAGTGAGGTTTGTATTTGGACATTATCTGATCTGGAAGCATTCTGTCACCTAAAGAATATAAACCACTAGAGAGCGATGAAGCCGTGGTGGAAAAGCCTAACATGTTAAGGCATATGGCTGGAAGAAAAGTCTAGTTATACTACATCTGGCACTGAACCAGCTGCAATAATTAAAAGGGGTGAACTAAGAGAAGAATCTTGCAAGATATATGTATATATTCCTTATACATATATATGTTGTATATATATATATATATACATATAAAAGACATATATATCTTGTATATATGTATATATTCTGTCACCTTTAAAGGTGACAGATGCTATACTGCAAGTATGGCTGGCAAGTTTTAATACATTTGTCTTCGTAGAATAGACAAATAGAATAGACAAAAAAAAATCTTCCCTTCCTATGAACAGGAATTATGATCTAGAGCATGAACATTCCTTTGCCTGAAGATAACAGTGTTAGTGGATTTATTAATGATAAATAAAACCTTATTACCTTTTTCATTTGCACAGAATCATAAAGTATTATTTATTTTACTTTGACTATGGTAAGGAGCAACTCATGGACCAAGTCATGCAGCTCCAGGCATATCGTATTGTTTATTAACATATTTAATAGCACAGTCAGTTTTATTTCTTATATTCAAGAGCCTCGTATCTCAGTTTGTCTAAAAAAGAGTACCTAAGAAAGAGAAACTCCATTCTGGTATTAATTTGGAGGAAAAAACTCCATCTTTCAGAAATGTTAAGTGTATTCTAGTAACTATGCATTGATAATGGCTAAATAAGTTTGAAATAACTAAGTGAAGGAGTTATTTAGAGGACTTTTATAAGAATGGAATTATGTTCTTGTGCAAAATGGGGGGTCTGTTTTCTGCAGAGAGAGGATTAAGAGGAAACTGTCATGATCGTTGTGACTAACTAGACAAAATGTTTGATTCTGTAACCAGATCTTTGCATGATCATGATTTTAATCTGTCACTATCAAAAGTCTAAGATATGAACGGGGTGTCCTTACAAAAGCTTTGGCTGTCGCAGTCAGAATCTGCCGTAATGAACTCCAAGAACTTGTAACACTGGTCATCCTTCCTACCTGACAGTGAGGCGTTCTAATTTTTTATTCCTATTTGATACCATTGAAGGGGTTTTGTGTAATGTGGAAAGAAAAATGAATGCTTTTACAACTCATGCTCTGAGGCATTTCCCATCAATGATTCCAGCTGTCATGAGTTGGCTGATGGGTTATCTGTTTTCTCCAGTGTATTCATCTCAATGTATTTTTGAGAAGAATAAAATACTCAGAAGGGTAAGCCAAACAGGACATGTGACTACATTTCTAGTTGAAAGAAATATTCTCAAGACAACTGAGGAATGGGAGATTAAAAATATAATGCATTCTTTTTAAAGTTTATTATGAGAAACTTGAGGTTTTAGCAATTGAGTAGTGGACAGGAGAGTGCACTTTTCCCTGAGTGCCAGATGGTACTACTGTGATTGTATAGCATCTGAGGAGTTAGTCCTGTTGGTTTACAGTCAGTCACTATTTCAGTGGTTACTCTCAGCCTTGAAGTCATCCCTCAGTTCATATACTCATTAATTAAGAATGATTTTGAGAGTGCCTTTTTCATTGTGGCAGCTTAGCTGGTCAGGGAAGTGCTCTCTCTTCAGTCATATCTCCCTTCCTCAGAAAGACAGCATGAAAACAGTTTAGATTAAAACTGCTTTTGTTTTCTTTCTCTTCCTTCAGAACTCAAGATGAAAACTGACTTTAATTAATGGGCAGGACTATCTATGTAGAGAGCCTTGGAGCACATGGCTGAAAGGCACAGGAGCTGTTAGGTGCCTTTGTCAAGCTATTTAACTCCTTTTAATCTCAGCTAGTCCCCCTAAAACAGCAGGGTAGGAGTCAGGCTTTTATCCTTCTTCATTCGGCATTATCATTCAATTGCCATAAATGTTCTCAGTGGGCACAGGTTTGCCCTGAGTATTCAAGAAGGTACCTCCCTGCCCTGCCTGCCACCCCCCCCCCCCCCTTTTTTAAAAAAAATAATAATGTGAAATTCTATATCTTTCTGTGTTGGAAGAATCACAAGCATAGAAAATGGCTCAAAGTGTGGAGTGGAGAGCCTGGGGATGGCTCTGGATGACTACCCAGCAGGCAGGGGAAGCTGCTGAACAGCAACTCTCGGGAAATAGGTTGAAAATTAAGCAGCCAAATAGCATCTCAGCCATGGAGCCAGGCAGAGAAAGGGTCAGGCCTCAAATACTATTAAAATTCAATAAGAACATAAAAAAGGCGTAATTTTTCCTGCTTTATCAAGAATTCTTTTTTACTTATTTGCATTAAATGGGTAGAGCCTTAGAAATATTACAGCATAAAAATCAAGGCCTCTTCAGTCCCATATCAATTAAATGTTCATTAACAAATCTGTATTTTCTCCTAATTCACTGTTGCCATGCATGAGCAGCAGGTGAATGTATCATCTGGCTTGTTGTGATAGCGTTCAAAAGAAATGTCAATCTACTTTTAAAGTAATTTTTCTCATTAGGTTTTGAGTACAAATGAAGTATTATGCTTGGCTGCAACACTTTGTGGGGAGAAGCAGTGGAAGAAGTTAGGTGAATTTTCAAGCCGATTTAAGGTTGCTACAGGCTCTAAAACCGAACAGAGGTGGGAAGTGAATAAGAATTCACTTATTTTATCAACCTCATCAGTCTAGCTGGGGAAGTTACCATGTAGGAAGTGAGAAGCTGTACTGTGTATTACTTGCTGTGTTATAGAAATCATGGTACGCAGTTGTAGGAATTCCCTAGTTCATGGAAATGCCGAATGTGCACTTTGCATGGGATGTAATTTACTTGGCTTTTTTTTGCTTGCTAGCAACATCCAGAAAAAATAATTAGTACACAGACAGTATCACTCATCTCTGCTCCCGAATGACACAGCTTTTACTCAGTACACACTAAACATTGTGACACAGCCTACCCTGATGATATTTAAAACATGCAGGAAAGACAGAACTGCCAGTAGCTGTGGGCTTGTTGATCCATTTTAGATGCATCTAAGCAAGCACCAGCACTGAAATGTAACAACAAAAGCAGCAGAATTTATCATTCTTCTGGATATTAAACCCACTCATCCCTTGCAGAGATCACTAGGCCCACTTGGTTTTCAAGCAATGTCTGCATGAAATTGCACAAGGAGATGAATATGGGAAACTGCTGTAGAAATTCCAAGCACTTCATCTGTGTCTCTTTAAGGAATCACAAACCAGTCCAGAGGAAGTGAATGTGAATATAAATGCGTGGCTATGATTCATCTATTACATTACTGTGTTACACGTCTGTAGGTGTTTCTTTTGAAGATTCTAGAATGTAGAACATACAATTAATGACAATTTTGGACTGAAAGACAGTATGACATAAAAGAAAAGACATCACTAGATAAAGGAAACAAACCAACAGACAAAGACCATGTGGAGGACAGGTTAAAAAAAGTAATAGGATGTAGCTGTAGGTACAGCACTGCCAGTCAGTTGCCTCAGTCAGAGCGTGCCAGCTGTGGTTAAAATTAACTCTTTTAACATAACTTAATCCGTACGCTACAGCTGCTAGGAAGTGGCACGTGAAGCATAGAAGTCTGCAATCCTTCTCTTTCAATTGAAAGCCAATATTTTAATACCAGTTCTTACTACACTCAGGTTACGGTTGTTATTGGCATGAATGAACAAATCCTAATCGGTTTAAAAACACATTAGTCTGATAACCTTGATCATTAGAGGGCTGCAAATTAGTGATTTATAAGTAGTTCATTTATTCCTTCTAGGAAAATGTAAAAAATATTATTTTCTAGGTCAAAACCTATGAGGTTTTGGCCAAGATTAATATAAAAAATGAATGAGTTTACTGTAGGTGATGCTAATGGTAGTAGCAGTGAACTAAAGAGATGAACTAATATCTGGTGTAATTAGGTATACACTTACCAAATCAAAGGAGAGGTGGCATTGCTAAAATTGGTGCAGACCACAAAGATCAATGCCTCATCTTTTTGGCATGATTAAATCCTTAACTCTCTGGTTTTACTATGGAACCATGGCAGTTGCCTTTAGTTTATAGTGTCTTATGACCATATATAAAAGAAGTAATTGAGTATATGATAGCATCACAGATTCCAGTATCACCAATATATAGTAATGGCATAAAATATGAATGACACCAAGGTGATTTGTATCCCTTATTTTACAAGGTGCCTACAAGAAATAGGTATGTTGCATAAGTACTAAAATGAACATGAAAGAGAAAGATTTTAAATAAATGAGGCAAACATGGAATGAAAATAGAATATAAGATTCTTTTAAATAAATGTTGATCTACGTAAATCTGTGTGGCAAAATACTAGATTAAGAAAAGAACAAAACAAAACCCAAATGTTCCTTGCTATGCATAGATTTTTATTTGAAAAATCCGACCAGTTATTGGCATCTATGAAATTGCCTTCTGAGAATATTGACTTGGCTTCATTTACGTATATTATATCTGTAATTGAAATGGTAAGGCTGAACTTCACATGCTAATTCCCTGAAAGGCCCATAACAAATGCAATTACTCAGTTTAAAAATTATACATTAATGTAAATTTTCCCCACTGCCTTCAGATGACATTGGTTGTTAATTATCTGCCTAGTGTAATACAGGTGTGGAGTATAGCTCTACTGGAAATAATAATCAATATTCTTCTATTCTCTTTTAAATAGTTTCTCTATATAAAATACTTCAACATGACTGGCTGAAACTTTAAAAGACAATTAAAAATAATTTCCAAAGATTTTAGGTTTAGCCTGAAATTTTGGAAACTCATGACAGTTACTTATCATCCTAAGGGATAGAAGCTGATTCAGAAACAGAAGAGGAATTTTCTTTAAACTTTATATTTAATTATTATGTGTGCAAAGAAGACATTAACAAATAATTTCATTTTATGTTATTTGTTCCAAGTAGAAAGCTTGGAATTTTGCAAATTCCAAAATTACTTGAGTTGCAAATGGGTATTGCTGCTAAGACATGAAACAATGAGCAATCTCCATTAATGTTCTGATAAATCTTTAGTATCTTAACATTTTTTACTGTATGTTACCACTTAGAATAATAACACATTCTAAAACCAAATTCTGTTTAACTGCACCTTTGTGGGGGTTTTAAGAAAATTATATTTAATGGAAATATATCAGAAGTAAATGTAGAGATGCAGAATAATCTAACTTCTCAGATTCACAGGGCAGGGCATGGAGGTAACCCTTTGTGTCTGAGCACTTGCATTCACCGACACGAACTTTCATCTCTATGCGAGTAAGAAAGATCCAGCAGCTTGCTCCCTTCTCAGCTGGGAATGGCTCCTTGTGAGCTGGCACTCTTGTGTTCCTATGTTGCAGAGCTGCCCGCTGATGTCTCAGGGCTGCTGGGACCAGCGAGAGCCTTGGTGGTACTGAAGTCAAAGGCTTTACTGAGCAATGTGTGGGGATGGATGGTGCAGAGCTGCAGCCAGTGGTGCCGTGGCACAAGGAGATGGCATCAATGCATGTGACCTTGCTACTAATGTGCCTGGAAGAGAAGGGGAAACAAGAACAAGAAAACTAGAAATTCATATTTGTATGCTATCAAGATATATCTAAACAGACCTTTTTTTCTGCATTTGCAAGATCATATACATTGTTCATGCAGCACTTAAACAATACACTTCTGTCACCTGTCATATTACAATGTCTGGGCAATCTAGGTGCTTTGTCCAGGGACTCAGAGCCACTAAACTGAATACTGGAAGAGCTGGAAGGACATACAAATCATTCCTTTAACAGTCTGAAATGCTGTCATTTTGTCAACTTGTTTGTCACAAGTTCACATGCAGTCAGCACCTATGGAAAAGATGGGAATTGAACACTGTCACACAATTTAACACAATTTGTCTGAAAGTAATGTGATGTTCCAAAGCCCCGCAACAGCCAAAAATTCCTCATCTTTTATTTTTATTCATGTCCTAGAGGTGGAGCTCATTTTTTGTGAATTTTTAAACAGACATTTTAAGCAATTTCTAAGTAATGATAACGTGAAACTTTTTTCAGTAAGACTTTTCAGTAAACATTTAAAAGTAAAACATTTCAGATTTTTATTATTATTATTAATATTATTATTATTATTATTTGCAGATTAAATTCTGTGGAAGAGTTCCATTTCAGTTGAATTCTCTACTTCACTGAAGAATATGGTCATATTCTCATAACAATATCATTTTATTGCTTTCTGTAAGCTTCCTGGAAGCACCTGACAAAACTTGTACTTCCAGGTCTTCTGAGGTCCAGGTTTTCCTTGAGAAGCCCTCTATGCATCAAGTACATATCCCATGATGTATTTATATTCTCTTATGGCTAAAATCCTGCAGTATATCGTGGGAAATGCAGTATATTTAGTGTCCAGTCTCTAGGGTGAAAGAGGGTGAAAGATACCGAAAGCACTATTCCCACAGACTTATATCCCATAACTTCCTGATCATATTGAGAAATGGAATCAAAACTAAATGGATTTGAATGAGATTTAAATATTTGGGTGGAGGAGAAGAAATTATATCTGCCTTTGTTGTTCAGTTCCCACATGTAATGGAGAGATGCTTCAGAACATATTATGCACACAGTATTTGGTGAGCTTGCCTTAATAACTCTTTATATGAATTTCTTACAAGTACAAAATCAAAGCCCTTTGCCTTGGTGTTCAGAATATCATTTACTGTCATCTGCTGCATATGTCCTGTTGCACAGCTGAGAACCAGTACTGACAGAACAGAGGCAGTGTGCATATAAAATAATACCAAGAGCTCTTTTTTTGCTTTGCATCGAAGTACTTACACACTCGATCTGAAACATGGCACGTTAGGGGGGAGTTAAGTTTCTAGTTCTGGTGAGTCTTTGCTTCCTGTGCAGGCTGTCAAAATAAATTACAATGTCAGATTTCATTACTTTTTTTCTGTGCTTAAATATGCCTCTCAAAAATGTTTCCTCTCCTAAAATAAGGAGAAGATAGGAGCATGTCAAACCATTTTTATTTTGTTTTATAAATCAAAACAAAGAGATAGCGTGAAATTAATTTGTTTCAATTTTAAAGAGTGTTTTCTTTTTATACTAGTATGGTATTAGTTGCTTACTTGAAATACTTATCATAATCACTTCTTGCCTAAAATTCCCTGATTGCACTTGACTTTTAAGTTTAACTTTCCTGATTAAAGTGCCAGCTTCGTCAAGTCAAAAATAGGAGCTAGGAACAAAATTATCATAAAGTTAATTTCTTTAGGAGAAGGGAAAAGGCCTTGGGGTGGTGGTGTGTGGAAGAGAGAGGAGAACGTGAAACTGCCTTTAATGGATGCTTGCAAAAAGAGCTCCATTTTCCTGCTGCCTAACACGTCTCAGGTAGAGGCAGTAGGGAGCTAAGTTATCTAGCTTGGACTATCTGATTTTATGTGGCTGAAAAAAGTAAACCTACTTTTCTAGTGGTTTATATACTAAATTGCCGTAATGTGCTCCAAAAATATATCCATACAACTTCTTGAAAGAGTTTTAAAAGTGAGTTACAATGGAGTCAGTGCATTATGAAGAGTTAGATATTCAGAGATAAACTTGCCACCTATGAGGGGTCTTTAAAAAAAGTATTAAAAAAACCACCAACCCATCCTGTATCTTAACTTGGACTTTCAAAAGCTCTTCTGAACATCGCCTTTAGCAGATGTTCTGACATTCAGATAAAGTTTGTTCATACTGAGTGAGTAGTTATTTAACTAAAATATATGGACTATCCATTTGTCATTCTCCAGCAATTGTCTAAAACTAAATACACCCGCCTTCCACTCTTTTTTTTTTTTTTTTCTCTGCCAGGAGGGAGACTTGAGCATAAATTAGTTCAGGGGGAAAAAAAAAAGCACCTAGCATCATTTATTATGGTACCTGAAAGTCAATAGTGCATACTATTTTTCTGAAAGTTAATGAAACATATAATTAGAATTCTCTTTCTGATGTTTTTTGGGGTTTGAACTATGAAGTGTATGCACTGTGCAAGCAGAACAGTTAGGCAGAACTGTATCACTACTCAGAATTGGAGCAATTAGCACGCTAAGGAGCACACATACTTTTAGATCATTTCTGTTTCAAAGTGCTTGTACCCAAAGCTGTATTCTTTGATGATCAAACAGTCAGTGCTTTTGTTTCAGACTATTTGAACTTTAAGATGAACAGTACTGGCATTTTCATTTTCCTGTATTTCTTCCACTCCTATTACAAGAATGAAGAAACCAGAATATTTTATAAGTAGACTGAACATAATTTGTCCTGCTTGATATTCCTATATTTCTATCTGTAAACTCATATGCAGCTTAAAAATTATTTTTTAAAACTTATTATGTAAACTCTCCCTTTAATGGAATTATTATGAGGGTGTTGATGTTAATGAGAATGTTAGGTTAGTGCAGACTTTGAGAGACAGAATAAATCCCGTCTTCTATCATCCCTTTGAAAACACGGCAGATGAGTGAAGCAAAACAGACATCCACAGAGATCTTCATATGCGAGTACAATATAAGGATTTCCAAAGACAGTTCAAAATTGGGTATCTTAAAATCCAGTTCTTTTGGAAACCAGAATCATTCCAAAACAGGATGACAAATAAAAGCACTTACCTTAAATTGTGAAAATTTGCTGAAATGGCTGTTGTTACTAATGAAAGAATCTGTATTTATAATTACAACTGCTTTGGCAATGCTTTGTTAGTCCTACGAGCATCACAAGATGCTTAAACTGTTGTGATCAGATAGATCACAACAACTAAAGGCTGAGCAGAGATGGTGATATCTGTCCCAGTGCTGTTAAAATGGCTATACAAGAAGTCTGTCATTCAAGTAACCTACTCAGATGGGAGATTGAAAGAAATGTTTCACCTGAATCCTGTTAGACTTAACAAGAAAAGAAAGGAGCAAAGGGCTGGAGAGATTTGGGTGAAAGTGAATGGTTGCTTTCATGCAGATGAAGTGCCTGAAGTTGAGGAAGGGATATAAGTAGAGTGCTAGAGACTGTGCTGCCTCTGGAGTAGGTGTGGAGCTGCTGGGGTGTTATTTTATTCTATTTTATTTTGGGGTCAGGCTACAAAAGAGTAGTGTATGAATAAAAAGATTGTATGGCTGAAGCACGTGAATTAATTTAATTATGTAACCAACATAATATCCAGTGGAGGGGCAGTAAGAGTGCTTACAGTCAAGAAAATGATGTAGAAGAGGGGGAGCAGAGGTGTCTAGAAAAGGCTTCATGAGCGTAGATGTTTGGGTTAATGCTACTAACTCTTTTCCAGGGCCAAAGCTCAGAGTTCCTCACTGGAGTGTAGTAGGCATTTAGAGGTAGTGAACTTATTCCAAGCTACTAGAATATAAGTGTATATATAATATACTGTTGTGTTGCATTAGCAAATCCACGTGGGGAAGGAGGGTTTTAATTTTGCGTCTTTGAAAGAGAGAAGACATATTCTTTTCCCCATTTCTTAATTTTTGTAAGGTGGTTATTTCAGTGCTAACTCAAAGCAGTCTTGGTGGATGTCTGCTGCTGCAGCCCTGTGGTCTTTCCCCTGGAGCCTGCACTAGGTAGAAGTGGGATGCTTCAGCTCTATACCCAACAGTATGCCTGTGAGTGTAGCCCCGTATTGTTCCACTTCTTTCTGTCCCAAAGTATTTTGATTTGACTTCCCAGGGAGCGTTACTGTGGAGGAAGGGAACACACAGTTGCCTGTAGTATTACTGTTATGATGCCCATCTTTATTTAGAGGAATCTTTCATTCAAAACACGTTGCGGATACATTAGTTGAACTTACATAGCTTCTATAGCGATGCTTTTAATTTTTATTTTCTGATCAGTATGTGCACCTCTGAGAAAAAAGAACTGGAAATGCAGCTTCTGTCTCTGCGAAAAAGAATTAGAAATGGAAATGCAGCTTCTGCCTGATTATAATTTTCACTTGCAGACTCTTTACTGGAGAAATGGAGATATAGAATATACGTTAATCAGAAAAGTTGAGACCAGGGAATTTCTAAAATTTTCCAGGTAGTTGAGAAGTTGCTGTCTTTCTAGGTGAAGGTTCCTAGTGATTTTTCAAAATTGGTATTGTGTTAGGCAGGTCTACTGGGAAAAAAGCAAGAAGAAAAAAGGAACAAAGGGAAAAATTAAGATTAATCACACTAGTAAAAAAATATCAGTAAAAGTCTAGAGTTAGGATCCCCCTAGCCTCAGTCAGCACAGTTTAGGGATCAGACAGAGGTTGAAGAGGTATTGAAGGCAGCAATCTATCATCTATTGCTCCTTTTTGGCTGTTCATCCTGTCATGCCTCTTATAAATAAGGAAGGCCAGATGGCAATCTCATATTGTTATTGCTCTGTTGTCTACATAGAGTTTTAGCTTGGAAAAATTGAAAACTTGGCTATAATTTTGTTCTTGTCTTCAGGAACTGTTCATTTTAATTTTAAAATGCAGTTTGTACCAGTCTTTTTGATTTTAAGTTTTGATGACTTCTGGCTGCAATACCATGTTTCAGGTTGCGTTAAACTTGCTAGCATTGAGGCATCTAACCCAGCAGATGTTCCATGAGATTATGTCCTTTTTGGTGTCTATACCAACAGAACTCAAGCCAAGTTATAAAGGAGAAGAATCAGAGAGAGCTTCTTTCACTGTCTTCCCCTCCCTGCCCCTACCCCATCTCTTTCAGAGTTGCTTGCTACAATGAAAATGTGTATGGCTGAGCCTGAGAAACCCTAAGGACATCTGAGTTTGTGTAAATTTCAAATAAATATATGGATTCACAAACTGATACTGTCACCCAAATAAGCCACAATGCATTATGTTGTGTCATGAAAAGGACTGTAAGTGAATGAATGCCCCTTACCATACAACGTGTTGGGCCATTAAGAGCACTGAATTTTCCATACGCACTCGCTGCTCACAGGTAACTTGATGGCATTTTCTGTAAATGTTGAAAAAAGAAAATCCTGTATCAGTGACATAGAAGAAGCAGGCTTAACCCCCGGGGCAGGAATGGAAAGGTGCTTCCAAGTGCTCAACAGCACCTCTGTGGGCCCCCCTCAGAAAGGATGGGTTGTGTGAGGACAGGTGATGTGCTCTTCAGTCAGCTTTTACCACCAAATTCAAGCTACAGGGTTACGAGCAGGTTAAGGGTGTATTTAGATTTGTCAAGATGAGTCCCTGATCTAAAAAAAAGTCACTTGGGCATCTAATGGATGCACATCTCATCAACCCTCGGAATATTCTTGGCTCTAATGTTGATTTTAACTTCATCCTGGCTATTCTGTGAGACAGTGAATTTCATGGGAGTTTTAGTGTTTCACTTTCCCTAGAGCATCTGCTCCTCAGAAACTATCCAGCTAAAAATGACACATACTTATAATCCATTGTAGCAATTTCTTTGAAGAAATAATCCAAATTCATGATGTAATTTATTAGCATCTCAAATGGTAGTATTTTTTTCATTTCTTGGTGCAGAAAAGGTAGCATATTTAGCAGCTTCCCAGATTACTTTTTAATTGCTGTCTATTACAGGACACCATACAAATGTTGAAAGTACTATTGTGTCTTTGAAAGTTCAGGATTTAGGATATTCTTTAGGAAGAGCTGTACTGGTGGTTTATGTTGCAGAGACTAACAGTGTTTGGACACAACTCATGGTGAGAACTTGCCAGTTGGGACAACAAGCATCTTCAAAATAGTGACCAACAAGTCAGTCTGTATATAAATGGAAAAGCTTTTTTCCCAAGAAAGTAAATACTTGGGCAGAAATCCTCAGGACTGCTTTTGATTTCCAGCATTAAAATTTTACTTTTTCCAATTATATTCATACAGTATGAATCAGACCATTACATCTTGCTTTCTACTTCTAATCAACAAATCAAAACTATATCACAGATTTTATTCTATTGCCTCATTATCTCAGTTCTAATCTAGATACCAGTGCAACAACTGTCAAAGATGAGTCCTCTGGTACTCATTGCCCTTCGTCTACATAAGAGATTCTAATGTCTACAGCTAATGTTCTCTAAAATGACCACAGCACTGAGGAAAAGATTTTACTGTGCTTGCAGTGAGGCTCTTCTCCTTGTAATGTTGCTATGCATTTGATTTACCATTTCTTACAGCTCTAAAAAAACAACAAACCAACAAAACCTCAAATCATTAATACATTTGCAATCATTGATTTCTTACTTTTACTTTTTCCCAGTTAAAGGATTTTATCATCCTTAATATTTTATCCATTCCTTTGAATAAAGTCATAAACCGTCTAAAAATCACATCCCTCATTCAATTTTTAATTTTTTTTTCTTACTGAAAAAGACTACTGGCCTACATGGCTCTTCTGTAACAGTCAATTATTGTTAAACGTTAGCTTTTTTTAACTGGACATTGTCCAAATCTCTGTGTCCTTCAACAGCTATTTCAAATGCCTCAGCTAATTTTGTAGCCACCTACACTGAATGCCAACAAACACTTGGTAATTTTCAATGGCTAAGTCCCTCATAATCCTTCTTCTGTCATCTTAAATTATTTGAACTGCTGCTTAGCATTGTGTCATCAGCAATTTTGTATCTCTTTTCATTGATTCTATCAGCTAAATTGTTTCTATGGAGAGCATCAGGACATAAAGTAGACTAGAAATACAAACCAGCTTAAGAGTGTTATCTCAACACTCATCCCTAAAGAGTTACTTACATACAGGTTTCATAATGGCTTTGGCATAGATTAACTGCAGATCTTTATAGTGTTTCCCAGAAAATGCTTTGAAGGACAGAAGCAACTCAAGCACCCACCAGAAATTTATCGTTATGTTATACCAGTGGTGAGACAAAAGTCATTCTTACAACATGCCTGCAATATGCAGTCGTATGACTCCTGTCACCTCTAGGTTAATATATCTGAGCAATTTATCTAGTGTGAACATTATTCAGTGTTACATTTTATCGTTTTTCTATTCAATCTTTCCTTGGGACTTGATCCTGACTTTTCACAAGTATAGAGAATATTTTAAGTATTCACAAAAATACATCTGCTGTATTGTCCAGCAATGCAAATTCTAGATAGCTCTGGTATTTTGCTAATTTGTGTCACTCTTTCTCCTGTGGCTTCATAATTTTTTTGGAGAATAGCCAATACATTATGGAGCACAAATAGTTAAATAAAAGTGTATGTTTTATATGGAGAAGACCGATAGCAATATTTAAAAAATATTTAAAGCCCCCTCTCTCCCAAAATGAAAATAAAGTCATGACTGAGAAGTTATTCAGAGAATGGACATTTTCAAAATATTCCCTTTTGCAGAAGCCCCAGAAAAATGCCATTGCAAGTTCTTGGGCTGCTGGGGGTTGCAGGAATGAGCCTTGTGGACTGCCACAAAGTTGGGACCCCATCTCACAACGTCCTTGTTCGGCAAGCTGCCACAGAGCAACACTTAGGGGTGTTACTGTTTCTAAATGCTGTAATGCAATATCCAGCCATCTCAAAGAGAAGACATGATATGGTATTCTGAAACATGAGCTACTTTATCTCTTTCCTTAAAGAATGGAGATGTTACAGATGAATTTGAGGTATAAAAATGTTCCAAGGGCATCCCCTTACTATCAGATCATCTACAACAGACTTCAGCTATTGATATTTCAGCTACCTTTTTTTTTTTTTTTTCCTCAGAGATGTGCAGTGTACTAGGGATTTGATGTATTTGGACAGCCTTCTCATCAGATGTCCTTTGAAATACCTGTGGTTAGCTGCTAGGTATTAATCTAGAAATAATTTACACCACCTTGTACACTTTTTCTAGTTTTATTTTGAAGTATGTTGCTCCAACTCCTAGTTAGGGCAAGAAGAATCTTTAAAATGTAGCAAGAGGTCTGAACAACAATGAACTTTATTTCCAAGGATTAGAACTACTGAGACTACAATAAATAAAATGACAGCTTTATTAAGGAATGAAGTAATACGGCATTTATGCAGTTTCATCAAATTGGTAGTTTTCTAATATGGTCTAAAAGGTGTCTGCAGTGTCTAAACTTACTGAGTGTGTCTAACAGCACAATGAAAGGGAGATATAAGTTAGTCTTTCTGGAAGAAAATTTATTGGAACTCAGTGAGGTTTTTGTATATTCTCTACTTACCTGAGTTAATTCCTAGTGTTTCTAGGCAGCTATGGCTTAAAATAGCGTTAACTTGCATGCTTTTGTTTCCAGTAGGAATTAAGTAATAAACAAAAGGCAAAACTGGTATCTTTTCCCTTGCCACTTTAGAGCAACTAAGCCATTTTACTCTTTCACATACTGTTGAACTGTTGACTCCAATAGACTAATACAGGACTGAATCTGGGAAGTATCTGAGTTTCAAAGAAATGCCATAATTAAGTGTTTCATGGCTCATTCATCCCTTGACCTTTGGGTTGAAACAGTCAATAAGGAGGCACATTACTGTCAATGACATCTGGTTGTTTTCCACTATAAGAAATCTCTTTCATACTTCAGTTTTCCCTGGGTATACTTTATTGACTTTCTCAAGAAAACACCATTTAATATAGGCCAAGGGAAACAGCTTTTAGCTATAAACCAGCTGTACTAGTGTTAAGGATTAACTGTCCAGTTCCTAAACTAAGAAACGGAATGAAAGAAACAACTAGCTCTGATATGTGTTTAATCTTTTCAGGTATTACATGCAGTTAAAGTCTGTCGTCGGTTTCAGACTGCGAGTTTGTTCATTAATATTACAGTTCGTGTTAGGCTTACCTTTAGGGTGTGGTTTCTGTTTTGTTTTCTTTTGTTTTAAAACTTTTATGAAAACCTAATGAATTTTAAAATGGTTCTAGTCCCTCCTGTGGGATAAACCTTAATTTTTTTTGATTCAGTAGCCAATGGCAAGCAAATTTCTTCAAATAATATCTGTTCCAGCTTTCAGGCTAAAGTGAAGCCTGGGTGTTGTAACTTGGTGTTACTACTCCTAACCCCTGTCTCTGAACAGCTCTCAGCTGCTGCAGTGTGTCTTCCATGACTGAACTCTGTTGAAGGAAGAAATGCAAGGGACAGATGTGCACTTTTCAGACTTCCTTTGAAGCTCTTTCCAGATTTTTTTTGCACTTCTAGTCTTCGTACTAAACTCAGGTTGAAGGCTTGTTTCTTTGTGTTTTTTTTTACTGCTCGCTCAACACATATCTCACTTCTGCTTTATCCTGCTGTGTCCAAATGTGATGCACTCCAAACATGTTGGGAAGATTCTCCAGACACAATTTGTATGTGTACTTGTCATATATGTGGGCTATGGTTAACGTAACAGGTAGCATGGTTGTTAGCACTGGATCTAGAAAGCAAAACAGTTGGTATTGATGACTCATGAAGTATTTTATATGTCTGGGGATCTTACCTTGACCTAGCTCTTGTCTGTGCCGTGAACTGGATGTGTGTTAGCTGGAATGTGTATTCTTTGAGACTTGTCTAACAATTCACCTTTCTGCAAAAGAAATTCATTTTTTACACTCTGAAAGGCACACCGAAGCATGGTAATTTGTAAAAAACAGGATTCTTTGCTTTAGGAATGCATTCCTAAACCAAACTAAAATAGTATTGTGGATGCAGCAATGGATTTAGTGTATATATGGTGATGTTTGTACTCTGAGGTGGTTGTTTGCTTTGCTCCAGTAAGATTAACGTTTCTGCTAACATTTCTGCTATCTTTATGTTGCTTACATAACAATACAGCTTTATCTGAGAAGATAATACTTCATGCCCTTGGTTCTAAAGGTCTTTGCTCAAATTCTCCTGTTGGCTCATTTTGCTTGACAAAATTCAGTTCATTGCCTACAGTGCAATGCGTGTCATCAGTCACAGGATGGTAACGCAACCAGATGTGAGACACTTCATGCTTTAGGCAGTCATCTTTATTTCTGTTGTGCTCTTTGAATTTTATTCTCCTGTGCCAGCTTAACTCTGAAGTATATATTAAAAAGGTGCTCCTTTAATTAGATCAGAGTTAGTTTTGACAGAGTTCATTAAAGTCAGTGTGGGACTTTAATTGAGTTTGGTGGATTTGGCCAGCATCTGTCTCTCACCCCTCATTTCCCTGTTTCCGAGAAAAGTTATATATTCAGTGTCTGCAGTCTTATCTGTGTTCTGATAACCTTGCTGTATGTGTTCTCTTACTCATTAATACTATCTCATTCAGACTAGTTAAACTAAAGTATCAGTTAATGTGACTAGATAGCAAAACGACCTGATGACAGTCACTTTTATTGTATAACACGTTTTTTCTTATTCCTTATCTCTTTTTGTAGTATTTTGTACTTCCATCTCTAGATAGCTATCTGAAAATTAACTATTCTGAATTTCTTTTAATTTCAAAAAGCACAGGAGACAAGTTTCATGCAGTTCAGAATGTATCTTTCCAGTCTGTGAATGCTTTGATGTGGAATTAGACAGTTCTTATTCTTAAAGTAATGACCCCTCATATAGAATCCCAGCACAAATACTGTTGCTTGCTCCTGTCCAATTCACCTTTACCAGCCAAGAATTGCCGTTGAGTAACTGTCAGTTTCTAGTTGTATCTGTTTCTTATTCATGAAATCATTTGTTGGACTACTAGTTCACTTCCTTTGTTTCACTTACTATTTCATGATCTTTAGAGAAGCAGTTAATAAACCCCCATTAATTCTCTTCCTTTCTCCAGTACAGTTTGCTTTGGAATACCAAAAGCATACAGAGAAATGTTAACATTTTAGCAATTAATTTATTTTGTTGAAAAAAGAATAAAATCTTGCAGAAGTGATATTAACTAGACTAAACATAATTCTTTCTACCTTAGTGCATGTTAAAAAGCACCTGGGTGCTCAAAAACCACATTTGGACACAGCCCTAGAAGCCTAAAGTGCTTGTGTCATTCAACTGAAGACATAAAGAAACTCGAGTAATGAAGAATTTAGATTTAGTGCTGTCATGTAATATTATTTTTTTATATATATATATATACACTGAGTCAGTGAGTTACTAGCATGTGGGTCTGTACCTTTGCTTAATTGAAGTACTTAAAAGTGTTTATAGTCAAGCTGCATGTGTTATCCTTATTAATTACATTTATTGACTTTAAGCACTCTGTAAGCTTACCTTTCCCAAAATATGCTTAGACAGAAAGCTAGGAGTTCTTGATTGACTGCTTTTATTTTAGGAGGGGACTTTACAAAGCAAGTGGGATCTGAGTTCACCAGTGTTCTCATTTTGGGGGCTATTTTTTAGATTAAATATAAACGCTGGGTGAAGAGGCATCTACACCTACCCTGGCTGATTACTTGTACCCTCTGCCCATGCTGCTACAGGGATTTTGGAGGGGAGGTGGCTCCTTTCGACAGCAGCTGCTGCATAGGTGTGCAGTTGTGTTACCAGATAGCATGCTTTCTAGAGAGGCAGAAAGAATGTAGTTTTCAGGCTGGTGCAGAAGCTAGATGAGGGAAGAGACTTTTAGCTGTTTAATCTGACATTAGCAGATGAGCAGGGGGAACAGTAACAGCTCGGGAATTTGGTGCTTCCGACTCCATCTATGAGACCCCAGCAGTCTAATACTGGCTGGTAGAAGCAGAGATACTTTAGTGTCTTTTTCCAAGAGATGGCATGTCATCCTATATTTATCCTATAGGTTGGCAATTCTATACAACCTCAGGAAAGGAAGTTTTGGTTCTTCTTTTTCTAAGGTACCTAATACAGCAGGATCCTACCCTGTTCCTGTGACTCTTGAGAATCATCTTAGTATAAATAAGAATATAATAATACACCTTTTTCCAGTCTTGCTGAGATGGCTTAATCACCAAACTCATCTGGGCTGAAGAAGAAAGTGGGTGGTAGCTTCTTTGGACACTGAGGAATAATTACTTTATGTTGTTGTGGGAAGTAACTTCTGTCTGCATTTACATCAAGAAGATAGCTCTGATGGAAAGGCTTATTAGAAGTTCTTCTACCTTGTTAGGACTGATGATATGCTTAATAATATAAGCGGAATTCCAGAATAATATCCATATAGTATTAAATCAGTAGGGGACAATTTATTTCTTAGTGTTTTTGTTTTTGTTTTTTTTTTTCTGTTTGGAACTACTGTCTCTATATAGGCTCCTCTGTCTACACCTGTCAACCTAGCAAATATGGTATTAAAATATATATTTACATATATATATCTATATATAAAAATATGTGTTCCTGTCTACTAGACAGGAACATCTGTCAAATTCCTAGCTTGTATTTACTTCTTTTGACCATCAGTTGGTGTGTTTTGTTCTCCTGTCACATAGAAAGCTCCCCCACGCCAGGATACTGTCCCTGTATCATACACAACACAGTGTGTTCTGATCCTTGGCAGTGGTTATGAGAAGGTGGATAGAGTACTTTTTGAATGTGTGGAACTGACTTAAGGAACATTATCTTTTTAGGTACTATAGCAGTAATTTAGATTATTAATGATTCAATACAAGGAAATAAGTTTCCCAAATTGTAGTTGGAAAGCAAGAGGAAATTGTCTCCTCAAGATCTTTTAATAGCCCAGTTATCAGATTAGCAATCTGTTAGCAGCCTGGACTGTCATCAGCAGGAACCTACGCACAATATGAGCTGTCATTTATTCTTAAAAACAGAAAGAAAATTAAGAAAAAAATTGAAATTTTTTCACGTCTAGAATAGTATTAAAGTTACCTTATAATACTGGAACTATGATCCATCAGTAGCAGTATCCATCCTTCAGCAAAGGCCACATAAACGCAGGGTAAGAAGAGGAAAAACTAAAAAGGTAGCCAAAAGGCAATCCAAACAAAAGATCCCAACAAAAGAAAAGAATCCTTTCCTAGAACATATACTTTAGTTCCTGTAGAGAAAACAAGAAAACATACAACATATAATAGATGTTAGTCACTTAACACGCTGGGCTCTCTGAGGCACAAGGTTCTGAAGAGTATCAGACAGAACAGAGTAGTGAAGTAGCAAGGAATTATTTTTTTTATAAAACTTTTACCTAGTTAAAAGCATTTGAAAGTCAGGCACCTTGCTATTAGCACAATCCAGTCTTTCAAGGTAGTATCTTATTTTCTAGGCTGCTTTTTTTTTTTTTTTTTTTTATGGCACTTCTGAATCCCTGACAATTAAATTTTACATTACATTCTGGTGTGACTTGGGAAGAACATTGGGTTTACTGATTAATTCTGGAGAAGTAATTCAAACTGTGTCTTCAGCAGAAGACTCCCTGCTGGCATCTTGCCAAATATCTGAAGAACTCGATGTGGCTGCTGACCTGGAGTTGGAGACTCCCAGAAGACTCACATGTATTGTTTGTTTATTTCTGGCTCGAAATTATCTCTATAAAATGAGATGTCCAGTAAACAACTTTTGCCTACCTCAAAAGTTGGCTTTGATTCCTATTTCTAGAAATTGCATCTCATAAACCCTCTTGTGTTTGATTCAAACTGGTCAGTTATGGCTGTTCCCTGCAGACAAAAAAAATAGGTAAGCCGCATTTATAAAATACTTCTTTTTCTACAGCTACATAGTCATTGTGAGAATTCAGTTTATTAACCACTTGCAGAGGTAATATGAAATGCTTTTTCAGAGTCCACAGTTTGAAACAGTGAACTCTAAGAGTAACTTTTGGTCTGCTAAAAAACTGTATTAGGTCTAGAGTTCCTACTGTATTCCATACAGTGTGTGATTAATCATTCTTTCCTTCTATTTCCTTACCTGGTAGCTGAGATTGTTTTATTTCAGAATTGCTTTGTGGTAAAATAAAGTCTGTGTGAACTTTAAAAGCTGTAAAGACTGTAATAACTTTTAAAGAACCCTTACAAAAAGTTTTCTTTTTCAAAATCTGTTGCCAATATGCTATCATTCATGCTTTCTGAGCACGTGGCAGGAGAACATTTTCTACAACAATATGTTGGTGTTCCTTGTTTGCTTTTGAGCAACGGTCAGATTTGGTGTGCACTGACATAGGTGATCATGTGCAGCTGTGTGTGTAGTTAAGCACTCTCTGGAAAGTCAATTTTCTGTGCTAGTTTACAGCTGAAGGATTTTCCTATATGTATGGAAACAACTGATATGACAGAATGGGACAGAAATGAAGTAGTATATAACTAATATTTAAGTCTTCGTTTCTTCAGTCTCCCATGGGGGTTTTCATGTTAGGTTTGTGGTTTTCTAAGCCTTACTTTCACTACTCTCCAAGCTGCAAACTATTTCAGTTGTATTGTTGTGGACTGGACACCTGACAATCCTTTTAAAGACAAATGTGATTAAGATAGGTGATTGCGAATCAAGACAGGAAAAAATTGTGGACTGTTTTATTTCATGAGGAACAGAGCTTGGAGGATAGAATTTCTTCTAAAAGTGTTCACTTGCATTTAAAAGGAATATCAGAAGACAAAGGTTTGTTCCCTTTTGTTGTTCTGAAAAGCTGTTTCTCTCCAATGAGAACTTCAGAAAAATGGAGTAGCTTATACTTTTTGATATTTCTATGGAAAATAGTGCATATTGCAAAATATGACTTGGTGTAGCATAGAGCCACTAGGCTAGAGATATGCAAATGAACAGAGAAGGCTACAGTACTTGGTAATAACTGGGACCACGTGCAAACAAGCAGTTCTTGTGAGAGTTTTGGCATTTACTTAATGAGCCTAGATTTCCTTCTTGCTTTGTAATTCAACAGCTGCATTTGAGCTCTGCAAGGGCAGTAGAATAAACTCTGCTGTTCACATGCTGGCTTTTTTTCTCAAGCCCCTAAATAAAAGGGATTTCAAACAAGTATTTCTAAAGGATAAACAAACTGCTGCAAAGAACATCTCTGCTCTTTCATTTGTTAAAGTCCTATAGGTTATGAAAAAGTATAAACCATTTTCCTGCAGAGATCTGTATGTCAAGTTCAGCCTACCATGAATATTACAGTTGAATTATAAATCCTTCAAAAATGGCAAGATAACGTTTACTCCAGGAATGCAAATGGTTATCAAGGTAATATTTCATGATTATGACCATATTCATTTTGTTAATGTACCCAAGTGTCCGTTCTAAAATGATGGGGAAAATCAATCTCAATGTGCGCAAACAGAGATGCAAAGGCTGACAGACAGACACAGTGATTTTTATGCCTGATTATCTTTTTAATGTAAAGCAATGGTAGAGGAAGCTGCTGTCAGGTAGCAAAGACAGTGTGGTAGAAATGAGTAAAGGAGGGAGAAGCTATATTCAGGTCTATTTCTGTGTGGCAAAGCTTTGAGTTGTGTTGTATTTCAGTGATTTGGTTCTTTACCACTTTGCCTGCCAGAAGTCCTCAGGCGATTATAAAGTCCAAGGAGGACCAGGAAGTCGACGCTCTTATGCTGCGTTGGAGACTGAAAATTCAGTGCGTTCTCTACCCAAAGCAATGTTCATCTGGTGTCATATCAAAAGATCTGAAGGGATTGATGTATTTCATATTGTGTTTTAATGGCTGCTCAATCCTTCACTGAAGGTCAATATGGAACATCTTGATTGGGAGCTGGGGGTACGGGGGACTGGCTAAGCACCAGTACAGTTCTGTTGCCTCTAGCAATTGTATTAGCCACTTTTGTTTCTGACAATTATAACACTAATGACTTATTTTCCCAGAATTAGGATAGCGTTTTGATCATGAATGACTATATATAGTATTCTTTAAAATATCACATCTTCTAAGCCTTTGCACTGAGAATTTGGTTGCTGTAAGTTACTGTAAGTTTATTAAATAAGATATGGCAAAAATAGTGGAGTAATTTTCTGTGCATATGTGTATTTTTGTATAAATCAGCTACTGTTTTTGCAGATAGTTATATTATTCTCAAACTATGTTTTCCCTGACTTGTAAGAAATACATGTAGAGGTATCTTAAGAAAAAAGACATATCATTTACTATTGCAGTATACTTTTATGGTTTATAAAATACCTGTTGATGCAATTTTTAAAAAACACTTATTCTTTCATTTTATCCTATATGAAATATTAGTACTCACTAATAGTAGCTTTTCTGCATATTAGCACTATTTCTTCATTGAAATAAAATACATTCCAGCAAAAATATTATCAAGGAAACAAAGCAAACAAACAAACAAAATAGTTTAAAATAAACACTGAGGTGTTAGGCGAGTAAGTTAGACAAAATACCTATTTTTAGTGAAACTGGTTCCTCTGAAACCGGTGAGGGGTTGGACAGAGGTTTGGACCAAAATAGATCAAGTGACTTAACTAAAATAAGAAGGAATAGCTTCTCAGTCCATGCCTGTATGTATTACAGGTTTGTACAGGTTTATTTGAATATTACTTAAGAATTTCACCAGTTAGCTTATCACAGTAAATTTCTGATTGAACCTCTTCTATACTGCCTAAAACCATATAAACTGACTGTAATGGAACTAAATTATGTACAAATAGGGAATAAACAGATTATCTGTGTGTAAAAAGATACTCTTTCTTGACCCAACCATAACTTAGACTCTGTACATTTTAGTCTCTTCACTTGATGGATGGCAGATAGCAAAAATTTCACATTAATTGGGAATGAAAACAGACTCCTTCAGAAATATGAATATAGGCATAAGAGGAATTCTTATAGTATGGTTGTCTTGGATTTTATTATTGCAACTCTTGCAGTGTAATCACTCTTGCAATTTATAATCAGAATTATAAAGCTGAAACAAAACATTTCAACCATAACAATTATTTTTGTGTTTTTTTTTTTTACTGTAAAAATATCAACAGATTTAATACATTCCTCTGCAACATTAATTTTCAGAAAGTTAACTTTTTTTCCATAAAAGCTATTTTATGTTATTATAAAACATGTCAAACAACTATGCTTTTCCACAGAAAATATTCGGATCAGACATGCAGCAACAGGATTGTCATATTACTGCATGTTCAGGATTTGGCCTCTTAACCTCAAAACATGTAATCATTTTAGACAGGTAGCTAAATTACCCCATAAATGGACTAGAACATAAGAATAATTCTTAATTAATTTCAAAGTAGTTAACTCAGTATCGGCAAAAGGGTAGCCACAATGGTACGTTGCTCAGGTGTTCAGTATGTCACATAACTGAGATGGATTAAACCTGTTTAGGTCAGACTCTTATTAAATCATGTATCTAATCATAGTTTCTTGATGTCTGTGTTTTCATGAAAGCCTTTTTGTGTCTTGAACATATGCTTAGGAAAGCCTCAATAGTGAGGTTATTTTAAAAATATGATTTTTTTTCATATTTTTTACTGGTGTTCACTGAACAAGAAAAAATTTAGAAGCAACATGGCTGGAAGAGGTATATAGCATTTTATTTGGTACTAAGTATTTCTTTAGATCCATCTTCTTGGTTGAAAATTACATCATTCTTTAACTTGTGTCTATCCATTGAGCAAATTAAAACTTTCAGTACAAATTTGCATGAGTAAATATTTCAATATGGATGGAGTACTTTGGATTGTAGAGGAGCTCATTTCAATTCTTTCCTAAGTTGACATGCCTGTAATGCTTCTAGCAGGGAAACTAGAGCAAACAGCCAACGTCCTGGGTTGTGGGGATACAAAATGGTTGGCGCTCGTGCCCGGTTGGTGCCCAGAGTATTCAGCCCTCTCTCTGGTGCTTGGTAATATTTTACTTCCCAGTGCATGAGGAGAAAATAATCTGCTTTTGATTGCTCCTTGCAGGAAGCCATTTGATTAGTGTGTTCATTTCCTGTTAGTTGTTAGATAACCAAATAAATTCTCGTGGTAGATAATTTCCAAACTTTCATGGTATTACAATTCAGTCACTCAGTGACTGAAAAATTCTGGCAGTAGACTCATTTCATTACTGTAGGCTTAGAAAAAATTAAATGAGAGATGTCAGGCTTTCATTGAAAAGTGTAAAATATTCATGTGCCTACTGAATTTAGTTAAGTATGAAAATTTAACCAAGTCAAACAGAGATAGGATGGTTTGATGTTTCTGTCAATGGTCCTTAAGTATCTTCATGTATGGCATTGAGTTTATGATAGTCAGACTGTCATATACACTGTTAAACATAAGAGGTCAGGATGATATGCTTGGAAACTGTGACTCATTTTGTAAAATTTCTTCTTTTAATGCTTTTTTGTTTTGGGCATTACAAGTATTAAAATTCTGTCTAATATCAGTAAACCCACTTTGTTCTCCTGTTTGATACTGTCATGATGGCTAATTTTATTTTGTTGTCTGTAAACGTTTCCAGTACTTATGAGAGATATTTGCCAAAAATTTATCCCTTGTTTATAACATTTTAAATGTCAGTGAGGCAGGTCACTAAGAGGCTCCTGCTGAGGATGGCAATGTGACTGTTAAATTGCCACTGTTAGGATCTGTCTCCACCAAGACTGCAAACTGTTGTCTATACTCTATGCAAAAAAAATGTGTAGTAACTGCACTCAAAGGGGAAAATGGGAAAAAAAAACCAAAACACCAACCCCAAAGCCTCTATGTGTATTACATTTAAAACCTACATCTTTTTCTTAAAGAGTCTGTAGTCTAGAATGGTAGAGAAGAAAGAGTGGCAGGAAGAGCCTGCTGATATCTCCTATTTAATAGCAATGAAGGCAATGAATGAGTTGTTTCACGCAATGTATGGTTTTCAGTAGCCAGCTGTGACCCATATTTAATTAACAAGTTTATCCTGAGCATCTCCTGGTATAGCATTGAACAAAGTCAATGGTGTTCCACTCTGAGGCAGTTGAATTGAATTTACATACCTTAGAATATATAATGTAGCGTATTTATGAGCGGATGGTGTAGAAGACAGAAAGTAGGTGTTGTCAGAAGGTCATTCAGCTGCAAACCATACATATAACAAGTGATCCTTTACGAAACAACTGCTATTTTATCTACTGACTGGATATTAATTTAAATGTTTTTGAGTGGTTTTTTTCTCCAAGTGGATGAGCAAGAAAATAAATGGAGTGAAACACAGATGTTCAAATATATATGGGTCGTTAATTAGGTGTACAGAAACAGCTTTCAGTGGGTCTCAGATGTGCAAATAACTATTTAAAATGAAGATTGTATTTTAAAACAAAGTTTCCTCTTCTTTAAACATGACAATTTAATGTTCTAGGTCATTTAATTCAGTAATCAAAAATCTACATTTTAAATATTGTTTTTCTCAGCTCTCATGAGTAGATTGTATGATTTTTTCCCCATTTAAATTAAATAAGCTCTACTGCAAATGTAACATTGTTCTTTGATTCCAAATTAATTGATCCCTATATTAACCCAACTTTTAATTAGAAGGTACTCTGTGATTTTGACAAGAAAATTTGAGTATGCATGTGAGCTTGAAGAAGAAGAAGAAAAGATTAAATGGGAAGGTCAGAGTAATCTCATTAAGTTTCCCATTAAGTCTTGAAGGCTGAAACATAGACCAGGTTTAAGTTGCCTGAGTTTGGCCATAAAACTCCCATCCACACTAGTTGGGTCAAAATGTACTTTCAAGATTAGAGGAGACTCTTTCTGAGCATGAGTAATGAGTTAGTTATGTACGAGGTACCCTTCAGTCCCTCTCCAAAGGCAGGTAGAAGGAAAAGAGGAGCCTGCTGCACTAGAATTGCACAGGGCTGGTCTCTCGCCTTGACACTGACATTGAAATAATTTAATAATGTCACTGTCAATGATATTGACGTTTTCCCAGTCATTGTATTCTCAATAATAGCAGTCTTTTGTAATACATCTGTTACTTTGGAAGTGTCTCTGTATGTGGGTATATATTTGTTTAAAATATGAAATGTTCATATTATGGAAATTACTTTATTCCAGCAGATAAACATAGCTGTTATGTTATGTTACCTAATGAATTCATTTTTATCTCTCTAAATAATGAGAGGAAAAGTTTTTAGAGGAGCTTATGGCATGTGGTATCAAAATGCACACTGTATATAAATGAACTCTTTCAGCTGTTGTTGCTGTAAATGAAGCTTCAACCATATTTAAAAAAAAAACCCATACCATATTAAGACCAAAATGATAAGAACCCACTTCTATTTAAAAATTAGAAAAAAATCTCAGCAGTATATATAAAAAAAGTTTAAAAGAAGTATCAAAACTACAGTCTAAAAACCCAACCATCTAAAAACTCAACCTTGTTAAAAACCCCAGCTGTTTAAAAAGAAACCATATTAAAAAGCACAGCAGAAAACTTCAATGACTTAAAAAACCCCAACCTTCTAAAATATTAACCATATTAAATGAAATAATCTAAAACCTCAACCACATTAGAAAAAAATCTGTATAAAACCCAACTTAAAATACTTTAAAAAAGTATTAAACTACACAGTATAAATACAACCATATTAAACAACCAAATATATAAATAAATATATAAAAACCCGAGCTCTATTATAATCCAGTTGTAGGAAAAGCAAAAATATGAGGTAAATCATATAAACTATATCAAAATTAACCATACTAAGACCAATCCCCTTAAAAACCCCCAGCACTGAAAATCAGCCATATAAAAACCAACCATAAACAACTCCAACTGTAATGTAAACCGGAGTTTAAAAAAGAAGTTATGTAAACCCTACCAGGTAAAACCCCCACTGTATAAAGACCAATTGTATAAAACTCCAACCCTGTAAAACCAAACAGTATGAAAATTCAACAGAAGAAAAACTAACTGTATTACAAAACCAAGATAGAAACCTCAAACCATATTTAATAATGACAGTAGAACAAGCCAACCATATGAAAAACTAACCATACCAACTAGCAACCATAATAAAACCATATAAAAAACAACTATGTAAAAAACAACTGTATAAAAGCCCCACTTTATTAAAAACCAACTGTGAAAAACAAGTGTAACAGAACTGTAATTAAAACACACCATATTATTAAAACCAAACCTCAACCCAGTTAATAACAACCTTGTTAAAACAATATAAAACCCAACCATGTAAAAACCAGCTGTATAAAAAGCAACCATATTAAAACAACTCCATCAAGAACAACTGCTTTAGAACCAACCATATGAAAAACAACTGTATTTTAACCAAACATGTGAAAAACCACCATGCAAAAGCCAATAGTGTTAAAAACCAAATGTGCAAAAATGAATTCTGGAAAAAAACAATCATTTAAAACCTAACCATATACAAATCCAACAGTATGAGAAACCAACAGTATAAAACCTAACCGTATTAAGAAAACAAGGCATAAAAACGCAACCATATTTACCAACCAAAGTACAATAAACCAACTGTATAAAACCATATTATACAAAACCCCAACCGTATTAAAATCAGCCTTGTAAAAGGGTTGTGAAATCCAACCTTCTTAAAATCAAATGTGCTAAAACCAGCTGTGTAGGAAACTAACCATATTAAAACTAACTGTGTAAAAAAATGTTGTATAAGCCCCAAACGTATATAAACCTAACAGTATGAAAAAGCAACTGTATGAAAAACTAACAGTATAAAACCTAACTGTATTACAAAATGAAAGTATAAATAACCAACTATTTTAAACAACCAAAGTGTAAACCAATGATATAAAAAAGCCCAACTGTATTAAAACCCAGTAATATAAAACCCAGAAGCATAGAATGTCAACCATAGAAATACTCGATACCAAAAGAAATCTTATAAAAAACACAACTATATTAGAAACTGATTGCTTTAAAACTCAACCAAACAACCAACTGTATACAAACAATGAACTGCTTAAAGAGACAATCATATTTTTTAAAAAATTAAACCCCAATATACTAACCCTATTAAACAATCCAAGTGTAAAAAACCAACCAGATAAAACCCAGCCATATTAAAAAGAATAGTAGAAAAAACCCAAAGGTGTAAAACAAAATATAAAACCCACCGACCGTTTAAGCAGCCAACCATATCAAAGCAAACTGCATTGCAACCAGCCGCTTCAAACACAGCGGCACTAAAGACAAACATTAAAAAACAACTGCAGTGAAAACTAACCATATAAAAAACTGTAAAAAACAAATTGTATGAGAACCAAGTGTATATAAACCAACCATGTGAAAAACCAACCGTATTAAAAACAAAGTGTAAAAAACCCTGAGCCTCAAACACCATCTAAAAACGCCATGCATCCAAGATAATCATCTAAAAAACAGCCACACACAAATCAGCCATATAAGAACACAATCATATAAAAAAAGCAAGAACCAAGAGTAGAAAAAGTACTGTATAAAAATCCCTGAAAAACTGTCAGAAGAGCCTACCCTATTAAAAGGTAACTGTGTAAACACAAACAATATAAAAACAAACTGCATCAAACAACCAAGGCATAAAAGTCCAGCTATATTTAAGAGCCAATGTATAAAAACCAAAATGTTTAAAAACGCAACCATATTAAAACCAATCATACCAAAAGACCGACTGTAATAAAAACTACTGTAAAAAACCCAAAAACTTCTAGGAAAAACAACCGTGCTAAAAACCCCAATAAATTAAAACTAACTGTGTAAGTGTAGAAAAAAAATTGTATAATAAACAAAAGTTTAAAAATAAGCCACAGAAAATGTATAGAAGCCTAACATTCAACCCTACCATATAAAGAACCAACTGTATAAAAAAAATATACAAAACCACAGCATAAAATGCCAGCTGTAGAAAAAGTTCAAAGTATAAACCCCAAACAATATAAAAATCCTAATGTATAAAAACCCCTGTATAAAACAGTATTTAAAAAATACAAAAAACCTAACTATACCTAAAATGAATTAAAAACCCAACCATATAAAATCCTAACTGTATAAAACCCAAAAGTATTACATTACCAAGCTTATATAAAAACACCAAAAGTATAAAACCACTACCACCACAACAAAAATGTTCACTTACGGGTGCTGTCCTTGTTTCTGTCAGAATTTAAATTAAAGGTGTGTTAATTTAACTTTCAGCTCGTGGGTTTCAGTAGGCTTTTAAAAATCCATCCACAGCCAGCTGGATGCTCTGAATTCAGTCAGTCCTGTCAAGGCTTGTTCTGCTGTTTGATCATTGTTGAATCAATGACAATCTCACCTCCTCTGTGCAAAAGAAATGCAAAAGCTTCTGTAGAACATCGGTTGTATACATCAATTAATGTATAGCCTAGATTTCATTTAGTTATGGGACTTGACAAGGTCAATTATTTATTTACAGTGTTAATACGTGGACATATTCATGGTAGACCGTCAAAGCAGAAATAGAGCTGAGGTGGTTGCGAGGGCTTTTCGGCTCATTGCTCTGTTGGTTTGACACTGATTTAACCTCATTAATTCAGCTGAGTTACATTGATTTACACAAATATTAGAGAAATAGGAGAAAAACATTATTAATAAAGTAGAATTCCAACAATTTTAAAATGGCATGCAAATGCCAAACTCCATCTTTTTAGAGAACTACATTGTCATGCCGTGATCCATTTTTGAGTCAGGTCAGAGAAGAAACTGTGGCAGAGCTATCATTTTACTGCTGAAAACCTGATCCAATTAATCTGTGTGATCAGAACAGAATTGGAATATAATTCTGCTATTGATACGCAGCTACACTCACCAGCTGAAGTACTGTATGACCTTAATCTGTTCTAATTAATAACATTTAATAAAAGGTTCTCATGTGCCTGTTCAAAAGCTCTGTATGGGTGCAAGTTTCAGATGGATGCTGTTCTGGCTTGGGCATTGCCAGCACACATGGTCACTGGGTAGCAGTTACAAACACATCAGATTGCCTCCATCTTCCTCATTGACCAAAGAGGAGGAAAAATGTTCTATGGTGTGGTGAGTCAGAGCAGAAGCCTTTACTGAGTCGTGCTGTGAGGGTTATTAGGGCACTTTATTGATTACAAAGGAAGACTGGAGATATATCCTTACTAGGCTATAGTTAATGTTTACAAATACGTTTCTAAATCCCTGTTAAATTGCACTTGTTCAGCCCCATGTTATTCCCAGCTGCAGCTGGGGAAATGCAGCAAGGGCTTGCCCAGCTGCAGCTGAGCTGTGGGGTGGTGGTGATGGTGGCATGAGGACTGGGCAGATCTCTGCCTGAGTCTCAGCTTTCAGTACAAATTTTCTTGACTCTCAGTTAAAATGAAGGTGGAAGTTGAAAGAAAAGAAATTATCTGTAACTTGAGCAAATATGACGCAAGTGAGTCATCACAATGTCATGTAGAAACCAGCTACCAGTTTTATAACTTCTCAGCAGAGGCATACTTTAAAAAATAAGTCACTTTTTAAGACATAGGCAGGACATGTCATTTCAGCTGATGTAATGTACTGTAACATCTAATTTAACTTTTAAAACTCATCTAGTATCATTGCAATGTATCAGGACACTAACCCTTCACAGTAATGGACTTGGCAAAGAGAAGTAAAGGTGTCTCCACTGGCAAATACTGAATGTGTGGGAAATAAATTCTGTAGTGACCTGTCATGCAGCTCAGTAATGTCAAATATGTAATTTTCCTTAGGACACTGTGACATTAATTCAGGAGCTGGTAGAAAGTATCAGATATAAAGCACAGTCCCCCATCCCTGTCTTAGTAACCCTGCTTCCGCAGTGCTGACATAATGGGAATGATCTGACGTGCATGGGTAATGTGTGTTGGGGAATAGGCAAAGGTACAGACGGCACAGTTTAATTATGTCATGTCACTTTCTTTAAAAATAGTTGTGCTTATTTGATTGCTGCATAATTGCATTCGGTGAAAGAAAAGTCTGATTTCCTTCCCAGTATACAAAAGCCTCTGTTTTCAAGTCCCAGGCAGACTTGTTCTCTGATTACATAAATATATAAAATGTCCATGTGGAGAGAAAAGTCACTTTGTCAAAACAATAGCTTGATGGTGTGTATGTACTCTCCCCTATCATTTCCATACTGTTTTCTCAGTTTGCTAATCACAGTAAGTTCAATTAGTCTTCTTCATGCTATAAATGTCCTCTCTGTTTTCTAATGCGTCACATAACTGAGGACAGTGGGAGCTCAGAGTGGTTTAGGAACTGATTGCCCTGGGGAGGTTGCAGTGTCTCGATCGAGGAGATATTCAGAACCCAAGTGGACACCACCCTGGTGTGGTGCTGTTCCTGCTTGAGCAGGTGGTGTAGGGGATCTGTAGAGGTCACCAACCTCAACCATTTTGTGATTCTGTTTTTAAATCATGTTTTTGAAATCATGTTTTTGTCAGCTTGGGTTCCTCTCAAAGCCTTAACTTCAGACCAAATGTAATGTCCAGCTGTAGTTGTGAGACCTTGCTGAATGTTTTTTGCATGTTCTTTTTTTCAATGGAAGTTGTCTTTTCCTCAGAAGTGACATTTTAGTTCTGAGAAAAATCTTCTGTTGTCTGTCTGGAAAAGGATGTCTACACAAATTTGTTCACAAAGAGATTCAGTTTCTTGGAATATTTTGTGTTGTGGGTTTGAACACCAGTAGTCCCAGTTCAGGACGGCTCTTAACTGTGTGGTAGCAGTCTCTTTTTTTTCACATACACAGATCTCCCCACCCTCCTCCAGTGTTAGACATTTGTTTGGAGTGATCCCAAATTTTGCAAATCAGGATTCTAGTTTCCAGGACAATCCTATCAGTTACGCATACTCTGTAAAGCCTCACCCATTTTCTAAGCTGTGATACCTCACCTAAGGCATAAGGTGCCTTTTCACCTTGCCATCCGAGCATGCATAATACCTATCTCCCTGCATTTCTGTTTGACTCGATGATCATTGACATTTTTTCAATGCTAACAGCCACTCAGCTGTAGCTATTTTCCAAATAAATCTTCCTTCTAAAACCATTTTCATGCACTGAAAAGGAGTGGGGGTTTGCTTAAGGGTTAAGACCTTGTAATTGCCAAAGAAGAATAAAGGCATTGAGCAGTTTTATCACATTTTGCTGAAGAAAAGGATTTTGTTCAGAACAATGCATATTTCTTGTTATTTTGCACCTGAGTAAAGTGTACATGTATTCCTGATGTGCCATAATGAGAAAAAAATTATTTTCTTTTTTCTCATGTACTCGTAGTAATGTCATAAGCCTAAAAAATCTTATCTGCTACTCTCAAAAAGGCAACAATTGGGACAGACAGGGCTGACACTGTGGTCTTCACGTGGAGATAATAGCAGAGCAAATCAGAAGGAAAGCTGTACAGAATATAGAAGACCGTAGTAATAGTCCAGTTTAGAAAAAATGCTGTCACCACTTGTACACCAAAACAAATCTTTTTCCTGAGGAAGGCTTAAGACAACTTTAATCTGCATGTGGCTAATGGTTTACTTTGTATAAAAATTGCAATTATTATAAACAGAATATGAAATTTTGCTAGAGTAAAAGTAACATTATGCTATGTGCATTAAATGTGGTGTTCTGAACAAGTTCATTTCATTCATACATTCAGTTTGTGCTTCTATATAGGAGCTCTGCTCTGCAGAAGGCGTGCTTTATCAAGATGTGAGAAATGTTTGCTTCAGAAAAAATTACTCCAGAATTAAATTAAATATGATAAAAACTCAATTTACCATGATACAGTTTGTCAGTGACTCACTGATAAGGGCAGCAGCTGCAAGAAGGTAGGAGATGTGCTTTCAGGGAGTGCTGTGTGGGTGTAGGAGATGGTGTTAGGGGAATGGCTTTATGCACTGAAGCTGCAAGATGAAACTGAAATCGTAGTTCTTTGCCTAGATAATGCTGATAATGAAGTGCTGTAGGAAGCATAAAAAAGTTTATGCAATACAGACTGGCCAAATTAATCTAGAGCATAGTTCCTGTCTGGATTATAAAAAATACCAACACTGTATTGTTGGAGAAATGCAGAAAAACAATTTTGGAAATTAACTGAGAGTTTTGGGATTTTGTTTTAAATTTGATTTATGTGAAAGCCTACGTGGTGATTGCTCCTTACCTTTAAAATTGAGCAGGGTCCCTAGTATTTTCAGTGTAATGCCATGGCTATATTTGATCAATTTAATAATCAAGTGGTAATAAAAACTTAGATTTCAACAGATTTCAGAACAACAAGTAGGTTTTGGATTTGTGAATACTTCTTTAAAGAAGATCAAGAAAACACTTCAGTAAGAACTAACCTGAGTCATGCTGAAACCTGACTGAATTATGGAGAGAAGAGAATAGCTTTCAAATTAGGCATATGCTGAAGTGCTACTCTGATTCTTTTCAAAAAAGATGATTCTTCTCAAAATCAGGCCTATAACTGCCCATACAACAGCAGTCTTGACAAAACTGCACTGACAAATTATTCAGATTGTGGATAGTCTGTCATCGTCTGACTGGCATTTAGAGGAAAAGGCAAAAAGCATTTATTTCAGCACTCACTTGGGTAAATTTGATAACTGAATCAGGGAATCAGAAGAAATGTGTATGTCCAGTGACGTGTTCACAAACTCTGTTCCAGAGTAAAATAAGCCTTTTTGAAAGCTTGAATGTAATTTTCCTGGTTATAAGTATTCACTGAGATACGTGAAGACATTCAAAAAGAGATAGAACAATATGTAAAAATCAGTTCATTGCAGTGAATACGGAGCTGTTGTGTCTGGCCACTGATTCAGTGCCAGCCTAAGGCAGTGTTGACTAGGATTTTTCAGAATCCTGATGCCTCTTTGATACGCTTTGCAAATATGTGAATTAATGTAGTTTCAATGGGCAAATAGCGATCCCAGAAATTATCAGCTATAAGGAGTAATTGCTAGTCATATGGCAATTTTACTGCACAGGGCAAAAATTGAATAGAAATGGAGACTAAAATGTTCTTTCAGCTGAAAAGATGTTAGTTACAGGTTATACTAAAGGTATGCTGGAACTAGTCTCAGGATAAATAGTTTGCAGAATTGTTCCCATGGGCTCTAAGTTCCCTCTGAAAAACAGAACAGATAGTGCCATGAAAGCGAGGGGAGCAGTCCCAGCAAACAGCACCACATGACTTAAGTTTATGAAGGCTGAGGGTGATACTTTTCCTTGAGGAGCCATCCTGGGAGGAGGCAGAGATATCATGTAAAACAGTGAAACTTAGCCCTGGACTGAATCCAGATTTTTTTTCTCTCCCTTTGGGAATAAGATGAAAAAAAGTATGTCTGGTGGGTTAGCACTCCTGGGAGGTATTTGAATCTTACAGCAAAGAAGTTAGAGTCTATGCTGAATAGAAACAAATAGTTACAATATTTTTAGTTACAAAACAGTCAGACGGTTTTCTGACTTGTAAAAAAAGACTAAATCAAGGAACAAGGTCCGTTTTATGTTGGAGGAAGTTATGAAGTGTTCTATTGTTCTCTAGATAATATCATTGCATTTCTGTGGAGAATGACTGTAAATTTCTTCCTCCTTCCCTCTCTTTAATCGTCCATTAGTCCAAGTAATGATACTGTGCTTTGGAGGTAGGAATGGTGGGGGGCGCCCAGGTTTCCTAAACCCCAGTAGTCATTACGGAGTCCTTCATAGACCGTTAGGTCCCCAGAGTATCCTGCCAATGGTACAGGAAGCCTTAAGGAGGGCGGGGAGAACTGAAGTCTTTACACATAATCCCAAAGGAGTGTTTTAGGGAGAAATACTTGTCACACCTGAAAAACGAGCGTGGCTTACTCTCCTGCTGGGCTTTGGCCAGTAGGCCTTGCAGCAGTGCTGCTGAGCATCACCAGCTCTTTCCCTCTCTCTGCCTCTGAGGCACTGTTAATCAAAATTATCTTTTTCTGGTTCAATTTGTGCCAAGGTTTCTAACCCAAAGGCATTGGAGTAGCTTTTAAACCTCACTGAGCTCTTTTGGGAATCTCCTAATTGCACACATGGTCCTTCTTAAAAATGACATCTATTTACAGGTCATACTCTTTTCTTCTGAATGCTCACAAACCATATGTTGCAAAACAAATATTAGTACATGTTTTAGAAGGCCATGACTTCCCATGGGAATAAGCCCGAAACTAGACCTTACAAAAGTGCATTTTGCCACTTTCCCTTAGCTGCTCAAAGCCCCTGGATTTGCAAATGTACCTGGTAGATAATTGCCTACTAACAGTTAGGACCTAGTCTTTTTCTTAGTTGGATTTTTAGACTGTGAATTTATCTTTTTATTCAGTGTGTAACTCCTCATAGTTTCTTGCAAGAGTGGTAACTTTTGAGAAAAGAGGAAAAAGAAATTTAGTTTAAACAGAGTTCTCATTATTACAATATTGTTCTTATTAATAGTCTGTGCAGTTTTGTGTCCATTTGTTTTGGATGTTTCTGAAATCCTCTTGATCTGAGCACATATATAGAATACATTATATAGGCTATAATATATTGTATAGAACAATAATATATATTATATAGAATATAAGAAAGATTACCTGAAACACAGAAAAGACTCAGTTTTTATCTATCACTACAGCTACTGTCTTAATAAATAATGCTAATAATTGGTCTATTAGAATTCCCTGTAAAATTCTGACTTAATTTTGCTTCTGAATTACCAAGGGTGGTTCTGGAAAAAGACTATCATTTATATCGAAAGAATATCATTTGCATTTTCAACTGTAATATAAAATTAATTTAATTCCACTTCATTTCTTCATATAATTTTCTTCAACATATAAACTTTGTTTTAATTACAAAGGAAAAACATCTAGTAAAACCACACATGGCAGTTAATTTCATGCCATCACATGGCTGTTTGTCAAAATTTTCATTAACTTAATCAATATTTGATGATGCAAAATTATTTTTCTCTAGTTGGTTGGTTTTCCAGCCTTGCGATTACACAGAAATGTCTATAGTTTGTTTGCAAGACTGATTTCTTAGCACAGGAAATTAACTTTATTTTTCAAATTAATGAGTAAGTGGAGCCTTTTCTTTAAGGAGAAGTGGCAAGGGGAAGATTAGCACATTTCCTTCATGAAAAATAAAGGAAATGTAATAAATTGGTTACAGAGATGTTAGAAAAAGGTGAAAGAGCTTTAAAAACATGCGGCTTAGATTTGCTTTCAAGAATTTGGAAACTGAAAAGGTCCCTCCTCAACTCTATATTTAGAATCAATTAAGAAGGATAATGCCTTTTCAGGGGACCTGGCACTCATCTTGTCAGTGTAATAAGAGTCCTTGTGGCCTTTCCTGGATAAGCCTCAGCCACCCCTATTTAAAGAGAGAGGGCTGTTGCTGCCTTCCAGGGATAAATGTCATCTTTAGGCTAAAAATTGTTTTGGTGCTAGTGAATAAAGTCTTAGCTAGATTTTTTTAAGCTATGAACTGATAGCCACTGGTTTCCTTCTCTCATTTGCCTGTTGTAGTCTGCCAAAATAACAACTGAATGCATAAAGCTCTTACAGCATCAGGCGTCATCTCGCGTTAAAGCAAAGGACACCTGTGCGAACACTGCAGTGCTGCAAAATGGGTTGAAGGAAATTTTTCCCGTTGAAAGAGTCAGGCATTAAAACGTGACCCCATAATGTCCTTTAGTCTGGTTTGCAAAATATTCACTGTTTTCTGGAGCTCATGCTGTAGATTCTAGAAAAGCAAGTGCAGCTCTATGTTAATTGGCAATGAGTGGTTCTGTAATAATATTTCACAAGAAGAGAAAGAGGAAAACTCTAAATGTTGCTACTACTGTTTATATTATAGCCCAGGCAGGGTTTGCCTAAGTCGGGCCAGGCTTTTATTAAGCATCATACAAGCACAGAATTGCAAGAAGACACTACTGTGAAGAGGTTCCAATCTCAATCCATAAAAAAGGACACATTATTATCTACTTTTTGGCATTTGCAATTGGGTAGTTAATTTTTTTTCTCACAGTATTTAGATAATCTGAGAGGCAGGATTTTAGTCCAGTTCCATTTTATTGTCACAGTTTAAAGTCTCAATGCTGGTGCATTTTTGCACATATTGAATATAGCCTGCAGGTGGATCCATTGAGGAAAGAGAAATTCAGTGTAAATTAAAAGCCTACACTGTGTAAGATTCAGTATTGCAGCTGTTTACACTCCCATGTTGTATCTGTCTTTTTTGAAAAATAAATATTACACAAATAATGTTCACTTTTAGAAAAGCCATTTTTTCCATTTCAAACCTCATACCCTATGACAGAAAACACAGTGAACTCTTCTAAAAGTGAATATACTTGTACTCCTCATGCCAACAGGGATTTATGTTCTTAAATTCATTAATTCTTTTGCCTATTTTTTTTTTTTAATTTGGAAGGGCAACAAGATGGTTTTTCTCAATGAGCCAGAAAAACCATGAAACAGATGTACTGGCCACGTGAATGCAAAGGGGACAGTTTCTCTAATGAAAGCTAATGTAGTTTGGAGAAAGAGTACTTGAATAGCAAACATTTTGGCAGCGTTCCCTTCTAAGCATACCTTTGTCTGTTCAGAGATTACTTCCCAAGAAGCGATATTACCAGCTAGCCAAGACGGTGGTAAAAATGGCATTTTAGCTACTGGGCAACTGGCATATCAAGCCACATGGCAGGTGGTTTTATGCGTCAACTATCCCCAACATTTCCGAGTAAGAAAAGCTAATAATGTCATGGTTTCTCCAAATCTTGATGGAGACTCCTTAGAGCTATTTAATCCCAGCTGCAGTGAACCTTAAATCCCCACACAGCCAGAGAAACCACTCATGGTTTAGAACACTTTTGTGGGAGAAAATATCATTAGGCTAAGTGATCCAACGATTTTCAGGCTGTAGGCTATGAACTCTGATGGTCCAAAGTAGAAATGTGAACCTTGCAAGTTTATTACCCCTTAATCAACTCAGTGCACTTTGCTATCAATTAACAGTTAGTAAAGTCCATATTTGCTTTGAAGAAGCAGCAGATTAGTAGTAATATAAGCAAGAATGTTAGCATCTTTTAATATAGATAGTAAATTGTTCAGGATATATTAATATTAGAACTAATAGAAGCAGTGTTATATCTTGCTGTGTGAAAAAGGTACATTGTTTCCCAGAAAATCTCTGACAACTGAGAACTTGTCGTTCCATTGAAGGTCATATCGTTCATTTATTTGCTTTTTTGTGTTAATTGTCATTGTGTAAAGGAATGAGAGATGAATAATTAATATTGAGAAGGGCTAAGATTTTTCAAGCATTATTTATGAATCTGCTACGTATATTTTTATGAAACAAGGATTTTCAGTACTTTTTGTAAAAAATCAACAAGTACCCTTTTATCTTATGTATATTTAAAGGATTTGAACAGAATATGTAAATATATTTATTTTCTAGGTTGCTGCATTGTAATAAACAGAGCAATCCCACACTTCTTGTGACCTAGGCAAATGAGTGATCTTTAAAATGCAGGACATACTGCTGCAGATTAACTAACGGAAGGACGTTAACATCACACCTGTAGACTCGATTAGAAACAGGCAGGGGGGGTGGGAATCCACGAGAACACTTCTGACAGTGTTTTCATCTTCCAGTCACTATATTTTTTAAGTCTTTTTTTTTTTTTTTTCCTTCTTTTTTCCAAGCTGCAGATTGCTAGCACTCTCAGAAGATAATTGCTCTTCAGATGCTCCCACATTTGCACAAAATGCCTTCTCCGTTGTAATTCTGCAGTGGTCACTGTGTGGTTGTACATAGGGCAAGTGCTGCACAGACATTTTGCACAACCTTAGGCTTCCAGTGGAGCAGAGCTGTAGGGAACGAAAGAACCTCAGGGGCTGCATTGCCCCCTAATCCAGTAGCATCCCCAGAGCAGCTCAGCAAGTACAGGGAGGCAGCAGGGGAATCTCAGCTCAGCCCTTTTTTTTCCTTCCTGGCAGCAGAGAAGCCTTTTTAGCTTTCTTTTCAGGAGATAATGTTTAATTTCTGTTGTGTTTATGTATGTCTCTGCTTGCCTGCATTCCCATTGAAATATATACCTCTGTGTATGCTATTACTGTTTGTGAACGGCTTTCAATATTGTATATATGAGCAACATCCTAGAATGCCTTCAGGCAGAAGCACATAAACCATTTACAATTTTAACTGATGCACACACATATTCTAATATAATAGGACAGGTAAGGTAGATGAATATGGATATGGAAAAGGAGCATAAGATGTTTTCAATAAAATTTAGCAGGACAGAATAGTGAGCATAAAACTGTAGCAATAATCAATAAATGTCTGGCAAGGTCCTTCTTAGGTAAGTGATAGAACTTATTACGAGAATGTTTTCTTACTGCATCTTCTAAAGCACACTATAATCTTTCAATGTTAAAGCAAAGATAATAAACCGATTTATATAGGGTAAAGTGTAGTCCACATAAAAAAAGAATCGTGAATGAGAATCATTTAAGAAAAACGAACCCCATGCAAACTCTCAAGGGATCTCTCCCACACAGTTTTTTGCTTTTCAGTCAAAAAGCCACTGCTGCAGCCATTCCAAGTTTTACTTTTTCACCTTCCCCCTGTTTACATTTTGTACCCACTTTTTCAATACATGCAGTTCTCACTGAGGAATATGACCCTCACGGAGTCACTGAGCAAAACAATTTATTAAAAGCCTATAAACCTAAGAATTTTCCCATTGCAAGGACAGTTTGAAGAAATTTGGCCAGAGGAGCCCAAAATCGGTGAGGGGTAGGGTGAGGGAACTGGGAACAGTGTGCAGGGTTGATCAGCAAAGGCATGCAGAAAAGACTGTACATGTGACTGAAGGAAACCAGATGACAAAATTCCACACTTGTTCACAAGTACTGAAGTCATTGCTTGTTCACGTTTGACAGTAAAATACTGCACCGTCTTCTGTCCTACTGAATGGCTTCAGTGAAGTCTTAACTATCTAGGTAAATGGGCCGCTACCACATTTCACTGCTCATCAGGCATATTCCCAGTAACGTTTTAGAGTCTTCGATCGAGCTGTTACCTAGATGCAATTTAAAGCCCCTTCTTTTATAGGTGCTACAACCATACTGCTCTAGTCCTCAAAATATTTCCCTTTCCCTCATTCTGTGCCACTCACAGAAGTCAGTCTAAATATTTCTTTTTTATACACTGCCCAAAGAAACCTAATAATTTAGTAGAATTGTCGCACTGGCTGTTTTGTTGTTCGTGCTCTTCTAATAACAGATTTATTGCTTATGTCTGCTTTGTAAGGTTTTCATTAGATCAACTCAAGCTTCTTAGCCCACAAACCTTTCCTCATATTTCTGTCATTCTCATTTTTATTATTCTCTGTGGAGAGGAAAGGAAAATGGGGTCACATTGCAGAATGTCATTTGTGTAAAAACAGAGGTTTCTACATATAAACTGGATCCAGCTTCCCTATAGGCAAGCTTGGGGTCTAGATAAATAACACCCTTCTTGAAACATGATGTGAAAATCTGTCTTTTCTGCCCTGTTGCTGCAGTACTTCTAGATGGTGCAATACCTTTTTCTTTCTAAAGTAGGTGTTCTCTCTGTATTTCTTCTACCCTGTAGAGTTATTCTCCTGTCATTACACCTGACAAGCTGTTTCCAGCTCCCCTGATTCAAGGCTCAGCTCATCCAGACTTGTATCGTCACCGGCAGGGTACCTGTGTTTCAGCCTCCAGCTTGTGTTCAGCTATTTCCTGTGTCCCGTGTCCCACCAAGTGTGTTCCCTCCGCTGTAGTGTGAGGGCAGGATGCTCCTCATGGCACAGCAAAGGTAATCGCCACAGAACTTGGATTTTCTTCTCAGCCCAATCTTGACAATATCAACATTCAAACAAATAAAACATGGTGCATCTCTCAGATACGTATAGTGGTTTTGATGGGTAGTGAGCTCACACCTTACAAAATACTGTTGGAACTTAAGGTGATGATTTGACTCAGAGAGTTCTTGTAAAATCTTAGACTTACTGAAAATTGTTGTGTTGCCTTAATCCATCTGTAAAACCAACAATATTATAAGAGATAATTTTCCTGTGTCACAAATTTCCTGGAAAATGTTTCAAGGTTTGTTCTTAAAAAAGGTAATAGAGAAAAAAATATTATTTATAATGTGTATTTAGATTTTTATATAGCGTTATTACTTATATATTACTGTAAAGTATAAATAAAAAATAAAATCTGTTGATTTATAATATCAACACTAGTAAAATTTGTCAAATGGCTACTTCTCACTTCGTACTCAACTAACCTTTTTGAAGTCAAGGAAATTATTTACCCAATAGAACTACAGATAATATTTAGCTGTAAGTATGTTTGAAATTTCAGGATAAAATGCACTGGGACGTATTATGTGACTCAGTACTATAAAAGCAATTTCTACCTCAATCTAGATACTTAATTTTTTTCCTGTCTATTTCCAAATAGCATGTTTTGTAAACACGAACCTTAGTGAAGTGCTCAGACGACCTCAGAAACTGCCCTCAGTCTTACACAGGTGTTTATTTGTAGAAATATTATTTGTAGAAAACACTTCTTTGCAGTGTTTTTCCTGTTCTTTTCACAGTTTTCCCTCTCTGTTCCCTCAAATGGCATCCTGCTGTGTTATGTCAAACATAACAAGAGGATGTAGCTTTTAATTTCTTGTATCTTTCTTCCCATGTTTCTGCTTCCTACAGCTTACCTGTTCATAAACTTCCAATAGAAAAGGAGAGATTAAAATAAGTGAAAAATAATCAATCTCTTAATCTCAATTTCATACCTCTTCTAACTCACACAATGCAAGAAATCACACTAATGAGAGAATACGCATGGATAACTTTTTGTTGCAATAACCTAACACTTAGCCCATGCTCTGAAGCAAAAGCTGTGGTCAGTAGGAAACTGTACAAATTATATTGTCTTCTAATTAACTGGACATGGAGGAATTTCCAGACAGATGACGAAGGCCACAAAGATCAAAAATGCACATTGAAATGGTTCTCTTTGACATAGGAAGGCCAGTGGCATACTGGACTCCTTGTCACTATCAATATGAGAATGCATCAATAAGAAAATTATAGGCATGATTTTATTTTGAGAAGTAGATTTCCAAAAGATTGCTACTGTACCTCTTATTACAGAATACTGCAAAGTCAGGTGCTTCAGTTATTCCAGTAATTTTCTGTTTTACTCAGTCTTGCACAATGCGCAATTAGAAGCATTGCTGTACCCAGTCCTTTACACGCATTTCATTTCTAACCGTGATAATGAAGCATGCTCCACATGTTTGTCTCTGGCCTCTCAGGCTTTGATACTCTATTCTAGACCCTTCCTTTCTCAATAAGAGTTACATTTCAGAAGGCAGTTAACAAAAAATGCAGCTTGAGATGCTAAAAGTGACATGTTGTGGCAGTGCTGATGTTTTTGGAAAGGAGAGAGCAGGGCTGAAGCTGCTCTCGTTTGTAGGATTCTCATTTTCAGTCTACCCACTTGTCCTAAAATGACACATACAAAACTGAAGAATCTATCAGAATTTTGTTGAGACTTTTGGCACATTGCTTAAGAATCGAATCTATCTCAGTGGAAAAGTGTCAGCCTATCCCTTTCACCAAAGTATGTGAAAATATTTAGTAATTATTCACTGAAAACATAGGATGGAAATGTTGCAAATACAGTGGCATCTCCAGCACGTCGAAGTGGTATTTGGTATCCCTCTATTTCTTTTTAATTTCAGGGACAGCTGACCTACCACTGTTTTTAATATCTGTAAAGTGTCAGAATTTTATTGGTATCCGTTCCTGGTGGCTTCTTCATTTCCACTTTTCTGTGTGGCAGTTTTGCTTCATTTCTGCCTTGTTTCCACGCTAAACTGAGTTTTTGCTGAAGCTTGACTCACTAGAGAATGATGCAAGCTCTGTTTCACTTCAGTGTATTGTACAACAACCGTTCATTGGGGAAGTACAAGCACTGTGTTTCAACCTGATTTAAGGAAAATATACTATAATTTTTCATAATTCTTTTCAAACCTAAGTTGTTCTGTGAAATGAAACCTGTTTTTCAATGCCTTTGTGACCCAGCCGTTGTATGTTACAGTCACATTGACGTTCAGTAAAAATAAAGCTTCTGTTTAAATTTTTCACTATATCAGACACTCCTAATGTTCGTTTTCAGTGCAGATCCTTTTGTGCTTAGGAAGGAGTGTTCTTGAGTTTCAGGCTTTGAAAAGAGAATTCTAGCATTTCTTATCCTCTACCTGGCTACCACGAGGGAGTTACTAGCTTTAGGACTTCTATTGCTATACTAAGCTCAAATGAAAACGTCTAACAATCATAGGGGGCATCTAATAGAGGCAACATGATTACATAAACCTTGTTGGCTTAGAAAAGTAGATAGGAAATGCTTTTCAGAGGGAGGAAAATTTGTAATGCCTGGTCTCTCGGCTATCAACAGAGAATTTATCCACACAACACTATTAATACCAGCCGGAGGGTAAAAAAGAATTATGTTAAAATAACAGAGTTGAGAAGTGGCAGCAAATCTTTAAAACTACGATTTTACATATTGAAGTTCTTTGGAGCTGTATCTATTGTGTGGGTGGACTCAGTCTCTAGAGAAGTCTCTGAATGTGAATCCCAGGAGATCAAGTCTTATGAGTCTTATAGTGCAGAGATTTTCACAGATGAATACTTCTGAAAGTGCTTTGTAGGAAAAAGAAACTGCTTTAAAGAGAGAAAAGTATTTGAGCTATATATAAATGTTTGTGCATAGAAAGATAAAAGGGTGCATCTGGAATGTTTTGGGACTTAGTTTTGGTTCTGAAAAGGTCTGGATGCTCGTTTAAATCTTTAACTACCTTTAGGGGGTCTCAGAGAAGTAGCCTTTGCTTTCCATTGTTAGGTCAACAGAAGGAGAAAGAGGGTAAAAAGCAAAGGAATGATGCACAGTTTGACTCTAAAAAGTTAGACTACTCTTGCATGTCATCCTTTCAGGTAGTTTTCTCAGGTGGAATAAATATTGTGATTTGCATTTTAAAGGCAGAAAAACTGAGTTACAGAGTAAAACAGCAGCAGAGCTGGGAATAAAACAAAGATCGGATTTGTCTAATGCCCTATCCATTAGCTGTCACTATTCACACAGTATCTGACTACCATATGCTATTAAATGTAAGAAAACACATGATAAAAAGAGGCACATATTGTAAATTTCTAATAGAATTTACTGTAATTTGAAGACTTTTAGAAAGGATTAGTCTGAAGTCCAAGACACATTATTTCACAGTAAGAGAACCTGAACACAGTTAATTTTTCTCAATAAAATCCTAAATGTTCTTTGTGGAAATACTACCATGCTTCTCTAGAGTATCTGCTTTTGATACACATGAAGTTTTCTTTCTGTCCTAAGAACCACTTCCATCATGTGCTGCCTCCCTTCACCAAGAATGCAGATCTCTTGATACAGCAATCATTACAGATGCTTTAGAGCAAGCATTGACTGTGTACTCTTTTCTTCCTCAGTCTATAGTCTCATTGTCACTGTTACTGCCTCCTATTTATGCTACTAAAATTATATTTAAAATTTTCTTGCACTAGGAGTATTCAGTTTCAGAAGTGACCTTTAAGACCATTAAAAATACTCAAGCAGTGAATTAGTCCTAATGTCCTAAGGAACAGGAAAAAGACAAATTATTAGAGCAAGAACAAGGAAAAGACAAATTATTGGAATGTTAGGGATCTTTCAGAGGAAACAACAGATAACCAGTTATGGTGTCAGCAAGAAAGCAGGAGACAACCTGCTCTTTCATGGTATCAGCTCTGTGAACCAGATAGTCACAGCCACAGAATATTTTTTGGTCATTCAGTCCAAAAAGCCTATGAGGACACCAACTAATTAGCTTTTCTGTGTTTTTTTTTTGTTTTGGGTTTTTTTTTGTTTTTTTGTTTTTTTTTAATAAAACCCCTAAATAATCCTTTGCTAATACCTTTGAGGCTCTAGAACAATACCAGATTTACTTGGTTTTTAACTATTTTGGATTTAATTCAGCTAAGCGTTCATGAGGGGCTTTTTAATTCTTAAATAATTCATAAGTAGTTACAAAATGTTGTTGATTGATCCAGTGGTTAGTAGAAGAGGAAATACTCAAAACTAGTTAGCTGATAATTCTAGGAGTATGGTGTTGTAATTTTTTTTTTTTAAAAAAGGAATGGTAGGTTAATGAAGCTGTAGTTCTAGTAACCATACAATGGTTTTGAGTTTTATGCTGTGTGCATTATTGACCCATATGAAAACCATTTCTTTGTTTACACAGCTGTTGTCAGGCTCAGTAACCAGTATTCTGCCTCAAATTGTTTTGGAGAAAACAAGATCGCATTCGTGAAGAACAGATAAAATACAATGAATTGTGCCAGCATTCAGAAAACCAACAGCAAACACTCGCTGCGTACAGCCAGTATGCAGCTGTCTTCTAATAACTGTGGAAAATGTTGGCTATTTACAACTCTGGTTTATAAATCTTTAAGTAAATGAACTGTTGCCTATTAGAGTTGAAGCATGCTCTTTGCATGGGGTGGAAAACCAGCTGAATCCAGACATACCCTTATAACCTGTCCCAGCATTGCATCCTGCTAACCCACAGTGAACCTGTAGCAATTCCCCAAACTTTTGTCCGTAACCTTTGTTAATCTAGAGCGTGATCTAATTAAGGTAATCTCACACTGTTTTTGTCATCCATAGCCAACCTTTGCAGGCACCAGGGCAGAATTTACTAAACTGCATCAGTCAGTAAAGTGGAAGACACCTAGGCGTGCACCTAGGAGGTTTTAAGAATCAAAACTTTGAATTGCTGGTGTGGTCAGTGAAAACATCACTGACTCCCAACAAGGTTCAAAGAGTGATTTTTCTCAAAATAACGAAGATAGAAGTGAGAGTTTATTTTCTTGTGTTAATGGCTGCTTGACATTGTTTAGAGACGTCAGTAGTCCTGGGAAAGTCCACTGCAAAAGGGCTAAACAGGTGAAATGATGGGGCTGAGAGTGGAAGATGAAGATGTGAAACAGAGATGGGAAATAAGCACTACTCAGATGAGCTGTTTGGCTTCTTATGGCTAATAGGAATTGCAGCTTAAAGTAAACCAGCATCAAGACTTGCTGTAATTTCATGGTTACTCCTCATAGAGCCTCCCATTGACCCCATTAGAGCTTCCTCTGCCTGGTTTCACAGCTGCCTTTCACGCCCTCAATAATGGATTAACTCTGTAATATACATATATCGCACAGTTGAATATTCACAAATGAGAATAATATTGTGGATTTTCCTTCTTTCCTTACAAATGTAGCTGAATGACTGTATTTTTCACAAATTCCCTCCAAGGATCTCTGGCACAGATGTAACCTTTCCTAGCCAGCACCTCCACTGCTGATTGTCTTTTTCTCCAATAATTCTAACTAAGAACACTTGCAATGTCTATTAGACACCACTGCAGCCAAGTGAAATAACTCTTCGCGTTTGGCCAATAGGCATATTTTAGTTGTGATTCCAGCAGTCTGTTGTTTTGCAGTCTGGTGACATATTGCCGGGGTCAGCACGAGGGAAAACAGACATAAATCATTCACATTTACCATTAAGCATGTGCTCAGTTTTTAGTAATCTCTTTTCAAGAAGCCTATTGCACTTGGCAGCTTGGTTGATTCACTCCATGTTATGAATGGAAATGCTCACAGCATCACCCGTTCTTTGAAATTGCATAGGTGTACTTATATGTTACAGGGCTTGCAGAGTTACATGTTAACATAGTAGTAGGGTCACCACAGGGTGACACTTTGCATTCTGGGAGCAGAAAGAATTTAGTGAAAAGCAAAATGCTGTGGCTGTGTTTAGTTGCTAGTGTTAAAGGAAGACGGCAGTTTCTCCTCTAGCAGACCTCCTATATCATGTGGCATTTAGCACTATGGTCTTTCTCAAGACTTCCATTATTTGTCTTCTGCATATATGCATAAACATTTTGAAACTGTAAAACAAACCAGTGTGCATTGTTTCTCTCCAGTTTGTGCTCCATTTATCTAGGTGCCTGTTTTTTAGGATTGTTTTAACCTTTTGACAAGATGTATTTCCTTTTAAATTTTAAAGTTCCCAAAGGGAACAGGGTGGCTTTTATTTTCATCTATTGAAAAATCCTCAGTGGAAAAGCAAATAATATAAAAGAATATAAAGCAATCATATGGCCCAGAATCAAGTGTAACTGTCCCAGAGATGGCACACCTGAAATGATTTTTCTGGCAGACGCTGCTAGCACTGATGATGGCTCCTGACCACTACAAGACTATCTCCTAGGAGACATGCCCTTTCTGGCAGTTCTGGCATGGAAAGTCTCTGTTGCATGTAGCACCTCTGAACCAAAATATGCTGATCTGAGCTTCTTTAGTCACAAGGTGAAATCAAATTTCCAAGCATAGGCTTATTAGCAGCTAAAAATGAAGGTACTGGAGAGATGATTCACAAGTCATTGCTAGCTATTGCTGTAAGTGCTCAATATAGAAAACACCTTAGAAAGAAAGCTTTGTTTGTGTGAGATAGAATATACTTTAAAAAAAAAATAAAAAAAAATAATTACTGGAATCTTCCTGGATTTACATGAAGAAAAAAGCAGTGCATGAACTAAATGTAAGACTTTTTCTGTCTTCTTGTTTGTGTTGAACGTCTAGAAATTTAACTAGATATTTTGGTTCTGAATGAACAAATCCTGCTTGCGCTTTCTCTTGGTTTCATTATATACTTCCAAGACATAATCTGCACCCCTCTATGTGCTACGTCATTCTTAACACTATGTGGTCACCTGTTGCTGTTGTTACTCCAGGTCCTGCCCTGAGGCCAGTTCTATTCACTGGCAACCTTTGATGGTTTTTGCTGTTACTTCTCATGGCTTTCATTGTTGTCCATTGTTAATTTATATCTATGGCACCAGATATAAGTGAAACTTACTGGGCAAATACAAGAAACAGCTGCTGCTGCTGAGGGATCTTGCCCTAAATTAAGGCACAACTTGAAATATGTGTAATACAAACAATAAGGGAAAGTAAGCAGGTGTCTCAAAACCAGGAGTGTGAATCTTGAGAGGAACTGCCTTTACTGTATGATGATAAAATAATATGAAAATGCCAAAAATGTACATATGTTATGGTGATTTCTGTTTGTCAAATTACTTCACCCATCCACTTTAGAATTTTTCATTTTCATGTCTAGGCTAATGAAAACCCCTGAAAACCACTCAAGAGCAATATTATATAAGTTCTTATTTTATGTTAATTATCATACGTTAGTCTGTAATGAAGTTATGTGCTCCCCAAGAACTTGCAGGTTTTTATGAGCATGTTAGGAGACAGTCCAGCAGCTCAGTGCTATTGGGAAACCTTCACCTCCAGACAGCTTTACAGCGCTCTGTCCATCCTATTAGCTTCCCTTCCACACATAAACATGCTCATTAGTCGCTAGACCTCTCTCTACACCATTATACTCATTAATTACAGCCACTGGGTCAGTGCAGTGTAGTGAGTGTTAATGGTTATTAACAGTTGAAAGATAACCACTTGATAAGGATCCTGCATTACTGACAGTGATGAATGCCTACGTGATTTACATAGAGATGTGACAATGTCCTACCTTTAGACCTGTATGCTATGTGGAAGTAGGTCTTTGCAAAACAAAAGGAAAATTTTAGGAAAAATTTCTTCACGCTTCACGGAAAGGGTGGTGAAGCATTAGAACAGGCTGCCCAGGGAGGTGGTAGAATCACCAATCCCTGGAGGTATTTAAAAAATGTGTAAATGCGTTATAGGGACATGGTTTAGTGATGGACTTGGCAGTGCTGGGTTGACGGTTGGACTCTATGATCTCGAAGCTTTTTTCCATCCTAAATGAATATATGATTATATTCTGTGAAAAGAACCCAACACTTTTCTTTCTGCTGTTGATTTATGCATATGTGCCTTAATTTGAAACTATTCTATGCTAATTCACTGGAGAAAATATTCTGAAATCTTTTTTTGTGGATAATTAGGGAGTTTCCTGATAATTTCAAATCATGCAGTCACAGAGTGGATCCCCTTCTCACATAGGAATGGTATATGGTTCTAGCTGTTGGGGAAGGGTAATGCAATCTAACTTTAATGCCAAAGTATATTTCCAAAGAATGTACAACTAAAGTATAAACTCCTTTACAGTTTATGGGAATGATAATACATGGCAGGCAAGATCAAGCATAACACTGAAATAGCAACACAAAAATATTAGGAACCCAAAGAAATATTAACAGCAACCATTAATTAACAATTCTTGTTAGCTGCAATCAGTGTGCCATTTAATTTGCCCATTATTTTTTTGTACAGTTTAGAGGGTCTACCCTGACAGATAATTCTAGACTAATCTCATAGACTTGTCTATTCTCAGACTCAATTATCTAGACAATAAGATAGATCAGATTTAGTTGGACTCCTGCATTAGTTTAAGGGGAGACTTTGGGAATTAACAGCAGTATTTGTGATATGGATAACAGAGCTAGCTTGACCAATCCCTGTTTCAAAAGGAAAACCCAAGCCTGAGCTACTGGAGGTCTTCAGGGATCAGTGTGGGAGCTGTCTTAATGTTTCTACTTGTAATCTTGCTAGAAAAAGGAAGAGTCGTCTCCTGAGGTTTGGCAATGGGACATACATATCAGGCGCTGCCAGCCATAAGAGGCCTGCCTGGAATATCACACAGCAAGCACTGCCAGACTTCCACCTACTCGGCAAGTTAGAAGGTAGAAACATGTTATTTCATTTCACCCCCTGAGAAGGCAATAGAAGCTTGATCACTCTGAACAATTTCATACTAGATGGGGGTTTTGTTAGTCCTGTAACAAACTAAACAGAAAGATTATCCAATACTTTTAAACAATTGGGCAGGAGTAATTAGAAGTGTTAAAGATGACTGTAAAATGTTTGGTGTCCATATTCATATGTTGCTTATCCTGGAAAACTTGTATCAGCCAGAATAAATGAGTATTTTCCCATGACAGAAAAATTATGTTGTTAAAAATCTAAATCTGAATATAACAATCTGTTCACCTCAGCAATATCTCTGGTTTCAGAGTGGATTTTCATTCATCCTCTCTGTCCTGTGTGTTTTGATGCATATATGAATTCATCAGCTTTCTGGTTTTGCTTTTCGTCAACATGTAGGACAGAGTAATTTAGCATTGTTTAGTGCAAAGTTTGATGTCAACCAGAGCAAAAGAGAGGAGGAGACAAAGAATGAGGGAAAGAGTACGTGAAAGAGACTGGTTAAGTTAAACAGAAATAACTGAAATAAGAGATACAACTGCCCTTCATGCATAATCAGATTGCATATAGTAACCAGTTAAGATTTTCTTTTCTGTACTTCAAACCCTTGGTGACAGTGTTTTAGAATGGGGATTTTATTCTGGTTCCATACCAATGTATGCATGGATAAAATAATTACATGTTCATGTCTGAAGTCAATTAATGATATAAGGCCATTGATGAAGTCAATTAATCTCCTAGGAGCTCCTAGCTAATTTCTGATTTCTTGAATTTTCTAGTACCAGACACTTTTTTTCTTTTTCCTTTCATTCTTCTCTAATTTATACCACCTGGGACAGATCCATCTGTCATTCTCTTCAAACGTATAAAACTCAGATATATTTCCCATGTTGAAGTTCTGAGGCTGTGTGCAATTTTATTACATAATTTAACCAGGGGACTTAGAACAGACTCTCTATCCTTTGCAGCATCCTATGTAAAATATAGCCCATTGATCTGAAAACTGAGAAACAAATTCATAGTTCTTCCTCTGTCTTCACCTCACATATTTTAGCTAATCTTATCAGGCTTCAGTTCAATTTCCAGCAATAAAGCTTTCTGTATGTGCTTGTACTTACTAATACTGTTTTTTTACATCAAAATGCTAGCCTGCCATATCTTGATGTAGCTGTTGAGGTTATTTATATTCATTTGCTGTAGCATTTTGGGTCTTACTATGCTGGCTTCATTTTCTCCTGATATATATTTTGAAAATTAGAAGCCATTTATTCATTAGCAAGATTTGCACAAGACTTCAGTACTGTGCAGTTCTTACGCCAATATAGAAGTAGACTAGAATAAAAGGTTAAAATACAGACATTATGTGGTTTTAACCATACACTGAATTCAGGTCATCTGCTTTTAATATTGGAAATCAATGCTTAGCATTTACTTTTGAAAGGATTAATGTACTTTCCTGAAGAAAGATCTGGAGACTTCTAACATGTTCTGAAAATTTAATAGTGCTTACTTTTAAAGGTTGATTTCCAGGTATTGTAACATTAATCTTCAAGCCACAGAACAACTCTTTTTTTATTTTACAACTCTTCAGTTGTTTAGCTGATGTCACTGAAAAATTTTGGATTTAAATCTAAGTGTGCACATTGGCATGCTCAGAGGCAGATGCGGCTTCTTTGCCTATTGAACATTGGTGTTAAGGAAACCAAACTTACAGTAATCCTGTTATGGGGCTAAAAATTATTTGTGATAGCTGGCAGTCTGTGTATACTTTTAAGAATTCATCACTTTGGTTTTTGGACATCTTGGAGCTCATGTATGAAGGTGAATTTGTGTAGCTAGATAAAGAGATGGCAGCAAAGGTTACCCAGAACATAAAGGCATGTTTTTGAAAGCAGCTTTAAACTATAAAAAGAAAGGTATGAGAAAGAGAAATCACTTCTGGGGGAAAAAATGGGAGGGAAAAAAAAAAAAAGGAGTTGTTTAGAAAAAGGCAGCCTCATCCTTTAAAGGAACTTAATTTCTACAGAACATGTTAGAGTCTTCTGTAGACATTTCTCTTTTCCTCAGATTGGATAGTGGCTATCTTGGCTTTTCTCTTTTGCACACACCTTTTTCATCTGTGTCTGAAGCTATGGCGTCATTAACTACAAGCTGCAGGTAGATTAGAATAAGTAACATCAGCCTCCCAGTGAGAAACTTTCTAAACTAAGAGATGTTTGATACAAATGTTTCATTTTTTTTTATAAAGGTGAGAAAGCAAGAAAGAGCCATCTGTTTAGTTTTGGGAGAGATTTATTTAAAGAAAAGCTATACTTAAAATTCGCATTATTCTCAAAATATATTAAGTAATCAAAGATTTGAGGGTACTTTAAGTGTTCCTTCGAGGTAAAATAAATATATAGTTGGATATGATACTGAGGGAGAAAAACGCTAAAAAACACTAACCAGCATATAATGCTCATTGCACTGGAAGTTTTACCTTCTGGGGGAATGGTCTCTTAAAAAAATGACATAGCAGACATAAAATGAAAGAAAATGTTTTATAATTCCTGTGTCAGCTCTGAAAATACATAAGTTTTGTTGGTAGTGATTATTCTATGTGTGAAGCAGGTGCTGTGGAGTGTGACATTTGTTATTTTCCTGGTAATCAAGTATAGAAGATGACCATTCACCCATTATTTCCTTTAAGACCTGCTTCTCAGCTGTTACAGGACTCAGAATTATTTTATAGACTAGCAGATCTTTGGGTTGCACTGCTTGATGAAAAGCTTACTAATGTCAGTATTAATTTCATTATAAACTCCTGCTGAGTTTATTAATTTATTTATGGATTTCTGCTACTTGACAACAGTAGGATAATGTAGGCTATATGTATTATACGTAATTTCTTTTACTATCTATTCTTAAGCCTCTGTAAAGTCTGGCAAAACAAAAAGAGCTAAACAGCGACAAAGCAACTAGCACTTGCCAAAAATACAGGGCATTTAATTCACTAGTGATATATATGCTTCCTTTGGTTTTAGCCTAAAAAAGCAAAATTTTTTAAAATTTCTTGAAAAAATCCCAACTTCTCTGAGCCTGATGTTGCAATGTCCTTCATCTTCGCTCCAGCGGCCTCCAACAAAGTCCTAGCAATCCAGAACTCCCTCTAAGGCTCAGCAAAATTCTCCTGCAATGGCAACCTTCGGAATGAAGCAGTGTTCAGCAGACAGCTGAAAGCAGTGGTAGACACTTTCCAATAAGATACAATTTTGTCACAAATATTTCTGACTTCTTGTTTACTTTCTGCTTCCAGCACACTTTTGCTTTGTGGGAAGCTCTTAGCCCATCTCAGTGCTTGCTTTGTTGTTCACTGTTCTCATGACTACATAAACAATTTCACTTAATCCTTCACCTAAATCTGAGAAAGTGGGATACACCCTGCACTTTAACACCACTTTTGTTTGCCTTTCATCTAATACGCTATTTAATGTTTGCTATTAGCACCTTTTAATATAATAGATGACCCATGCTAGGAGATTATTTAAAATGCTGTAATAAAATTTTGCAGTTAGTATCACAGTCTTGCCAGTGCTTACATGAGTTTACCACAATATCCATATTGTATTGGAAAACTGTCTTAGCAGAATTAGTGCTGTATTGGAAAAAATTCTTTTGATAAGAAAACTGACAATTACTCTTCAAGCTGGCCAAGTTAAATTAGCAAAAGGACTTCTGCTGAAAAAGAACTACAGAAACATTAGTAGTATGAATTCTGGTGACAGTTATTGATAATGGAATTCTGACGAGTCTGAATCATCAATTAATTTTTTGCCATGCTACTATGCCACTAAAATTTTCTGAAGTGGAGCACAGCACTAACATTTTACACCATATTTCTATAATGATGATACACACCTACTCCAGTGTAGGCAAAGTTTTGTTTAGTTCAAGGAAATCCTTAGAAATGTAAGTATGCATGGCTCTTCTTTCTGGTGATATTTAAATAATGAGAGATAACATGGAGCTTGACAATAAAAATGAGCTCACAGTGGGTGAGTGTTGAGATTCTGGATGACCTTCATTTGCAGAAGTAATCATTCACTAACTTGTGTTATTCATTGTTTTCCCCTGGGTATGGAAGCTTAGTGGACCATCTTAGACTGAGATGTTAACTGGCAATGTTGTTGTGGAAAATTATAGAATTTGCTGAATATAGAACAAACTCTCTTGGTTTTCTTTAACTGTTTCAAAAATTCAGTTTGTATTCCTGACTATTGCAGCATCTGCAAATTGATTAGTGGAAAATGTTCCATTAAAACTGACTTACTAAATGACACACTGTTTCTCTTCCCTTTACTTAGACCCTGGATATTAGTTTCATAGGTCAGTGACTTTTAAAGTTTGTTGCCACCAACTGCCTGAACCTTGCATTCTGGCCCTTATAGAAGTCAGGGCTCCAAACTACTGCCCATTTAAATACCTTTGTAAGAACAAGAACTAGAAACAAGTACTGTTTATAAAATATTCTTGGTTTTCAAAATTCTCTACCAGCAGGTAGAACAGTGTTAGTAACAGACATATATGCCCCTTCCTTTGCCTTTCCACTCCTGCACAAAATGACACTTTGTTCTGAGGGAGTCGCAGGCTGCAGCTCTGAGCCTCAGTCACAAAGGTGATGGTTTGCGTGAGGGTGGAAGCACGCCTGAAGGAAGAGGTGATACTTTGGCCTGCGTTTTGAAAATGTGTTACACATGCATTTAATCTTTTTGTCACTAGTTCTGGGCATAGTAGCTGTGCGGTCTTAAAACTACATTTTGTGATATTAATTGTCATAAAATTTAAAGTAATTACATTGTTCATATTAAATTATGACCTTTGTCCAAAATACTATAAAAATATAGGTCTAGTAGCCATCTCAGAAAGAACACCTGGTCCTGAGCCCTGCTCTGAGTGAAAGTGCCTAGATACGACTTGTAATCTAGTTTTAAAATCTCCACAGTCTGAGCTAAAATATATAATGAAGCTTTCATAATAATCCTTAATGAGTATGTTCTAAGTCTTCACTCTACGTATACTTCATACTTTTCCCTATTGAATTTCATCTTGCTAACTTAGATCTATTTATTAATATAATTTTGAAATCTGATCCTGTCTTTCAAAGTACTTTCAACCCCTCTCATATTGGTATATACAACCTGCATGTTTTTACTGTGTGCTCTTTTGTAAAAGTGTCTGCATCAAAGTCTAAGAGGGAATATTCAAAAGAATTGGTCTTGGGACAAACACTGTAGAGCTCCACCTGAAATGTCCAGTTTTCCAGCAAATCATTGACAACTATTCTTTAATGCTGCTTTGCATCCAGTTGAGTATCTGTATTATAGTGAGTTCTTCTAGCCTTTTTTTACTAATATGCTTGTTAGATATATTAGACTGTGCTTCTTATATCAAGATGTAAAACATCTAGCACTTTTCCCTTTTCCAGTAGACCAGTTACCCCAGAAACTATTAAATCTATTCGATATAGTTTGTCCTTGTCAAATACATGTCAGCTGCATTTTTCATTCCCTCATGATTTCTCTTTGCCTCAGAAATTATTATTGTGTTTGTTAGTACCTTTCATATACTGCAGCTGGAGTAACTGATCACTAATTTCAGCCTCTGTTTTCCTTTTCAGGATAAACATTGTATCTGAAATTCTGTGGCCTTCTGGGCCATCCCACATTCCATATACATCATCATGGATAGTATGGAGATTGTTTTGCTAGTCCCTTACATGGTCTGTACTGAAATCCGTGTCATGCTGCGAAGTCAAATATTTCTACATTTTACAAATATTCTTTAACTGGTTTTTCTCCTGGTTTAGGCTAATGTTAAATTAGGTTATATTTATGAACATTGATTAGGTTTTTGAAGTAAATAAGGCATAGATTATACCAGCTTTCCCTATGTGATCCCTGATTTCCTCTGCTTCTCTGTCAGGTGACATCTGCACTTTCTTTTGCCCTTGCCTCACAATGTGTCACAGGGCTTAGCCTTGGTAATTGGTATTTCTCTTTCATCTTAAAGTTACTGATGTTGCCATACATCTGGGTGCTGGGTTCTTACATTTGTGTTTAATCAGCGTTTGCTTTCCATTTTTTCCTTGTTCTTGGTTTTCAATTCATCAAGGGGTCCACAGTGCTGCCTTGCCAGTATGTTACAGTATGTTCCTGCCGGTGCAACTGTGCAACTCAAGATCATTCAGCTGGTTGTTGCTTCTTCACCCCATCTGTTTCTAGCAAGTAGAAACTAGGGCATTTGTAGAGGTGGCTGTGTTCAGAGTGCTTTCTCTACCCTATCACGTCAGTTCCTCCAACAGGCAGAAAAAAAGCAGTAAGAAAACATAGACATGTTTTCTTTTCCATTTCTGGTAAGTGTTTTTGAGGTCCTCAGAAGAGTAGAAGAATAACCAGTGCCTGCATGCTACATATTACTGAAAAAAATTCTATTTGCTCTCTTAAAACTGAAGTTACCTTGGTCTCTTCAACTGTGTGAACAGAGAAATGAAGCATATTTCATGCTATGAAATAGTGGGCTAATAATAAAAAAACCCATGTTGCTCTCATTTTTTTTTAAAATGCACACAAGGTATAAAATGTTTTATATCTGTCCATGAAATGTGTAAAATAAATAAAAATATACTCTGTTACAAAATAGATTAACACACATTGGCATGTATGTCATTGTCTGCACCAGTCAAAGTTTGGTGTGTAAGGTCTTGTTCTACAAATATGGGGACCTAACCAGTTTGCCAAAAATTGGTTTAGAAGAACTAACTGAGAGAAGATTCCTGCACGATGAGTAATGAGAACACTTCCACACCTCAGATCAGTGAGCACCACTTTGGGGCAATTTATGTGCTATACTGCACTGACAGATAAAGTTTAAGGTATTAAAACATTTTAGTATTACTGAGGAGCCCGTGTTATCTAGTTGAGACAAAGTTCCTAGGTCTAGGCTCTGTGATTTACACAATCCTTTGTACTTAAAATTTTAGTTTAGTGAAACATTTGGTGAATTTTGAACAGTCTGTTATTTAGTGAGCAGCAGTTGTTATATCTTGGCATCATGGCATACATATGTGTATACTACTGCTTTTCCTGCCCTGTTTGTGTGCAACTTAACAGTTGACAACTTCTGTTACAGACTATAGCTGGTGAACAACTCAAAAAGGCAGAGGGAAGAGATTGTATTGATGCCATGCAATTAAAAGGGAAAAAAGGTACCATTTATACTTATCCAAGAGCTGCCTCCTACAATTATGAGTTTGTATGCTACCTACAGCAGCTACATCTTGAGATTTCTCAAAGCATTTTGCATACATTTTCTGACAGTTTATGCATTTTCCAAGACACAGAAAAACCACTGAACATTGACTTCTTAGCATAAAAGACATTTAGCAGACACATATTTTTTCTACAGATTTGTTTTCTGCAATGCAATCTGTTTTGGAGTTGATGTATGAAGCATTCAGGAAGACAGATTATTTTTTATGAATTTTACTGTCTTGAGAATGACAAAAAGAAAAGAAAATGAATCTGCTCTTCCACAAATAAGCTGAACACATATGTCATCAATACCATAAAGAGAATAAGTGACATCAGAACATCATTCATCATTATTATTTTGTTTTGTTTACCTAAAATACTGGTTTAGAACTGGTAGATTAAAGAGGTTTTATTACAACTATTTTCCAGTCTAATATTTTAAGAAAGTTTTGCATAGACTGTTAGAATTCAGGTCTCAAAACACTTTTACTTAATTCTGGTTTTCACATATTTTTAGTGAGCACAAGATATATTCTGGCCTAAAGTTTTTTTTGCTGGGTTGTTTTTTTTTGTGTTTTGTTTTGTTTGATGTTGATTCTCTTGGAATACTTTGATCAAACTTCTATAGCTATTTTTGAGTTCCAAGAAGGTTAAAACATATTTTTTATCTTTAGAATATTCTTTCCCACTTTTTTCTCTTATATTTAGATGACTCCTGAATGCTTCAATTTCCATGGTACAGCTGATCCAACTACTGACTGGATAAAGCTGAGAGTACTTGTAATTAGGTCTACACATGCTGTGGATGTTGCCAAGAAAGCAAGTTTGTCTCTGAGAACATCTAGTGCCTTTGAAATGCAAGTTTGTTAAGGCTTTACTTCCATTTCTCATTTATTAAGTCTACACTTTTCAATATAGGTATTATGATCAAGAATAAGTTTTTAAGAACAATATGGGGAATGTCTACCATCCTCTTAGGGCTCTCAGGTCATGCAGGTGGTGGAAGGAGATCTTGGACAAGAAATACAGGCTAGTCAGGGTTCTACTGAACACACAAAGTTCTTTATTTTCTTTGATAAAAGAGGTCTGAGCTGTGTATGGGTTGTACCACAGTGGAACAAGGTATGTCAGTGTGGACACACACCAGGCTTTTTTTCATGGCTGGCACAGGAGGCCATGGTTGAGAATATGACAGTAATTGTGAGTTTTCAAGCAGAGTCAGGTCTGCTGGAATAAACATGTGGTGTTGCTACACTATCAAGATTTGTTCCTTTGTGCAACTATCGTTGTTCTCTTTGGTTGGAGTTTTTTGCCCCTTTGCTTTCAAGTATGTACTATCTAATACAGGGGTCCTCAAACTGTTTAACCAGGGGGCTGGCACGCGGATGCAGTGGCCGGCAGTCATCTGCGGCTGCTTGGTTTCCCCCCTCAACCCCTGGCGGGGGAGGAGCGGGGGGGTTCTGTAAATACCGGGGGCCGGATTGAGGACCCTGGGGGGCTGTATCCGGCCCGTGGGCTGTAGTTTGAGGACTCCTGCTCTAATCTATCTTACAGCTACTACATGGCATCTACTGTAAGGTGGCTTAAGTGCTTAGGCTGCATTTAAGCCCAGATTTGGACCTTTCCCACATATAAGAAAATGAGTTCCAGAAAAGTAAGTGGAATAATACCATGAAAATAGTTATAAAAAGCAGAATCAGCACTAATCAGCTAAGGTGTATTAAAAGATTATGGGTCAGTACTCTTAAGTGTGGATCAGCAGCATTTCATTGAAGTTAATGAATCTACTGTGAGTTGGACTGGCTGAAGATTTGGCCCTAGGTCACACAAAAATTTGATATATGCGTATTCTGCCTGAAGAATTTACACTTCTTTGAAGCTTATACTATGAAGGATTTTAGGTGGTTTATCAGTAAGTACTTTTTCACCATGAATATCCACAGTGGTTTGAAAGTTCATGACTTTTCCAAGTGTCTAAACTTGCTTTAATATGCTCCACATTTCAGAAAATTCTTTTTACTTACTTTAAAAAAAAAAATCTGTTCGTTTTTGAAAGCAGAAGAATGTGATTGAGAGAAAACCTGTCTCATAATTATCAAGATTACGACAGTCTTGACACGTCTCAAATCCAGTCAGAAAGTTAACAAGTAAAGGTTTCAATAGCTGTGGTAGTCTGGCAATACTGCAAAATATTCTTGTCTATTCTTGCTTTTATTGACAATTGTGACACTGTAATGCAAAATAAATTATGCAGGTCATGCTATGCAAAATTAAATAGCATCTAATGGCATTGTTTGGTTAAAAATTCCTTTATTCAGGAAAAATATGGCAGAATCCTCAGAGTTTATTAATCTCATAGCTATAGTAGGATATTAAATACTACCATACTATTCCCTGTGTGTACATTTTAGGAAAGCATAGGTTCATCAAAGAGTTTATTTAAGTATATATAATTTACGATAATTAGACAAGGTCTGTTGTGAGTATATTTTGAAAGAGAATTTAGACCATGTTTTATAACTGGCAAAACTGGACATAACTGGTTGTGCTTCTATAGTTTTCTCTGAATGTGACAGAAATCAATACAGTCGTTTACAGTGGGGCCACTGCAAGGCTTTGAGAACTTGTGAGATCCGTTTAACATTGACAGCCTCTGCTGCAGACTGTATTTATGTTACTTTCACTTACAGCTTGATCTGCTAGTCTGCTAAACCTCATGGAAAGTGTGAGCAAAGAAAGGGAGTGGCACAAGGGACTCCATCTTAATCAGGAAACGTTATTCATCAAGCCAGCCTTGACAGCTATAAGATCTGAGATGGAGATATAGGCAAATGCTGGTCTGAAGGTCATATAAGGAATGATGTAAGGAAATGTTTCCTACTTCTATCCCTACTGTTTATTAATGTACTTTCTAGAGTACTGTCTCCTGAAGCCAGCATTTATAGATCAAAAAGCAAAGCAAATACAAACTAATGCGTACCAACAAATGAATCACAAGTATATTCAAACTATAGTAGACATGCTACAACATAAGCAGAGGGCTTGACTCAGTCATGCAGACACTGATACATGGAATATGTGCTTAATGCTGAGGGGCAACTGGTTATACCCCAGCTTCCATGTGCTAGGGAGAGCAGTGTTACCATGAAGCCCCGGTGTCCCACTCTTTGTGGGACTGGGTATGTGCAAACTGTCCATGTATTACATGTGAAGTCACAGCCAAGGAGGTGAACTACCCTCAGGAAAGTCTCTAGTTCTCTCTTTCAATGAAAATCAGTCATGTGATGTTGTAATTGGGTGGAATCATAGACTTGTGGGTTGTACCTTACTTTTGTTTTCTATGATGGCTAAATTTCTGTTCACTGTCTTTATGGTAGCAGAGCTATCTGAGTCATTTCATACAGAGATTTTACATTTATTCCAGAGATATTATGTTTGTGAGTGAAGTTTGAATATTATCACAGAACTCAGTTTCTGCTTGCTCCTACCTTACTTGCATTAGAAGACATTTACTTCCAGGGGACTGGCTATCACACCGCAGTCTATAAAGCAGAACACTTTGTGCAGGGCTGTTAATGATAGCTGTACATATTTTATTTAAATCTTGTATGGAACCATTTTCTTGAGATAAAACCCAGGCTGGTATTTGAATCTCTTATCTGAAGAACCAGTAGCATTCAATTTTGAATCTAAAATCTATCATATAGTTGGTATCAGAAGGCTATTTGCAATGAAATGTATGAAGCCGTGTTTTGCAGAGAGTACTATGGAACAATTCTCCTGTTGTGTAGAGAGAACAGATTTCTGCCATCTTCTCAGCTTTTTCTAGTTGTATCCGTTTCAGTGAAATGAATACTAATGGCTCTGCTGTATTTAATAGTTTGTTCCTGATTTATTTTTTCCTTCAAATTAATTTATCTTTTCATTTAATTAATTTATGGAGATTTTACTTCATGTAAGTTAATTACAATTTTTTCCATTTAGAGGGAAAATTTTTCAGACGATAAATGTTATTATTTTAACAAGTATAATGAGGGCACACAGCAGCTTGAAGATGAGTTTCTTTATACTTTTCTGTAAGTGTTGTGGGCAAGCCTCTGTTGTATGGTAATACTTATCAGCTATATTGTAATTTTCCATCAGCTAAGGTATGAGTTATTAACACATCCAATAAATTTACATGTCCTGATCTGGTATGTCGTGCACAGCTAATGCAATAATGTCTGCATTAGAGACAAACATAACTTCTTTCCTAGGCTAAGTGGTTTTAGTTACTTAGGTCAATCAGAAAATGTTTATAAGTACTAAGAAGTATAATCACTCTGAATGTCAGGGGTGTAAACTGTATTAAATGTATTCCATAATATATTTTCTTCATATGTAGGAGACACTTAAAAATGACATAAACACATTTCAACAACAATAAGAAATAAAGATATGAATATGTGAGTTTATAATCCCACAGAAGTCAAACTGAATTTGTAAAACAGTTTCAACCACTGACACAGAAATGCTAAATTCATGCTGATGGTGCAAATGGTGACTTCATGGAAGACATATCTGTTTATCACAGGAATACTGTGGACATATAAAACAACAATATACCGATATAAATGACATGGGTAGTTAAGAAGAAAGTCTTTTGAAATTGTCCTAAAAAGTTCTGCTCTAAAAAAGGGCTACTGTGGAAAACAGTCTTTTCCATTTCTGTATTACATGATTGCTGACATCTTTTCAAAGTACTTGCTCTTCTTCCCATTAATTGGAGTACCAACAAAGACAAAATCAGTAGCTTAAAACTGGCAAAATCTTGAAATTGGCAAAATCTTAGAACTTGTTGTTCTTTAATTTACACTAGTGCAAAGCAGGAATAGCTATTCTACTGTTAACTGAGGCTGAATTTAATTTTATGCAACTTCAGAATTGATTAGCTACAGAATAATGCAGGAGTTTTTGTTGCTTAGTAAGGATTAATTTTCTGAAGTCATTTTACCTGCTTACATTTGTTGACAAATAGAAAGAGATATGGACAAAGAGGGGTAAAAGAGTAGCATTTAATAGGTGTTATATACTACAAGTATTAAAACCCATTTACTCTTTCTTCTCTTTGGTGATAAACATATCCCAATGTTTTCCCTACCGTAACCTAAGATACGTATATTGTGACTTTATCGCAATTTAAGGTGCAATGACCTATCAAAGGGCAGCTACATCAGGATAAATTCAAGTGTACAGAGGGATGATTTGAGTTTGTACTAATAGAACTGACCTCAGCTTTGGGTGATGTAAGCTCCACAGATATGAATGATGGGTTTTCCTTAAGTAGCTACATACTTGAATGACAAATTCAGAATGAAAAGCAAGACCTGTAGTATCAATCAATAAAATGCAAGTTTTTATTGAAGATTAGAATGTTGTGAACAGTGAAAGTATCCCCTCAAAACAAATTAAATGCAGAATGCAGAAAAGTTTATTTTTAAGAAAATATAACCGTCTAGGTATTTCCAAAGGCATCTTTACTTTTTTCTATGGAAATGAGGTCTTTTATAACAATCATTTTCTCCTTCTTTGAGAGATTTATTCTTCCTGGAACCTATAGTACGTCACATCCTATTATTACAGCTGTTATTTTTCTCCCTTTTTCCCTTTGGCAATAGAAAATGATATCTTTTTCTGTTAACTAGTTCCTTTGTAGCTACATACTGCAAAAGGATTTTTTTTTTTCTGCAAAGAACTGTAAGGCAGTACATAGCTGAAACAAATATTCTTTCTTCCCCTAGTTTCACTATGCTGATGGTTCTGGACATGCCACAAAGGATGAAATCTAGGCAGCTGCTGTTTACAATTACCCATTAACTTGGAAACCAAATTCTACTTATTTAGCACAAAATAGCTTTCTTCTTTATGTACACACATTAGTTTATTTGTTAAACACAATGTGAAGGCTACACTAGTGGCAGTAAAATTAAAGAGGATTTAAGATTTTGCTTTAACACAAGTCATGGGGATGGATTGTTGCTAAGTTCCCAAATTCTGCTGATATTTTAGAAAGGACTTTTTGCAGTATCAGCAGTTAGTGTATTCCCTCCAGCTCCAGCACTTTTTTTAATTCTTTTTTTTTTTTTTTTTTCCTTTAAGATGCTTTTATATAGCCAAATTATGCTGTAGAAAGAGATGACAGAAAAGATCCTGTGTGCACAGATCAGCTGATGCGGTGCATTGCTGATGGGCTCATACTAGGCTGCCAGACTGGGAGCTGTGAGAGTGCAGCGTGGGTACGATTCCTGCTGCTGGTGCTGCTGGGAGAGTGGCAGGGCTGAGCCCTGACCCCTGGGCTAGACCTAGCACAGTCTGCAGCCCTGTCCTTCTGACTCAAATGCAGAAAATATCCTTCCCTTCAGCTCCCTGACCCTAACACACATGAAACAAATCATCTTATTTTCCCAGAAGCACTTTTAAATGTTTGGGAAGCCAAGTCATGAGGGCCATAACCCAGAGGTTGCAGCACAACTGGCAGATGTTTTTGTAGACCTGGAAATGGACATCTATTTTCCTGTATGGATTGTTTGCATGTTTAGAAATTATGAGTAATCAGACTATGTGCTAAAATATGTAAGAAGTAAAGGACAGGTAAACTACTTGCGTAAATAAGGCCCTCGCTCCACGAAGAAAGGCTGTTTTTGAAGAGAAGTTTAGGCCCAATCTGAAAAAGGAGCCCTGGACACTTGTGAGTATTGAGTTTTATGGAAGGCTAAATCCTGGCTTCGTGTTGTGCACACTCCTGATTCCCTAAATAGTGTGTGGGAAACATGTAATGTGTGCCCCGGACTGCTAAACCCAAACCCCAACATATTGACCGGGGCACTGCCTAAAAGCAGCATGGAGAACAGTTAAAAGTGTGTCTCGTGCTAATTACAAGGAGGTCTTGTTAGCTCCCCGTCAAGGCTCTGGCTCCTCCAGTTCCCATCACAGCCAGCTGCAGGGAAAGGCTGGGTTCAAAGGTATGGCTCAAATCCAATCCTCAAATCTAATCCTCAAGGGAAAGGCTGGGTTCAAAGGTACAGCTCAAATCCAATTCACAAATCTAATCCTCGCCCTGTCATGCATACTTCGAGCTGCAGGGAGAAATTACTTTTTTGTTTGGGGCTGCTCTGTCATTCTGAACTTTGGTGGCTGGGGAGTGTGAGTAGGGAGAGATTGTGAAATGACCTTGCACATGACAAGTGTTGGCCATTGCCTTTCAATTAATTTCACCTTTTTTCAAAACCAAACAAACCCCACTGTTGTCTTTTAAATAAGGCTTGAAAAAGGGGCTTTGGGGAGATAGTCTTCCTCTCCATAGCATTTATCAGGAAGCAATATTGGGATTTGCTTCCTTCCTCTGTATCTATATTGAATATAGATTCAAATCTCTCTTTTTCAGAGAATATCCTTTATCCAGGATGTTACAGTTATCCTTAATTTACTTTAGAGATTATTAAAGCAGCAGAGAGTATACTGGCATACAGGTTAGGAAGAACCCAGACTTGATAGATTCAGGCACATACTTACTTTGCAACGAGGATTGCAGAATATATTGCTTTATTGCCTCAAATCTCCAGTGCATTCTATATGCTTCTTTTCTCCCCACAGTACTTCCACACGCATAGTATAGCTGTGTACTGCAGGGCTGGCCTTAAAAATGTGATGGCAATTCTCTCAAATCAGACAACATACACTAGCTTCTGTCACACACAGCAGTGCTTTGTCACATTTATGGAGCTGTACCATAACTTCTTTCCTGCTCCAAATCCAACGCTGCAGACCATGTGGTCAGGGTGGCCTGTGAATGAAGTTGAAAAAGTGGTAACACGCTGCAGCTGGTGACTTGCCACTCAGCAGACATAATTCTAACTAAAGGGACATTGGTAAAATTTATATTCCCCTCACACATCTGATCCAAGGTGTAAAGTTTCTTTCAGACAAAAAGAAGCAACTTCAGAGACCTGCACTGTATGCCCTAGGACCTAGAAGGTGCATAGAACCGTGTAGTTAAGACAAACAGCCATTCCTCCGCCTCAGGCTGTAATCATGTCCGCTCCCAGTACCAAGAGTATTCATAGCCACAGTGCTACGTCTGTCCGAGTGGTTGGCTGAGGTACCCCACTCAAACCCACGAGACAAGTTACATGGTCAGGATACCTGGTCAAGTGCTGTGCAATTTCAGGGATGGGGGGTGGGGGGAGGTGGGATATGATGATGGAAAATGTGATCAAGGTATAAGTATGCTTGATCAGCATAAACAAGTCCTGAATGACCTCAGCTTGGAACAGGAGGCAGAGACAAAATATGCGTATGCTACAGAGGTAGAAATAGGAAGATATTTAAGAATCACCAGCACCTCTGTCAATTATTCTCCGTTCACACCACGAAGTGGGCAGGTTATCACCATGACTAAAAGCTGCTCCTGGGCTTTCACCTATAACCTCAGGCAGCATCCAGTAGCCCAGTTAACAGCAGAATTCTGTTCAGATCAGAGGTATCAGGTGAGAACAGTTGATGAGAGTGTCAGGACCTGAATGAGATCCTGGGTTGTCTCTGACTTCAAGAGGTGTGTATACACAGAGGAAGCTGAAAATCTCACAGACTCATTTCTTTCTTGATGGGGCAAGAGGAAAGGCCAGGGAAGACTCTGTTTGCCATGCAAATTAATGCTTTAATTGTCAAGAGGACTAAGAGGCGGAGGGCTGAGAAACCTCATGAAAAAATTAGTATATTTGATCCCATGGGTTTTCATCTGCTGATCTGGCATGTAGGAGACTTTCTGGAGGAGGTGAAAAATCTTTCAAAGAAAAGAAATATGGGAGAGCAAAACAAGAGCAGACAAAATCAGTGATAAGGTTTTGTGAGCAGATATGATGGGTTAATGTGATTTGAAGTCACTGAGGGGTGATCAAGAAATGCATCAAATTTACTGTGAAGAAAATTGTCACCAAGAACTTCAGTACTGACAAAGGTCCATATAGCTAGTATAAGATCAGTGCCAATTTTAACGTGTTTCTATTCTTATCTGCAATAAATAAGCAATGCTGAGCTGCAGCAATAGTGCGAGCTACACCAGCTTTTGGTAAAAGAACAGGTCTATAAATTTTGCTAAGCATTATCTTGTAGGATTAGCCTGGCGATGTTGTCACAGACCTTCAAAGATTAAATAAAAAGGTCTGAGAAATTTTCCATACAGGCATAGCTCTATGGCTTTCATGGGGGAAGAGAGTGGAGGAGAGAATTAAAAATGCTATCTCACCTCTCTATGATTTTTGTAATGTTTCCTGACATTCCAGTGATTTATAGAAACAGCAACGGTCATCAGAAATTGGCAAGAGTACAGGGAGAATAAGGTGGTGAAAGATTAAATTAATAGTAGTCGTCTGTGCTTAAGGGATCAATGATGTATTGGTGCTATTTCTTTTCCAATGTCACATGCTGTGCTGGTGCAGTAGGCCAGATGATATCTGAAGACACTGACCTATAATCTTCTCTGTTCCCTCAATGCCTTGCTAATATTTTACTGAAGGTTTGAGTATGCTGCAGGTTAAAACGGAACTTTGTTGACTGCAGGAAAAAGATACAAAGGACAGTTTCTGGTGCTTTGTGCAGGGGAGGAAGAGGCTGCTGGATTTAATCATTACTCATAATCCTCTCAAACCAGTGGAGCTCAAAACAGCAGTGAGAGAAAACGACAGAGACCTTGCTTTGGTAAAGGATTATCGTCACCAAATTGTAGCATATGTTCCCACAGATCCAGCCCCTTCCCTTCACATTCCTGCGAACCTGCAGGAGGAAGGAACCATGTAACATGTACAGGGGAAGGTGCAACAGGTTCCGGAGAGGGGTCTGTATTAGTGGTGCTTAACACTAAATGCTCCATAGTGGCATGCATTTCCAGACCATTTTTAGTGCAGGAGACTCCATTCATCCTGTCAAATCTGATTAATGTCTTCTGTTGGGTTATTATGGTTCTTTGCCCAAGAACTGTTCCTGGTTTTGAATTCTTTTCCAGCCTGATGGGCTGCATATGCTGCCTGATCCCAGCCCTGTCCAGTCACCTACTCTTGCTGTCTGATCCCATGCTGCCCAGCCCCGCTGCTGTCAGATCCTGTTGTTTTTATAATCAATTGCTTTCTTTTCCCTTCTGTTTATGATACACTCATTTCTATTCATATTGCCTGGTCCCGGGGCTCTCATATCATTTCTTGCTGCCTAATTTTGACGTTGTCTAATACTGCAGCTGCCCCATAGTTGTGCTTGCTGAGTGCTTACTGTCTTACTGTGTAAGCAAACAGCTGCATGGCCTCCTGTTTCTAAGTTCCAGCTGTGTGATCAGCTGTTTTTGCAGTTATCCTTTCCATGGTGTAATCCTATTGTCAGTAGTGGTAGGATCACTTCTTTTTGCACAGATATTCCGGTTGTGTAATTATATATTTCATATATCATAATACTTTATTTTGAGATCATTCCTAATATCTGAATATCTTCCTCTCTCTCCTTTCTTGCCTTTCTCTTGTTTACTTCCAGTGTGCCCTGATCACACTCCATTTATCCAATGAATTCCTCTTTCCTTTCTGATTTCTTATCAGCTGCTCTTTAGCATCTATTTTTACTTTCACAGCTTCTGCTAGTCAAAGATTCTGATGTGTGAGCTGCTATTCCTGCGGCCCCATGTCTACCACCATCCGTTTAATCATCTCTATTGTGTGCTGCTTCTGCTGTTCAATCAGCAGTGATTTTTTTTTTTTTCTTTTGTGCAGGCCTGCAATGATCTGATCAGTACTTTCTGTCATATGATTGCCCCTGGTTATCATTCCTATCAGCTAATCATCACAAGGAACTCTGTCCTTGCGCAGTCTTGGATAATTATCTGCTCACGCTGTTTTTGGTGACTTTCTCAAGCCCACAGAGTGGAGTTATACAATTTTTAGAAGCACGTGCTTGGACTATATACAGCAGTAATGGTAGTGCCGGGCTTTGTGGGGTTAGTATCCTGGAGTTAAATATATAAATGAGTATTGTTAGCTAGAATTTTTGCACATAGCCGAATTTCACTGTGTAGCAGTCATTAAAAAGTTCCCATTCTCTACCTTCCATTTGTCATATTGGTCCTTTTCACATATTCTTCTGTTTATGTGGTAAATAAGCAATGGTTCTTCATTAACCAAGAACATACACAGCAAGGCTATGATGTTCATCTTTCAACTCATGTTTCTTTCTAGGTACTTATCCACCCAACACAGCCAGACTGATCCCTGGTTCACTGCTGTATTATGATATAAAATAAAGGGACAGTATTCAACTAATATAAATTACCATAGTTCATTGACTTCAGTGGACCCCAATAATTAAGACAGCTCAAAGTCTCTGGAGGAGAAGACACCTGCTGTGACTAAAGAGCATTGTCTCCTGTTGCTGGCTGAGAAAAGTAGATTGATTATCTTTGCTTTCCTGAAGAGGATTAGGAATTAGTTGAGAAGAACAAAAGCACATTATAGTCTTAGTAAGTGCTTTAAAAGATACCAGACAGGGAGACACATGTTTCACAGCTATGTAAAAATGTGTGAAGTACTGTATAGGGGCAATCTGTCTTTCCTGCCTTAAAGAATTCCACCCCCCCACCCCCCCCCACCCCCGACCCAAATCTCAGGAGAATAGCCAAGGTTGCAAGGTTGACTGCCTGGGTTAAAAAGCTGATTATTCTTGGAAAGTTTGACTCAACTTGAACTGCTAAATTTGGCTTTTGCTTGTCCCACATAAAACTGGTATGCCAACTGGTATGCCATAACCTGTCTTACCTTGCAGCTGCTTAGGGGGAAAGAAGTCAGAATTTTTCTGAATCTGGACACATTTTCAAAATTGTGTAGAAGCAAAAAGTATTACTCTATCTGACTATTTTCTTAACAGTTTCAATATTTTGGGAAAGGAAACTAGGATTAAGTGACATCTGTTGAAATTAATTCATCTGCTGAAATAACTTGGAGGGATGCAAAAATTAGAGTTAGTAAGTTTTGCAGTGGGAGGGTGGATGGGACAGCATCTTGAAGTATCTTCCAGTCCCATTTTTTGATTGCCTTCAAACTGAATAAACTGACTTATGAAGCTTTATAGAAAGATATTTATTTTTCATGTAGCCTCCCACATGCTTATATATTTACCCAAATCTTCCAGATTTATAAATTCTGAAAGATTGGAAAGATGTAAAAAACAGCTAGAAAGTTACATTAGCCAGATATTTCAGAATTTGGAGAAATGTTTGAACTTTGGGGTTTTTTCCCCAAATGCATGGATAGCTAGAATAAAAGCATTCATTTTAGAATCTGGATCTATACAGCACTGTGAGATTTTTTTAAGGAAAAAAGGATCTGTAAATATAAAATACCACTTTGTGTTATCAGTATCTTTTCATCTGAAGCAGTAGATAAACTAATTATTCTAATATCATTCATAGGATCCTTCATGACATCAAAGAATGTCATCCCATGCTTGTTTTATCATTCAGTAGGACTGACTTTGGCTATGACAACTACGATAAACATCACTCTCACTTACTTACACAGATAGACTTCAAATATATGTCTCAGTTTCCAAAGCGTATTACAGCAGGAAATCTCCATCCTCTCATCTGTTCTTCCTATGCAGTCTCAGTACATTATAGACACTTCTTGGATACTTCTGGGTGATGCTTTCTTATCATCTCAGCTCTATTTAATAAAATTTCTTAAACACATGTTTTAAGTGCTCTGACAGTAGATTATTAAGAATTCTTTTAGCTGTTCATATAAGGTATAAATCAAGACTTTCTCAACTTCAGTACTTAGGGTCACTGGATGTTAACTTATCATTCCAAAAACCTTAAAAGTATTCTGGTTTTACTTATACTCAGTATGATTCTAAGGCAAAAACCCACAAAACTGAATGATAATATGGAGCGTTCTTTCCTGCTCAGCTTACCGATGTTCAAAAATCTTTTCACTTTACACCGTTAATGTTACCGTTGTGATTTTTCTTGCTTGTTAGGTAAATGCAAATGTATCTTATGTTAAATTTAATGGAATTTGATATAGCTAAGAATGGCCGTTCATAATGTCCATCTAGATTCTGGTAAAATAAACCTGGCATTAAAGTCTAACAAGGAATGTAACTAATGCACTGTAGTTTCTTGGGATATCGAAACTAAATGAAGACTCATATTCTACAGAGTTCTTCAAACATGTTAATGGCATTCGAAATTCCAAAGAGAAATCCAAAATCATTTCATATCTGACCATGTCTGTAAGACTCTGTATCTTTCATCATCTCTTTCAGTTCTTGTTAGCCCATTGGGTAGCATGGGGAGCACTCTCAGCAGGATGCTGTCTGCTCATCCTGCTCATCCTGCTGATAGCCATGAACACTAAATGCATTTTGGGAAGACTTCAGAGTTTTTCATTGAACAGTACCATACTTAATTATTAGAAATACAGCATCCTGAACAAATCCACTTTTCTCTCTCCCTCTCTTTTTTGTTTGTTTGTTTGTTTGGTGTTTTTGTTTTGGTTTGGTTTGTTTTTGTTTTGGCCCATCTGGGATCTATTAATTTTTCATTAGATTAACAGTGAAACTAATGTAACATAATGATAATATTTAAACCTTCAGGTTGCTTCATAAGCCTGATCCAAAACTCTAAGGTGATCATGAGAACGGTGGGCTTTTCCTTTGGCTTCACTGAAGTCTTTGAAAGATTGATAGACCACTGTAGAGCTGGCAATATCTTTTCCAACACATGCTTACATATTAATTAAGCAGACAAAGCGAGCATTTTTTATCTGCTTTTAAGAATATTTAAAAGAAAGTATCCGCTACTAAAGAAGACATTCCATATAGCCATATAGAAGCCATATAGAAGAAGTATAAATATTAATAACATGCTATTTATATTTACTAATCAATTTTCAATTGAATAAAACCAATGAGCCAAATATTGATCTCATTTACTTAATGTGAATTAAGAGTGGATACGGTTAAGTCAATATAATAAGACAGGAAAAAAATGTTCTTTATGCATTTTTTGGGAAATACTTGTTGGAATGTATGTTTAAATTTGTAAAGCAGTTTGATAGACTCACTATGTCTATGTTACACCTAAATCTTTGCTTAATGCCCACAGAATTCACAATAGAAAGTAATGATGAGGATTTACACAGCTCATTAATAATTATAAATACTTAGGAGGATAAGAAGGTGAAAAGAACTCCACAGGTTTCTTTTAAGACTCTTCATGCTAAGTACCCTATTAACAACAAGAAAAAAAAAAGAAATAACAACCTTATATTTTCTCCTCTCTCTTTTCTCTCTCTCAGCTAATTCAAAGTGAAGCTGTTAATTAACACCCAGAGTACAGTCTTTAGTTACTGGATTAATTAAAGAAGACTTGCTGTGGGTTTTAAAGTCTCTTGGGATATTTTTAAATCTGGTGGGCAGTAATACTGCCATCTGTTTTGCGAGCCAATGGTTAGTTCTTACTGAAATCATTACCATCTTGAAAACTACATTGCCTTCTATCAAGGTTGATAAATAAGTGTGGTTTTTAAAAGCAAAATCTGCTTATACTCTACAGTTCACATCTGAAACAACATTCATTGTACCTCCCACACATGTCATGAGTAAACAGCTGGTCTGGGAAAGCAAAATGAACAACCCGTCTACCCAGATCACATAAAAGTTTTCAGATAGCTAAATGAAAGTTACAGCTGTAAATCTTCATGTTACAGAAACTTTTCAGCAAATAAAAGTCTTTAAATAACACTGTTCTAAAGAACTCATCAATTTTCATCTAATGCTGGAAAAATAATTGATCAGAACTTGCTGCTGCTGCTAACTTGGCTTTCTCTTTAGCCTGAGAAGCTCATCTGCATTCAACTCTTTATATAAATAAAACCTGATTTTATTGGGAATATTGTCAAACACATACTTACCAAGAATTGCCCTAAGGGGAAAAAATACCAAAATGTGGACTAATTGTGGATTACTCAATCCTCTCTTATTCTGAAATAGATGTCTTTTCATTTCTTTTAAAAACCCTGTTGGATGAAGTTGTTTTGCATCTGTATTGCTGGCAGGAATCTGACAGACTTGCAGAGATCCGAATCATTTCCAGACAGATTTGCATGCCACATTTAATTCACTATTTTCAATTAATAGAATTGTCGATATCTAACTGGTGGTCCTTTTAAGTGCAATTAGTTCAAACCATGTGCTTATTGGTTTGGGATTCTTCGTCTTTCTATTGCATTTAATGTACTTTTCAGTGGTCTCAATACTTCCCTATTTTTTCATTTTAGGACTCATGCTTCAGCTTCTGGCTGTGTTAAATGTTTTGGCATATATCAATTCAGAGTAGATAATCGTATATTAATTATCCACTATGCCATGAAGATATTGTTTCTTTACTTCCTCCAAATTCAAATTTGGTTTATGCCCAAAGAATAAATTACCTTGTTTTTTAAGAAACAAATTCTTTTGATAGACCCCTAAAGTTAAAAGGTGTTATGTTTCACAGGTGATCCATGTCTATTACCCACTGTATTGGTGTCTGTCAGTCAAGAAAATAAATTTATATTTTACCCATAGAGAAGCAGAAAAGGCAAAAAGGCAACAGATTATTCTATAGTCCCAAGGAGGGAAGATCCTTTTTGTATGATAATGAGCAATTGTAAAGAAAACTGTGTGACTTCCTATGGACTGAGCAAATCCAGAGAACTGATTGAAGGGGTAAAGATGTCAGGATTTAGTATTTTTAACATGCAAGTATTTAACATTTTTAGCCTGGTTTAGTACATCACGAGATAACAGAAAATCAATATAGGGTAAGGAAAATATTAAGAGACGCTGAGAAAACCATACTATTCAGTTCTCTAATCATACAGATTTTTAATAGATCCGTTGCTTAAAATATGACATTTTCATTTGCATCACGCTTGAAAAAGGTACTTGTTAGGTATTGTTAAATTAGAGGAAGATCAATCATGAACTGCTCAGTACTATAGCAGCTACTAAATGGCTGTCTTAGATCTTCAGCCCAATATGTTGTTTTCAGATTCCACTTGCAGGAACAACTCAGAACGAAATGTATCTTTTCCGGTGTATTATATTTCAATACCACTACTACAGTGTGAACATATTTTCCCACCCTCACTAGAGAAAGATCTCTGAAGCTGTGTTATACCAGCTGGTGTGTGCAGTGCCTACTGACATGACAGAGAACTGCTGGTGAAAACAATTTGACTGCACATGAAGAAAAGATAAAAGAAAGTGATCTTTTTTCTCTGTTTACTCTCTATCTTTTTCAAGATTTATTTTGGACCTGACCTTCTAAAGCTTAGATATCAAAAGCATATGTATTTTAGATTTCCTTTGTGCAGAGTAGGAAAGTTGCTCTCAGTACATTTCCACTCAGAAGAGCTTTGCAATTTTCCCGATATCAAATCTCTGAATGTATTGATTACTACTGAATCTGATCCTTTTCATTTTCTGGGTAAAGAGCCAACCTTATTTTTCCTAAAGCAATTTCACCTAGTAGATGGATGTGTGCCAGAAATATCAGCATCTCGTGAGTGTATTCTGATGCAATTACACTATTGACTATTAGGTAAAGATAAAGACAGACTAACTAAATACTTATTCTTTAATCAGCTTTTTTTCTAATCTGCAGGTAAAAGTTATAAAAGTTAATACCTGTTCAGCAAGAGTTAAGGTATCAACACACTTTAATTCAAATATAGTACAAGAATTCTTATAGACAATAGTTTGATGTATCTGCATGTACAATGAATACTAGAGATATTTTCTCAGGAAGACAAGTTTTAAAAATAAACTTGTATGCTTATTGTTTTTGTCCTGAAACCATGAAGTTTACATCTGCATGTATAGCCTGTATCCACTGTCTGTGTGTCTCACAGAACACTTGATATACCTTACTCCAGTGGTTATCATTGCATGAATTGCTCCCACAGTCCCCCCCATAATACTTCTTCAAACTCGGATTTTGAAGGGTCTTAAAAATACTGCTTAATTTCACTGAAATCATAAAAGAAACACTGTTGCAAATACAACCTTTTTCCTGGTTTACCATCTTGTAGGTTCTGACGCGTAGCACGCACCCCATTACACAAAACATCCACCTTTTCCTCATACTCATTTCAATGGTAGTACACTAATTTCATTGTTATTTCTAGAATCCAGATACTTACAAAATAAATCTTTATCTATGCCTTCCTCAAATCCTATTTGTCTTAAGTGTTGATAACCCACTAAATGTCTCAGTATAGAGAACAAGAACTTAATACAGTCAGGTGTACTGCCCTAATGCAGCCGCGCACATTGCTCTCGCTCTCCCGGAACTGCTCGGACAGGGAGCCATATGCTCCATAAGGCTGTGAGTTACAACTTAGATCCCCAAAGCAGTTTCATCCCACTAGTGTCAGTTCTCCAAATAGTGAACTCAGAGTTCCAAATAATTATTTAAGACTTTCTTTTAGTTATCATATTGCCTGTTGTTTTTTTTTTTTTAAAAAAAAAAAAACAAACCCAACAACTAAACAAACAAATTAAAACCAAAGTGGTTTAACCTGCGTATTCAGTGATTTCCTTTCATTTGTACCCCTGAAGTACAAATCACTGACAAGGAAGAGAAAAACTGGGAAGATGTCTTAACTTTCGAGTATTGTAGGGAAGATGACTACCAAATGCTAGTTCTGTCCTGAGGATACCTTTAAAATTTTTAAGACCATAAATATGAGCCTGGAGAGTGTTTGTGAAAATTTTTATTTGAAACCAATACATACCCATGACACATTTTCCCTGTCACTTAATTAAGCTTTTGCAACTGGTTCTACTAATTTTAAAAAAATTGCATGTGTTTCTTCTTTTCTCCATGTCTTCTCCCAGCCTACTTGTTACATCCCTGATTTGTTGGTCTCTTCTTTTTAAAACTTTCACCTGTTATGGGCAACAACATTACTAACGTTTCCTAAATTTTAACCTTTGGAGCTGTTGCTGCCCTATGCCAGAGTATTCTCAGACTAGATAATATCACTTTGAGCTTTTTTTTGAGAGGCTGCTAGTGCTGGAAGGGAGGCATTTTATCGGATTAAATAGAAAATCAATAGGATAAACAACCCTTTAGCTAGCAGGTTTATTTTTATTTCCTGATTGTATCTCTCTTTCTGAGAATTGCCTGTGACAGAAAATGTGAAGCTCTAAGATTAATGTTCCAGCTGCACTACAAAGATTTTGCAAGGGCAATTTATAAAATACTATGGAAATCACTGTCCCATTCTTATAATCTCAAAGTAACCTCCATGTTTGGAACAGTTACTTTGTAACTCAATGGCATAAAGTCTAGCTATGGGAAAAAACCCAACCCCTAATAATATAATCTATTTGAAAATTAGACTGAAATTAGTCCTTTTTTTAGGTTTTCAATATAAACCATTCTAGATAAATCTGAGCAGCTGCATTATATTTACTCAGTTGTTTTGGTAGGTAGATAATTTCCTTCCAGCACTAGTTAAGAGATGGAGAAATTTTCTTTGAGGCCTTTGGGAGTCACCTTGGATAGGGAAGAAGTGAAAAGTAAATCCTTCATTCTCCTCCCCTGTAGAGATACAGAAGTAAATAGTGTGTCTTTTTTTAAAGCCAGGTTTCTATCAGTGGGTTTTCCCTGCAACATAAATTCAGTCTTCCCTTATCTGTATCTCTAAATCCCTAATTATTTTCCTAAAATGTAATTCTACTGTCGTGGGCCTGATTTGTCCTCCAAGGGAACTATTCAGGAATTTCAGAAAAACTGCAGAATAGCTATAGAATAATAATAGCAATGTCAGCTCCTCCACATAGCCAAGAATGTATGGATGTTTGAAGAAATATTGAAGTACCTATTTAGATTAGAGAAGACCTGTTAGGTTGTGACTGCATTTTAGCTAAGAGTTTCTTTTTATGTTCTCTGCAACTTTTGTTGAAGGTCATAAAGATTAGGGTCTGGAAATTTAAACTTTTTGAAGCTCTCATATTTGCTCCAAAAGTCAGAATAAGCCCATGTGAAAATATCAGTATTTCTCATAAATGATATTAAATAATAATGTTTAAATAGACATTTGTTGTAACGGGTTTTCTAGAACTTTACTTAATGTCATGAAAAAATAAATATAAAAAGAGAGGTGGTTGTGGAAAGTGGTTAACGTAGATATAGATGATAAGCCTGAGCTATTCACATACCACAATATGCAAGAAAAGCAATACATTCAAAATTTGAGCTCATTCTTTTTTCTAGATGAGTATTTTTCATTCTGCTAAGAGTAATGGTATTTTAAGAGTAACTCTACAGACCCCATCTGTGGATCTGCATTGTATACATACATACAATGTGTATCTTGAAGAAAAGATTAGAATTCTTGTGAAAAATCTTTGGAAGACCAAAAGCTTAAAATTTATGGGGCAGAAACATAAACCTTGAATATCAAGTCTGAATCTAGTATGCTATGTAGACACTATTTGTATTAAGGGTGTTGTATGGAGCCTAAAGACAGGGGAGTGATTTAAATTTTCAGTTTTGAGAAGACTGAAAGTTTCTGGAACCAAAGGCTGAGCAGGAAGAAATTGGCCAGATTCTTCTCTGAAGCTTTAACACAGTGCTCTCAGAAGTACAAAACTCATCATGGACTTGACAGTTACTGCAATAACTGCTAATTTCTTATTGCGTGTTATAGAACCATAGTGCTCTGTTTTAATTCAAGCTTTTCCTTAGAGGCCTCTTCAAGATTCCTTATGAATCAAAATGGGGGTTGGGGGGTGTAGGGGGGGTGTCTTATCTCACGGGTCTTACTGTTTGACTTTTTTCCACCACTATGTGCAGAAAAATCTGTCAAGCCATGACTGAGTCCTTTTCTTGCTTGCAAATATTTAGTGCTAGGGAAGCCAAATAATTCAAAATTAATAATTTATTAGGCAGTGCTTGGCTTGCTTTATTTGCCCTGTACATAAAAAGCTCTCACACTGTTTATATTTCCTCAATGAAAAATTCTGCATTGGCCAGACTGAGCCAGTGGGCTACTCACAAATTCAGCATATTCATTATGTGTGACCTTATATTCAAGCTGTTGTAATGGGTCACCTGAGTCACATTGTTCCACTTCTATTGTTTCAGTTCCATGATTGGATGCCATAAACTGTATATGTTGCTTTTCAGAAAATGAGTTTTGTTTGGGGACTCATTCTATTATCCATACTTACAAAAATCAGCTACTCCAGCTGCACTAGCGAGGAGCTGTATCTGTGCCAGGGACTCCACCAGCGAGTGAAGACTTATTAGTTCAGGTAGAGAAATGCACTAATATCTAATCAGCTTTGAGCCTACATCTGGTTCTTATGCTTCAGCTAAAGCACCATGGAGAGATGCCCAGCAAGGAATGACTTGAAAGTAGCCAGATCCATATCAACAATTGTTGTCTTCTCACAGCAAGCTATTACACAGGGTGTCAGCAGCAATGGGACAGTCAGAACCACACCAGCCCCCAGGAATCAATGGCACTTGCACACAGTTCAAGATGGAGACTTAGTGACTGCTTTCCGTGGCCACGGCTATTGAAATTTGGCTATTATAAGTGTTTCCTTATAAAAGGAAAACAATTCATTGCATTTGTTTACTTTTGTCCCAAATTTTCATCAGAAGTGCTTGGAATCATTTGCAAATGTATCATGAGTCAGAAGGAACCCTGAGTTGAACTACAACTTTTCTAAAGTTACAGAATCCATTTGAGAAATGTTAGTTCAGTTCATTCAATTACCAAAGGAAAAAACCCTAACTTTTCTATATAGAAGAAGAAATTTCACTTTTTTTGTTTAAATTCTGTTTAACATAGAGTCTATTTCTTATTCTTCATGTCAAATTTTATCACCCTTCTAAAGACTGTGCTCTTCCATATCCTCTTAGATTTATCACTTAGCCTGAACTTACAACAGGCAACAGCTCTTGGATTTTGTTGAGACATTGATAAAAACCTCATTCATTTCCAAAGTTAACAATGAATTTTGCTTGATGCAGTAACATAGGAAATTAGAATTCTAAATGATTACTATGCTTAATAAAAGTGAATGCTAAAATTTAAATATGTGAGAGCACTATTGAAAAAAAAGTAAACATAACATCTTTTGTACATTTTTCTATTAAATCAATACCTTGTCAAAAGATATTGATAAGGAGCTTACGGTCTGAGTATCCTACATCAAGAAAAAGTCCATATATGCCTTCTTTAAAAGTGGTTTCTTACCTGACCTAGAACAAATCTCTTTTAGCTCCTTCCTTTATGAAATGCATGTTGTCTTAATAGGCTGGACCTGAATTCAGGAAACCTCATTTCTTCTTCTTTCTCTTTCATCAGCCTTCAGGTTTCACTGAAATTATTGAAAACCAGCGAATCATGCACTTATACTCTTTCTATTGACTATTCTTTTCTTGCAGACACAGGATATACTGAGTTGGATAGGTTTTTGGAGAGAATCAATACAGTTTTTTTATGACAGCAGATAATCCCCTTCTGCCTCTGCTTCCCCATTTACTAAACCCCCAAAATGATCAATGTCTTCGTTGTAAAGTGCTTTGATATATACAAACAAATGGTGGTTACAAGAGTATCAGATTTTTTTTTTACTTCTTTCAAAAAGAAATTGATATCTAAAATAAGAATACAAATAACTTACCTATAGAAAGATCTTATACAATGCTTCTAGCCTTAATCAAACTAAATCTTCCTGTATTAGTCTTCATATAACCAATTATTTTCTGTTTAATCATGTTTTTCCATTTAGTTTTCTTTTAAGCACTTTTTCTAATGATATAATCCAAAGATGTTTCCTCCAAATACTAAATATTTCGTAATCTCATTTTTTCCTTTACAGTCTGCATTCTCTAAAATTCTTGTTTAGTAGTGGCCAAATCTTTTATGCTTTTGTCACATACATTTGATAGCTAGAGGACAGTTGTGTTGATATAATTTATATAAAAAATAATAAATCACTTTATTGTGATGTATTTCAGGAAGTTTTATTCCTTTTGGAATGAAGCAGTAATATTCCTTGTGGATGATACAGTGAAGTAGGTGGTTAATTTTCTTACTTCTTTAAATCTATGTTGACATGCGATCTACATCTCCATTAATACTCCATATTTTATATTTAAATAAATCATACCAGCCTTTGAAAATGAAATTTGTTTCTAATTAGAAGTTAATCCTTTAAAATGTTTAGGAAGTAAAAAACACTTTTGTGTTTTGTACAGTTTTGTGGAGTTTTGTACAGTTGTATGCAATGGACCAATATTTGCTTTAAAATGAGTTTTAATCAATGACATTGCACAAACTTTAAATGTTGTGTATGAAGTGCTAGTGCTGACAATAGATAAGAGAAAATGACATTATGCACATGGTGAATTATAAACAGGCTTTTGTGACCTCGAACAGGCAATCTGAAGACAGTAGAGTATAGTTAATATTTGATGAATTAAATTTATTTCAGTTTTAAATAGATATTTATATATGATATAAAATATGGAATAAATACATAGAAAATTTCCATTGTTTTTTGAGGCCAATCACTGAAAATGCAATGTTCTAATAATTCTCTTAAAATACATTACCAAATAAGTTGGATTTACCCACATTTCAATGAAAAATTCAATTCCTGAGGTTTTACATTATGAACATAGAAGATGAATAGCCTTCTGAATTGATATATTGATTTTTATTAGGCGCATTCATTTTGTACTCCGTACATGCTTCAGAGTGATCACGCACTTATTTTTTCATGAACTTTGACACTTTAATGAATATCTTCTGCCTGAAAAACATGGCAAGGAAGCTGAATTCTAATAGAGTGATGAACAGATTAGTTCCCAAATGATGTAATAAATCATATGCTAATTATAGCTGCCTATACATGTATAAAGGTATTAACTGGTCAATGCATACTTTGATATCTAACTTTTTATTTTGGGAAATGTTTCTGAATCTTTGCCTTAGGTAGAAAAATGATACTGTAAAGCTGTTCACTGCAGAAGACAACACTGAACCAGTGGGCAGACAACAGAGAGATGTTCAGGATGCATTTTTTTTTAGCATCTTTCATGAAATACTTATTTGCTGTAATGTTTGTCAAGAGAACAGTTTGCTCTACAGTAACTTCAAGAATAACCTCAAGTTTTTTTTTGAAGGTTTTTTTCCCTTTTTTCCAACTTCTTGCACATTTTTTTGCATTATGGCCTTGTGACCTCTGTGCACTCAGTATTCTTTCTCATAAATGATGTACGTGCAATACTACATTTACAGTCGGTTTAGCCAGATACAGATGAATGGACATGTGGGGTAGAAAGTGTCTTGTATCTGACATAGATAAACACAAATAGATGCACCATGCTAAAATTTGTCAGTGTAGGGCACGTGCATAACATCTTTCTAAAACAGGAAGCAAAAAATATCCAGAAGACAAAACATGGGATGTTTGCGAATGGTACAATAACAAAGGAATTGGTGCATGCATTCATGGGATACAGCCTCTATTTTTCATTATAAGTCAACTCAAGATGTAGAAGTGGAGTTTAGATTCTGAACCCCATCCTCTTCAATTTAGGATTCTTAGGAATTAATGCTTAGAAGGTCTATAATTTAGAAAACTCTTCTCCATGTTTTCCCTTTCATCAGTGAGAAGTGAAAATCGCTTCCAGATTCAGGTCTTTGATGGGCTTTTCCTCTTGGGGCATGAGTTGCCTCCAGTGATGACAGGGGGTATGCAATAACTTGGCTCTGAAATTAGCATGTATCCTAACTAAATGTAGTCCTATTTTAAATTTGATTTGCAAACTATGTGTACTACAACTGTTCAGATCAAGAGTAGAGGTCTAGTTTACAATCTCACACCTTTAATTAGTTTAGATGCTTTTCATCATATCAGTCAACACTGTTTTGCTTTGAGGGCTTAAGCTGCTACCTCACTTGAAACTACAGGAAGACCTCAAACTTTTTGCTCTCAGTTGCATTTCTTTGTTATGTGTTTATCCATCAGTTTAAACTAGGTTTCCCATTGACAGAGGCCGGCTACTCACTACTGTATTTCAACCCCTCTATCTAAGAAGTGTTGCATGTGAGGAAGACAGGTCTGGGTCTAAATGAAGTTGTTATTCAAGAATATTTACACATTTTCAGTCTTATTCTCCTTTAACATGCTTCTTCCAATCAAATGACATAAATTAATAAACAAACCAGAAACTGAGCATGTAGGTATAAGATATAAATAACTAATTTCTTGTAAAGATTAATTTGACAAGGCTGTGTCCTTTGGAAGAATTTGATTTTATTAGAACATCAGGGTTAAAATGCATAAAAGGCATATAGGAAAATGTGTTTATTGTATTGCCTTTTACGTGGTCTAATTTGTTAAAGACACAGGTGTGGAAAGCTGGGTCCTTCAGGAATAAGACAATGTTGTTGGGTCCAAAAGTTTGTGCTTCACAAAACTATGACACAAATTGGCTCGTCTGGCAGTTTTTACACAGGAAAAGAGATGGGAAGATTAATGCGAATGTTAACAAGCAAATTGGAAAAGCTATGAAATATGAACAATGGTATGCTAGTTTCCTGCTTTTTATATGGGCTTTAAACTAGAGTATATCTATCTGTTTCATTACTATTAAACTCCTTCATGCATTTCAATAGTAGATTAGATGCAATGAAGACAAACAACATACATTGTACTTTTTGTTATAGTTGAAACCCACAAACAATTCCACTATGATGCATTTTCAAAGACCTATAGAAATACATTTTTGAGTGCTTTTCCCCCTCTGAATGCATAGAAATACTTTATCAGCACTTTCTGGCCATGCATAAAACATCAACATGAAAACACAGTAGGATACTCACTTATTCTAGCCAAGAAATATCTTTGTACCGCAAGGGATTAAAAGCAAACAAACAAAAAAACCCCCACAAACCCTAACCTCCTTTTTTGTTGCCAGAATTCAGTTCTGTAAAGGAAACATTGTTTAGGCTGGAAGCAACCTGAGGTACCACTGGCCTGAGAATAGTAGAAAGATGCAGTGAGTATCTTACATGTGGTAAGTATGCTCTGTAGTTCTGGAAGTCTGTAAATGTACCAATAGCTGCTTCAAGTAGTAGTATGATACATAGAAAGAGAAAAGCTGAACTTGTTGGAAATGATTCTTTGAATTACAGATGACAGTAATGATTTTAGAAGTTCATTAAGGATTTACTAGAAAACAAAAAATTCTCATGAAGACTCATCTTCTTTTACTTTTTCCATATGTTTTATTTCTGGGTGTGCTGGCTCAAATTTTTAATTCTGGAATTGTCTTAGTTAAGTAGTGAGAAGAGATATCATGTGACAAGATTCTGAGGTGTTTTATCTCTTGTTAATATCCAGATCACTGGGTTTCAATATAAAAACTTTGGCAAGTACAGAATTTACAAACAGCTGTAGGTAAGACCAGAGTAGCAGCACTGACAATATGATTAAGTCCCAACAACTTAAATCTTGCAGAACATACACAGTCATACTGACTTAAATGAAAGAAAATAATTTGGAATATTTACAGATGCCTTTTAAAAAAATACTGGCAATTATACGTGTTTACAGAAAGTCTAGGAAGTCATACAAATTGCCCTCAAAGTAGGCTGACTGTGACAGAAACTAATGATGAATACATTCATATGAAAGCAGATCTTCAGCTGAATCAACTTGGCCCACAAGTCAAATTATCTTGATGAACTTCAGTGGAATAAAAAAATAAATACAAAACGTATTTTTGCTCCTTTAAAAATTATTTTGTGTTAATTTTTGCATTATGTAAAATTGCCTGTGTTGTGTTTTTGAAATTGCCAAAAAAAATTTTGAAAGAGAAAACTGATTAAAAGCTAAACCTAGAGGTCAGGCAGAGTTGATTCCAGGAAGTACATGAATAGACTCTTAACATTTCTTTAGGTTCCTAAAATTCAGGATTTGATATTAGGATTTGAAGTCATATTAACCTGAAATCTTTGTCTTTCTGTTGTATTCTTTTATCATCACTTCTGATTCAGCTTTTCATAGATGTCCACATGACATTCAAAGAGTTCTTCAACTTAAAAATTCCAACTGAACTGCAAATCATTACAAATGAAAAACAACTACATATTGTACATTCTTGGCTGACTAGTACTATAGATTCGAAAAGTGTTCATTTATTAGTTCTCATTATACCTTCTCCACAAAGAGGCAGAATGCCAAATCTGAAGAAGGTCATATGGTCTCAAATTTTGGCCTCTGGCATAATAAAACCATCATTCTTTATAGTCTGACCTCTAAAATAGAAAGTATCTTTAAATAAAACCTGCATTTAACCTTTTATACCTTGGTTAGAAACACTTCCTTTTTTACGTGTTTTGCTCTTTCATGGCTGCAAGGATTTAAATTGCTCTTTTAAAGCTTTGGGAGCAGGAATTATATAGAAATTTTTGTTATTGCATTCCTTGGCGCTTGGGAAAATGTGTTGAAACTTCAGAAATGTGTGTCCTGTGGGACTGAACTTACTAAAGAGCAGCAAGTCAGTTATTAGAAAATGTCTGCTAGTCCCTGAGGATCTTTTCCTATTACCTACCTCTAAATGAATGACTAATATAATGGATTAGTCGTTTCACCCTTGATACATGACTAGAAGACTTTATGAACTAGCAGGAATGTATTTTGACTTCACTGGTGTCATTCCCCATCACTGCTGTTGAATATCCAAATGCTTTTGGTGTTCACCAGAATTCAGAAGGAGAATTCTCTAGGGATGTGAGAGGCTAACACTGTTGTTCTGATTCTCTTTTTGCTTAACCTCCCTGTGTCCCCTGCATAATTCTACCTTTTCCCAGCATCAGTTCTATGACAAGATCAAAAATAGATCTAGCCAGATAGCAGAGGTGTTCTCAGCTCAGAAGTACTAGAATTTTAACAAGAAAATTCAAAGCATAAATTCTAAACATGCATATACGTAAATGAAGATAAATATATTGGGTTGTCTTAAGGTTTATAACATAGGGCTGGATGTACTGATTTTTGTGAGGGTCCTTTATACTGACTCTGAAAATCTTACCATGCAAGCAATATGTATGGGGGATACCTTTCAAAAAGCCCATTTTTAGGAGATACGACCTGCAAGGGTGCGTCTGAATATGTCCAACAATCTTTTATTTACACGTTATATTTAAAACTATCAGTTACTGTTCAGAGGTTTGGATTTTGACTTAATTATTATGATCTCAGATAATTAGTTATGACTAAGTATGTTTAATTAAAGCTATAAAATTGCAATACATGTATACCAAATGATGTACAGATTCTGGTTCAGTATGGTGCTTCTTATGAGATTTGCTTGGCACAGAAACTGGGGACTTGAGACAGTTTGGGGTAGCTGAATGCTCTGATCTCATCAGTATTGTCTCAGTGCAGGTTAGTGTCACTTGCAACATTTTGTAGTGTGTTCTCTGTACTCAGTTCTGAAGTAACATCTCAGAAACTTTTTTCATAACAATTTATATACTGAGCCAAGGCTGGTGTAAGCCTGTTATGGTCAATCCTATATCAAATAAGCATTTTGACCACCCACAGAATTGTCAGCTAGCCACATCTGACTGCGTTTTTGTGAGCTTAAATTAGCCAACACATGATTTGATAGGTTACTGAAGGGTACTCGGTTTCCTTAGAAAATGGCTGGTTTCAAGAATTGCATATGAGACTTTTGAAGCCTTTCAACGAGGTTCCTGAAGGACTGGCTATAGACATAGAAAAGCAAAAGCATTATCTGTCTCACTGTATGTAAGGAGATGCTGGCTATGTCCACCTCTTTTTCCATGTCATACCTGACCAAACAGCCGTTATTAGTTACTGACTTTCTCCATCCTAAAGCAGGTTTCTAAGATATTAAGCTGCTGACATTCTTTTCTGTTACCTTTCTGTGAAAAACAGCTCAGCTCATCAGGTTCACTCCATCAGGTGCAACTAATGTTATCCACTGCCTTGTCTGCCCTCCAGAGAAAGAAGCATCTGTCTGTTACTTTTCAAACACTCTGGTCCTGCCAATTTGCTCATTGCTTGCGGCAAGGCCTCTGCCTGTTTCTGCCCCTTTTCTGAGAGTATAAACTGATGATGGTATTAATTACTCCACCTTATTATGTATTTTTCAAAGCTATGGAAAATGCCAAATTTTTATTGCATCACAGTTTATTTTCTTACTCCAGTGTGGCATTGACAGGAGTCAAATATACTATAATGAACATTTGTCTTCACAGAGAAGTCTGCTTCACCAGCAGCTGGATATCAGGCACAGTGTTATTCTTTCTTTTAGCTATGCAGATTTTCAACAGAAAACAAATTATAAGGATGAGAAAATTGTTCAATGCAACGATATATGTCTGCTTTTGTAAGAACGTAAATGCCACTGGGAGTTTTGGTAATGAATAGTTTCTATGAGAATTGCCTACTTTTTAATTAATTGGTATGTAAGCTATGATAGCCTACATTAAAAGCCATAGTATATGCTGTGGAACTGTCTTTCACAGCTTTTAAACAAAGTTTGAGGGGCAATGAATCAGAGGTCAGCTGAAAAGTGTGTTCTGGTCACTAAACAAACACTCTGCAATTAGAGGTTCAGACGCTGACTTTAAAAAGACACCAAACAGGTGATTTGACATTCAGATTGTACAACAGAAACGCAGATGCCATCTTTAGAAACAAGGCAAACCATAGTCCAATAGTTGCAGGGGAACTTTATGCTATGCTGTGTTATTGCTCAGCAGAGATAAGCAAACTGTGAACTAAATAAATTGCAGCCAGCGTAAGCTACGCTTCACAAAGAGGGAACAAAGAGAAGATCAAAAGGCATGGGACTCTGCAAGATTAAAACTGAAATTGTTCTCTTTTTTCTCACAGTATCAGCTTTGCTTCATGCAGCACTGAGCAAGATCCAGGCAGTGCTTTCTGGGGAGAGCGTCTCTTTTGAGGCAGTGCTTTCATTATCAAATAACAGAGTTTGTTGTTCTTTAAAATGACTGTACGAAAACTAACAGGAGCCTTGAATGTACACATGCACTCTTTCCTATAGCATATGCTGGTAATCACAAAATATTAAACAGAGAGGGACAGCACTAAAAATATACAAGTTTTGTTTTCACTAGACATTGCTTTTTCCCTGTTGATTCTCCCCCATCAAAAGTATTGTTGACAACACTAACATTTTTAGGGTTTTTTTAGAAAAACAGGACTCTAGAAAAACACATCTTCTAGTCCTTTTATCTAGTTATTTGATGATAGTTTAAAACTAGTTGTTGTTTTACCATCATTAATTTTATTAGAAAACAGAGGTATTATTGCAGTTAAAAGTCTAGCGTACCAGATTATCTATGTAATTTAATCTCCTTGCAAGCAGAGCACCTCCTTATGACTTATAAACTCAAAGTCTTTCCTCATAAGAAAACAGGCACATAGAGCTGTCTCACTGCAGTTTTATTGAACAGCGTAACTGACTTCCACAATGGAAATGCTGTACTGAAAAGCATTGGATTTTAGTTCAAAATTATCAGATATTCCAGAATGGAATTTACTGATTGGGTGCATGAGGTTTTTTTCTTGACAAAACAGGGTTTCCAGAGAATGAGGACTTTTCATGAAAACCTCATCAGAGGAACTGATATGTTTACATTTCATTAGAAAAAACAACAGTCTTCCCCTTGTATATATCCTAGCACCATGAGATCCTGGTAGGGTACTGAGAAACCTATTGAGAATACTACTTCCAGTTTAAGAACATAACAGAAAAGAGAAAATAAAAATACTATTAAAATGTCACTGTACCTTCTTTCAGACTGTTTTCCATAGATAAATGAAAGTGTCAGTAGAGGAGTTTGTTGTGGTAGAGGACTGGAACTATCATGTAATAAAACTCTATGACTTGTATGGGTATTATACACTTTCAGTACAAAGTCCAAAAGTGTAATTCCACACTGCACAAGTCTGCAGAGATATAAAATGGATCAATACAGACCAATAAAGAGCAGCACTTGTCTTTTAAAATACTTTACTATGATCAGTAGGAATCATTGATAATAATTGATCAACATATCTGAAAATCATGTACTTTTATTTATGTGCTTAAATAAAATAACAGCATCTTTCATTATATTGAAAGAACTTAAGCACCTCAGTTTGCAGATAGACTTCTGATGTGATTTTTGGATGTGCTTATGTAGCATTTACTTGCATCTTTAAATGCCTACTACTTTTAAAAATCTAGCCTTTTATGTGTATCTTCAGGGATCTTAGCAAATCTCTAGGAGAAAGTCTCTGCTCTTTCTGTGAAAAAGAAGAGGCAGCCCAATCAATTCTACTGCCTCTACCCTAAGTTCTTCCTTTTAACCTGTGTGTCTTCAAATAATTTTTTTTTGATCATTTAAAAGATAACAGGTTGCTGATCACAAGGTTTGACCATGGTGTTCCTTGCAATCAGCACATGAATATGTACATGTGGACACTGAATTAAGTATTAAAGGCAAAGAGGAAAGATTTTACCCCAGACTGAGATGCTCAGTTTCAAGAAATAGGGCATTTCTTTAAAGGTCTTGAATTCTTCTGACTCTCTCACTAGATTCCATAGAGCATGTCTGAGTGAAGTGGTACAAGCAGTTAGCTGCAGAGTGACTTGACAAAATAAAGGGATTGCTAAGCTGCTTCAGAGCCTTGTCCCATCAGACCATTACAGCCACTGAAGTGGATCAAGGGGTTACATAAACCAGTAGAACTAATGGAGTGATTGTATTTGTACCAGAGCAAGTCCACCATTACATGCACTTTGACTGACTCTAAATATCTGGGTAAACTTATAAGACATTTTATAACTGTAAAAAAGTGAAGTATATGTCTTCTTTTTCTCACTTTAATATCCAGGTTAATTCTTGTTTCTTATACTTCATTTTATCTTTTGAGCAAATGGAAAATAGCTCGTCCTAAATCCTTTAAGTTCTAGTGAATAGGGAAGAGACATTTGCAAAGGCAGCCTGAGAGACTGTATTTTCATTTTCCAGAAGTAGGCACAGGGTTGGCACTCAAGACAGAATTCTGGGTATTTTTGAAACACGTAGCACATTGGATCTTGGCAGAATTATAAGCAGGTGGCAGAAGGACATCCACTCTAAATCCCAAGTGTCATGGCAAGGGATACCAATGCTATTTTTTATTATTTACAGTTCTTTTCAAACTTTGCAAACACCCACTAACTTCAGAAATGAGTTTTCCATGATACTGTTATAAAGTTTATGATTCTATTAAAACTCTGAGACCCCAGCATATTCACTGTGAAACTTTTGGATCAGGATGCTTCTGACAATCGAGACATACAACTAGCTAATGGGAAGATATACAAAAGGTGGAGCCAGACTTTTCTTAAAGGGGATACAGGGATAGGACAAGGGTAACGGACATATGTTGGAAAATTGTAAATTGCAAATGTAAGAAGATTTTTTTTTTACCATAATGTTGGTCAAATATTGAAACAGGAGCTGACAGAAGTTGTGGAGTCTCCATCCTGGGATATATTCACGGCTGGACTGGAGAGGGCCCTGAGGAGTCCGAACTAACTGGACCTGCCTCAGGCAGGAGATTGGAGTAGAGACCTCCATGGGTCCCTTATAACCTAAGTGGTTCAGGGACAACTGTTCCAGTTCAAGCAGACCCTCTGGGCCACATGCTAGGTTAGGTGACTATTTTACTGGCTCTAGAGAGGAATAAAGAAGGAGAGGGAGTTGGCAGTCACTTAAAACTTATCTTAGTTCTTCTTCTGGGCCTGAGGTTCAGGCTTTGATGTAAAATACACCCTTGGATTTGGCATGTACTGAGCTAAACCCTAAACAGCCTAAAATAATATAAAAACATAGCAGATGTACTGATTTGCTCCAGACACCAACAAGAGTAAGGGTGTTTGTGCAATGTAGATATATTCTTTGAGCTTTGTTCATTTTCAACAAGGTGAGCCATGCAGTCTCGATTGCTAGACTGCAATTGATGCAGGTTATAGTGGGTAACTATACAAGTTAGTATAGTTATATATCTATATACAAGTATACAAGAAAATCCGACTCCTACAATGATCAACAGCCCTTGAGCTAAAAAATAAAGCGAAAAAACCCCATCCTCCAGTTCCAGAGGGCAATAGGTATAATCAACTTAATTTAGCAGTGAAAAGTGTTTTTTCTTTTCTGGAAGTCCTGCCTGGAATGCCCTCCAGCACTCAGTTGAGGCCACTGTCCCATATTTTCCCTCTAGGGGGATGATGCCAGCTACTCTATCTCTACTATAGTCACATTGTATAAATCACTTGTAGACCTTCCAGATGGAAGTCTGCAACACTAATCACTTGAAATGATCATAAGTCTATGAATATTTAGATCCTGATGCTGTTTCGATTTAAGTTACTTGAAATTTTGGTCACTGGATCAGGTCTGAGTTCTTAAAGGGGCATGACCAGGCTTCAGAGACCTGGCATTTACCTTGTAAAGGCAAATTCTCAGTCCTGGCCCTGAATATGTGGATGCTCATGGTCGATTGCTCTTCTTGGCAGTCTGTTGGAACTACTTTTTCCAGAATATTATCTGGACAATGTCTGACTTCTTGAGGAGATAGTGATATGGGTGACTTTAAGAATTATTTTTCCTCATGGGATGTCTAAGATGCATACAATTATTCTCCAGCTTTTAAGGTGAGGTAATGTTAGAGAAATACCTGTATCAGGGAATTTAAAGTGTGGTTTCATAGTATCCAGAATCCAAGATGATATTGAACAATATTTATTACTGAGAAAATTAGTGGGTAGGTTCCATACTGATTTCTATGTAGATCAGTGTAATTATATATATGTGGTATGTGTATAATATACAAATGTTCCCTTTCTTTTATGATTTATTTTTAAAATTTTGTTTAACTACCTCCTTGATTTTTTTTTATTTTTTTTTTTTTACTACTAGTAGCTTTGGCTGTTCTTTCTAAATGAACTGTTGCAACAGTGGTCTTTTTGTGGTATTGAGGAGTATTGTTACTTTATTCTGTAATATTAAATACTTTTGTAGACAAGATATTTTTTATCTCAGGTTTTTGGGCAATCAAACTAGATGGATGAGTTTGCTTTTGGTTTTATGAAAATCATTGTACTAAAGTCATTGAATGTTAATCCAATATTAAGGGCAAAATTTTTATTAATTTCTAAGCTTTGTGAAGTGATTGTGAAAAAATACAGTAAACATTCTTGGAAGAAAAGCTTATAGATACCTCTTTAGAATGAAAAATGTAACTTTTGGGTGGAAAAGTTTACCCAATATATATACCCTGGTGTGTCAAAGCTTGTTTTGGACCATAAGCCTAGTTCCAAATGTTGACATTGAAATTCAGAAGAACACTTACTAAATAGCAGGCTTATTAATGTCTAACAGCATGCACTTAAAAAGGCTTTATTTGCCTAATTCCATTCAACTGCACTGCAGAAGTTTGCCTACAAGTCGAGCATGAGGGTATCTGTACAGATGACAAATACTTCAGAAAAAAACATTAATCAGCTGAAATGTAAGAGACATTTGCTTCTGTCCTTAAGCTCCTTGGCCTGGCACAGACTGCATTGGAAATCACTCAGACTGAAGTCCTGAACTGATAGGGAGTTTGTGTGAACACAGTTACTGTCCTGTGCAAACCTGTTTCAACATCTGTCATTTAAAGGATTGGCATAAATTTAATTTCTATCAAGCTTCTCTTGTATTAAATATTGACCAGTTCATAAAGTGGTTTTAGAAAGTAGGACTGCTGATGAATATGCATTTTAAAAAGCCTTCAGCCAGCATCAAACATATGAAGAACTACAGCTAGTCCTTTCTATTACAAGGATACTTTCCAAGACTGATATTCTTTATTTAACAGTGTAATCTCTCACACACAGAGGAGAGCTGGATTCTTAAAATCAGTTGTTTCTTCTTTGTGTTTAAGTACGTTAGTGATGTTGGTTAGATGTCAAAGCTTGGATAGTTTGTTCTCTAATACTATGAACTTGGCAACATTTCTAGCAGAGAGTGGCATTTCAGTTTATTCCATTATTTAGACAGGGAAAGCAGAAGAAAAATTGTAACCTTTTAAAAATAAATTTTAATAACATTCTGAAATTTGCAAAAGGCCATCAGACCCTGCACGTGCTCTGTTGACTTCTGCTGACCCCTTCTGACAGAGGAAAACGCACTTATGTTATGAAAAAGAACATATTAAATAATTTAAGTGGGGAAGTTTACTGTTCTAAAAAGAGCCAACTTCTGCACTTTCTCTCTAAAGAAACCAAAGCAGCAAATCATTTAGCATAACTGAAAGTAACAGTAAAGAAAAATTAAGATAATGTTCAGATAATGTTCTTACTAGAAGGCAGCAAGCTTTCTCCTTGTTGCTGTGTGCTGGCAAAGCTTTACCAACTTGGATAGTGCAATGCCAGTTTTTTACCATCTGAGAAGCTGGCTTGGCAATGGAATACAATGAATCAACAATTTGAGGATCTCACATCAACATACAGAGATTTCTTAAAATGCCTAAATACACAGAGACTTCCTTCACTATATACACCTAAGTAGTCATTTATATTTAGATTCACATTCAGGGCTTGATGATCTTACTACCTTCTTGAGCAACTGGATAATTTTTCCTAGGAACTGTAATAGGCTTTGTGTCTGTATCCATGAAATAACCAAATTAGACAGAGGAGAATGCTGAGTAAGGCTAAATAATGTAGAAATTTACTTTTGTATTTTGCACTTGTAATTCAATATGTTACGCTGTTAAGCCATTAAACTAAGACCACTTCAAAACTTCTGTTTAATGAAGTTTTTTTTGATTTACATACAAACTGTCTCTGTCTGAGAGCAGTAGTTATGCATTTACCAATTTAATAATCTAATTCTTTAAGCTGAAACATTTTTTTTGTATTTGTGTGCTAGGTTTGCTTTTCATCCAAATATGTGAAAGTGATTAAGTGGGGAACACAACTACCCTGAGATAATAGTCTTTAGGCAGCAGAACATAGCTAAAGCAGCAAGTTAACTTCTTTTGAAGCATTTAACACAGATTTCATATATAAAGATGTTGTGCTTTTATTTTATTCTATTTCAGACACAAAAAGTAGGAATACAGATTTCAAAGTTGTGTATGGCTTAGCTCAGAGATGTAGATGGTTTGTAACTAATTTTAGGCTGCATTTTCCATTCAGATAACAGATTCTAATGTTAGAATCTTCATGATACATGAAGAGCTGTCTTGAAAAGCAAAAGTATTTACAAAGATGTCAGTATGCTTTGGCTGGAAAACTGCAAATGCATTATCTTTTCTCCATACTGGTACCAACATGCTATGAAATAAGATGTTTCAATACCGATGCCACCAATCTGTATGTCATTAAACACCTGGTTTTTACATGGTCTATTTGAAGATTAATTGCCTATTTTGCAACAAAAGCTTCTTGTTGGGAAAACCCAGTTACAAACACTTCTTTTCTAGATCATTACCCTTAATGTAACCACATATACAACACAATGACTATTGAGTAAGTACATTCAGCTACTGCCATTTCCAAGTAAATGAAAAAACCCTCTGCAAGTATTCTATATTCACTGTCATGGCTACAACTGACTGCTAAGGAAGTGTCTTCGTCTTTAATTCACCCTGGTTAGAGCTAAGGTACAAATGTTAAGAAAGATGCAATGTAAGCTAAATACAAAGAACATTAACATTTCCAGAATATTTTACCCCAGAAAATACCAACACCTGGGAGGAAAACCAGGTAGATGATTATTTGATTTTTTGCATTTTGGAGACACAGCATATGTGTAAGTGATGTCATGTTTGCCATACCCTTCATCACTCAAAAAGATTTTTCAGTGACAAAAGTCTGAGAAAATGATGGGACTGAGATAAGAAATGAAGATACGTTTGTTCAGGAAAAAAAAGTGATGATTTCACAGTTTACAAAGCAAGACAATGAATTTCTTGCCCCTGTCTTCTAAACTTTTTCCCAGAGGGAGACACCTGCAACCTCAACCAGCTCCACAAGCAGCAGCTGTCTCTGCATGTACAAAAATCTAAACATGAGCAACTTAGCAGAATGTACTCTCCATCTGAATGCTGGGATCTGCAAAGCTTTGCAAAGCCAAACAGCACTGAATGGTAGAAGAGCACATTTTTGTACACCTAAGTGAAACATTATTTAGTTTTGTATCTAGGCCAAGTACCAGCCTATCTTACCTGCAATGTACTAATTAGCGTAATTGCTGCCAGAAATGACCGATTTTTCTTTTACAATATTACTCCTAGAAGCTGGCTGCCAAAAAATGTTAAAATTTCACCAAATCTTCTCAAATTCGTGTAAAATCTATGTTGCATATACGTACCAGCTGAGATTAACACCACTATGTACAATGGTGACTGGTTTTTCCTATGTGATGCCATATATATTAAGCCTCTTTGGCAAGCTGCTGTCCTCTACATGCAAATATTGAAGTTCCTTGTTTGCCCTCTTCTTCTCAGTGTTCAGGTCTAGATAGGTATACAACATCATACATCTCCAGTAAAGCACTTTATTGATATCCAGGACTCAGTTAAATGGACCTTCATTTTAAAAGGTACATATTTTCCCCTACTAGTAAAACAACAGGTTCAATACAGCTTGTGTTTTTGCTGTGTGGTTGGTTAAGCTTGGCCTGTGGCTATACCACACTTGGAATGGCCAGCTAGTTCATCCGTAAAGCATAAAACTCTTACTGGTTTAAGGGCTGTGGGCTGGGCCCAGTATTGGATGCCAAATGCATGACCACAGCGGGGTGACCTTGGCAGCTGCCACATGCTCACACAGCCACTCTCTCCCTTCTCAACATGAAGAGGGGAGAAAGCAAGATGAAAAAGCTTGTGGGTCAATACAAAGACAGGGAGATCACTTACCAGATACCATCACAGGAAAACAGACTTGATTTGGAGAAATTAATTTAATTTATAATAGAGGTGGATGGTGAGAAACAAAGACAAAATTAAAAAAACAGTTTCCCCAAACCATTTTCCCAGGCTGTTTCACTCCATTCCCAACTCCAATACCCCCATCCAAGGGCAGGGGGATAGGGAATGAGGCATGGGAGGATGTGGTCAGTCCATAACTCTCTGCTGCCCCGTCCTTCTCCTCCCACTCTTCCCTGCTCCCGTGTGGGGGCTCTCCGTGGGCTGCAGGCTCCTCAGGGCTCACCCACCCGCCGCAGCTCAGTCTCTCCGCACACTACAGGGGAATGAACCCCCACTGCGGCGCCTGGGGCGCCCCCACCCCTCCTCCTTCTCTCCCCTCGCTGCTCTCAGGGCTGTTCCTCGCACTTGTCTCCTCACTCCCAAGCAGCGTTTTGCCCTGTCTCAAGTGGTTTCCACAGAGGTGCCACAGGTGGGCTGACCGGCTCGGCGGCGCCCTGCGGCCGCACTGCAACAGTGCTGGCCGGAACCGGCCGCAACTGGCTGGAACCGGCCGTGCCTGGCATGGGGCAGCCACAGCCTCACCGCGCCTCACACAGCTGCCCGCGGCCGACACCTGCACAGGGACACCCAATACATACTGACAGGAATTATCTTACAAAGTTAAAAAATTTTTATGTGACAACGTTGCCTGTATTAGAAGGAGAGTGGACTTAAAGTCTCAGGTAATTCATTGTTATCCTATGCTATTTATTAAGTCTGGCTAATCTTCATAACTATGTGACAATTACAAAGTAAAGCACAACCATGGTTTTGAAATCCAGTGTGTTCCTTTCCATTAGGTTTCACATTGTAAACTCCTTTTATGAGCATTGTAGGAATCTCACCATCTAAATCATGAAGGAACATCTTCACTAGTTTCTCCTTACAGAATTAGTTCAAGTAGGGTATTTTTTAAAAATCTCTTTCTTTTTTTGTCTTCCTGACCCTAAGATGTTCAGTCATTTATATTAAATGAACTTTGATGTGGACCTCTGTGTCAAACCAACGCTACGGTGTTAAATCATGAATATGAAAGATTATCATCTTGGCTACTACATGGTATTGCAATTAAAGTAATCTTCAGCTGTTCGTTCCTTTTTTTTATCAAATGGAAACGACATTTTAGAGGATGTTAATTCCCAGTCTTTTCTGCCATGTTCTTTCTCTATTGCTATGGTAAGTCAGAGGCACAAAAAGGAAAAGTTACACCCACAGGCCTGGTTTGAAGGTTAGGCCCAACCTCAACGAAGTTTCTGAATCATGGGAAAAGTTTTGATTGAATTCGAGCCATTATTCAGCATGGAAATTCAGCGTTTAGGTTAGGACAGCTTACTGAGTGCAACTGCAAGCACCTGAGGTAGAGGAAAACAGGTGAAAGTGAGTCACTCCTTTTCTGCTTTTGTGTCTGGTCTATGAGCTAGATGTCAAACAGGTGACCGTACTCTGCTCAAGGTGCAGTACGAGGCCTGTAAGAAGCTTCACTGTCACAAAGGGAAGTGTAACAGCTCCAGTATTGGGGAGCAGCTGTGTGGGCTCTTTTGGATTGCAGCGTTGGAGTTACTGCCCATATTTTGCTTAAGTCTTGTAAATCTTGATTCTAGGATACAGGCAGATTCCTCTCTGTAAAAGTCAGGGCCAGTAAGAACATAGCAATTTAGCTAAGTAGAAGGTTCTGTGTTTCCTAAGTGGCACAGCTGAAAGCATGATAGACAGTAAATGAAAACTAATTATGTTCAAACTGCAATTGGGCCGGCAATTGTTTTAATTTATACAAAAAGAAATGAGTGGCAGAGCATTTAATTTGTGGGAGGCACTTTGTAGATTGTTAGAGTAAGGGTTAGTTTGCAGGAGGACAGGAATTTAGAAGGTAAGGGCTTTTTTCTTTATAACTGCGTAGGGAAAATGAGTATCTAGTTAGTCATTGCTATTTCAGCTTCTTCTTTCTGCAAAAATGTTTTTCTACTTTATAAATTCATTAGTGAGGGGAAAAAAGTTTAAGTCTATTTTCTGAAAAGCAGAGTGTATTGCTAAAAGGATAGATTTCAAAATGCCAGGTTTGAAAACAGAGAAATTCAATTTATTAATAGCGTGCACCTTGTAGAGGGCTTTTAACCCTTCATTTAGCAAAACAGCATAGAACCAGTGGATTTTATTTTGTCCGGTTTAATCATTAATATTTTCTTTTAAGCGTTTTATTTTGGCCTATGTTATCAAGGCTAATGGGCCAAATCCTCTATGGTCTGGTAGTAGACTTTTTTTTTTTTGGCTTTACTCTCATAGTTAAGGAGAAAAATGAAGCCTGTTTATTAATAGAGCCCATTTACACTGGAGTCTGTTCTTATTGTAACCATGATCTATGGACTTGTGGTTTTTAAGATTCAGAGGTTACTGAGAAATAAGTGGGAAAAGCATCTAATGACTTCTGAATAGTGCTTTATGTTCAGAAATAAAAAAAAAAAGTATCAGTCTTGAACTTTTTTACAAAAAACGTTAGGGAGGAAAATATTCCATTTTTGCTGAAACTTGCAGTTTTGTATGAGATAATTGAAGAGACCTGTTGCTCCTTCTAGTGTAAAAATAATTGGAAGGGCAATCACAGAACCGGTAAACAAATTAATGGTATTTTATTTGTGAGTTAAATGTATACTTTTGAACTTAACTGTGTAAAGTCTAGGTGTTTTTTCTCCACTGGGGCAAATATTACAGTAGGTCTGATAATTTCAAATAGTATCACTTCTATCTTTTATTTTTAATATTTCATAGGTGGATACAGCTGTTATCTCGGCAACCACACTGTCTTAGCTTCTGGAGATTTGTGAGGTATGACCCAATATGAATATTTTATCAGTCTAACTCAAACTTCATTCTTTTTTAATTTAAATGCTATGAGCACATTGATTGTAAAGACCCTCAAATGGACTATAATACTGCAAATATGAATGTTTATAAAAGCTTCAGCTAGCTACTGTGTTTGTAAAGTACTTCAAAGAAAATGCAAGTGACTTGCATACAGTCGCAAAACATCAATTAACTACCAAATTGTACAATGAATCAAAAAAGAAATCCAGTATGGATTTTTAAAGCCAGAATAAAAGTTACTTAAAAGACTTCTAATGCTTTAGGTGGTAAAAGGGTATATTTGGTTTTGAACTGGCTTACCTATTTATAAGTTGATCTGTGGAGACTGAGCATCTACTAGGTAACAGAGTTATTTTTGTAACTTATATGAGTGTTGAAAGAATACTGGCATTCTAAGCTTACAGGTTTGAATATTGGCAAGGTAAATATGGATTTGAATGTGCTAAGATTTATGCTAGTTATGAAAAAATATGTATGTCACAAATCTTTGCTACGGTGTGCCTTATAGTGTTCAAATGCTAAGAGTGTTTCTAGATAGTAAGTAGCTTCTTGACTGAAACAAGAAGCTGACATGAACTTTCTCTGCTGTAACAGGCACAAAAGTTCCCTTTGTGTCAAAACCAAAACAGATTGATAAAGTATATCAGGTATTAACTAAATGCAGCAAACTGCCCAGGATTACTTAATGGAATAGCCCACAATGACCTTTGTGCTTCTGGAAATGGATGAAAAAAACCTTGGGTATCTGCAAGAATTGTTGTTGGATTACAGGGTGTTCCCACTTTCTTCATTGTTTGAAACAAAAAAAGGATGTTAAAAACAGTTGATCTCTCCTCTCTAATCCCCATGTCACCTTATTCTTTTATTCTGGGTGTTTTCTTCTCAAAATATGCTGTCTCTTTGAAAATATTGTTCTCTCTAATATATTGTACAAATTTCAAGTAATGCAAATGGCTCCGATCTGAGGAACAAAGAAATGAAAAGAACTGGTTTTCATTTTTCCAGTAATTAATGACTGAAACCAAACTTTTCTCAAATATTGAGTTCATAAATTGAACTGCCTTACATTATATGTACACTTAGACATCTTGCTATATACAAAAGGATGTTAAATTTTTGGTCTTGAGTATTATTCATGACAGCTGTTTGACTCGGGACAGTATTTATTATTACTTCTTTGAAATTGAGATACCGATTCCTGGCATCCTGCATTTGCATAATGTGTATTGTTTCTTTAGATATTTTCCAAAATCTTTTAACTGCACAAACCTTTCTCATGGTATTCCAGAAGGAAAAGCAGAATGGAAGGCTTTTAAGACAAGTAAATTTTGCTTGTTGTAAAGCAAAATGTGAGCTATGTTATCATTAGTTTCATTAACACCTTGAGTTTTTTCAGAAAATGGTTGAATCTTCTGAAAATGAAGATTGAAAAGATAAGCTTCACTGAATGCTACAATGAGCCCTGCAGACAGTGTCAAACAATAGTTCTGTGATAGCTAGTTGTTTGATTTGGAGTCATTCATTTATTTTCTCTGTGGAGGTAAACTTGACAGCTCCACTGCTATTAGCAGGGCAAAAGGCTCTGAAAAATCCATAACCATATGCAATTATCTTCTATTCCGTCCTTGCACATCTCTTGATATAGTTTAAGTTTTTGATAGAACTTATTTTACCTACTCTCTAACCTGTTTTGGCTGAAATAGGAGATAAATCATGTGGAATGATGAAGTATCTTTTTGACAAATCTGCATTAATATAGTAAGAATATTATCTGAATAAGATCAGCAATAGAACTTGAGTAATATGGTATTAAAAAATTGTGCATTTATACACGTATGGAATCACTGACCTCAGCTACATTACCTTTTAAAATTGTGTAAGGGTAACAGCTTGCAGTCAATTTAATTCTTCAATTTCTTCTCCTGGGTTAACCCGCAGATTATCAATGGAAGCCTATGACAATAAAGCATGAAAAGCCTTAAAACTCATGGCTCCCTTCAGGTGGACATATCATGGTTCCGGATAGTAAGACTGAACAGCTGTGTTGAATTTTTTAATGATTTGGGGCCTATGGGAATCATGGTTGAGAACTGCAATAACTGCTAGTACCTCTGTCTTTTGGCTCAACACCTGTGAGTCTGGATAATCTGATAACTGCATTATGAGAACTTGAAGAATCAACAGCTAATCTGAAAGTGATGCAGAAAGGGCTATGATATTGTGTCCATTTCAAATTATGATTTTGAGAATTATTAAAATTTCTCATCTAACATAAAGAATATGTTACCACAGAAACAGCAAAGTTATAGAAGGACCTCTAAATGGAAGGTGTTGCTTTTCCTTTTTCCTCTTGGTAAAAGCCCTCAGTTGACTGTATGTTTTAGTGAGCCACAAATTTTATCTGCAAGGGATAGAACCACTCTAGTTAATTCAAGTTAAACAGTAGGAAAATAGTATTCCTTTACAGTTACCTTTCGCCCACTCTTTTCCTCAAAATGTTAAAAGCCTTAGTAGTTGCTGCTGCTCGGTCCTATTCTTTCCTTAATGGATTGCAATAATCCTTAACTTTACCCATAGTCACATGAATCCTAATTTGTGTTCTTTAAAAAAAAAACAAAACCCCAAAAAACCCACACAACAAAACAAACAAAAAACCCCAACAACCTAAGCATCCCTACTTCCCCCCCCCCCCCCAACAAAACAAAAAAACCAAACAAAAACCTGTTCAGCAGTTGTTAAAACTTTGTTGCTTCACACATAAACCCAGTGTCAGCAACTTTTTCAGAGGCAGCAGGCACCTTAATATAATGAGACACTTGCTGCATGCTTCTGCTGTAAAGTGACATTGAATTGCTGGGATATTGGCAAACCTGTCCACTAGACATTCAGCTTGTCTTCCTCTGGTTCTAGTTCACTTCACTTATGCTGAGTCCTCTATTTTCTGTTGTCATTTGAGAATTTCCTATTCAATGAAAACCTCCTTTTGAGACTAATTAAAAACAAACTAGAGATTTTCTTTGAAGCAAAAGCACTTTAAAGAATTGCACTGTCTCATTAGTAATAAAGAAATGTCTCCCTTGCCCAGTGAGTTTTTTGCAGCTAATCTTAGCGTAGTTATAATATTTAACAACTCTATGTATTGAAGATTGCTTTCTGGTCTTTCTCCATCCTGCTATTCTTTGCATATATCATTCCCTACCCATAATTTCTGCTGTTGTGTTAAGGTAAAGAACAAGTGTCTGACAACTACAAGTCTAAAATGAACACTTTTTCATTTCTCACACTAATTTAACATACACTAATAGAGTAACATATAAATTATTTTCGTAGCCATATTCTGAATTCCTGTTGGTGTCATTGTACTGCATGATATAGATGCAGAGTATTTGCAGATAAGGTGAGGACAGGCTACTGTCTAGATGTGGTACATAACCATAAATTTCTTTGCCATGTGTCTAAGTGTCTCATTGTTTACTTTTCACGTCTTTTTTTAAATCAGGGAGGCTCTTAATCTTATTTTTACATAAAGACATGTAACAAAAAAATTAATTTGACTAACTTCACACAAGACTATGCAGGGGGACTATGATCAGCTTTTTTGTATTGCAGGCCAAACTGCTTCGCTTCCGTTATCTCTACTCCAAAGGTAAGGCTCCTTGTAACAGTGAGACAAGGGAGCTATAGTATGTGTGTGTGGCCTTATGAAACAAGTCATCATAATCTATTGTTCATTCCAGTCTTTCTATTTGCACAAGGTTTGCAGTGTGTTCCTTTCCCCTGGCCATTAGTCTGAAATTACTTGTTCCTTTTGCCAATGTTCTACCAGTGTTTGCTTCATATGATTGTAAGACTGTTCATATAGCCTTTTTGAGAAGTAAGTTTATCAATTTTCTGTTTCCAGCTGCTGGAGACATGTTATGGTACATGTGCTAGCTAGTACTAGCAGAAAGAAAATCTACATGGGGGAAAGAGGGATTTATAGCTAGTTAAAAGTAACAAAAATAAGTAGGAACGGTCAATTTTTCAGTAGTTTTTGTTCCTTCAAAGTCTGTGCTGTATTAATAGATCCCTGAATCATTTGGATACAGAGTTAACAATTAAATTACATATTTTACACTATCTATATTATTCAGCATAGTTGAAATGAAAGCATGCTGCAAAAAGTTTCAGGAAGACACTGAGGCACTAAGCAATAAGCTTTAGTCAACAAAAGTTGGGTGATAAACTTTGAGAAATTCTTAAGTATCCATCAAGATGTACTGTAAATTCCTGGTTGCCAATAAGAACAAAGATCCTCATGATGCAGTGTATAGCATGCTAGACCAGTACTAAAAATACAAGAATGTTAGAAGTTACCAGCAAGTGCTTAGAAAAGATTATTTATGCTACTAGTAAACCCATTGTGAAAATCCTGAATCCTTCATACAGGTCTCATTGCCTCTTCTGCACTTTCCCTCATTTAAAAAAAGATCTAATAGAAATGGAAATGGTATAAAGTAAGTTGCAAAAGTATTTCTGGAGCTATTTAGCAGCTTATAAAATATATATTATATCAGGATTTTTTCTCTCAAGATAAGAGAACTGAAAGAGGAACGCTAAAGTTCTGGAAAAATATGAATCCTGTAGAGAACAGAATGATTATCACTGTTTCTTATGATTAAAGCTGAAGGACACTCAGTAAAAATAACAAGCATCAGATTTACATTAACAAGGAGCTATAATTTCACATAAAGTACAACACTACTGTAAAATACCTTGCTAGAGGATATTGGGGGTTCTGAAATAAGCTAGAAAAGGCCATAACAAGTTCCTGAATATATTTCTCAAAAGCTATTAAATGTGGTAAGGCAAATGCAACTCCAGGCCTCAGATGCCCTTAAACCACTGGCATACAGGAGCTGGAATGGTATGCTAGCTGAAGTGTCACTCTGTACTTGCTCAGGTCTTTTGCTTTTCACTTCAGCATCTTTTCATGGCCCTTGGCTGAATTCTGGGCTAAATGTTGCTTTCTGGAAGAATATATCTGCTCTTACAGAGGAGGAACAAACTTGTATGTAAATATGACAAAGCATTTCCAAATCTAACAAATAATTTTATAAACCTGCTATCTGGTCTCTTCTGATTTCTCCCGCACAAACTTTATGCCTGAGCTAACTTTTATGTAATGGAATAACTTCCTGTTATCTCTCCTTTCCTCAGCTGTTGTCCAAGTTTTATCTGTAAACGTGTGCCTTCTGCTTTTTTTTATTTATTTTTAAAGTATTTAATTTTGCCATATAAATAGCTTTTATATGAGTCGCTGTTTGACCCAGCATGTCGCGTTATGCAGAAACGGCATTTTTATACATCTTTCTGCAGTACTTTGGAGTTTTTTTCTAAGATTTTTACCTGCAAAGTGTTTTGTATCATATTTTCAGTTTAACATATGCACAGGTAAGTTACTGGAATTTGTAACATAAAATCAAAGAGAATATAGAAGATTATTTTAGTAATGCTTGTGCTGCACAACTTTTTTAAATGGGGACTTAAAATATGTGATTGCTTCAGCAACAGAATGAACTTTATATAACTCATGACATGGAAAGGATGATCAGCTAAGTTTTGCTTTAGGAATTTTATGCAGAAATTGTTATTGAAGTCTCATATATTCCCTGTGGTTTATACCCCTTATTAGGAGCACCAAGTATATTATTTTAGAAAAAAATTACAAGTGCACAAAGAGTTCACTTTGAATGACTGCTTTTAGAAGGGAGGTTCTTGCTATGGAGACTGCCCTGTTGTGGTTGAGGATGAGGGGGTTGTCCAATGCATTTGTAAAGGTCTGAAGTACCTTGAATTCTCCCCATGAAGCCCAAACTTCTAAATAAGTCTAAATCCTTTCTTCTGCTGCTACTACTTCTATATAAAAGCTAATAAAAAATTATAGATACAGTTTCTTTTTCTCTAAAAACATGTTACCTGAATATAGCCCCTTTTAACGTAACTTTCAGCTGAACTGATCATTCCAGGTTGAAAGGCTACTTTCCTCAAGCTTTAGACTAGCCAACCAAGCTAACTCAGTACCTCTTTAATTCCAGTTCAGCTCCAACACCTATATTTTGGATCATACTGTTGTAATTACTTTTTTTTTTTCTTTCAGTGTGCATTCTTCCACTGGGTGATAAAATGCCTGTAATCTGATATGCTGACTTTTAACACTCAAACATTGCTGTTGCAGAAAATGAAGGGTGGCATTTTAGATTTATAAAATTAGGTGGCAGGAAGTATCAGACGGGTTTTGAATTACTTGGAGAGATTACAGATCATCTGAACTACAGAGATTTGGCTACCATAATTTAGAAACAACTGATGCTTTAAGAGCGCAGCTATATTCTTCGGTATAATCTGGTAAATAGTTACTGAGGAGGAAAGAAATTTTGAGTTGTGTACTGCCACAGCCACTGCAAAGAACTGAAACCGATGAGGAAGTTGGTAAACAATCCTTAAGTTTGTTCTCCTAGCAATTTTGTGTAGACTTTCCTTATTCTGCCTCTGATCTAATACTTAGAGCCATCTGCAGATGTTTTGGACCTGCTGAACTGAAGACCAAAAACCAGCAAGTTTAACTTAGGAAAGGAAATATCTATTTCTGCCTGTTGTACTTTATGCATATAGGTATTTCCCCTGGCGTTTACATATTAAATATCCATATCTGCTGCTGATCTCAGATATCTGGCATGCTCTAATTTGATGCATTATTGCAGCTGAAATCCTGGCAAGTTTGTAACTGCGCTCAACTTTTGTTTGGCTTTTAACACATAAGTCAGTCTCTTGATGTTCCAAACTAGTATCATCTACGCAAAGTGATACAGGTGAACTTCCTTGAGGGAAAGAAAAGATGCAGCTGTAATAAGTGAACATTCACACTGGTTAATATTGCTGACAACAGTATTCTGCAATGATTACCACAACAGTAGGCTTGTACACACGTGCTTCCTAAATAGCACATCCTTTTAAAGGGAATGTGTGGGTGCATGTATCATTCACTGAAAGATTCAGAGTGGTTACACTGATTTATTGTAAAATGCTGTGACTAATGAATTATACAGAGGTGTTCGTGTTATGATAGGAGTGGGAGGGAGATGTGATGGCAATTCAAGAAATGCACTTACATTATTAGTGATTTTTGCATTTAACAGGGTAGTCATGCTTCCTATAAGCTTCATTTTCTTTTAGCTGGCATCAAACACTAAACATTAACCTTATATTTCTGGAGTTTTGGACCATTGACAAATATGTCTCATATTAAACTGTAGAATGAGGCATCCCTGGCAGCAGTGTCTGGTTATTAATATTGTGAACCTGCACAAGGCTTTCAGGGAGATGCTCCTGCAGGGCTGTATTGTGCTTACAGGGAGGAGATAAACCTGCCACTTCTGAACAGCTTTTGATCACTGTGTCCAGCCTTGCAGCTTCCTAAGCACCATCTCTTTTAATTTGTCTCTCCATTCAGCCTGCGGAGTTGGTGTAAATCATTATGCTATGTCCTAACGCTGAACAAATAACAGGCATTTTTGCTGTATCTGCTTGGACTCTAATCTCCATTTTTGTTTCTTTATAAATAGCAAATGAGCTTTCTAGAAGAGCAGGAAAGGGGCATTTTTTTTTTTTTTCCTCAGGCAATCAAGATGCATTCCTACAGCAATATTGGCATAATTAAGGTCTGAGTTGGGTCTTCAGATATCTTCCTATCTTACCCTCCTTCTGTGAGACACCGTTGGTGAACTCTTTATTTATGCTCTTGCCCTAGAGAGGTGTTGACATTTAATTTTCATCTATTTTTATTTTTTCAACAAAATACAAGAAGGTGGAGGGGAGACCTGCCAGTTGTTTAGCTGAGGAAACTGAAGCAGTGATGGCTGGAGTTGATTTTAAAGATTGAAACTGGAACGTTTCTTAGAAAATACAGATGTTGCATCCAGCCAGTGCGGGGTCTTGCAGCCTGAGCTGCCCTAGGGCCTGGCTGAGAGGGTCCCGGCCTGCCCTCGGGGCACCAGCCAGGTTGTCAGTGCAGAGGGGAGAGGCTGCTGCCCAGTGGCCACCTCACCCTGCCCATGGGCAGCCTGCCTCCTGCTCCTGGCCCTTGGCTCAGGCCTGGGCTGAGGGCAAGGAGTGACCAGCAGCTCCCCAGTGAAGGGAGCCTGAAAAGGCCTCGTAGCTCTTTCAGAAGCCTGATAGAGGTTACAGGTTGAGCTGTACTGAGCTGACCTGATCGGGGGCCACAGAGCTTGGGGGGGGGGGGCGGGAAATACTGCAGAGCATGTTGCTGGCTAAAGGCCCTGACAGCCATGGCCCAAACATGTTCACTGCATGACAGGTGTGCTCTGTGCTTGCTAGGCTGATTTACACAAGGCGCTGGGTGCGGAGGGATGTGTGGGTTGCCCTGTCAGCCTAGTGTGCCAGGGCCTGCTCCAGGGGTGGAGTGTGCTGGGCAGCCAGGAGGCTGACAGTGTGCTGCCAGGCTGATGGCCAGCCCAAGAGGTACAGAGCAAGACTGAGGATTCCTATAATATCACTATGGTGAAATTCAGTTCTTGGTGCTTTTAATACTGGTTGGTACTGTGTCCAGATGGAACTGCAGCAGCACTGCCATAATTGCTGCTTCTCACTTAAACACAGAGCAGCGGAAGTCAAGGAGCTGAAATGCCAGGTACAAAAAGAGCCATAAGTGTTGGATGTAAGGATTTTGTTTTGCAAATATTTCCAGGACTAGCCGCCAACTTCAAATGAGTACTTGAAAGTCAAGTAAAGTAGTGTATGGGCTGACTGTCACTCATCGAATTTCAAATTGAACTGAGCTTAATAAGACCATTTCCAGTAGACACTTGGTCACACTGCGCTGGAGTGGCAAGTAGGTGGCAGTAGGGCATACTAAAAGCAATATGCCTCACTGCTGTGTCTTGGTTAGGTCAGTCTTGTATAAATAGGCCTGCTGGGTACCCAGTGTCACCAGAATATATGTGTGTGTTAGTGAGCTTCTAAGCATTCATTGTTTTATAAAGATGCAGATTAAAACAATTGTAAAAATTAATTTTTATAACTTCTCTGTGGTGTTGTGGCTAGTAGAAAAGCCTCCCCATGGCTGAGACACTCAGGGGGGTATGGGGGGTGTGTCCTCAGTCAATCTTACTTGACAAATATTATAACAAATATTATAGATTAAATGAAGATCCACAGTGCATTAAGGGAAAAAAAAAAAAAAAAAAAAGATAGAGGCAAGGAAAATGAAACCATATCAGTTCTTTTTTCATATGTGCTCTGGGGCCCATTACTAACTTTTCTAACTTTAGCTAGCCATACAGTAAGGAGTCTAATTACTTCAGTCGTGGATTGAGGCCAAACACTGATGCTTACCATTGAATTCTTAAAGTAGGGTGCACAGGTGCTCACATCCCAGCCAATCAATGTTTATAGCATAAATGAAGTTCAACCTCAATGGCGGATCCTTTTGTCTCTGGATTTGGTTTTAAATACATGATCTAGCTATCCTTTGTTGTCACTACATGCATTGTTTTTTAACTGTGCAGTGCCTCTATGTGTGTCAGGATTAATATTCATAACATGTTTCAGGCAAATTAACTAGCCATGTTGCCAAATTGTAATGCCTGACTTCTTCATCACCATTAAAAATGAGTATTGAGCACTCAAGATTTCACTCTGCTGAGCTCCTGCTTTAAAGTTACATGATGAACCACAAATTTACAAGTGCAAACATTAAGTTTCTGACATACATGAGCATATCAAATACAGTCACCTCGTTACTTTGTTGTTCCCCTGGTACTACCCTTGTCCCTTTGAACCCTATAAAATGCAGGCTGCTTGGTCAAGATAATTGCTGTTGAACAATGCTGTTTTATTAACATGCACATCACCACCACAATCCAGTCCTGCTGGGGCCTTGCTGCAGTGCATATGAGAGGTATGCAGAGCAGCAGAGAAAAATCCTTAAAGACAGATTCAGATGCCAGTTTGCTGTCTGCCTTATTTCTTTTTTTTTCAGTTGAGAATGTATCTAAACTCTTCAGTTTACTAAGAAAATGTGAAGCCCTCAAGAGTATAAACTAGGGGTCAAAGTAAACTTTCACACTAAGATTGTAGAAAGGATTTTTCTCTTCTGCAGATTTTCTCATCCACGCATATTAAAGAACAGACGTTTTTTCCTCTGCCATTGGCAAAGAAATCCGCTCTGCTTAATCGTATTATTATCGTGTGACTCAGCAATACTTGTGCTATTGTAGCTCAGTATTTTGGTTGACATTGACTGCTTAATCTTCAGCACAAAATTTTAGTAAGGCTGGTAAGGTCAGCCATTCCTAAATAAACAGTTTTTTCTTACAAGTCTGAAACTATCTTGATGGGGCAAGAAGAAGACATGAAGCAAAAAAAGAGGTTATTTTAACATCCTTGTGAAGGGGTTCCTTAATTTATTGGTGCTTTGCAAGACCTTATTGTTGCAAATTGTTGGTAAGAGTTATAGTCTGAAAAAATTGTCACACCTTTATTGTCATTTCTTTTAGATAGCAGTAGTCTGCACTATTAAACAATCACATATTTATGTCACTATGTTAAATTTTAAAAAGTACAGATTTGAAAGAGCTGTAATCGGGGCTGCAGCCAGGAACACCAGTAAACAATTATTCTGCATTAATCAGATTATGGTAAAACCTGCAGTGGCTTTTAGTGCAGGATCTCTCATGCAGATCACACTCAAATGAGAGGACTGGTTAGTTACACCAGGATATACCAGATCTTATAGTGAATAACAACAAGGAAACTGTATCCTAACTTTGCTCTTTCATTCCATTATGACCTTTGGCTCAAGATGACTGTAGATCATTTGTGTTCAGCTGAATGCAGCAAAAATTTTAAATGTATATAAAAGCTTTTTTTTTTAACTAGACACTGATAACATAGGTAAATCTGGGATTTGGAACTTTCAAAGTTCATATAAACTGAGCTAAAAGTTTGAAAACAACTCAGAAGTTTTGGTCTAGTTCTTTTTCAGTGGAACTGTAGTTCTCATTTTATCTGAAGTGCCCTACCTGTGTCTCATTTTTTTAAAATACTGCACAGTGGAATAGAGTGAAATTTGATCCAGGTATTCTATCTGAATTATTATATGTTATTATCGATACTTTTGCTTTCTGTGAGTGTAGTATTTCTCTTCTTCAAGGTTTTTCTCTGTAATCAAATTTTGTTAAAAGCTTTTTGGCTAAGTTTATGACCAGAAATATCATGAGACACAGAGTTACCTGGAAAAGTCAAAGTAAGTGTAAACTAAGATGGGCAGGAAAAAAAAAAAGACATTGTTGCTGTGTTCCCCACCCCCAGAAAATAAACAAAAACTATTTTCTAGAGAGATCAGCAGAAACTGAATGCTGAAAGAAAGGCAACAGTTTCCAAGATGCCTGTAAAGTTCAAGGCTATAGTAAACACTTTGAAGACTAAAATTTCTTGGATCCTGTTTGTTAGCAGGAAAAAAACCAGCAGCATACTGGGCTCTGGATTCTCAAAAAGAATTTGTGGAACTCAGCAATACTTTTTAAACACAAATTCACTAGTGCTAGTAAGCAACAAAAAAAGTGTGAAAAGACACTTGAGTTACAGTTTACATTTATTTAAAAGTCTTGTAAGAAATGAAGGAGTCTAAGATTTAAAAGCAATTACTGTTAGAGCTATTTCACTTAATCTAGTTCACTTTACTTAATCACAACCAGGAAGAATTAGTGATTGTAGCAAATTGCAGTTTGCCAGCACAGTTTTTTTCACTTGCACTGAGTCTCTGGGAGTCAGTTTCTGTATTTACTCCATGTATTTCAGGCATTTCAGAGCAAAACAGAAATTATTTCCTGGTTTATTTATATGACTTCCTTAATACTTCATATAAGCTAATGTAAATTGAGTTTTCTCCTGTGAAGTTTTCATCTGTGAAGGGTATTCCAAAATGTTGGTGTCTTTTGATTGCTTAGAACACTTCTAGTTTTCTCATAACCAATGGGTATTAATTTGGTTTTTATCTTGGAGGACCTTCATTGTTTTACGCATGCTCTTCATTTCCCTTATCGTGGTTCCATTTAAGACATGCCCTGAGCTGCCAGCCTGTAGCTCCCAGTCATTAGTTTGGCTCTTTCTCTGCTTCTGACTGGTAGAAGAAATTTCGGATCACTGTTTCTGAGTTAACATGCTTGTCTGTTTTTCTGTTGAATATAATTTTATTTTTATTACTTTATCCTTTAATGCTGGTGGGGTTTTTTTGTTGTGTTTAAGAATTCCATTTTCTTCATGGTACTTATCATGCCCCTAACTCTATGTGTATATAGGTTGCTTAGGTTTTGGTTAACCTAATCATAAAGTTTCACTGGGAAAGTTGAAAGGGAAACTATAGGCTACAGTTAGTCCTGTAGCTGGTTTGGTAATTCTCAGTAACTCCAAAACTAAGTCAGGCAATACTTCAGGTAGTCACATTGTAAGTTCCTCAGTTCAGAAAAACCATCAGGAGAATGCTGGCAGCTGCACACAAACAGATGACAAATAATGACAATTTAGATATTGTGTTGTAGGCAACAGACAAAGGGAGCTTTGAGTAAAACTATAGCTGCATGGCAGTTAATTCTCTAAGTTTATTCTTTAGGCATATCTATGTAGCTTGTCTCATTTTGTTAATGAAATGTGGTTTGCCTTGCTGCCCAAAAAATAAATAAATTGGGTTGACTGATAAAGAGATAAAGAATTCCTGAAGAAGGGCAGGCCTCAGAGGGAAAAAGGTACAGTGAGTCTTGAACTTTATATACTTGCCAAAAACTGATAGAATGTCATTGATGTTAAGTGATCTGCAAGGCTCACTCTGAGGTCAGTCCAATGTACTGGTAGTGTCCACCTTATCTAGAAGAATTCTTTGAACTATTGGTTAACAGGTTTCTAATTATAAGGCTTGTCAAAGCAAAACACCCAGCTTTCTTGGGTCATAAGTAGTCAGTTTGTGAATATGGCCTAATTCCAACTGCAACTCTATATGCAGTGATCAGATTGTCAGATGAACTGGAAATAAAGTCTACCACAACTAGATTGATGTACTGGAAGGGTCTGACTGTGTTCCCTTTTATCACCTTTTGTCTTCCCTCCCTATCTTTTATGTTTTCTTTCATGTGCTAAAATGCCTTTTTTTTTTTTCTTGTGATGAGAACACTATCAAAACCGATGTAATTTAAGATGAAATTCTTAATTTACAGATTATTATAATAGTTGCCTACTAGAGGAAATGCTGTTTCCAAGAGTAGACTTGCTCATTTAGATGAGCACAATCTGTATAATTAACTATGAAACACGGAGGTTCTGCTTGACCCAGATTATCTTCTGGATTGGGAAAAATTACTTGAAATGTTACTCAAGATTCAACATTTCTTGTATCAAGATTGAAAATTAATTAATATGCTAACAGTTCTTATTTGATTAGATGCACTTAATTGCTTCTGTAATTTCTGAAACTGTTAAATAAAAACAACTTTGTATGGTATATACTACATAGCCACATAGGATTAGGTGACAGGTGATGGATTGTTAATGATTAATACAACTAATGCAATTAGAATCTTTTTCTGATACTTTTTCAGCATTTGGTATTTTGTATGAATAAACACTGAAATTAAAACTATATGTCAGCCTAGAGTTAATCTGTACTTAGTTGCTGGGTGTCTCATAATCATAGACCATCCTCTGGTGCAATACTTTATGACTTTATTCCCTCTGAGCTCCATGCTGTCAAGTTATCTTTGATCCAGAAAATGCGATAGTAGAATTTGTCAGAGATTCTGGATAATGAATTAATTCTTATCTCCATAGATGGTTTGGGAAACATACTTTATATTGCTATACAATACAAAACCATTTTTCTTTTCCCATTTAGTGGTGTAGACTAGAGAAGAAAAGTAGTCAATGTTAGCACTCAATTGCATTTATTCACAAAAAAAAGACTTTACATGAAAGCAAGGTCCTGTCATAAATCCTGATTTAGGATCCCACCGACTATGCCAGTTTGTCATGGATGGGTGAGTTAGATTGCTTAAAGAACCACTATCAAGGGTATTGGATAAATAATTGGATAAAGTAGGTTTAATATGTTGTAAGAGCACAACTTAACAAAGTTTGGTGGGAAGCTTCACTCTATTACTGTATGGTGCAATCATTTGAACAGTGATTCAAAACTATCAAGGGACAAATCGAAGTTACCAAGACAAAATCAAAATTACAATACTACACAGTTATGCATGATATATGTAACGTACTGAAGATCTGCCATTGGTAAAAGGTCTCTCTGGTTTGAGGAACAACCTTGGGAACTCAAGGGAAGATCACCGCCAGGCAGCCATGCTGCCTAGCATGAAAGCTCAGAGAAGGCTCACTTAGGCTGTCCTATTTATGGAATAAAGCGGTTGGCTTGTAGTCAAATGACATGTGATGGGAAAGATATGCATAAGACTTCTTGCATCCACAAATTTCTTTTTTCCTTGATAAATGAGTCTTGGAAAAGTAATCTGCTATTCACATGTTAATCACATGATTGGTGTTCGAGACTCATGTGTAGACACTTCCTGTGTCCCTCTGCTCCTTTGTGGGTTTCCAGAGAACAAATTCAAGCTGAAGGAGTTCTTGTCCTTCATCGCCCTTGGAGCCTGTACCAAACTACTGTAAATTTGGTTAAGAGGTTGAGTGCATCTGTCACAGGTCCATAGAAGAAGCTTAAATGAGAAAATTTCCATCTTCTTCTTGAGTAAAAAAAGTACAGAGTACTTAATTTTCATCAGCTTTGCAACTAAATATGAGTGCTTTAACAAGAGAAATAAGCTACATCGTATTTTCATCCAGTGATGCATTCATTTGCAATCATCAGCAAATAAAGATGGAGCAAACGCCATAGATTTGTCACGTGCTTTGAAGAGAGTAATTTGTAATAGAAAGTTATTGAGAAAATATTGAGGATTTATTCTCAGTTGTAGGGAGATATTGAAATAAAGAAAAAAAATAGGGAATTCTGCACTGCTATGACCTAAGTACTATTTAGAGGTGTTCTGAAACAGCTTTTCTTTTGCTAAGGGTAGACCACAACTTCAGTACATCTGGGAGTGCTGATGCTTCTGGTCTTTGTCCCTTTACAGCAAAGATGTTGACTGTGGTTCCCTCTTGATTAATCTTTTTCCATCAGCCTTTCTTTCTCCTTCCTTTCACATGGCGGTGTAAATACTTGTATACTAAACATATTTTCAGTTCCACTCTCCTGCTCTTTCTTTTCCAGGACTTCCACAGATGGTCTTGTGGCATTGTATGTTCTAGACAATTTAACTCAAAGATAAAGAGCTTGTTCAGAGCTGTTAGGGTATATTTACTACCTAAGTAAATCTACTAGAGTAATTTGAAAACCACAGACCACCTGACTAATACATTGAAAGAAATTTTTTTTGTGCTAGGAATCACCATCAAAATAAGATGAGTACTCTACTTGTATTTTTTATTTTTATAAATTGCACTGTGGTATAACTTGTGGTTATATTACAATTTACTATGAAACTTCATGGAGATACCAAGATCGTTCTGTATCATGTGCTGGTGTGCTGAAAAGATTTTTAAAATAAAACTGATCTTAAATCACTGTATTATTTCTAGACTAAGTGTTGGAATAGTTCAATTGCAATAATGCAGTTTAAGTAAAAGCCAAAAAACAATGCTCCAGACTGCTGGCAAACTCAATAGGGATTGAATAACTGCATGGTCTATGGAATTTTATCTTTTTATGGAAAAGTTATGTCTGTGATGAAGCTTTAGAAAAAAAATAGTTTTCCCATACCTCAATTTGACTATGTGATTATAATTTAATCCAAAACTTCAGCTGGAAATCAGGTTACATAAACACCTGCAAGTTAGTTTATTTTTTAAGTTTACAGATAACCCACCATTAATTTAAAGCATCAATTCTTGCACAGTAGTGATTTGAGCCATTTAAAAATGTTTTTTAACATTTGAAGCTTTGAATAGTTTCAATTTAGGTTGCCTTTTAAAATAAAAAATTCACAAGACTTCCCAATGAAACAAGCAACTGGTAAATTCTACTGTGTGAATATAGAAGAAGTTATAATATGGAAATTTACATCTATGGAAAAAAATTATAGCTGATTAGCATTCCATAAGATCCATAACTGTATTCTGTAAGGTGTGAAATTCTGTTTGCTCTGCCCTGAAATAAACTGAAAAATGAGGTACAGTTGGTCCTGATGTGTGAAGCTAACCATGGAAAATCTTTCTTTAGTTATGGAAATTACTTTGACAAAGTAGAAAAATATAACTGATGCAACTTTAAGAATTAAAAAACCAACAAACTGTTTCAGATACTTTTGGAAATATTTTTTTAATATGTCTACTCTAGGATTCTTAAATCATTCTTAGCTTCATATTTACATTGATATAAACACACACACACACCCCAACTTAAAACAGCTTATAATGAGTGTAGGAATAGACGCCTGGGAGTTATGTAAAATATTACTTGAAAAGAGTATTAGGTATAATTTTAGTAATAGAAAATTGGAGTTTATATGTTATTGGCTTTTAACATTTTTTCTTTCATTCTAAAAAGTGAAAAATCTGATGAAAGGCAGAAGAATACTGTTTACCATAGATATGTTATAGAAAAAATAATGGATAAATTGTGAAGTTACATTGTGAATAAAAGTACCAGTTCTGAATGATAAAGGAACCCAAAGAATTAGAAAAGTAAGGGCTTAAATTCTAATATGTGGGTTTGTACCTGGAATATCCGTTAATTTCCTCCTTGATGGCTTACAATTAGTGGCCAGGTTTTGAGAGACAACATTAGAGGCCAACTCTTCTGCAACCACCTCCTTGAGCAATTCATCCCATCAAAGGAAAGTCATTAGTAAGTACCCTTGGCTAAATGCAAACAAATGCTTCTTTACACCACTTAATGTGCCCTTTTAGGCAATTAGAGTGCTTCTGGAATTGTAGGAAAATGTAAATTGTTGGTGACATAGCAAAGATCTCGGAATAGTCTGCGGTATTCAAGGTGGCCACTTCAAAACCTAAATGGATTTTAGGTGGGATGAAAACCTAAAAATATTTCAGATTTGCAAAAACCAAGCACTTTGTAATGTAGATCTACTGCAGGATTAGGTTCTGGTATTGGAATTTTACTGCTGGTCTTTGAAATTTAAAACATGCAGATAAACAGTTCTGGAGTCTGACTTACCTGATGTAAACATGTTTATGCATTTGTGGAGAGCTTTTGCACCTCACCAGTTCCCAACAGTGGTTTCAATATTCGAGTCTGTAGTACACAGATCTTGTATGGAAAGATCTTTCCCAGACGCTTCCCACAGTAACTCCCATTAGGTTATGAAACTTTGCATTAGCAGTTTGATTCATGTGAAAAAATCTGCAGAATACAAATTTGCTATGATGTATTTGTAAATTGCTGCTTTTATGTGTTCATTTAGTCCCTGGAAAAGTCAGATCCTGATCTACAGCTGAATCTCCTAAAACATACAAATAAATAAAAGATAATGCTTTTATTCTATATATAAGCATACCATTGAAGATAATGCTACAGCAGGAAGTGCCACTGTTGTCCCCAAAGGGGGATCATTAACCCAGTGTGCATTAGCTGAATCACACACCGTGCCAAGGTATTTGTTTATTTTAAACGTCTGCATGGGGAAGGGTGCTAGGCAATAATTTGCAAAGCTAGCACAACAGTCTTTATAATGTTCTGATATTGATACATTTAGAGTTCTAAAGATACTCCCATTACACCCTTAAATAGCATTGGTTACAGCTTTCCTCATTTTAGTTTAAGGGTATAACCAATGTATTTTTACTACTCATGTTCTCTGGGTGGTGGTTTTCTCCTGGAGATGGGTAGCTTTCAATGAGGTGTGCTTTTCTATTAAAATTACATATAACAAGGATGGTTGACATAAATTTCAGAGAGTTTTAACAGTCTTGACAAATTTCATGGTTTGCTAACTAGGTTCGTCAGTCTTGGGCCCTATCTCCTGAACCTATTTTAAATTCCTCTTCATAGGTAACTAATTCCTATTTTGTTTGACAGACAAACTTACGATTTTCTTGTCCTTATCCTTTGACTCATATACTATTTCATCTTACATAACTTACCAGTGCAATGTTTTATCTTTACATCACCTTCATGATTACTTATATGAAAATATAGGAAGATTTAAATATTTCTTACATATAATTACTGACCAGTGTACTGTTTAAGGGCCTGTATATTCATACTTGCAAAGGGAAAATTATGGCATTAAAACAAATTGGATAATTGGGTGGTTTTGACCATTTGCGGAAGAAAGGCAAAATTATTATTTTTGTCAAGGAAACGCTTTTACAGTTTTGGTATTTATATTTGGTATTAACATCAGGATTTAATCTGGGAACATAAAACAGTGCACCCAGTTATTAGTGTAAGAAAATTGCTGAGATAGCAAACAATGACCTAGTCTTATGTATCAAAGAAAACCTTGCTTCAGTTAAGGTAGAAAAGGATCAAAGAGCCAGTTTTCATTTTAGATCTTGTTGACTGGGTAGTAGTTAGAGGAACAGAATACAGAAGGTACCTCTCTTGTTTGTAAATACATGACTATCTCAACGGAATGTTGATCCACTAATTTTTATGCTATGTATCTGAGAAAATAAAAAGTAAAGAGGAAAATATGTTTAGACTTTAAGGTCTTTAGGTCTCCCTGTGGAAGGTGTGTCCTTATGTATCTTAAGTGCTTTCAGCAATTTCTATATCAAGACTACAGCAAATTGATCTGAAAAAAAATTCTGTACTTAATGGTAACCTGAACTGAGGATAGAATAAATACAATTATTCAGCATCTGAAACACTTTAGAAAGTATCTTGATGCATAGAATATCTGCTAGAAAATCCATGTAATAAATAAACTGGTGGAAATGATGGTCAGAACCCACTTGAATTAAATGATGAGGGTTTTCACTCCACATGATTCAATGTTAGGCCTGTCTGGCTAGTGGGCTTCCATGTGAGAAAAGTGATACATATATTCTACATATATACATAGAAAATATTCTACAGTAAACAGAATTTCTTTTTATTCTTCAGCTGGGCCAGCTCTTGGCTACAGGCAAAATGCGTTGCTGTTGACTGCGTTAATGTTGTACAGGGGAAACTACAAGTTATTACAGAATGTTATATAAGCCCTTGATAGTGACCAGAGTTTCTTGCCTTGTGATTTTGTAACCTACGTCTAGGAAATAACCAGAAGTAGCTTTTTATTGGGTGGTAAATGATCATCAAAGAAGGAACTTATGATACTCCTCAGAAACAGGTAGGAGAGGGTTCACAGTCAGGTTCCCAAACAGAAATCAGTTTACTCCTAAAAAAGGAAAATCAACATGAGGAAAGGAGAAGACTGGAACAAGGATTTTGTTTATCTGGGGTGGATAGAGAATGCAGAGTGAAAAAAAATATGCCTGCTTTGATCTGGGAGGCTGGCTTAAAGTGTAGAAGAGACATATAGGACTTGTGAAATTAATACACATAGTGAAATGGAATAAAATATAGTGAAAGTATTGTATGGATCACACCATGCACTTGTACTTCTTCATAGGAAGGTGCTAAGATTTCAAGATATCTAGGCTCTAGACAAGTAGTTCTTCCACACTAGTAGTTTGATTTTCTGTCCACCAAAACTTTTCTGAAGCCAAAACCCTCAGGACTTCTTATCCACAGCGAAAAATATTTAGTCTGGTGAAATTCCAAAAAAACAGTTTTAAAGCAATAATTTCAGGGTGGGTTGCGTGAAGCTGTTGTCTTTTGACAAATCTGCACTTCACTAATGGATTTTCCCCATCTAGTGATGTGTGTGACATAAAGATCCAAGTGGATATAAAGAGAAACTTTCCTCATGAAAGCAGTGAAGTGATGGAGCAGGTTGACTCGAGAGGTTTTGCACTCTCCATCCTTGCATGGTGTGAAGATTTTCACACTCTATCCTTGCAAGACCGAACTGGATAAAGCCTTAAGCAACCTGGAGTGATCTCAGAGCTGGCCTCTGCTTTAAGCAGGTGGTTGGACTAGAGACCTTCAGAGGTCTTTTCCAACCTGATCCTATAAAACAGGCTAGGAAAAGGTATATTTTTATCAGTAAATGAAGCTTGCCAAAGGAAAAATTTGTGAATGGTTGTAGTGAACTCTTAATTGTTGGGTATTTTCAAATGAGGATTTGGTTTTCTTGTAGAAGTCCCTCTAGTTTACATAAAAATTACTTCAGGAAACTCTTATGGCCAATTTTATAATGAAGCTAGACTAAATGATTGTGATATCCTTTGTAACTCTATAAATACCTTTTATTCCCATTGAATGCTTTTGTTCTAGAGTGACTTTTTGTAACTTTGGTTCTTAATTTCCCAAAGACATTTCAGTCTCCATGTATTTTATTATATGCAAAAGGCACATTACTATCTGCTATTTATTCTGTGTACAGTTTGATAGAGATTAGGGAACAACTCATATAGAAAATGCACAGGAATCTTACTGAAGCCAATTGAATACAAATAATTCTCATTTGTGTTTTGCTCTTCTGTATTTAAATTTACTACAATGAGAAATGAAAATGTGACTAGTGGGGTGTGAAAGTTAAGCAAAGAGTGGTTCAAAGCAACCAATTAAATTAAAGGATTTAGAACATCTGCATGAAGAAACACTCCTCGTTGACTGGGGATTTTAATATGGAATAAAGAACACGCCTTGCTTAGAAAATAACCTAACTGACTGGATAGAATTTTGAAATGAACTTAAATCCTTGGGAGCAAACTAATCTAAAGACGTGATTGAGAGTAAGGGATTAATGATGTATTGATGAGCCTTAGACATATTAATGGAGGAAAATTATGATCCAGATGTTCTGAGAGAAAGCATGATCTAACAAATACAGAACTTATCTGGGCAACGGGATGCATGTGGGAATGCTTCGTAGTTTTGCCGCTATCTGCAATGTGAGTGAGGCCTTTCACCTGTCTTTCCTCTGCTACAGCCTGCTAGTAAAACAGTCTAGAAAGCTGTGTATCTGTGCCACGTCAAGCACAATTGGTATTTTATTGTAATGCCAGTAATAGTATAGAATGAGACAATGGAATGAGCTCACAATGGAATAATTCAGAGGAATTTGGAAAACTTTTGAGTTCCAGAGGTTTAGGAGCAACTTGCTAATGTCTTGCTGCAGACCAAAAATAATCTGTCCATAGAGTGATATGTATTCCAAACCCATCCTCTGTGTTAACAATTCCTAAAATAGTCAAGGTAATTTCATGTGGGACTGTCCAGTCTCACAAGATCGTCAGGTTTTTAGTTGATGTTTGGTACCCCATAATCATGAGCTGAAACCTCTGTTTAGGACTGCTCTCTAGAGGACAGAATGACTACAGTTTAACTGTTGTGAATAACATTTAAGTCAAGGCAGCCTTTAAAGTAAAAGCAAATCCGAATTTATTTTACTCAAGTGAAAAACTTACTAAAGCAGTTATGTTTAAAGGCTGTGATATAGAGGGATAAACAAATACTTACAGTTTTATGGCAGCTTGTAGCTTTTACTTTAAGATGTTTCCTCAGTTCCCCTCCATTACCTGATTGTCAAATTAAGCTATCTATAAAGATATTTCACACAGCTCTTCTGGGCCGGGATCCATTTATTCCTAAAGCCCCATTCTTAGGCTTGTTATCTCCAAAATAAATACCAACTTGAAATGAAACAGTCCCTTTTACTTTCTACATTCCTTTTTCTTAGCTGTGTTTCTGTTTAGTACATACTTGCTCTTATGACCCTGCTGATTGCAACTAATTTAGTGGTATCCTGAATTTATCTCCTGCCTGTTAAGTTTGAGTTCTGTCTGGTACAGCTTCCTAGCTGTCACATAGAGGTTTCATTGGAAATCCTCACCAAGGCAAGAGGACTTGATTTAATAGCTGATTAAGCGATAAACAAAACTACTTACACAATGAAAATGCCTTTACTTGGAAAGGTTGACTTGGATGCCATTTGTATCACATCTGAGCATGTGACAGTTCATATACATATGCAATTTAGAAAAAGGTTGACTTTAAAACTGTTTTGTTATGACAAGATATAATTGACTACGATGTGTGCAGATCATTTGAAGATATTAATGGTTTCTAGTCATATCAACAGACTAGCTAATTTGAGGATGCCAGAGTATTTGTTATATTGCTTGCTGGGACTAAGGCTATGGCAGTGGTAAGGAGTAACTTGCATAATTTTCATATTATTCTCACTCGAGAAAGAGCTGGTGCTCTTTCATTATATATGGAATGAGTTATGTGATGAAGTGCCATTTTTTCATAGGTATTGTGAAGAATAGTGTTTGTAAACATGTGGGCATGTTTGACTGAAGTTGCAAAGAGAGTAAAATGAAGGTATGTTGCTTACCACTAATAACAACAGTTGAAATAACACAGAAGATAGTAAAGATTTTGAAACAACTGGCCAGTTTGGCTGCATTGATTAAGGAAGGAAAATAGCTGAAATCTCAGACATGTCTTCATTACCTTCCTTTCACTGGGAAGCCTGGTATTTTTAGAAAATTCAGTTTCATATGACAGAAGATTTTATTAACATCCAAAAAGGAAAAGGACTAACCTAGCATATCTTTTGGACTGGAAACTTGTCCACATAGAACACTAATATATTCTGTTTTCTGTTTTGCACGACTGGTTTTGGAGCTTGGAAAACTATATGTTTGTCTGGCAAATGAAGCATAGTAACATGCAGTGAAAAAAAGACAGATGATCCAGTGTGGCTAAATAGAACAAACTGATTGCAGTTTGAACAGAAACAATTACAAAAATTACTACCATTGTATTACTTTTGTTCCATTTTTGATAACAGAACAATATTACCTTTCCTTTATGCTTTCTTCCAGAGAGTTCCCAAGATAGTTTAAAATCTATCATTTTGATAAGAATCACTATTGCAGATTTATTATTTGAATTCTTAAGTATTTCAGAGTTAGAAAGAACATAACATCAGCCAACCGACGTAAATTTTCCCTTTCTTCGTGCATATTATATAAAGAGATGTTTTGAAAGCAGAAGAGAGTCCAGCTGTATGGTCTCAAAAAAGACTGTACTGATATACTGCTTTATTTTACTGCGTTTATTACACCAGGAATCATTACCTGGGTCATAAAGCCATTGCTAAATATTAACCTCTTTCATTATCTCTATTATGGCCTTACTCATATGCTGCTTATGCGTGCCCATTACCTCTGACCAGTCTCATTTCTTTTCTGCAAATCATGGTGATATCTAGGATGTTATTAAGGTTAAATTTTTTTATTCATCAGAAAGTTAATTTCCATTTAGACGGTATAACATCTATTGTTATAACATAAAGTAATTTATCTTTAAAGGATGTCATCTGTCATTGTTAGCTTGCTGGCAACTCTAATAGTGCCAGCTCTAAAGAAGAAACTGAATGTTGCGGTATAGCAAACTTCAAAATAGGTGCCCAGCAGATAGAAAAAATTCAGACAAAGCTGATTTTAATTAACATAATGGAAATTTTTGGACACATTTAATAGATCAGTTTTTAACTGAATTTTCCTGGGATCATGTACTGCGCAGAGGTTCTGTTTGTTCTGCTCTGTATCAAATGATATTTGCTACTCAAGTAGGTAACTGTAGAATCTATAAAAATAGACCAAAATAATTAACAAAGCTTCAAAAAAATATTTTTCCCCCCAAAAGTGGTTTGACTTGGTTCTCAAAGAAACTAGGAAAAATAACATGTCACACTTAAATATTTTTAATCTATTCATTACACTCTATGGGGAGTATGTTTTAAGCAGAATATAAATGAAATAATTTATTAGAATTGATTAACATTTATTTTCTCTGGAGGAAGGATCTGAGGTCTACAATGTGCATGTGGAGATTTTTCAATTACTTTAAATTCCATTTTTTTCTTTTTTTTTTTACTGAAAGAAGGGACAGGAAAAAGGAACCTACATCCTTAGTGGTACATAAATTGTTTCTTAAAGCTGTTTACAAGGTAAAATTGCAGCTCAGCTGGATACTCTTTGAGAGTGTCCTGCTTCTTGCTTTCCTTTTTGCCTTATGCAGCACTTGACACTACAATAAAGTAGGAAACAAAGTAACACTATAATAGGTAGGTAATTACTTATCATGTGTACTCTTATGGTGATGCTTTTATCACCAAAACAGGAAAGAACTGAAGTCTTTATGCACCTCTTAGAGAAAGTTTCTAAACTTACTAGAATCCTAGAAAGGATCTAACAAAAAAAAAATCTCAGATGGTTTTCAAAATATTCGTACCAATTCTGGAAGATTTCAGAAAAGAATCTCTATCCCTGTAAGTTCTGGATATCTCTTTGATATGTGGAAACATTAATTCATCAGGCAAATCTTCTAATGTGCAATGAATAGTCAAAATTAGGTGGTTGCGGTGGATGGAACTGTGGAGTTTGGCCCTCCATTTCTCACAGGGATTTTGCAACCTTAGACTTGTATACAGCTTTTTTACAGAATGGGAACATAAAACATACTGTACACTGGAATTATGCTAACAGTACTGAAACTTTGAGAAAGTACCACTGCCATTTTTCCTAGAATATTTTTACATTTATGTCATTAAAATAAAAAGGAAGAGAGCTTTCAAATGTGAATAGATTCAAAGGTCATATTCCATCCCACCACCAAAAACCAAGTGCCCTTTTCTGATGTTGGTTGACTTTTAAGTTCTTGTTATTTCTCTTGGCAAATTCCATTTTGAATTCAGTTTCTGTTTCGTACAACATAAAAAAATTTGCACATACTATGTGGCATAATGAAGCATTATTGTAGTTCTGACTTCCTATTACACGGCTAAAAGTGAATTTAGGTAAGGCAAGCAGGCAGAAGTCATTATCATCTGATAGCTGCTAAAGGTCACAAATGACAGGACCACAGGCGTTCCTTTCATTAGAATAACATTACAGTTAACAAAGTGGAAGCCACTTTATTTTAGCACTTGAAAGAAGTATAAAATTCAAGTGCATAATACCTTCAGTATAAGAAACAAGGTAGTTAATGGATAAATGGTGTGTGTGTTTTTATGTATATGTGTAGATCAAGATTTCTGTTTAGAACACTGAAGTGACTGCTTAATTCTAAACCATGCTGAATTCTCATACAAACTTTCTCAAGTTAGTTGCTTCCCTAAAAATTTAGCCTGTGTTTGTGTTGCTGAAACACAAGCTAAATTTTCATACATTTTCTTGGAGTATTTTTATGGTGGTGCACTAGTTATTAAAAGCAGGATTATTATTACAGGCATATAATGTATTTATTTAGGTCTTTCACATAGATATGTCTTGCCTCAGAAACATTTAAATTTCAAAAAGAATATTATGACACTTGTAAGACTTCTTTTCTATATATTTTAATTGCGAAATTCATCAGAACTAACCCTTTCACATAAATAACATAAAGGCAAAACCTGGCATGTGCTGAGAAAAGATAGTCATTGAAAATTTAAACAAAATGAAAATGCTAATGCCTAATGGGTTGTTGTTTTCATGTATGTGTTCTTCCAGTCTACCTGGTAATATCAAATCACCTTTTCAGAGAAGATAATCAACATCTTTGTGATACTTTTTCTTCCAAACTCTTGATTCTGCACCTCTCTGTTCTTCACATGTCGGCTTTAACTTCTTTAAAGAGGAAAAAAATACTATTTTGAGGTTAATGCTTCCTATGTACTATAAAAAATAAATTAAAACAACAAATTAAAACAACTCTTTTAGGGGGAATTGTTTTCATTTTATGTCTCAAGAACAAACTTAGAGGAAAATTATACCCTACAAATGGGTAACAATGTTATACGTAATTTTATAACTGTGTCATGTTAGATCATGATTATAGTGTACATCAAGTTAAATATAAACATATTGAAGACTTCAGATGGGCATGCTACTAGCATACTAGAGGACACATCTTAGGCTTGACAAGGTGGATAGAGGCTACTCTACAGACATAGGTAGTAGCTCTTGGGCAGCCCTTACAGCACTTGCTTGAACTTCCTGTGTAGCTCCAGGACTTTGAGTCAACAAAGCTCTGACTACCTGCACTGTCCTTAGCTTGCAACTAAAATATCTTGATTGACTTCTGAACTTCTCTAGCAAATTCCTTCTGCTTTTCTCTAGCCAAACTTCCTGCAGCCCCACCCCCCTTTCCTGCAGGCCAAGCCTTCTCTAAAATATCCTATCCTTGATAAATATAATCCTTTCATACTTGGTATACTGTTGCAGGACACTTTTCTACACTTTTTCAAATACTGTTGATATTTTTATACCTTAACTTGAAAATGTTATGCGTATTTTTGTTTTAAAAGTACTCCCCAAAACCAGTTGAATAGCACATGGCATGTGGGAAGCTGACATGACTCCCCACAGAGGGTACAGAATTGATTATGAAGGGATTTTAATTACACTTCAGATGGTGTCTCTCTGAATCTCCACTGAAACTGAAATCAAGTCCTCCCTATGCAGGTTGAAACTTCAGCTATTAAAATTGCATAACTGCAATCTCTTAACCTGCCTTTAAATGAAAATTGGTTTAATATTGATAAATTGAATTAATTTGAATAATTTGGTCTGTACTGTATTGCTTTATTGGAAATAAATATCGGCCTATATTTCACCATTGCCCTGCTTCTCCACTGCCCTGTTTTTGGCCTTATTAGAACTAAGAATGTGGTGTCAGTTCTCAGCAAGTTGGCCAAGACAACACGCTGTCTTTTGGTTACCAAAGGATAAAGACTTCTGCAGCACAGCAACAACCTGAAACCCAATTAAAATATCTTCCTGTGTCTGCTTTTTCTTTTCCTAAAATGATCTTATCTTTCTACCTTGGCCAGACTACCTTGAATCAATGACTACCTTGAATCAATGTGTCTTCTTTTCAGGGAGAATTGAGGTTTCATTTTTTTTTTTTTTTTTTTTTCTCCCTAGTATATTAAATTAAGTCACATCTTAAGTAAGACATATGTTATGAAAGGACACACACATCTGTATTTTCTAAATGGAAAATCTAAATGTAAAATCCTTTTGAAAAAGGATGTGACATTTTCTATCTCCCTCTTCCTCCACCCTGCAATGCTACAAATGTCCAAAACCATTTGCCAAACACTGAACTCAGATTGGCAGAGCTATTAGAAAAATCACAAATAAGTTTTTATTAGAAAGGACCTGTCCTGATCGGTCTTAGATTTTGTTAACTTGTTAAGGAAAATATTTCATTTAAGTATGCGTAAAGCACCTCCTCTTAAGTTAGAAGTGATCTTTCTGTAAACTGTCTAAGGTTAAGTTTCCTTGCAGCCTTCCAAGTACCATTTCTATACAAAGAAGATCCATTGTGCTATAGTTGTAATACAAAATGCTAATGCAGTACTTCAGTGTTTTCAGACCTCTGACACTTGATTTTGATTTTGTTTGCTAGTCTTTTATTTAAAGTGTTATAATTGATGTGAGGAAAGAGGAAAGAAAGATCTTCAGGCTTGTTAAAATTCAGAACAGGGAAAGAAATAACCGTAATGTAATAGAAAAAGATTCCTCTCTTTCAACCTCTAGCTCCATGCTTGTGTACACAGGAAAAGTCTGTGTGGATGTTATTTGTTTGGCTCTAGGCAATCATGTACTAAATTGCATTTGTGCATCAAAGCATCAGGATGGCAGTCTGCAGTGTGTTGTTTTATGAGAGGAAGGGAACCCAAAATGTTTTGAATTAAAATGAACAGTTGTGACAGGATGTCCAAATGGTTTCACAGGAATACTGAGCAAGTAATATTTTGGGTTTGAGTTCTGAGGGATTCAACCAGCATCAGTGCTAAGAGGCATTATTTTTACTTGTCTTCTCATCCAATAGCAATGATCGGTCAATTTTACCAGGAAAGTACAGCCTATTCAGCATAGATTGAACACAGAATATTCTGCTCAGTTGCGTCAATCTGACTTTTCTTCCTAGATCTGAACTAACAAAGAGCTGGATTAATTTCTAATTACATATTTAACCTTTTGGCAGAATGAAGATGGAATTGTAAAGTGGGCCATGCAAAGATCTTTGCTGAAGGTTAATTGCCTGTACTATATAACTTCCTGTTATACTGTACCTTCATAGCTAACTTCAAATCTTAAAAGATTGATGAACAAACGTAATGGTTTGGACTGCAGAGAGGCTTATTCAGTTCCTCTTCATTTAGTGAGGACAATTAAGCTGACTTGGTCTTCCTTATGCCTGCTGTTTCACAGTGGTATTCACCCAAACAGTAACCGAGAAACTTTCTGACATTTTCTCAGCTACATGGTCAAAGAACTAATGGTATACCCAAACGAATGTTCCTTCAGATTTTGTCTGGAGAGGTAATCCTTCTTATAGTACAGCTGTAGATCACCATAGCCCATTTAACATTCAGATGTGATGATCTTTAGAAGCTACTAGGCTAATACCATGACTTTTTGATGTATGCCTCTATTGACCTTTACCAATGAGTGCTTGTTCATTGCAGTGCTACATTTTATGTATTGTCAAGTAATTTAGTATTTCTGTTACCTAAATCAGAGGGTTTTGATTGTTATCTCTGATGGCCATGAGAAGTATTTAAGAAAAGCAAATCTACTGCTAAATTTAGTTAAATACTGTTTGTTACACCAATTCAAACATGGCAACAGTAGATGATTGTGGGTTGAGATGTTTCTTGTGTAAATTGATAGAATCAGGATCTGGCATCTTAAATGTTTTATCATTTTCAGAGAGTTTTCAAGTGTAATTTTTGAAGATTCTTGTCTGCATAAATTCATTTTTTTTTTATGTGAATCAGTAAAACAGAACCTGCCTAGGACAGTCTAACAAAGCTTTCAGATTAAAGAATTGGTGTCCTTGCAAGAAGTAATTTCCTTTTCAGGACTGGGATAAAGGTGATAGATTTAACATGACGTTACTGTAGTTTATTTGAATAAATGTTAATTAAGGGTCTGGAAGATTTGTTTGAGATGAAAAACTTTATTCAAGAGAATATAGCCACAGGAAAAAAAAAAGCCAAACAGACTATCTCACTGCTGAAGCTCAAAAATTAGATATTTGGTCAAGCGAAGATAAACATTTGAAAATGTACACGCTGTTGAGCAATATAACATGCTGTCATAGGTACCAGTACAGAACATCAATTCTGAGAAAGGCAATAGCTCATTGCAAAACTAAACTCTGAAACCACTACTACCGATGTCAGATTGCTATAGAGAAGCGTGATTATCTTTAACAGTCACTAGACACTAAGCATGAAATGATTTTGGCTACAGCCTGAGCTCAGAGGCTTATTCCATTTGTCATAAATTATAAGTAGGAGAGTGTGGGGGCTAGTCCAGTATGCCCAAATTGGAGATAGCTTAGTTAGTAGAGGATGCTGGAGAGGAAATTACATGTATAATGCTTTGGGTAGCGAAGGGCTTTAAGGCAATATGGTTTGGAAAATAAAGCTAATTTAATGAAATGGAAGCTCCTTTGTAAGGACTCTTAAGTATGCAAGTGCTTGCTGAAAAAAGAAATAGCACTCAGTATATACTGAGGAGCCTGAATAATGTGTAGGAACTAATATTTGCTAATGTATGTACTATACTTGCTTACATTTGAGTGAATACCAAAATATATAGACATATTTATTCTTACATTTCTGAAATGAAATCTGTGCATGTCTTGGCTTAAAAAAAAAAAAAAAAAAAAGCCTTGTATAGGCTTTGAAAATAGATAGTACTTTTAGTCTGCTTACCTAGGTGATATTTCTGTATGATGTACACCTTATAAGGTCATCCTAGTGGTTTTACTGCTGTCTGTATTAATATGTATCATAAATTTTTCTGAAGAAGCCTATTTAGGGTTAGTTAATATCAATCATCTAACCCTATTATTGGGCAACACGAACCTATTTGATAATTTTAATCTCTGTTGTAAAACGGGATTTTAAAATGTTTTAGGGTATGAAAGAAATCAATTCTATTTTGTTTCATGACAGCCTTCCTTTTTTCTCTTTACTTTTTCTGGTTTTCCTTTTCCCTTTTGTTCATAAACATTAAGGTTTTATTTCAAACAAACTTACCATTCCCAATATATTTTGATTTAGTCTTAATACAAGTGTGCTGGAATGGCAGTAGCTATGCTGCTTCCAAGTGAAAATAATCTAACCCTGGCAGTTTTTAATGAGCTTAATTCTTGGTAATTATGACCAGTTGTGGGACAGCAGTGGAAATGAGGGACAAAACTATGTAGTCATCTTTAAGGATTTTTTGTATTGCCTGTCTTGAAGAAGTTTCAATGTCTTGCATTCTTTTGACGAATAGGCTAATACGAACTCCTACTATATTCTGATATCAGAAATGTTCCTCTAAATATAGACACTTTAATAATTTTCAAGGGCTTTCCAAAGGTAAATTGTACACTAAAATAAGTGGGGTGAAAGTATATGTGTGATTCCCTTGAGTGTGTGAAAAAGCGATGATGTGAGAGAGATCAGTAGAGGATGTAGAATACAGGGACTAAAGAGGATGTAGTTGAGTGAGATGGATCCAGTAGTTCCAACAAATGACATCAGTAAAGACAGTGGAAGTTAGCATATGGAACAGTTTTTACAACTGATGTCCTGTCAGTACCATAAACTGAGAAAGATTTTACTCTGTGCTCTGATGGCGTGAGGTTGATGTGCCTGTAGTTTTTCTCCAGTGGAAAGCATAAGCACTCACTGTGGGATAAAACTTTTCTATTTTACAGTACTAAAGATGAAGAGAAGAGGTTTGGGGAAACCTTTTTATCATCATTGGTCTTTTTCCTCATCCCTAAAATCTTTTTTTGCCCCTGTCCAGAATCCAACACATTGTCACTTACAGATGTTGTATGGAGTCTAGTGATTTAAAATGACCCAGCATACCTGAAAGGATTAACTAACATTCAGTCCACAAACTGAGCAGAGTTTTTGTATGCGTGTTTTAACGCTTCTGACCTCTTTAGGTTGATGAGCTCTGCGAATATTTACATAGTTCAACATTTGCTGATGAACTGTTCTCTCATTAAAAAAAGTACTTTGCTTCACAGTCTGAGACTGGTAACTTCCACCAGGTTTTGCATGTTTGTTTGTGAGTATAATAATACTCTATCCTTTAGTCTGTTATGTAAAGATGCAAACAATAGATGTCTGTGTTGAACACACTGAACAAAGTAATTGGCACGTTACTAAAAGGCTTAAACACAATGGTTCTAGATATTTAGATTGCATGGAATGAAAAATCCAGAATTATTTTTGCATAGAGTAGAAACAGCTTTTGTTGCTGCATTTTAAAGAAAGTGTTTGGTTTTGATTATGAAAAGCTTTCTATATATTGTGGAGACAATGTGATTTTTGAAGGAATGCATTGGTAAAAAACTATACAAGTGATGATGACTGCAAAACAATCTTAGTAAATATGGCTGCATTAGCAGAGTAATACGTTTCTTACATTACAGGGCTATTGTTATGGGTGATGAATATCAGTAAAATCTTATGTAACAATTCAGTTTCTCTGTCAAAACTAGTTAACATTCATCCTTGCTGTCAGAGGCAAGCAAATCCAGTGCACTTAGCACCGAGGGATTCTTCCTTCCCACTCTGCTAGAGCCGAGTATGTCAGATTCTGTGACTGGTCCCAGGCCAGTAGGTGGGAGGCTGCTATGGTTTTGGTGTGCCCAGGTCCAGCCAGATGCAAGGCTCAGCATGTGCTTGCAATGAGTATGCACATGTGGGCACACCATCAGAACACAGCTGGCCACACAGAAGCAGTATCTACATAAACACACACTGCAAAAGTAGCTTAATCCTGGCTCTACAGGTTGATAATTAGGGGAACGCCCTTCTCCTGGGTATCTCTGATCCTACTAGCTGGCCACTTCAGCTTGAAGTTCACTTCAGGTCACACACCTGCCTACAGTGTGGTCTCCCCAGTAGCCAGTCTCTACCCAGTTGCTGGTCCCTGGTCACTTGCCCTTCAGAGCCACAGTTCCACATCACTGACTGGCACTCAGACCTCTTGTGCTACTTGATGGCTTGTCAGCCTTGTGTTTCAATAGTATTTGCACCCACAGGCTCAGAATAGAGAGCATGTGCACACATAAACTAGTTAGAGGATTTAATAAAAATATGTGATAAGCTGCAGTAATCAAATAGGGCTTGCTCAGACTAGTGTACTAACCAGCAGCTTGCTTAAATACGTTCAGCTGCTTTTGTTCCCCTTTCCTTTTATTTTCCCATGCTTATTCCTCACTTTTACACCTTTACCCCTCCCTTTTACTTCCTGTACCCTTGAGGTGAAAACCGTCTTTGGTTGCATGGCCTTCCAAGAGAGAATGCCTTTAAAAGTCATCTTGGTGGGTGTCTGCCCCAAGGATAGTATAATTCTTTTCTGATGGTATAGAACTAGCTGTTTCGGTGTTTTCTGTTTTCGCTGGTTGGGCTGCTTGGTTATGTTCATGTATAACTATTGGTCTGCTCCTTGTTGGGTCTTTGTTGACTTTCATTATCCTTTAGACAGATAATGTAACACTTTCTATCTATCACTAAAGATTATTATTTGCTGACCTCTATAAGTAAATAGTGTTTATGTTTTCATAGCATATCTAGAGATTCACAAGTGGATGAACAGGTAGGAAAGAGGAAAAAAGATTTCCTGGCAATTCATTCAAAGTAAACTTTGAGCTACATGAAAGAGTCAACAAGCTCTTTTTAACACTTCTTCTTATTGAAATGGTGGATTTGTTGAGTCCATAAATCTGGAATTCAAGTTATTAAAACTTTAAAATTACTTTTCTAACTTTTTCTTTAGAATCACTTTTGCGGGAATGCAGTTAAGGACATAAAACTAGATGACCCTGTCTGGATCACTGCATCCTGATAGCACAGACATGCATTCAACAAAGGCTTGGTTTAAAAGATTCTATAGAAGATTTATTTCAAATTGTGCAGCACATGCCAGAAAACCTGAAAGCCTACACTTAAATGGCAAGCACCATTTCTTGGTGAATGTATTGATCTATAAACCTATGTTTTGGTAACAGTGAAGAATATATTCAGTAAGATTTGCAGTCCTAGAAAGTAGACTAGCCATAGATTATAGAATATAATTCCCCTCTCTCCCCACAGAAAAAAAATCCCACACTTGTCAACAGTTCCCTGCCAAAGTAACTGGGAAATGTCCCTCCTGAGTTAATTGTGGCACAAAATGTGTACTCTACATATTTAAATAATGCTAAGTAAATATAATCTACATATTAAATGCTACTTTACATTTGACTCAAGTGATGTCTTTGGACCTGTTATGCTAACAAAAGGCTGTACTTTTTCCAAACCTCGTCATGGCCCATGCCACTATGGAACTGCAAGGGAAGAAATTTATTTGCTGTTTTAAGGAAAACAGAAACCTTCAAGTACTATACACCATCATGAACTGTAGTTGGAAAAGTAACCGGGGATTTTTTTTAAACAATATCAACATTTCTCATGACAATAAGGTAGTTAACCGGTCACCAGTAGAGTTATTGCCAGAGAGGAAAGTAACCATTCCTGAAGCAGCAATCAGCTGTCAGTGTGATATTGGCAGAAAGATCAAATCCTGCTCTCCAGAGAAGCATGCTCTCCCGGGTAGGCTTCAGTTTGCATTGTACTGCTAAGAACCCTGCACCCTGCTCTTAAGATCTAAATCTGCTCAAAACTTCCTCTGTGAAGTCCCCAAAAGGCTTAAATCTCTTTTTGCCAAATAGCACATAATTTGCCCTATATGCTACAAACAGACATGGGAAGTAATTAATCTGCCTTAAAAGTGATAATGTACTTCCATAACGCAGCCTTTTGCCGTTTCTGAGACTTAATTTGGGACTCAGTCCACGGTTAGGCACGGCACTTGAATGACACTGAGTCCAAGATGCTGCATCTATCAGTCATTAGCAAGTGTCTTAAATTTTTTTTTATTTCCTTTTTTTTTTAGAAGAAGTGGTGTTTGCTGTCATACAGAGGTATAATTATTAAGACTTTCCCTTTTCATTCACAGTCCTTGTGGTCTTTTATATTCTGCAAGGACAAAACTGAATCCAAGCAAATCTTTGTACTGAATTATTATTTCTATCATTGTTGAGCTCTGTTGTCATTAAAGTTTTCTTTCAATGAAGAAACGATTTTGTATTTAAATAACTTTTCTAGGTATAACTTCACTGTAAACACTGTAATGGAATTTATTCCTTGTAAATGTATTCATATTTAAATTCATTCACTTACAGTTCCTCCCTCCTAGCTGAACAGTAATCTTTAGCTATTTTACTGGGAAAAACCCCAAACATTTGAGAAAATGACCAGATTAGCTATTTTGTGCAAACAAATATTCTCAGCTTTCTTAAACTCTGTTTGTTTGTTTTGGTTTGGGGGTTTTGTGTTTGTTTGTTGTTTCTTTTTGTTTAACTATTGTTTAGCAGTTGGTTAACAATGGGCGTTTGGGTTTCTATGTACCAACTGGTCAGACAGAAACTCATTTTGTGAAGACTGTTAGCTGAGTACTGGTTATAATAACCTTGGAAAAGCAACTCTGGTACTCTTCTTCGTGGTTCTACTCTGATTTCCTTGTGCTCAGACAAGCTTGATGTTAATAAATCTAGTAGGTGCCAAGACCATATGAATAAATAAGATTTGGCAGGCTGTCACCTGGAAGAGACGTGATTATTTTTATTGCTTTGCTCTGGTCGGCCAGAGTTTGACCTTGAGTTTGTGGGTGGTTTGAGATGCTATTTATTGAGTGTATGTGACTTGAAACAGACGATATAGAACTTAAGGTGAATTCAAACCAAATTCAATACTAATTTATGTAACATTTTCCCCAAACATTTACAATTCCTAGCATTCTCGTCTATGCCAAAATAACACTGTTTATTCCAGGTTTTGTAGCACAGAATATGAAACATGGTGGAGAAGGGAAAACAAGGAGAACTTTCCTCTTGCTTTTTGCCAGACAATGAATCTGTGTTTAAATACACGCTTAGGACTCAAGTTTTGATAGTTGTTTAGGGAAAATGATGCTTGAAGACAAGATATTTTATTATAGGATCTCATATCCAGTGGAGAGTACACGATTTACCTAACTGGGACTGGCAATAACATAGCTACTTACACACTGAATTTAAAATGGTGACACAGGTAAGGGGCAGAAGGAAAAAGAAACATCTGCAATTACAGGCAAGGTAGAATCACAGCTTCTGATATAAGAAAGTATAAGGGTGCTGGTGGGATACTTTCCCTAGATTGTTGAATGTGAGAAAGAAGGGACTAGATAACCAGGTGATGTTCTCTCTCTTCCTTGTTTACACAACAGAGGAACACATAGTGATTAAACCTCTTCCTCATCTGGGGAAAAAAAGCTACTTAGGCAATGGTATGTGCCTCTGACAAATCTTTCTAAAGCTTTATTTGTAAGTATACAAACACAGGAGCTACCTGTATAATCCTTACTTTCAGTTGAAAAATCATATTAGAAACATTAGTTAATGAGTGCCAGCTTTCCAATGTTTGCATTCTTTTCTGCAAACTTGCCTTTTTTTTTTTTACTCCCTTAAAGTAACTTAATATAAAAATCTAATAGAACATTATACACACTATGTTTAGGTCTCTCCCTTCAAACTTGACACCATTAATAGCACAGTATGAATTGCATAGAATGGCCAAACTGCTGAAGCCAGAAGCATAACTGTGGCCATGGGTAAACTCATAATTCCAAACCGCACTTTCTGCATATTCAAGGTCTTTCTATAGATTGGTACAAGTCTCTTAAAACAACTTTAGAAAGCTCATTCACAGCCACGTTTTCCTTTGACTCTGCTCTAGTCTTCAGGCAGAGCTTCTAGCCAAGAACTCTTGACCCCTGCTGCTGCTGTGGTGGCACTTTTGAAAGCTTAATTCAGGCCTTTAGTGTCACTGGGTCCACTGAAGTTAATTATGGGGAACAAACGGTGTGAAAAAAGACAGTCTCCTTCCTTGTTTCGGCATAACATTTACTGGCCTACTGGGATGAGGAAAGATCATGATGGCATATTCAGGTCACTTCAGTGACATACCAGCTGTAAGCTTAACTTCTAAAAGTTTGATTTCAGATATGAGTTTTTATTGGCAATTGAAAATAGCTAAAAAATATGATTAAGTTCTCACCCTCTGCCAGCTTGTCTTCCTTAATTTATACTTATTGAGATAAGATGACAGCAGTTTAAATTCCAAAAAATGTGCTGGCTTGGAATATTACACATGGTTCACTTAGAAGTGACCTAGTTCTAAAAAAACTCTGTAGTAATTTTGTATGCAATGCTAATATCCTTTTTTCTGTCCCAAACTGTTTTGCAGAGGTTGTTTTTGTAGAGAGAAGTTACAGCTCTGTGTATGTTATGATCTAGGTTTCATAGCACTCTGCCACTAGAATTGTGAAATTCTTTATTTAAAAAACACACACACCCCCAATAAAACAACAACAACAAAAAAAAACCAAATCCAGAAATATTTAGGTATGTGAAGTCCATTTTACAGTGCTCGGGTGTTATGATTAGATGATGAACTGAATAAATTCAGTTTAGGTTAGTGTAAGACAACCTTGTGGCAGCATTCACGTGCTTCATTACAAACTAATGTTGCATCTCTTCTCCTGATGGGAAACCCTTTTTTCATATAGTGCCAAACATAGTGCAACCCCCACTTCCGAGATGCTTCATCCAATTGTTTTTTCAATAGGTAATCTATCTGTAACTCTTTTTCCATTGTCCTAGTTTCAGCTGGGATAGAGTTAATTTTCTTCTTAGTAGCTGGTGCAATGCTGTGCTTTGAGTTTGGTGTGAGAACAACATTGATAAACACACTGATGGATTCAGTTGGTGCTGGGTGATGTCCATACTAAGTCAAGGGCTTTTTGATTTCTTAGGCCCTGCCAGCAAGAGCGCTGGAGGGGCACAACAAGTTGGGAGGGGACACAGCCAGGACAGGTGACCTGAACTAGCCAAAGAGGTATTCTATACCATATGACATCATGGTGAGTGTATAAACTGGGGGAAGAAGAAGGAAGGGGGGGACATTTGGCATTATGACATTTGTCTTCCCAAGTAACTGTTAGACATGATGGAGCCCTGCTTTCCTGGGGATGGCTGAACAGCCGCCTGCCCGTGGGAAGTAGTGAATGAATCCTTTGTTCTGTTTTGCATGTGTGCACAGCTTTTGCGTTACCTATTACATTGTTCTTATCTCAACCCTTGAATTTTACATTCCAATTCTCCTCCCCATCCCTCTGTGTGGTAAGGAGTGAGTGAGCGGCTGCATGGTGCTTGGTTGCTGGCCAGGGTCAAACCACGCCGTCTATTTACTAAAACAGGACAGTGAGAATGAGAAGAGCAAGACAGAGCTGAATTTTACTACTTTTATCAATGGGAACCCATGCATATGAACAAAAATGCACTGATTTCTGCAGGGTAGCTTTGAATCAGCAGGTGTTGCTTCTAGCAAAAAGTTCTTTTAAAAACAAATGTGTTCTGTAGTAGCTTATAAAATAAGAGTGTGAAGGTGAGATGAATGGGAAAGCTGGGCACAGTGGGAATGAAGAATGAACGTGTTCTTGAATCTACTTCATATATTGTTTCCTGTTCCTTTGCAGGCTTTGTTGTCTTTTTTCAGAGAGGGTAAGGGTACGGAATGAGAGGAATCATTAATTACTAAGTGGGAGTTCACTGATGGAAAGTATGAGCTTTGCCTTTTTGAAAAGAAGAGGAATTAGAGGCATGAAGGGACATTACACAGAAAAAAACCCCACAGTAATTCAAGCTTCCCATAAAGGTATGGGTTTGGCTCAGATTCTCCAGAACGCAGAGAAATCAAGGATTTCACCACATAAAACTACGCAGGGAAAAGGCCTTAAAAATGAAACAAACAATATCCTGTTAAAGGCAGGATCATAGAGAGTAGACACTACTTATCAATAATTTCTGTTTCTAACCTATCCTTCAATTAGAAATCCTACTAAGTTAGGTGAAAATGTTTAATAAAATTGTAATATAAACAATTTATGACAATTGGATGAAGAGTATGCATATATTTGCAGTCATCATGAAGATAATTCAAAATGCAACCAGTGAAAGATGGCTATGAAACCTTGAGGATAAAGCATATGGACCTGCGGATATAGAGCTGTGTAGTCTTTTTATTGAGGAATTTGTGGATTTGGCTTCCTTTACAGAACAACTGAAATCTAATTGGAGACTAGTTATAACTCCAAAAGAATCCTGCAATTTGTAGAAGTCTGTCATCACAGCTGGAGGTAGTAGCCTGCTTAAAAATTGCTCTTCACATGAAACTGCTCTGTCACTTTTCTCCCACAAGAATTTGATGTAAGAACATTTGCTAACTCAAGTCTTCCTTTATCCTCATTTAACTTTTCAATATATGGTTACTTTGAACTGCTGTACCGTCTTGCAGTTCAGAATGGTTTTTCATTCCTTGAGAAAAACAAAAATGAAACTTTTGACCCAGTTCTGCCACTTGGTGACTCACAGAAGGCATCGGCACTTCTCAGGGTTCAGCCTTATTCAGCCTTCTCTCATTCATTGTTCCCCACATGACTGGTAAAAGTAGTGGCTAGAGTTCAATATACAAATATTGAGAATAATCTTTTAGCTAATATTGAATGTTGTTAGGTATTATGGAAAAAGTATCTAGCTGCTGTTTGATAAAATGACTAATGATACCAAGTCCCTCACATCTTGAACTGTTGTCTTATCTAGTCATATTTGTCAATTTTCATCAAGTCATTAGATATTTCATCTTTGGAGACAATAGTCACATTCTGTCTTGGAGCTGAGGTGACATTAAAAAGTGAGTGAGCATTGGGCTTTTTTCTATACTCAGTAACATTCTACAGTTTTGATTGAAACTAATGTTGTCTCATAAAGAGATATTAGTTCCTATCCTTAGAAGTGACTAATGAAGTTATAATACCCCAAATCAAGCTATGAATAGAAGTCAAGCTATTTCTACGTGATTTGATATGACTAACGAATGACATTGGTTGGTTGTTTATTTTTCAAACAAATAAAGTCCCTCCTTCCTTATTTTTCCAGTAGTGAAAGTAAAATTCAAACACATGAAGAAAAGGTGAGAAAATGTAGAAATATTTTGGGCAAATGTTATAATTATTCCTTTTAAAACTAAGAAAATGAAACCACCTTCTTGCAAAAATACAGACATTTTAGTCTCATTTAAAATGTTTCACTTCAATCTTCCAGTTGAAAATTGATCTGTGTAAAATAGTAGTATCATGGACAATATTTCTGATGAACTCTGTTCTTCCCTCCCTCTCTTAATGACTTGTCTGGATTTGCCTAATGTAGTTTTGAAGCAGAGTTCCTTTCAGATTATGTACCTTTCAAGAGTGCCTTGTGCTTTTGGCAACGCCTTTTTGCTTTTAGCTTTCCCCATATGTATGTGATCATCTCTTCTGCCAACAGTCTCAGCTGCTCTTGGGTACTTAGAGCCTCTGCTCTGCTCTGCAGTGTTCACAAATATGCACTATATGTGAGCTATGCTATTGCATTTCCCAGCAGGCTCACTGAAACTGTACAAAATGCAGTCTGCACATTGGACTAATAAAATAAATGGTAATTTTTTGATGTGGGCATGGTGGCTTCTGGATTAAATATATTGGGATATAGCTACAACTGTTTAAAAGTGGAGAAAATCCACTTACTGAATCTGACCTGGCAATTATAATTGGAAACAAATTTTATTGGGCTCTAATAAGGAATTTTGTTTAAACTGGATCTGATTATGACCCCAATCCCTGAGACCAGTAGAAAGCCAGGAACCTTGGGGAAAAAAAAAATTTAAAAAAAATGGGGAGGTGGTTTGAAAAACACCCACAATAACTTCCTTTTGATAACTTCCTTTTGCTTGTGTTCAGGTATGAATCCGTTCGCCTAGTAGAATAACCAGGCAGTATTGCTTTAGCACTGTGCTTCCCAGGGCTTTTTGTCTTCAGCAACAGATACATCAGGAAGCTTCGTATGAACTGAGGTTTATGGTTTTTCTTTCCATCTTTCATACTCCTCTTGATTTTTTTTTTCTTTCAGTTTCCTGTGTTTTCTGAGTCGTCATATGCTGTGTTCACACTTTTTTATCTTATTTCCCTTACAACTTCAGTCTTTTGAGCTCTCTTCCTGTCACTTTGTATAATTTCTAATATTGTGTCCCTTCAGTAGCTGTAAAATGTCACATAAAAACTAAAGGAAGTTATCTGTCATTGACATGATGTGCATTTCTGCTGAAATTTGAGGTGCAAGAGTAAGATGATATAACTGCCAGGAAAAAATGAGGTACAAAGAAGTTAATCATCACATTTCACTCCAGCTTTTGTTTTCTGCAAGTTTTGTTCAACTGCAGCAAATCCAACAGAGGCTTCCTTCACTACTTGCAGAAGATATTGATGAACTTCTGGGCATGGAGCTTTCAGATCTGGAGTCTCTCTCAGATTTTCAGTTGAGCTCTGGAAATGTATTACAACAAATTAAAAACTCTGACTGCCACGGGAAGTGCATTGCAGCATTTACTGACCTGCAATCAAAACATTTGCACTTGTCATTTTTTGCTCATGTTATGCCAGTACTCTGAAAGCATGTATGTTAATAGAGAACGGATGGGAGATAACTTAGTACAGAAAAAAAATATTATATTTAGAAGATAGAGTGGCTTTTTGTTATTTATGAATTGTCTTAGACTTTTGGTCACAAGGACAGTAAGACACTTATGTCTTAAACTTCAGAACTGTGTATTTTAAATAAATTACCCAGCATAACTACCATTATAGTCCCAGTCCTGCCTAAGAGACAGGTAGAAGTTGGGCTTTTAGGAACGGCAGACTCAAGTATAAAGTCAAGCAGGGAAAGAGCTTCATCCCAAGCTGAAAACCTCTGAAAACGGGAGACTTGGGATAGTTTATTGCTAGGATAAGGAGGAATAAATTCCGCTTTAAGTGTGAGATATTACCAGTTTTCCTAACTAAGGAAAACACCAAAGTACATTCTGATTAAGCTATATCAAAATGCTGCCCTTATGCTTACTGATTTGCATATGTAAATATGCTGAGAGTTGCTAAAATCTGTGATGTTAAGGAAGGTAACACCTTGTATGGGTAGAAGGCTAAAAATCCTTCATGTTTGATCCTGAAGACCTGCAAAAATCCTCTTGAAGACCTGTGTTGGATCTGCCGGTGTACTCCTGCTTCTGAGATTTAAGCTAAAATCTAGTAGAAGAAAACTCAGAATGTAGCTGATGCACGCAAAATGGCAATGGTGAGAATAATAATCAACAACCACCAGACATTCTTGCAGTCTGAGCAAAATCCTTGCTATTTCAATTTTTTTGGACTAAGCTGGAATGCTTTATAATGTTATTCTAATTTCTGTAGACTTAGACCCTGTTAACACAAAAACCTTGCTCTGTTGAAAGAAAACCATGATATCAGAGCTGTGCTTTAACTATATATGCTTTTGTGTCTTTCCATGATGTTGTGATGCCCAGTGTTGTAGGAGACCTATATTCTTCTATTTTAGTGAGCATTTTTATTTTGTGTGCATGCTTGTCTGCATTCTAATTATGTTCATTTGGGTGAACAGGATGTGTGAGGGGTTAGAAGTGGCATATACATATAAATATTACAGCTATTACTGGATCTTTTTGCTGCTTTTTAATCATTACTAATTATATGCTTTTGGTTGTCATGTGTGAGTTGGCTTACCTACAGAGTCAATTGCACTAAAAGTACAGATTGCTATTTTAATGGGCTCCATGTTGTTCTTTTAGTAGACTCCAATAGGATTGCTAGGGAGCTGTAAGGTCTTGAACACAACTTACCGTGCACAGGCACCTATTTGGTAAGAGCTTATTTTATGGAATACACATAAATAATGACTGATTCCTTGGTGGAAATGGCCTGCTGTAAAAAAAACCCAAACCCTTGAACATAGTAATAGCTTAATAGTATTATCTGTTGAGGAGTTAAAGCAGCCTAAACAAATGAAAAGAGGCCTTTATCTTTCTAAATTAATATAATGTAGACTGAAAGTAATAGAGGTTATAACAGAAGAATCTCATTTATCCTGGTCTTTCGTATTATCGAGGGTTAACAAGCCAGTTATAGAAACAGAGTGCTTATCTATTTTCAGCTTGTATTGTCTCTCATGTGTTTTGTATCAGCTACTCATACTGTGCCATTAAAGGTAGGGTAGTGCTCTTTGTCAAAGGCTGGGAAGGATTTTAGATAGAACTTTGTCATGGCATGTCAATAGGTGGAGCTAGAAAACAGGAACAAGCATTAGGTTTTCAAAATCAGTTTTTTTTAGAGATGGCCACCTTGGAGTCCTAGGAAACAGGCTTCATACACAGTTTTCGGGAATTTTCTTTCTAAAACTGTTGTGGCTGAATTTATTTTTAGTCCTGTAGGATTAATGGTATGTAACTAATATATGTTGAACGATTTGCAGATTCTGGCAAGATGGGTGTGTTAATCCTCAGACTCAGATTATGATCAAACAACCAGACTATTCTGGATATCAATGTCAAAATTTGAAGACCAATTAGGTTCATGGATCAGCTTAAAAGGGTTTTGCAATGGGAGTTTGCATTGAACTGTATGACCCCAATGCTCCTTTGAAACCCCCAGCCTTACTCAGCAGGTACGGGAAGAATTGCAGTTCATTGTTACTGGCTATTTTGCCTGAACTTGCTCATCTGGTTGTCAGCATTGTTGTTCATTCCTTACATAATCACTTGTTTTACCACAGGGAATTTGCCTTAGTCCATAGCCTGGTGTTTCTCTTTTTTTTTTTTTTTTTTTTTCTTTTGTTTCTTCAACCTCCCTAATGTCTGTCTTTGATGCAGCTGGACACAAAGTAAATGTGATCTTTGGAAAAGAGCACACTCACCTTCCTACAGTCTAAAGGGCACCTCTGTTCAAGTCTTAAGCCCTTTCTTAGGGTGACAGTTCTTTGTGTCACACTTATCTGCATATTTTGTTACTTAGCTGCCAAAGGATTTACATCATTTAAAGCAAAACAATACAAATCTCAAAGCTTCTTTGAGACTATTTTAATTTACTAATTACATTCAGAAGCTGTATTCCAATTCCAAAGGCAGTTCTCCTACTTGTCAGTAATTCACCACTTTTCATTAAATAATAGTTTCGGTTATCGTATTATCCCTCTGAAAACTGTTTAGTCATAAAATATTCATAATTATAACCTTGATGCTACAATTAAAGTCATGTTAATGCTTCTATTAATAAAACCTTCAATGGCAAGTAGGTAAAGTTCATATTTAGCTAGAATTTGTCATAATGAGATATAGACACAAAGACTGTTTTGCACAATGAAAAATATTTTATATTAAAGAATACTGCCAAGTCTTTTTCATGATTTAACTTTATCCTATAACTATGTCAGTGAGACGCTGAGGACCAGACAGTAGAATTGAATAATTTTTTTTCATGAAGACTATGGTATTTCCCTAGGGACAAAAATCCTTCAATTTTGGAGGCTTAATTTTGGAATTCATTCTCACTTTTGGAAAGTGACCCTGTGACTGGCAAGTTTCATGCAGTTCTGGGCTCCAAAGTCAGTGACTAATTACTTCATCAAATGCCAGTGTCAGCATCTGCAGACATTCTTTTTGGGTTGGATTACAACAGCACATAGTTTTACCGTTCTGTAATGTGTCAGTACTGTGGTCATGACTTCCTACTGTTCATTGTCCTTTACGTCTGGGATATCACGCTTCCTACGACTGAACAGTACAAAGAATTGATACAGTATGTGGGCAGGAAGATTCTTTCTTATCAAGTTTGGGTGTTGGTGGTTTTTTTTTGTTGTTGTTTGCTTTTATGCGTTTTCTTTTGAAGTACTTCTGAATTATTTCTTTTATTTCATACTAATCTCTGGTATTAGATAGAATAATAGCTTCACAGACTTTAGTACCTTGTACTTCTTGACTTACTTCCGATAACTCTTATCAAGGTGATATGTTGCTTTTCTTTTTCTATTTGTCAGTGGCTACTTTGTCAATTGTCTGAAATGTTTGCGTATAGGAAGATTAATCCTGATCCTTCTGTATGTTAGACAGAGCTGCAAAATCTTATATGCCAAGCTGAATGAAATCTTGATGAAGCTATAGGTTTACGTGATATCTCATGTTGAAACAAACCAGAATATAAGGAGATAGCTGGCCACATGTGGATCCCTGGGCATGTGCCTGGGTGTGCAGATATATGGACATGTGCATGGACCCTTTCTTAGGCAACTAGTACGGACACAGTACTACCTGTAAGGTCACAATTCGGAAGAAGCTAAATTGCCTTCAAGTGCCATGAACACCTAAATGCATTGGCTGGGATATGATTTGTGCTCTGTCATGTGAGTTCCTAGCTGTGTGACTCTGGAACTGCTGTGCAGTTAGATGAACCCGTGAGAGATGAAGGTGACTGACAGCTGAGGTTGGGGAGTTACACTGTCGGCACCAAATCTACTTCACATTGAGAACTGGAAGAGCCAGCTGACATTGTACAGTAACTAAAATCTTGTGTGAAAATAACTTTTACGTCTAATAATAAATAAGACATGGGCTTTTCAGTACATTATTTACTAGGAAAAAGAAAGAATCCAAGTACTAAACTATGTCCCTTTTAAAAAGCTGTCTTGAAAGTTTGCTGGACTTGATTGTTGTGTTGTCCATACTTTGGCTTTCATCAAAGGAACCAGGTTGTTGAACTACTACAGCTTTTGCATTTGCTGGTATTTATTAGTATGCACTTTTCCTGATGGTTTTGTGTTATGTAACAGTGAACCTGCAATATTAAAACAACAGACCCAGATTTTAAATGATAACATACTTATCGCATTTCTCTCATGAAAAACTGCTTTCTGACCGTACAGTGGCTACTGCAGTGAATCTGTGAAATGATCATTATTGTGAAACATTCTGGAGGGTACTCACATTTGATATGAACAGTAGGAGCCTGGCTGATAGTTAGCAATTAATTAGTGAAACACCATATGTTAGCAGACACACAGCAGATGTGTGTGTGTGTGTATATGGCAGAACAGAGTAGAAATTTCCACAGTTGCAATTCAAGCAAGAAAAAAGGCTAATCTAAGCCAGGATCCAAACCCAGCAACTTTGGTTTGTTTTCAAGTAGTTTTCTGAATGCTTAAAAATGCCTGTATTTGTACTGTGGTTATTATTGGGTTAATTCTGTTTGTGTAACTTTTAGTGTTACCTTGTTGCATGATAACTGAGATCTCTTCTTTTAATTTCCACTGACTGAAAGCTCACATGCCAAAGCCTGTTGTGTCATACAGCAACACATACAGGCGTGTCTATCATTTATGTTAAGAAAGCAAAATTGGCTTTGTAACCTAGGCATTAAAGCACTAAAATAGTGCTTATTCTTTCCATACTGCGTTTAGAGTATGGCTAAACTGTTCCTGCAAATGAGATTATGTTTTTCTTGCTGTAGGAAATGATTGTTAGTATCTTCCTTTAAACTTGATGTGCTTGATTCTGAAACTGCTGATTATTCTTATTATTTCATATCACCTCAGATACTCCAAATTCCGCTGGACAAGACACTGAGGAGTCAGTGGCAAGGCAGATCTGAGGCCAAGATCAAGTTTAAATAATAAAAGGCAATATCACTATCATCCATTTTAGAAACGGTTTGCATGAAGCGAGTTTTAAGAGATCCTACAGAAAATCTCTGGGCAAAAATAGCATTGCATGTGGATAGATAATTGCAACTTGTGGATGGAACTAACTGATAGCCTTACAACAAAACTTCATTTTCATTTAAAAAAAGTATTTTAGCTCCCTCAAATTTTGCTCATGGAAAATTTTAGTGTGTTTCATGGTGAGGTGCAGCCACATGGAAGGTGCAGTTCCTCTGAACCTTGCAATTTAGGTGGAAAACAGGCAACTGGAAATTACAAGGGTAGGTATGATAAAGGGTAAAGAACAGCACCAAGAAGTTCATCTAAAGTATATGGGTAATAGAACAGAGTCTACCGTTCCTGAAATCTTATTCAGTGGCCTTTTGTAGGTGTTTTTATACCAGTAGATTTTGTACATTAAAATACGTAAACAGAACAATATATAGGAATTAGGTAATTAGCACTGCACTTCCAGAAATGTGTTGAGAGAATTTCCTGTGCCTTTAACAAGACAGAGTTCAGCCATCAAAATTGATTTGGGGAATATTATGCCTGTATATACATACCTGGTGTTATTCTGTTATCTTACTTTTCTGCAATGAATCACTTCTCCTTTGTCCCTAACCTAACCATTCCTTTTTTCTTCCGTATCTGCCATCTATCTCCCTGTACACCCTCCATTTCTTTGCTTGTCAGTTAGGTTGAAAAATCTTACCTAAGTGTCAATGTTTAAGACTGAGTAAATAGATGGCTGATCTGTCCTATAGACAATTTAAAGGAACATCATTCAGTTGTTGCCTTTTTTACAAGCAGGAATCATTCAGTCAACAACAGTGGTTTGTGGGTTTTTTATTATTTTTTTATTTTTTTTTTATTTTACTTCACATTACTTTCTGGCCAGGTCTAAGAACCTACATCTCTAATTTGGCTTTTTCTCAAGGTCATACAGTGCCTCTATTATTTCTTTGTTGCATTCAGGAGCCCCCCCCCCCCCCCCCCCCTTTTTTTTTTCCTGTTTCATCAGTGGTTTGCTTCACCCACTGATGAAACACCATCAAGGGTTCCCTACTGCCTAGTATAGCAAGGCTGTGGGCTTTCACTGGATATGAAGCATTAGTGTTTGCTTAGCAAGTCTGAGCAGTAAGAAATGAGAGATCAGAGCATAATCGATAGTTCCCGAGAAACCTGAAGAAAAACAAAATCAGAGTTTTGCATTACACCAGTGTAAAAAAAGTGAGGATGATATGCGTGGGAGGATTCATTTTTATTAATATGTAGTGCTTATACGGTTAAAATGACTAAACAATTAGATGAGGGATAGATAATACAGAATTAGCACAAAGAACAGAGAGGTGCCGTTGGTTTCACCACCTTATGAATGAAAATTCGAGTGTAGGGGATGTGTGGTGTGGGGAGCCTTTAACACAAGGAATCTCAATAACAGAAAACTAATGTGTGTTTGCCATGATCTGTACCATGCCAGTTGATTGAGTAAGCTAAATATGTGGTGCAATACAAGGCAAATACCAGTAGAGGTCATGGAAGTAGGAAAAAAAGCATGAAAAACACCATAAGACTTACAGAAAAGTTATCTGTGAGAGGTAAAAAATAAGGGCTGAAAGATAAATTAGAGAAAGTGCTGAATTTATTTTGGACTCTGCAGCTCACAGGCCTATATAATACTTCGCACTATTTGCAAACTTATTGAAAATGTCACCATCTGAGAAACAATCAATCCAAAAAATACAAGTTAGAGTTTTAAGGTGCATCAAACTGCAGTGCAAAATTATCTGCTAATAAGATGTAACTAAATAATATATTGGATTAAAAGAACATTCAGGAAGAAATTGGATATTAGAAAAATTAAAAGCAAAAGAAAAGTGCCATTTATCCCAATAAGAAGTGACAGATTTTAAATGAAGACCAAATTTGTATTCAGGGAAAAAACATGCTTTGGTGCAGGTAAATTTTATTTGCTTATTCAAGCTTCTCTTTCTAAAATTTCAACGTGTAAGTATATAAAATTTTCATGATAGCATACACCAAAATTGTTTTCATTTGGTTATTAAGTAATGAAAATTACTTCTATCGGACACTAGGAAGGTTAAGCTTAATGGGGAAGCTATTGCATTCCATTTAATTATAAGTAGAATTTTTCGGTAGTCTGATTTATGTAAAATGTATCAGATTGTATGCACAGTGCCATTGTTTCTAGAGGGAAAATAAAGACATATTAACAAGAAAAAAATGAAGGTCTGTTTGTTATTGTAAATGGTTTGACAATGTTTTTACAAACATTGTTTGCTAAAGTAATGTAGCTCTAAGCAGGAAATGGCAATTGAAGAGGAAGAAGGAAAAGCTTACTAGTACCTAGATTTGTGACCTCTGTTCCCCTACATTGACAAAAGCTATACATCACTTGTATGTAAAAGTGGAATAATTTTAAATATGAAAGGCAATAGAGAGCAGTTCCCCTTAAATACCTTTTATGTTTGAAATGGTACCACAGTAATTTTTTTAGAATGAAGTCTACCTCCATTGTCCAAGAGACAAATCTTTAGTTTTTAATGAATCTGCTATTGATCAGCCTGAAAGGATTGAGCCAGACATTTAAACAATGTTCTCTATTTTTGCAGGTCCTTATTTTTGTATGCTTCTAATTTGGGTCCCATCATTTTTTGTCATCTTTACAAATGCATAACTTTTATTGTTGTATCCTCCAAAAATTGAGCTCCAGAGTTTGAGGATTTGGCATGTTTTAGACAGAGTTTGTTTTAAGTTGCTGAGAAAAATAATCCACTTTTTTTTTTTAAGAAAGACTAACTGTAATCGCTTGAAGTAAAAAAAAAAAAAAAAATTGGAAAAATTTTGGTCGTTGGAAGATATTTAATTGATTATACTGTGGTGAATTAGACTTCTTTAATTACTCTGACACTGGACAGGAAGAGAGGAGTTAGCAATCCTTTTCCTTGGTCTTTTTTCAGTTCAACTGGTCAGCCATAAATGAAAGTATGCTTGAACTGTAAAATAAGCGATGAAAATATGATCTCTTGATAGGTATTAAAAATTCTTCCTCTGGAACTTGCTGTGTTGTGATAAGCATAGCAGGAGCAGAATCAATTATAACAACTTTAAGAAGAATGAAAGATTTCAGAGATAAATATGAATATTTGGAAAGTTGGTAACTAAGTTAGAAAACTTAATTTCTGGTACTTCCTTTTTATAACAGTGTAGGCAGGATTGGGGTAATGGCAGCTGTTACCACACTTACATACTACTAGTGGGAATATGACATGATGAAAATGAGTTTGTTCAGCGACTTTTATGATTTATGCTTGGGAAGTGTTTGATCCTAAATTGTAATTGTAATTAATTACTTGTAGATCTATAAATTTGTAATCATTACCTTTTAAAAAAAAAATCTGCACTTTTTTAATAGGAAATTCAAGGTGATATGTATCACAATTAACATAAAAATAATTCTGGGAAAAATCAACTATATGACTAGAAAAATAACCTATAAGGTGTGTGCTTATAAGATCCAAAATTAAACTTTAACTATTATCCTGATTAAAAGTGAGGTTTGTTGCTATTTTACAGGCAAGAAAGTTGTTCATTAAAAGGGTGATAACTTTAGCAGAGGTTCAGAGTAGTAAATCACTTAGTGAGGGCAGCACTGAGAGTCTAGGAGCTTTGTCAGCTGCTCATGGTCTAGGATCCTTTTCACCCTTGCTTCTGCAGGAGGTAATGCCTATATAAATTATATCGTGTATACCTATGATTATTTGTATTATCAGACATACTGAGTATGAAAGAAGAGGTATTAAAGGATGATTTATTTTTTTAAAATCTTTGCTAGGTAAAACAATGAAGCATAGGAAATGCTGACTGATAAACCTTGGTACAAACGGTAATCAAACCTGCCATGGGTGCGATCTCCATAATGTGTGGGCATGTAATCAAGAGTGCACTCCCACTGCTGCATTAGAACAATTTAATTTTGAAAACACAGTTAGTCACAAAATAGCAGTTATTGAAAAAACAGAACTTTTCATGCCAGCGCTAACAGCACTACATACTTAAAAGTCTAAGCAGTTAATACTGTTTGATAGCAGTGACGCATTCTAGCCTTAAGCATGTGATTCTCACTGCATGATGTGCATATGCCTTCTAGCTTTACCTATTTCAAGAACATGTAATAATAAGTTCAGGCCACTGTAACTTTGTCTTTGACTTTTGTTTATTTTTTTGACCTGTGTATTTCATTGCATCTACAAGTAACTGTATGTTCTCTTCCACTTTGTGTCCCTGTCCTCAAGGTATTTGCCCTTTTCACTGTGCTCCAGCAGTAACTTTTTACATTGCTATGGATTCCACATTTTGGATTTCTACTGCCTGAATAATATTTATGCAATTGCCACTCTGGTGTCTGTATGTCTTCACTGGAGTAATGTGCGTGCCCCAAGTAGAAGTCATCAAAAAATATATGAGCAAGATGGAAAATTTTCAGTTTTGAACAGGAGCAAATACTGCAGAGGCAGTGAGTTGTAGAGTGGTAGGCTAAACACCACCAGTGGCGTGCCACTATTTTTTGACAACTCTACTTTTTAGGTAGAAAACTTGCAGGAGAACTCAGACAGGTCACAGGCGAATGCAAAGCTAATTTATCTGAAATAAGCCAGGAGGAAGAGGTTTGGGGAGATACCTAGAAATGATTGTATTCAGCAAACCTTTTTAAAAAGTTTTGACCCAAAATACATTTAATGGACTAAAAAATGTGGTGGAAAAAAAAATAATTATTGCCAGAGGCATGTTGCAGAACCTACTGAGACTTTCCAAAGATAGATTTGTAAGTTTTTGTGGATGTAGCTTTGATCTGACAAACAATTTATTAAGATATGGAATGCCATATCTCTCACTCAGAATAGTTGGAGTCAAATTAAGATGCACCTTGGGTAGGTAACATTTATTAATTCCAGGGGACCTGTGAGTAGAAGCAGTAAGAAAAGGGAATGATGGAGAGAAGTTGCTTCTGTACAAAATGGAGAGTAAAGTTTTAATTTTTTCCAAAGAGTTTCTAGAGAACATTATTTTTAATGAAAGCTAGTGTGTTGGTTTTTTTGCTTGCAAGCAGTTGAAAAGATATTTTTCCATGGTTTGGCTGGGGTTTTTGGTGGAGAGTATGGTTAGAAGATTCCTTGTTGTTTAATATTGCTCTGCACAAAAAAAGTGGGCCCTCTTTCCTGCATACTATCATGCATTTAGGGAGGATACTGCTCATCTTATGAGACTTATCCAGCCAACTGTATTAAGTTGGGGAAATGAGGGCAAATAGATTTCTTTTGCAGAAAGAATAGTTGTTAGCTGGGAATTTTCCCTCTGTTTCCTGTGCAACCTTTTCAATTAATATTTTAGTGCTGATTTTTCACTGATGAAAATGTAGTTGAGCTCTCTTCCATGCATCTGCACTACTTTCTGGCAGCTGAGTGTCTGGCATGTGGTATGCATGTCCTAATTTTATAGATTTATGGTCTTCAGTAGACAGTTTCTTAATTACTTTCCATGTGTCCATTAATTTTATGTGAGAAAAAATAACAGGAATCTACTTTGTACATAATATGAGGTACATAATGATTTTAAAATTCAACTTCCAATTTAAAAAAGCTACAGAAGCCCTTGGTTGGCGTTCATTATGGTACAATGGCTACTGCATGACTAGTTTTGCATTATATTTTACATAATTACTGCTGAGCTTTGTCTCTTTTGCAGTGTTGAATAAACTTTTCTCTATCCCTATTTCTTCTGGTTAACTACTTGCCCCTTAACTGCTCATATAGATTGTGTACTGCACTGGATAATGTTTTCTCATCCTTTTTGTTGATTTTCCTTTGGTTTTCCTTCATCAAATTGTTAAAAAAAACCCACACAAACAAACAACAACAACAAAAAACAAACAAAAAAACCCAACAGACAAACACCCCCTCTTATTTCTTGCAAAATTGATTTCCAACCCCCTCAGATAAATTCTAATCAGTTATCTGTCTAAAAAAGTTACAATAGACTATACCACCAAAATACGTGAGTTTTAGTATTAGTATCGGTTTTCACAGAATAAGATAATTAAATGACATTAACGAGATGTTTGCCTGAGATCCCAGAAGCTAAACAAAATGAGAATGAGTAACCTTGCACTAGCTGTAAAAGTAATTCATGCTGCAAGATATCATACCTGATTTGAAAGGATTTATCGACTAGATATCAACTAATCTAATAGTTTTTTATTTAACAAAAAATGTATTTATTTGTTATTTAACAAATCAAATAAACCCAAGCTAGAAATGCTTTGTACTGAACTTTTTAGTACTCACACTGAGAAACCAACGCTCGTCTTGCAACCACTTTAAAACAAGAAACACAAATATTTCTTTAAGGGGGAACTAACAATGAGTAATAAAAAAAATTACCAATACTGATGTAAATTATTTAGATCCTGAAGAGTGTGCTTATGCAGCAGAGGAGAGGGTACTGCAAGTGTTTGCAACAAATCTAAGATAGCCAAGAAACACCGGACCAAATTTTGTCTTTGTTAGGCAAAACATTTATTGTGTTAGTGACCAGAACCATAGGTAAGTTAGATGTTATCGTAGAAATAAGCTGTAGGGAGGAAAAAGATTTGAGTACTTAGTGGCTTAAATTTAAACCATAAAAGCAAGTACAAAAAATTAAAGCAAAAAAAAAAAATCCACATAGAAATGAGATGTGTAGCTTCATGAGGAGATATTCTTGGAGTTAAAAACCTCCACCTAAACAATATTCACATTCAGTTAATGTTTTTAAGGAGGAAAAAAAGTAGAAACAGAAGCACAGAATGAGTCAGTGTTAGCCAATGGGAAAAGTGGATGATCCACCCTTGAGGGGAATGAAATTGGTCATGACTCAAGTGTCTGAAATGGTAAGCTTCTATTTAAGCTCTGATTTTAATAGGAAAAACAATGACAAGAAGTTGAGCATTTAGGCCATATTCTGAAACCTACTGACCTTGAAAAAATCATGCTTATTAATTTGCATGCATACTGAATTAGCCTCATGGTAAATAAACATAAGGACCTAAAAAAAGAAGCATATATGAAATGTAGCCTGTCAGCCTGGTGATATCCATATGAACAGGACAGACCTAGTTTATCGACTCACCATACGTCGTTCTCACCTATTGACCGTTTAGATCCTTAGTTACCAGATATAATGAAGTAAATAGGACACTGTGCTTGACAAATGAATATTGATGAGGAAATGACTCATGGTTTTTAACAATTTATAATAAGGAGCATAGAGGAAGGTGCCTGAATTCATAAAGGTATTATGCAACTCTATGGCATGGACTGCTTCCTGATGGTAATGCTCTTAGACGTAGAGGAACACCACCACCTGCTCTTGAGAATAACGTCCTGCTTCTAGTGGCCCTCTTACTGTACTTTGTCTACAGTCTAAACTGTTTGGTTTCCAGTTGTCTGTTATGCAGCTTTGCACAAGAGTTAAAGATGATACCTGAATTTAAAAACAAACATGCTTTTCTCATTGCTTCAAATGTAAGTTGTGTAGAACTCCTTCCTCCAACTGGAAAACATTCAGTGGGGAGCAAGCTTTCCATGTCAAATTCTTACCTTCTTTACACAGAAACACCTAACTCCCTTTCAGATGCAAATGTTGTAACCAATGAAAGGCAGTTAATTTTCTTGTAGTGATTTATCACAGAGTATGTCTATTAATTGTCAGAGAATGAGGAACAGTGAGAAACTTGCCACGAAATAAAAGTGGCATCTGTGTAGGTTTGTGGGTTTTTTTCCTCTTAAATAATAATATTGTGATGGAAATGAAAACTGGCTGCACTTGTGAAACCATTCCCAAGATTTTTTTACTTATTAAATGCATGTTACCAGAGAGTTCAAGAATCTAAAAGAAGCATTAATTTTCTATGGGAAAAGTACAAAATAAAGCATTAGTTCTCAATGGGAACCTGTGGGTAGGGAAGAAAACCTGCCTTTGTTTCTAGAACAAAGCAGGAGGAGGTGGGGAGTGGCTCAAGGCTAAGAAATTTTGGAGTAGGTCTAGAACACAAATCCAGGTTAGCACCTTTAACATGTGTCTAAATCCCTTGTCATTCCACTTTCTTCTGCTAATCTGTTGCCACAGCCTTACCCATCACTTTATGCTGAAAAGCACATTAAAATGCACTCCCAGCTACATTTCTTGTGTTATTTCCCCCTAACATTTTTTTTTTTTCTACTTGGCAGATCTATTGCCTCACAAGTTCTCTGTATCTTATCTGTATTTTATGGCAGAACTAGTTCTTCATAAAGTAAGTTACTGGGAATTTTTACTTCTTTATCGCCTCTTCTGAAAGTCTGAAAGGTCTGATAGAACCTTCCTTCTGGATGCTCCACCAGTTCATATTAGATGCTGAGCAGCATTAGTGTTTAGTTGATTGTATCGATCATACTCATTTGGGGATTTTTAGTTACTCCATTAGAAATCTTAGCTCCATTATCTGTTTAATTTAGATTATAAAGTCCATTGGGAAGGAATTACACATCTTCTGCATATTCCTTATCATTATCGTAAGATTTGTCATCAACAAATAAAATTAAAAGTATGCTTACTAATAATAAAGTTATGTTGTTTTTTGCAGTAACCTGATAGAGCTTTTTTTTTTTTCAACTGGTCTCTTTTTCTCCCTTCCCAAGAAACTGATTTTAAACTGATATTGCAAATGAAGCTATAGTTTAATAAAAGTTCCTTTGTTAACTAACTTTAACGAGCAAAAAAGGAGCGGAAAATGCCATTATTTCTTCTCAAATTAAAATATACCATCAAATCTGTTTACCTTGATCTGTGACTATGAACCTCTTATTTCTGTTATTGATTGGTAATGTTTATAGGGAAAACCCCTGCAAGTAGGTGCTCATCCATGAAGCAGGCTATTCCCTACAGGGCTCACGGTCAGACAGAGCTTGAAAAAAGGCTGCCTCAACTTGGCCACCAGTCAAACCTTTTACTTTGTTGACCATTGTAAGATAAATCTCCAAAGCATACTTAGTTCGCAAACAAAACTGATATAGTAACTCTCTCTAGGAGCATTTTAAACCCATTGTTTTGTTCTATGTGATAGTTTCCTGTTGCTTATGACAATCATTAATGTTTTATGAAGTGCTGCATTTATTTGCTTAATATTATTCCAAATCTTTTCTGAACAGCCCTGAATTGGGCATGCCTGACTGCCTGGAATGCTGACAAATATCAATGTTCATGGATGGTTAACTAGGCAATGAGCTATTCACCACCCCAGTGTAGAACATACTGTATTTTTGAAAGGCATAAGAACAAATTTATTTCTCTCTCATGTAATACAGAACGTGATTTAAATTTATAGCTGACAACAGCAGGAATAGATTAATTGGTACAGCAAATAGAAGCTAAACTTTGCTTAAGCTTTAGGCTGGGGCAGGGCACAGCACAATGCTTGTTTCTGACAGAAAAAAAACCTGTTCCACCTGGTAAATAAGTCAGCCAGTTAAGGGTCATTCGTAATGCACCAGGATGTATAGGTGGTCTTGTTGTATATATTATACCTGCACAAGAGCACCTGTGACTCAGACTGGAAGCTGGGCAAACTGCTTCTTCACCAGTTACGTAAAATCCTACTTTAGTCATGCAAGAGGATTTCTTTGCTTCTTCATTGGTCTGTTTGACTCTTCCTACAGTACAGCTGTAATGTGAATCTTCTTGGGTAATGGTGGTGACTAACAGATATTTCATTAATATCTTTATTTCCTGAATTGACAGAAATATCTCAGATTAAAAATGAGTAATGAACTACATCATTTAAACTGAGAATATGCTCTGTGAGAGGGATACAGTCATGAGAAGTTCATGTGTTTATTCTGGTGAACTTCCTGCTTAACAATTGGAAATTCATATCTGAAAATTTCTATCTGTAAGATGTATTTAAAAAAAAAAAGGTAAATGAAACCAAAACAAACTCTGGTGTGTTGGTATAGTTGACATGTATTTAAGCTTTGAGCTCTTCATTCCCCATCAACTGGACAGTGAGACTGGTGCAGCTTATAGCAGTCTTGTCATCAAGAGTAGATCTTCCCACAATAACCAGAGTATGTAGTAAAAGGCAATGGCATGGTTATGTCTTAGTGCAGCAGCAGACTTACAGAAAGTAGTAATGTAGTAAAGCTCTGGGTTTTGTCAGTGACACAGGCCACTGAGATGAATTCAGGGTTATTGACAGGCTCAGTAGCTTGCAGAACAGAAGCATGTGAGTGTGAGTACATAGCCCTTCACATACCACATTCCCTGACCTCTGAAAATGTACAACTTTAAACTAGCTTGCAGCATGTAATTTTTAAAAAAGAAAGGTTTATTATTATCATTATTATTTTTAGAAGCACTGTATTGACTTTGCTGCAGGCAATAGGTAGAAGGATAATGGCATTGTGTCTCAAGAAAGGATTGTTAGCATTCAGTTAGAGTAAATGATTGCTGTTAGCATTCAGCTGGAATAAATGATTACTGCCAAGAGACAGCTATACTGTGAGGTCTTCAGCTGTTCTGTTTTGGTGTTACTGCATGTAGTTGAAGAGCCTTCCAAAACCTTGTATTCACTCTTCCAGAAGAGTTATCAGACTATCATATTTCTACTCTTCTGGGGAGTGGAAGTGGGGAAAAAAAAATCTATGTGTTTGACTATTTGCAATAAAAAAAAAGCTATAGTAACTTCAGCAGCCTGAGAAACAATTAGTGCTTTAGATGCTTGCTTTATAATGAAACAATCACTTATATGTTGATTAGAGAAGAAAAAGATGGTGAGAGGTTAAAGGAGAGGCATGTTTGCTTTTGACTTTTTAAATGTGATACCAAATGCAATCGGCCACCTACAGACAGAATTCATTAATACCAAATTTTATTTAATGTTGCAACAGCAGGAATTTACTGAAAATAATTGGGAAAAAAATGGACCGTTTAACTCCTCTCACAGAAAATTTTTCAAAAGCTGCTATGAATTTAGGGAAAAGGTAAGTCTCGTAGTCATCCAATGAAAAGGAAAAGAATGGTAGTGTCACTAACAAACAATACAAAACAAGATAATGTTAAATGAAGTCATACTGTCATGAGGCTAGAGAGTCACTTTGTTGCTTCACTTACTGGGAATGATGGCTTCTAGAGATTTTAGTGAGTACACAAAACATAATCACATGGCCCTTTCAGCTTTAATCATGCAGGTAGAGTGCACAGCCCTTTGCAAACTGAATTCTCTGACCTCTCAAAGTATATACCTCTAGCTCAGCTTCTAGCATAAGATTTTAAAAAAGAAAGGGTTAGACAAAGGCAGTGGCTACTGAGTGGCAGTGTGCCAGAGGGGATGATGGCTTTCCACCTGACTTTGCCTATGTAGAATGAACCTGACCTTTCTAGCAGTACAGCCTGCCCAAACATCCAGTGTCCAGCTCCTGTCCAACTCCCGGTGCTGCTGGAGGTGCAGATCATAGCCAGACCCAGAGCTGCTGCTCGCTGCTGGAGGGTGGCTTCTCCCAGCAGCTGCCCATGTGGCATCAGGAGCAGTGGGCACTGCTTACTGATTCTCTTAGCAGCAGCAGGAAAAGCAAGGAGCAAGGCACTGCTGAAAACTTTTAATCCAGTTCTGCCAGCAGGATTTGAATTGTAAAGTCCACAGTATCACTTACATGTGTTTTCTGTAGGTATGTTGCTGTCTACTTGTAATGATTCTGAATCTAGGTCCTGTCTGGGTTCTTCAGCTGTCTCTGTGCAGACTGTGATCAAAAAGCCTCAGCTGTGTGGAGCCCTGGGAAGCACTGAAAGCAGAGTTTTTGAAACATAAGTATGCCCGAAAGAACATTTCAGGCCTGCAGGAGGCAAGATAGGAGAGAATAATGCAGGAATTCTTTAATGATTCAATATATAAAAAATTCAATATATGATTTGGTTTGGGAAAAATCTGTCATATTTGAAGGATTTACCATTACCTTTAAGTGACATAATTATTCTTTTGAACTCTGCAAGAAAAATAACTGTTAATGGTATACACAAAAATGCAGCTGTCATACAGAGCTATGTATACACGCTCATTTAAACTTTCTTACACAAAAAAATCCTGCCTGTTACAACTGTTGGTTTAATTGATGTATTTCTCATTAACTTTCTGGGTTTTGTCATGAGTGTTTTTTTCTATATTTTAGCTTAAAATTCTTTTCCACCCAAAAAGATGATTTTAAAAAAATAGTATTATTAAAAAAAAAAACCCACCCCAATGCAATGAATATGCTTATAAAGGAGAGATGTAAAGGTGTCTGCCTAAGTTTAAATATGTATTCTTACTGTAACATTTAGCATATAGCATCAGGAAGGTAGGGAGAGCTGGCTTCTTTCTGAAGCTTTACAAGTATGAGAAGGCAGAAATTTTAGCTATCATCTTGTACCTGCCGAAAACCAGGTACAGTGTCTACAGAAAAGGTAATGGTTCAAAAGCCTTTGTAAGTATGCAAAATGTGTTAGACACTGATCGACTTTTTCAAGAAAGATGATTGCCAGTTATTCAGATTTCATTTTAGGCCACCAGAAAAAAATCACCTTTCTTCACCTACTAGTTACAACAAACCCTAATGCAATCTATGGTGGTGTGCTTGTCGGTAGGTTTTGAGCCCAGCAACTGATATACTGAATATGCCCCAAGTTTATAGCAGGTTGTTGAGGACAAGAGTTACAGTGCAGAAATGAATAAAAGGTTATGAGTGAACAGTGGTTCACCTTGCAGAGTCAACTATAGGTAGAAATTTTTTTGCAACCTAAAGGAAAAACTTGATACTTCAGACACAGCCACTAGAACAACGTAGAAAAAGGCCAAGTCGTACATAGAGTGAGGAATACAGATCTTGGTAGTTTTATTAAACTGTTCAAATTCAAAAGCACAAGGCCGGATTCTTAACTCAATGGAATTACTGTCAGGAAATTTATTTGGTTAATGTTTGAATACCTGTGTTGCTTTTGAGAAGGGAGCCACGCGTTCACATTGAACACAGCTCTAACAGAATGACTGGCACTTCTTCCAATATATATTTTGTTACCACTGCTATGACTGTTGCTGTATTTACCCCCTGCTGGTTCCTGCCTCCTAAGCTGGCAAATATAGCTCGGTGTCTATAAATATCTGTTATTCATTGCAAAAATTCAGCTCGTGAAAGCAGTCACATTTTGATGAGTGTTTAAGTGCCAATCTGAGACCGCATATCAGCACCTGCTAATCTGAGATTCATTCTACTTTGAGATTCACTGTCTTAAATAATAATATTTCAATGAATAAATTTTTGAAAGCATGTTACTGTCTTCATAAGATGAAAATTTAGTGCCATGAAAATTCCTTTAAATAGGTAAATTTAAATACTTGCTGGCCCTATTAGTTCACAGTGCACAATAAGATATTGCCAAGTAATTAATAGCATATTCCTGTCTTTGAAATCAAGAAAAAAGGCCTTTCCTAATTTTCCAGAATATTTTCCTTGCTATAGTATTCCAGCATATTCTTTTAGCCATTTCTAAGCTCTGCATTTTTTACTTTAGAAATACTGTAGCTTGGATTGCAGTTAATTCACAGGCAGCTCAGTTTGTACTCTTGAGATGAACTGAAGCAGCCATGAATCAGTATTGACTTCATTTCTTCACTGTGTCTTTGAAAAATACATAGTTTGATGGCTTGGATAATTCTGGAGAGCCATAAGAATGGGCAACAGAGGAGGTATAGGTACTATTTCTAAGCCATAACCTCTTTCCTAAGAGGCAAACCTGCATTACGTGTTTGTCGCTCTCCTTTAACTCTAAGCTTGACTGGCTATTTAATTCAGGATATTAACAACATCACTACGTTCATAGTTTATGACCTTTTTGTACAGTGTCACAGACAACCATAAGAAAATTGACTTAAGACCTTCTAAATACTTTCTCTTCTGTGTAGGTGCCTACAGTTTGTTTTTCAAGGAACACTCTTGTGTGTTAGTCTGTCACAATTCCCCTCAACTGAACAAATCTAAAACTAGACCTTTCAACTCCCTTGTCCGTGTTTGCTCCCAAACAAATTGAAATTTTGAGATGCAGATGGAGTGCTAGTGGCTTAACTCTACAGCTGTAGCTTGTTATGGCTGGGGGCTCTTCAAAGAGTCAGCAATGCGTTTTAAACATTAGTAGCTTTCTGCAGGAGAGTGGGTTTAGGGTTTATTATTATTTGTTTTCTGAAAATCAACTGTATTTTCTCTTTTGAAGATGTCCAAATGTTACAATATTGATTTGGTTTTACTGTCTGTTTGTGAATAATTCTCAGCTGTTCTATGATGCAATGACTGCAAAACGGGCACTCATGGGCTCCCAGCATGTACTGCATCAGGTGTACCTGCGCCGGGTGTGCACTGCCTGCCAATACTGAATATTTGAATAAGCAAGCAAAGGAGAATAAAACCATTAAAAGAAACTAGGTGCCCAAATTTCCTTTTTACAAGACAGACTGCTGTTCCCAGTTTCCAGTTTATCTGCAGAATTAGTTTTCATTTCAGGTAACCCTTAGGATGTGTTTAATTGCGCTTTTTTTTTTTTTTTTTCCTGTCTCAAGCTGTAGCAATTGTTGCCTGTGGGTTTTTTTTGGTTTTGCTTTTCCTTGGTAGATATATCAGAAAACTCACACAAAGACACAATTCAGGTGGGCATGAAATACTCACTGTTCATTCTTAATGCCTGGAGAAGTAATCCGCTGGAATCAAAGTGTCCATTTGTATGTGAGGACTGACTGAGGTGGTATTGACATTACTGGATCCAGTGATTAATGAATTGTGTTTTTGATACAAACCCAGAAGTATACTAAGAGCATACTTACAATGATTAATAGTGGAGCATAACTGATTAACTGACATATTTATTTCACCTCTGTGCAAGGCATTTTATAAAACTAGCTATTTTCCCAGGCCCACAGTTTGCAGTGTTCTCTCCATAATGATTTGGTTTTTGCTTTTAGGGTTTTTTTAAGCAGTACTATGTACTATGATTCACTCACCGATTTGCATTTGCATGGTTGCAAAGATCTCATAGCTGTTAGATTTGAAAGAGACTATAGCAAATCCTGTAAATTTTTTGTTTTGTTTTTCTGGTCTGTGTCCTTTATGGTAGCTTGTTACATATGGTAAAGTAAGTTGCTTGACATAAAAAGCAGCCCAGAACTGAATGAAGTTGACTTCATAAGCTAATAAATAGTATACGGATTCCAACATCGTATCTTTTTGAAGTTGGATTCCCAATTAAGAGTTTACTGTATTTTTTAATGTACGTATTTTCTATCTTTTGATGCTAGATACATATTTTTATCTGGAAGTTCTTGACAGAGAATAAAGTGAACTCTGCCTTGCAAATAAGTAGGAGTGTAGGCTGGAATGACTAATGACTCATCTAAGTACTCAAAGACTGAGATACAACATTGACAGCGGCAAGTATATTTGAAAATGTGAACTATGTATAGATGAGAAAACGCACCAGCAAGAACTGTCCTGTCCTGTTATGAATAGCATAATCTGTGAGCAACAGTTATCTCCATATTATTCTGCTGTGCACATTATGAAATAATATTAACTTGAAGAAGTCTCACAGCTGGAAGTATGCAGCCTTGTCTGTACATGCTCTATAGATAATTGTTAATGTGCAGATAGATGAGAACAAAAAAAAAAAGTATACATCAAAATATTTTGAGGCATCCATCAGTTTTACACAGATATATATATATATGTATTTTAAGTCAGTATGAAATGTGGTGGGCAGGAGGACTTAAACATTTTTATAAAACATTTCCTCTTTGGTAATCATCTTGAACACAAGTTCACTCTGAGAAATACTCCTTTAGGCAGGCAAACAACTGTAAGCACCAAAGAGATTTTTATAGTGACCAAGTTGAGTCCCATTACTAAGAAAATGAGAATTTGGCTTTGCAGTCAAATCAAAATGTGCTTACTGTAGCACTGGCACCCAGATTTACTGAAAGACTTTTAAAGACAAAAAGTTTAAATAAGTTTGTAAGTTATCTTCTTGTGTATGCAGTATCTCCAGGCAGATTTATCCACTTCAAATTAGATGATCCCCTTTTAGTTCTTTTCTTAATGGGAATGGTTTTTATTTTTTTTTTTATTTGGTTGTGAAACATTTGAATTTAACTACTTATAAAACAGGTGAGTCTTACAAGTAAAACTCACAGTAAGATTACTTTCCAGCTTGTGATGGCTATGGGTGCTACTCAAGGCATAGATTTAGACCAACTCCATTCCATTACAGAACTAAGAATGGTGGATGTATAAGCTAAACTAGAAATTATAACATAAACATTATCTTTCAAGTTGTGTTAGTGTAAGGTGCTAGAAAAGTGACTGAAGCTTTTATTTGTACACAGAAGATTAAAAAAAAAAATAAAGCTTGCAAGCTCAAAACTGCATTCTATAGGGCAGCTGAGGAGGAAAAGGTACGTTATCTGGTAGTGATAGTAGTTCTGTTAGGGTGCTAATTAAAAGTGGTTTATATATACTTATATAGACAGATCCTTACTCTTTTACAAAGAGGAACTGTATTTTCAATGGTATTTTGTTTTGAAAAGAAGACTACCTTATATTTTTCCAGAGTAAAATTCAAAAAATTATTTAGAGAAGTAATGGGCTGGGATATAAATGGCCTCAAACTGCACAGCAGAGTTTTTGACAGATATATTACAAAATAGGCATGGTCCTGACCAAACAGGATTTATGACTGTGAAGGTCAGCAAACTTTGTAATAGTTTCTCTCTAATTTGAAATTTATTGTGCTTATCTACATTGTTCTGGCTTCCATATAGATTATAAATGGTTAGTGTACAGATGTTATCACTGATTGTAATGCACATTATCTCTGAGATTATTCTAATGTAATTAACAGAGGTATAAAACTATTACAAGATCAGTATGAAAGAGCATTGATTCCAGAATTTCCTTCCTCCTTGGTCCAATTACAGATTAAGAAGGTACTCTTTTTACAGACAGATGAAGAATAGGAGAGTAAAGATGCATTGACTTGATGTTTGAAAGTATTTTATAATGTGTTTGCAACTGGTAGCCTTGTTGGTAACCAGGTTTCTCCTAGGCAGCCGAAGCCTCTAGTTCAGTTGCCCCAAAACCGTTCAGTTAGAGAAAACTGGCATCAGATTAATTATCTGTGACTTATGCGTCCAAATGTGGATTTGCATACCATACTCCTTCTAAAAGGACTTGCAAGTGACTGTTTCCATAAGCAATGAGCACCCAACTATTCTAATTCAGGTCATAACTGCTATCTGAGAGCTTTATCTCATTTGCATATTGTTAAATCATGAGATATTTTTTAATGCCATAAAATTCATCTAGCATGTCGGGATATTATCTGTTCACAATCACAATGGCTTTGTTATAAACTCTCAGAAAACAGCTAAGGAAGTGTAGGATACTCAGCGTTGCTTCTCCTAGTGAATTGCTTTCTTATCAGCTGAAACTGTGTTCTGGCACCACTGCCCCTTATGGATCAGAAATAGTGTGGATTATTGTGCTGCTTTTGGCTGGGATAGAGTCAGTTTTCTTCGCAGTAGCTAGTATGGGGCTGTGTTTTGGATTTGTTCTGAAAACAGTGTTGCTAGCACAGGGATGCTTTCATTATTGCTGAGCAGCGCTTAAACAGCATCAAGGCCTTTGCTGCTGCTCACCCCACTCCATTAGTGAGTAGGTTGGGGATGCGAGATAAATTGGGAGGGCATACAGCTGGGACAGCTGACCCCAACTGACAGAAGGGATATTCCAGACAGTATGACGTCACACTCAGCAATAAAAGCTGGGGGATGGAGAAAGAAGGGAGGGATGTTCAGAGTTAGGGTGTTTGTCTTCCCAAGTAACCATTAAAGTGTGATGGAGCTCGGTTGTCCTGTAAATGCTGAACACCTGCCTGCTGATGGGCTGTAGTGAATTAAATTCTTGTTTTGCTTTGCTTGTGTGTGCAGCTTTTGCTTTACCTGTTTAACTGACTTTATCACAACCCACAGATTTTCTCACTTTTACCCTTCCAGTTGTCTCCCCTCGCCTCACTGCAGGGGGAGTGACCAGTGGCTGGTGGGGGTGTCGTTGCTGACCAGGGTTAAACCACAATGTTTATGCAGGTAGCTACCTTGTGCATATCTTTCTGAGAACCCTGGGTGGAAATAAGTGCTATTACATTGACTTGCTGGCAATACTGGGAGAGTTATGACGACTTTCAGAGCCTGACAACACACGAGCAATGCTGCAGCTTTTGGGACCAAGATCTGCTTAGACTTCCAGGGAATCCCACTGCACCTGAAAATAGAATCCAAGCTTCTCAGCTGTAACCTAGCAGTCTGGCAAACAGACATCACAATGACCTTTTTTTTTTTTTCCCATTTGGAACATATAAGAGGATGAGTTTAAAGACAGAAATAGTTAATGATTGGGATAATTATGAAGGTTAAGATAAGGTCCTATAGAAAAAGTTGTGGTCCTCCTGTAAATTCTCAAATATTTCTTTTTCAAACAGGACAAGTAAGGGAGATATTAAAATAACACGTCATATGTTATTCTGGCAGCTCTAGCACTTACACAGTCTTTAACAGTCCCTCGGGTATAGCACTGGGATGGCAACAGCACTGTTTTCTGTTATGCACTATCTAAAGAAAAAGAAGAAATTATGTTGGACTTGATACTGCATTTTTAAACACTGGAAATAGATTCTTTTCATTTAGAAAATAACTGCAAGACTCGAAATATTTGGCTAGTCATTTGGATCAAAGGTTTTATTAAATAAATCATGTTGAATAAGCAGCATAAAAATAAACAAATCTTACATCCTCACAAAGAACGCTTCAGAGAGGATATCATTTTACAGCAGTCCAGAAACACCTTTACATTACTAAATAGGCTACTAAGGTGAGAATTGGGTGATCACCTGGAATCAGTAGAGTTGCTGATGGCTTTTGAAACTTTTCTCTTTTCTGCCTCATTTTCTGGTTTTTATATAGCCTACCCCTTAAATGGTCAAAGACACCTTCAAGGACTTAGCAATAGAATGATATGTTTGTCAAAAGCATCTTTCAGAGAGGTTGTCTGTTACCTCTAAGGTTGAGGATGTTTTAGTATTAGTCAATAGCTTTTTTTGGTAGCTTTATAAACTATCCATGTAAACTCAGGATGTTTTGATAATATTTGAAATGAGGTAATTAGAAAATATCTGAATACATCTTCAGAGCAAATGTCACCATTTGTAAAAATTGTATCATATTATGTATGTCTGTCTCACATTTTTATTCATAAGAAAAAGCTCTGTAGAGTTTTTTCATTTGCTGAAGTGCATAGTGTAAGGAAATTTACAGAGAAAAATGAAAATTGAGCTACATGTCAGTTTTAGCAATCAGTTTTCATTAAAAATAAACATTGAGTCCTGCCCAATATAGGGCAGATCTCTCTTTACTTGCACAGCTTTTTTTTTTTTTTTTTTTATTGCCTATTTTCTTCCTTATTTTAGGAAAGAATGGCACCATGGGGATTCAACAAAATGTTACGTTTAAGGGTTGTAATTAATAAAATGCAAGAGAATTCTGGCATTTGAATTTTACTGATCTGTTTTCCAAACACAGTATTTCTTTCTGTGACAGAGGAGTCGTTTGTCTGTTCCTAGTTAGTAATATGAAGAATTCACTTCTGCTTGCTTATTACGGTCTGAGTTGCTGGTCTGGTTATGGAACAGACTGAACTACAGCTATGAAGTATACTATCATTTGTCATATGAGTAAAAGCTGCAGTTTGGTAATAAAGTTGAGTAAAAAAGAGAAAAGTAGAATATTATTCCTACAAGTAGAGTTCAATCTCTACAAGCTGTTTAAAAGCAATAATTATGTATTTATATGTACTTTGAAAAAACCTGCTCTTTTTCCCAGTATTCAGCAAATACTCTTCCCAATGTTCAGCAAAGCAGAGAGGAAGAAACACAGGTAGACATGGTGAGCTAGAAGTGATAGTACTGAGGAATTATAAAGTTTTATGGACTACAATGATAAAACTAAAATGCAATTACTACTTTCCTAATATTATTTTCCCAAATGACACAGGAAAAATAAAAGATTATGAGCAATGGGGTAGTGGTTTATTGGGTCACATGGGCTAGACCGCTGCAAGGCAGCTCAGAAGTAAACACACACACAAAGAGTATCCAAGGAGTCTTGATGTGAAGTGAATGAGCAATATTAAGTAGATTTGGACAAAATCTACTTACGCATAAGAAGCACTTAGCCATGATAAATTTTCTGTCCTGATTTTCATTAAATAGGGGGCAGTATGGGAAAACACTTACATACTATAGTTTGATCCAAGAGAAATATCAGAACAAGTTACAGAAAAATATTGTTATATCTGATGTTTTTATATTCCATATCTTGTAAGTAAAAGTTTATTGCATTTTGAATCCTGCAGATATTATTTAGGGCAGTTTTCCTAAAAGTCCTTTAATACCAGCACAAATCTATTTAACTGTAAAACAGTTCCAGAGAACACACATTTTACGATGATAGTAATACCTAGACATGCCAAAAAATGTTAATGTTGTTATAAAACATTTCTTGACTGTTATTTTTATGATTTTGTAGGGTTTATGTTAATGCTGCTCTACCGGGACACTTCTGCGTACAAAGAGATTTAGAAACTTACTGACTTAGTGTCAGAGTAAATATTCGGTGGTGAATGAACAGGTTGGCTGTATTCTTTTCATAACAGGTATCAGTAACAGTGACAGACGAAGTCCAGTATTTTCATAGCACAACACTGAAGATTATTCTGATGTACGAAGAAACTAATTTTTTCCTCATTTTCAAAGCTTGAGCTAATTCATAAATTACAGAGTGTAAGGAAAAAGCAGAGCAACTGAAGAGGATAAATAGACCGCACTGATGTGCAGTAAGAATGCTATGGGGCTGCTATACAGCCGGGGCTCTAGCAGAAGGAGGTTTCTGACTGAGAAAAAAACCACCACAAAACCCCCAAACTGTATCCTGAAGAGAGTACTGTGATAGAGGGATTGGAGTCTCTTAGTAACATACATTATATAGGTAGGACAAATAAGTAATTTTATGATTTAGAGGTAACGCCATGCTGCTTCTGCAAGCTAAGATAGAAATCAGATTCATGAGCACCTATAGGCAAGACAACACATAAAAGTCAATCATTTTAGTGGGAGGCTGTTGCATCACAGCAGTAAAAGCATAAAAAACAGCAGCTATGAATAACAAAAGGAGGAAAGGGGATAAATCATATGACACGTTATAATAGTGCAATACTATCTGGGATTAGGGATTATACTGATGTTACTATCTCAATTAAAATGCCCACAACATTCTTAACTGGAAAAGCTACACTAGTGCAACAGTTAGTACCTTTCCAGTAACAGGAATATCTTCTTTTTATTTTCCTTTCTTTATGCTTTTTTCTTAGTACCTTTTCTAAATGTAGTACTAATGATAGAATATACTTGAGTTTATTCCAGTGCTCATGATATGTACTATAAATCCTTTATTTTATTTTATTGCATTTAAATAAGCTTGGTTTATAGAAAAGCCAGAGGTGCTGATTAGTATTTTCCTATAGGTCCTCCCAAAGTAAAAGAAATTTTCTCAAATTCTTCAAATACCCAGGGTAGGAAGCTTCTGAAGTCCATTCATTATACCAGTCTTGAAAGGAGAGTGCAGAGGTATCTTTTCCCATTAGAGTCCATTAACAACAAACAATTCAGGGATTAGGACAGACTGAAAAACTCATCTTTGTTGTTGGGCTGAAAGCAATGGAGCACGGAGTGGGAAGGAAGCAGTGCAATACCATTGCACTGAGACAGAATAAAAGGTGAAGGATGTGAAACAGCAGATTGAGAAGATATTTATTGTAACCGTGGAATGGCTTTTAATAATACAACATATCTAATGCTGCTCTGCACTGCTAAACTCAGCACCGCGTTAGTACTGTTGGTACTGTTCGCATTTAAACAGGAGATTTCTAGCAGGAAAGTCTCTTTAGGCAATCAGTCTCTCATGTAATGGGATAGGAGTTTATATTGTGACAGCGCAACTGGGGACTCAGTTTGATTTGACTTCCTAAATATGTTGATATGCTTTCTCGTAACCAAAAAATAAAGTGAAGGTGCACCAGATGGCGTTTAGACTAATATTAGTTGCTACTTGCTAGAAATATTTATGCTTTGTTATTGAAAACTAAAGTCCCAGCTCAACTTCTGTTATTTAACAGAGTTCTCCCCTGGAAATTGCCTGACACATGGCATTTTCCAGAGGCAAAATAGTTGCTCTTTAGAATTACTTTTACCTGCATCAGGAACAAAAATCATTAGTGGCAAAGGTGAGTCAGTACTGAAGGCAATGACTGAGCAGGTATTAGGAACTGGGAATTTGCCACAATACTCCCTTTTCAGTGTTACTTTATGTTAACAGAGGATGCTCAGAACTTTGCCCCAGCACATAACTGCAGTTCCTGCAAGAAGATTTGGGACATTGTCATACCTTGGAGTTGATCCAGCCTAGCCATCCCAGTAATCTAACCAAACATTAAGAAACAAACTATTTTGTGTTTCAGAATAAGAACTGGGAGCTTAACTTGAAAGAGAAATAAAACCAGAAATGCTTTCTCATATTTCGAATGCTTGCCTACTGTTTCTTTTTTCTGTTAACTTTTCTCTAATGCTCAAGATAAGAAACTTAATGTATACTCATTAGATCTAAATGTTAAACCAAAAGTCCACAGAAATGCATTTGCAATTGAAATGTAATTTGTAGCAAAGAGAACGCGCTCACTTTAAGCAGTATTGGTTATTTTTATAAAGTACCTAATCAGAATTTTAAAAAATGACATTGCATTACTTAGTTTATTAACACCTCATACATATTTTGAACATGAAGCACTTGTGATAACTATGCCAAATGAGATTCATGGACTCAGAATGCTAAGGGATAGGATCAAACATTTCAATTGATAAAGGAAACCAGAGGCATCTTGAGAACAAAAAGAGAAAAAAGTAGTTGACTATCTTTACAGTTCATAACAACTTTTAAAAAAATGATTAAGAATTTACAAGCTAAATGTCTACTTATACTTGTTCGTTAGGGAAACAGGAAACGTGCTTATGACAAGGGAGTTGGAACTAGAAGATCCTTAAGGTCCCTTCCAACCCAAACCATTCTATGTTCCATGAAACATCAAAATAAAATTTGCAATAGGACCTCAAATCCCACATTAGACTGAGGTGGCTGCTAGCAACTTTTTTTTGCCATCATTAGGCACGAGATACAGTTATAGGAAATGCTCTGCCAGGACAGAGGAGAGAGCCAGCCAAACTGCTGCCAGTGGTCATGCCTTTTTCCTTGACAAGAAAGCAGAAACCACTCGTTTGCTCCTGCTGCTTAGGAAATTATTTTTTTTATTATTTTTTTTTTCCCCTTTCCTTTCTACTACTACTATTCTTTTTCTCAATCCTCATGCTTGAAGCTCTGAGACCTGACTTTGAATTTGACCTGTGATTAGGGTTAGGGAAAGAGTTGGTCTTTTCTGTGTCCAGGCAGCCTGTATTATAGCTAGCTGTCAGTCTCTCAGTTGGAGGACCATATCCATATTTAGCTACTCTCTATCAGGGAAGACAAAGAGGAAGTGCAGAGATCTAGGAGAGATCTTAGACCTCAAGAAAGCCAGAACTTAAAAACCTCACAGTACAATTGGGAGTGATTAAATGGAAGACTAAGACATTTTTTTTCAACCTAAAGATTAAGGTGACAAATTCTGCAAGGTCATGAGGAGTTATGAGCTTAAAATATGGAGTGGAGTTTCAGGTTTGACAAGAGAATTTTTTTTTAAGACCAAAAAAATGAAGCATAGAAATGCAGTGTCTTTGGATTCTCCATCACTGCCAATCTTCAAGAACAAATTAGATAAAAATTTTATTTGAAGTATGTAGTTAGGCATAGCTGAGCCTGCTTTGGGGCAGGAGAACAGACTATATAATTTAAAGGAATCCCTTCTTCCCTTACTTTTTTTTTACTATGTTATGACTCTAAAGTTGACTTTGCTGTCATTGTTCTTGTCAGCCCAAATACAGTGGGGTGTTTTCCTACTTTGTTTCACTTTATTCTTTATCAAAACAATAAAATGCTTTCTCCGTGTCTTAAAGGAAGCATGTTTCTAGATGTTTAACAGAGGTTTGAAATCTGTCAGAAGAATTAATCTAATATCAAAGGAAAACTTTACAGAAGGAGTTATGAGCGTACATGTTTGTTCAACCGCATAGAGAGTTTTCGAATGTGTGTCACTGAACAGATTATGTATCGTATGGAGATGTAGATGTTTTGAAAGGAAACAATTAGTATTACCAAAGACACTCTTTCTCCCAAATGAATAGTGATATTTATGAGGTAAAGGGAATAAAAAATGTTTAGGTTTTCTTTCTGACATGTCTGTTTGCCAGTAAGCAAACTTTAGTGCAAACATAACTTCTCTGAAGCTGGCAGCTACATCTGTCTATTTATATACTGTGCCAGCTATGGTCATCTTGATGCTATGCAAGAAGATGTGTGAGTGGGCTAGCAGAAAGCTATCTTTTATGATAATGAAGTGTAACAGATTGGGAAAATGCCTTTCTGTGGAGTTGGGTGGACTGAAAACAAGCCAAGTACATCAAAGGAATTAAATCCCTGACAAGGGGGTTGAAAAATAGGTCTGGGCACACAGAGGACCAAGAACCTGGCAAACATGGAAAGGAATTAAAGTCTAATGGATAACGTCCAAAAAAAAAAAATGTTTGAGAATGGAGATCTCTTTCTAAAATTCAGTTACTGTTTTACTGAATGCTTTCTCTTAGAAGGGTTTCAGAATTGGTATTTTCTGTCAATGATTCCTCATATACAGCTGCCCCTTTCTCTCTATTTATTTCTGGTTTTAATTAATCTTTTTGAAAATACCTTTTGAGAATTAGACTGTCTTGTATAGTTTGTCACCTTCAAGAGAATAAAATATTTTCATGTGTTAGGAATAGTAATAAAGGATGAAGGCTAGGAATTGGGAAACTGGTATCTTTTTCTTATTCGTTGTTTTCTTCGGAGACTTCAGAAACAGAAACATTTATGAATGGGCATGGAAACTGGTAGGAAGAGGTCTAGGAGCAGTAAACCACTTTACAAGGTAACTCTAGTAAAATAATTAGATTTTTGGTCAAGGAGTTGAATTTAGTATCATTTTGGGGTCGTGCCACAGTATATTTGTCTGAAAGTAGAAGTAAGAAGTGATACTTGGATTGAAAATACTCAACCAGTAGCAGTGCAATAAGGGAGACATCTAAATATGCCTCCCTCCTCAAAATTAAACATTAAAAATATACATACTCCACTGGACTTGGCTTTAAATCTCCATTTCATTTTCTTGTGGTAGTTCTGGCAAAATGGATGAAAAGAGAACTTGAAAAACAAGTTAGAAAACTGACTTGCTATGTTATTTGAAGTAGTTCTGACTGCAGAGACGCAAACAGGAAAACTGTGTCCTTATTAATCCAGTATATTTTGCAGAGTTTCCATTTAGATCTACAAGCCCTTGTCTTGAAAACAGTGTATAATCTTTAGTGTGTTCGTGTTTATGTGTAAGGGCATCGTACTTAATCATTTAAGGAAACATGATTCAATCTCAATCTTCCTGGATTTTAAAACTTTTTTCTTTAAATATGGTCATTGTGTCTTTTTCTTTTCTCCAAAATCGCACTCTATTCTTTTCATCCAATAGTTTTTCATTCATATCCATTCCATTGTGAAAGTATTTTAGGCAACTTCCCAGAAAGTTTAAGATTTTTTTTTTGCAGCACTTATTACTGATAATTTCTCCAGCAGATCCCTTGCTTCTGTCTTGCATCAGTAATCGTTTTTAATACCTAACATTCAAATTCAAACCTCAAGGCAGTAGAAGCTGTGGGGCTCAGAAGCTATGAAAAATGAAGACAAAATTAGCTAGGTTGAACATAGTCTTCTTAGGCTTTTGTCTGCAAAAACAATTTCAATTTTGTCTCCAAAAAACACTGCAGTGACTTGTCTTTCTGACTATGATCTGCTTTGTAGCGCGAGTTCCAGGCAGGGCACCAGCAGACCTGTCAATACTCTCCTGCCCTTTTTAGGTCACTGACAGCCCAGTAATTTGTGATTTTTCAGTCCCCCTCTAATGGATTTGTACACAGTTAATTACAAAGGGTGATTTTCCTGGACTACAGCCAGAGTGTAAAGCTTTCTGAAAACGACTTTTCTGTATGTGTCTGAACTTTTTGCTCCCAAAAGGTGAGGACTCTGAAGTTTGCTGTTCATCCACAAAGCAGATGATAGCAGTGGCAATTTCTATAGGACCAACTTAAATGAACCCTGACATGGAGGATCAGTCCTTTGGAATGAAAGGTTAATTAAATGTCTTAGGCTTTTGAGTCCTCCTTTTTCTAATGATAGTGCTGATTTAGTCTCACTGTAAATTCGAATAAAGCCAACTTGCCTGCAGCAGCACTTACGTTGTATCTCCATTATCTTTCAGAAGTCTAAGAGTCAGGCTTTCCAATTCTTCTAGACCTATTTCATTCTATTTTCTAGTGAAAAGTAGCCTTCAAGTTTGAAATATTCACACTGCATGAGGCAACTTTGGGCAACCAGAGATGCTATGAGAGGCATGTCTTGCATCAGCAAAACACATTGTCTGTAGTAGGAATTAAGGAGAGAACATGGTTACAACCTTTTTGAGTATAATTTTTGTCTTGAAAATGGAGAAGAAAAGCATAGTAGATTTGTGTTCAGTTGTATTTACTTACATAATTATATTTTGGAGAGAGGAGGCTGAAATGGCTATTCCCTACAATTTGGTTTTTATTTAAACATGTTGCTGGTTTACTGAGGCTAAGGCTTCTGACAAGAGCATAATTGTTGCTTAAGTTTTCAGCAGTAAGCCTGTGAAAGACCTGTGGTAGACTCCCAATGCGCTTTCACTGGCTTGGGAGTATGGGGACACAGCTGAGAAACCTGCCCATTTTCTTTCTAGAAATGTTGGGAATTATGACAACAGAAATTAAAACAAGTCTCTAAATTGTAAGTTTCGGTAAAAGTCATAACTCTTTATATCCTGTTTGTTTCTAAAGTGAGCTTAATCTTATGAGAGGTGATGGCTCATCTTATGACGGCTGTAAGACCTTTCTATCTTGTATTTCCATGCACCTGCTGAGATTCCCATCTCCCCTGTACCTGTTTGTGTAAGAATTGCCATTGTTTGCAGCGCAGTGCATTAAAATAACCCAAGTCAGAGCCTATTTGCTGTGTGATGATTCAACAGTGACTTCATAAACAGCTGAAAAGTCTCTGCAGGGGGGAAAAGAAATTTTCAGAGACAGGTAGAGACAGAAAGAGACAGGGTAAGCTTTTCCTCACTGGTAAGCGATAGCCTTGAGTAACCTTTTGATCTTGGTGTATGTCAATGCTGCTACCATGAAGCTGTGACTTATGAATTCTCAGTAAATCCATGCACTTTTCCACTCCAAAACAGTCCCTGATATTTGGGCTGGAGTGGTGATTCCAATTAATTCAAGACTAACAGATTTTAAGAGCAGAATGGACTACAGTGAGCTGATGAATGAGATCAGATGCTTTTCCTAAATTAATTCATCAATAAATTTGGGATAACTATTTCTTCAAGAGGGGGAAAAAAAAAAGGTGTCCTATTATTCTGGTTTAAAGAAACTTAAAATATATAGAAAATAGAAAAACATTGACATTTTCAAAATGAAACATTATAATTTTTTTTCTGAAAACAATTGAAATTAACTTTTAGATTTGTTTAATTAGTGTTTTGAAATAGATAAAAATATGTGTACAAAATATTTAATACTCACACATACTGGAGGTCTAAGATTACACATTATGTAAAAGAACCTACTGTAAATAATTTACAGATCACAGAGACAATATTTGTCTTCCTGTTGATTTGGTTGTGAATACAATTTGCATACTTTCAACCTGAATAATCATAAGAAAAAAATTTACCTTTGGAATTTGGACAAAGTGCTTTGTTACAAAAGTTGCAAAAAGTTCCCTGTTGGCTTTTAGGAAATGTTTTTTTGTTATTCTTTACAACCTCAATGTTAAAAATTGGTTGATTTTTTTGTTTGTTTCAAGACTACTTAGAACTCCTACAGCCATGCCTCTTATTCTTGTTTCCAAACAGCTGTTACAGTAGGACTAGGAAAGTCAATAGCTGAATTACATTTTGGGGATGAATAATGAAGTATTAATCCTGAATTTAATAGATGTTTTATTTCTGTATTGGGACATGCCGTTCTCCGGCCTAGATAACTTTTAGTATTTCAGAAGTTTCTAATAAAAGTATTAGGAACTTCTTTGTAGGGTAGAAAGGGATGTAAAATATCAAGTCACTGCCTTCCTCTGGCATAACAGATAGTATTCTGAAAGGGGCACTAGCCTCAGAGTAGGGAAATAATAGGGCTGTATGGTGTACATTTCCCTTTTGAGAAAAAGGAAACTTTGAGCTTTGTGAGTACAGCTAATATATAATGGAGAAAAATCATTTCTAAATATTTTAATGTTAATTAGGATACTATATGCATCGTATTTGCCTCTCATATACTGCCTCTTCATAATCTCTTCTGCAAATGTGATTTGGTTTGTGTGAATGCTGATTAAACACAAATTTTGATATAGTACTAAGAATTGTGTAATCAAAACATGATTTTAAAAAGCAGAAATATTTTACAAAGGTCAGATCACACAATCGGGAACGGATTCAGTCTAATGATTACAGTTTGATGATCACAGCGCAAGGACTGAATACTTGAATAATCCAGTATGCATTCTGAGAGTTCTGTGTAGGTTGGAATTCACTACTTGTAATAAATTGATAAAATATAGTTTTGAGAGAAAAAAGTTAAATCAATTAAACTAATTGTTATCACAATGTTTGTGTATGCTGTTCCATTCATAATGTCACCACAGCATTTGTTTAATGATGTGTATTTAAGGAAAGAGATTTTCAGGGTTTTTTTCGGTTGTGACTTTTGGATAAAGTTGCCTGCATCAACATCAGAGAAGCTGGAAAAAAACAAGCTGTCATGACTTTACTAAACTTGTTTAAGAGTTCAAAGCAAAATATTAATGTCCAATACACATATAATTTTAGGTTAATCAATAAAGTTAGAGAGGTTAAATAGCAAGCAGAATGTTTCCTGGTGCCAGAATATTATATATGAATATTCTGCGTTGCTGCTAGAACACCCAACAATTTCTTGTTGGTAGTGGATGTTGAAAATTAACACAATAATTAACAATAATATGGGAAATTATTTCATTAATTTACATTTACAGTGGCAACGGATGCTATTTAGTTGCTTCATTAATCCTATGTAATATAAATATAACCTGTTATAATCTGAAAAATATGTTAATTACATTTATAGTAATTATTTTTCTTCAGGACTTGTGTATTTAAATTTAAACTCAAAAGTTTAGACTCCTAATTGCTACCAGACCTGGAGACTCAAAAAGGAGAATCAGTTAAATAGCAATCCACTAATCCTTCAAACTGGGGACTTAGGACAAAGTCTGCAAATTTCTGTATTCCTAATAATAGATCAGAGTGCTGTCTATACTAAAAACCTTCAGACATATGTGGTCTTTTAGTTCGATTCAGATTAACCCATGATAAACTTAAGACATCTTAGACTGCTAAGGAGTGCTCTGTGTGTAGGATGACGATTAAGGGTACTGCTTCAGCCAGAGACCTTGGAATAGAAAGGCATGTAGAGTTAAATAGCTCTATATTTAGCATTGTTAAATTACAATACAATGGAGCAATGGTTATGACCTGCTGACATATTGTTCAAGAGAAAACTGAAAACAAATATGTCTGTAATGTTAAAAATTGATGTCAAAGCTTCAGGGAGCTGCGAAAGTATATATATAGAGAGATGTACAACAAAACCACAGTATGATCTTGGGGTCTTTAAAACTATAACTGTCCAAATGATGCTTTGTATTCCTGTAAGAGGAAACAGTATTTGAGACAGTGGTGGGTAATGTGAGGTCTCCTCCCAGTGTTAGGAGGCTGTCAGCCCAAACAGATGAATACCATAGTGCAACATCTTTTCCAAATCCCAGTGGAGGAAATAAGAGGAAACATTCCATCCAATCTCAGGCAACAGCTATGTATGTCAAGAAAACAGAGCCATGGGATCAAAAAAAATAAAAAAAAATGGTCTTGCCATCTTCCAACACCCCTAGGGTTTTTTAGCACCCATACTGTAAAGTGGAGAAGCAACAAAGACCTACAACTTGGAAACCAAACGATTAAAATAACTGTAGACAAACAGAAAATGTTGATTTGGGACAGCTTACCTTTCATAGTGTGTGGCCACAGTACACAACTAGTGATGTTCCACTGCATCTTCCAAGCTTTGAGGTGATATTGAGTAGAAAAGAACTTAGGGATTTGGGCTGGTGAACATATTATCAAACCTGATATATTTTATACTGTTAGTGAGACTTATTAGGATTCCATTCTGACCTAGGGTACATGCGGGGCTGAAGTACACTATCGGCAGGTCTGATAAGAGCATAACGTGGTAGAAGTGGGAACTCTTGGGTTTCCATGCTTTGTGACAGACCACTGTTATGGTCTAACGTACGCGAGAGCTCCTTATAGTTTTTAAGTGTATTAGTTGAGGTACGAGGCTCTGTATCGCGTTGCCTTTAAGGTGCTTCCTCTCCAGATTTGGACATTCCGGACATGGAGTCCTAACACATTTTATCCATGATAGATTTGCTTACACCTTTTCCCCCCTCCCACAGACTCTATTAAAGCTCTATATGACATTAAGGTACCAAGAAAAGGAAATGAACTTGCACTGCCTAATTGATATCATTGTGAATAATTTTAGGACTCGCACTGTGTCATTCTTCCCTTCATGAGTAGTCCCAGGGTAAATTACAAGAGGTGTGGAATTTGTTACAAACCACTCATTTATTCAGGAACATTTGCAGAAAATATTAACTACTCCTCTGTGAGGGATAACAAGATTTTTCACATATTTTTAATTAAACTGAAAACTTGCAAGTCTGCACCATAGGCTGGTTTGCTTGCTTGCTTGGTTGGTTGCATACTCTTTTTGCTCTTTTTAATTATTTCTTATGCAAGAATCCTCTTCACACCACATCTTTGCTCTCTTTAAGCAGTTTGTTGTTTTCCACAGTTTGATCTCCACTGACAGCATTTTTTTGCTGTGTTTTCAGTGAATAAAGAGCAACACATACATTTCAGTTTCAATGACTTTCATTTTAGATTAGGAAAACTGAAATACAAAGTGAGAACAAATATAAAATCTTCATGAGAAAGAAAGCAAAGAATCTGTAAGATACACAGTTTAAAAATCTCTGTAAAACCTTTCATCTCTAATCCTCTTATAATGCTGTCACTGGCTGACAGGCAGGTGGACAGTTTTTTCATTTTATGCATAAAAAGGACAGATTTGTGATTAAGGCATAGATTGGGTCTCAAAGGATTCTAGTTCAGTTTACATCTTTTGATGTAAACTTTGTACAGTTGTCGGTTTAAGCTTCACATTGCCTGTATCTTTTCTTTCTTTTCCTCTTCTCTGTAATGATAGCATTCCTCTGTCTATTTAGATGTTGTAATCTCAAAAATGTTGTTTGTTGCACTGGAATTGTTAACTTTGCTATAATCTGAAACTTAGACCTGATAAATGCCATACAATAACCCCAGTCCAGGGATGCAATTTTGTACATGCCTAATCCCTTTGGAAAGTCAGACCAAGAGCGTATTCAGTGTGTATCTCCATATGCTTACCTGGACAGATGTTGAAGAAGGAAAACCTATGGTAGTTCTCAGAGATATTAAATGTACCAAACAATGTGTCTATTAACAATATGAAATCAGCATAGTACAAACATCAAGCAAATTTGTCTTCAGCGATGTGAGAAGGATGGGGATATGTTTATTTTCCAGTGTGTTGCTAACTCTGAAATATAAGCACAAATAAATATTAATCTTTTTGATGCTATGCAGACAGCAATGGATATTTTAAGGGCAACTTCAGTAGAATTTGAAATGCATATCAACGTTTTAAAACACTTTTATTGGAAGCTATTACTATTTACTAGTGTAATTTGACATAAAGACAATTTAATGTTGTTCACATTTAGTTGTTATGGCTTTATATCTCATCTGACTTTTGTGCTGTTCGATGCATCATAAAGCCAGCTAAAGCTAACATGCTTGGGTTGATTTTAGCCTAATTTTTGTGCATTGGGAAGCTATACTAGCACTTCCATTGTGTTCAGTCTTGTAGACTTACAGTATCAGTCAAGTGAAGATTTCTGCACCAGTAAAAATGAGTTCGTGAGGGTTCAGCAAACAAAACAGGTGTTCTTTTTGCAACTTATGAAAGTCGCAAGTTGTTTTTTAATTACACATTAAGCAACCTTAAACGGCTCCTTGAAAACCATCTGATCAATCACAATTTTAATATCTATAGGAAGAGAGAGCTGTGACTCAAGCTTTTTCATCCATTGTCTGTAAAATAGGCCCAAGAGGAAAAGAATCAACCAGAAGAATGGAAAAGGAGAAGCATGAAGAGGCTTGAACAAATGGCCATTGCATTTAGCACTTCCCTCAAGAATAATACCGTCAGAAAAGTGCTTGGTAGGAAGAATTGCTTGGCAGTGTGAACCCATTTATCCACTTTTTGCTTACAGATTGTGGAGTCTGTATAGGAATATAAAAAGAAAGTTCTGTGCAGGTGTCCAGAATGGCTGCAATTGCGCTCTCTCCCTGATTCTTGTCATTCTTTCTTAGAAGGTATAGGTATATAGGTCATCTTCCTATTGTCCAGTGGGTTTACATTCATTTCGTGGTTTTATTCTCCTTCAAAAAAAAAGCTTTCAGAAATAAATTTTCTGTTCATCATTGCCTCCAAATATAAATTTAAGTCTTAAAAGGAGCAAACTCAGGAGATGTGAAAAAATTTCCAGATCAGCTGTAGAGTACACATTCTTAGTTTCTATGGTAGCAAAAGGAATTCCTTAGAAGATTGCTTGTAGAAGTTAATTCCAGGTACAATTTGTGTTATTAGCTGACTGTGATTGCTTAGAGGAGTCTGGTTTTCGCTGTTGTTGAAATAGAAAAATCTTGACTTTAAGTAACAATATTAGTCAATGATTAGGGAATGGTTATGGGATCACAGAGACTAAACCTTGGGATTTTCACTGCCTGTGGGTGTGTTGTACTGACATGCGAGATCATACTTGCCTGCTAGCAGCCAAAAATTAAGATAACTAATTTTATAAGAGTAGTAAGTAAGCTGAAAGAGCCTGACCATAGGTTATAGATTGGCGTGGGTTTTGTTAACATGAGGTAAAGGGGCTTTTTAGATTCAAAAGAAGGATTGATACAGTGTATCTTTATATCATTCCCCAACCTGTGAAAACAGCCCAAACCAAAAATAATTTGAGACAAGTAAGGGCTGCAGCTGTCTAGAGGTGACATTCATAGTGCTTCCCTCCCTAATGGGGTTAGGCAATTTTGAAAATGTAAAGCAGTGCTTCACCTATACTCAGAACATACCTAGCTAGCATATTTCCCAAAGAATACTTGAATAGCGTTTATGAATCTCATAAAATGGAACACTTCATTGTTTTCAATTTATTGCAAAATATGTAGTATGACAAAATCGAAGATTACTCAAGAAGATGGTATACCAAAATGGTATTTGTAACATTAAGTGGTAAAGCAAACACTTTAAAAGTGTGAGTGAGACACACGCTATTGAATATTGTTGCCTTTTTATACACCTTAATAATGCTTTATATAAGAATATGTGACAAAGAGAGAATGTGTCGCTGAACTGATAATTTTTTTGATTCTGTATATACCTGTCCAACAATCTGAGAAGAGGTACTCATTAACTTATAAAGAACCTTGTAACTGTCTCCTATGTTTCTCTTTTTATGCTAATCTATATATCTGTGAGCTTCGGTGTAGTCAGAAAAATCCCCAACAAAATTCAATAAGTCACTTCAAACAGATGGTTCTGTAGTTTTGGGGGCCACTTTTGCTAGTAGGTTAAAATATTCACTGCACTCATGTGCTGTGTAGTAGATGTCAGCAGGGATTTCTCTGGTACCTCGAAGCTCATACAGATGGACATGTGGGATCTTAGGCTAATTATAAAAATAAGCATGTAGCAGAAAGTAAATAGGCCCTTTACCAGTTTAAAGGCTATTCCACACACACCCCACACCCCCAGGTTTCCGACATAGGACAATGAAATGTCAATGTTTTCTCTATTAAAGCTCTGGCTAAAATGTCAAAATATGAATTCTGAAGTTTGCATAGATGGCAAAGTGATAACTCTCAAAATGACAGGATTTTTTTAGTGTACTAACTTCTTTCCTTAAGTTTTGGTTGTCTAAACATACTAAGGAACAGGTAAAATGAGATCTTTTTTTAAAAAAATAAAGTTTAAGGAAAGCTTTGGAGAAAGAATCAGCTTCTCCTTCTGAACAAGATATAACTAAATGAAGATACAGATCTACAGGGCTAAGTACAGATGCCAACTTACCTTCAGGTGGAGATGTATTCATTGATATCTGTGACATAACTCTTCAATGGTTCTGATTTTAGAATAATAATATATTTCAAACTAGGGGAAAAGAGGAATGTAAAGTTTTTCATGTATTAACTCTTCAAAATGCAGCTAATTATTTTTTAAATTTACGTAATGTTCCATTTTTTTACCATATTTTCAGAAATACAGTTCTTTCGGCTGCTTTCTTTTTATTTTCATTTCCTATATAATTGTTTTAATCTTTTTCATGAGAAGTAAAGGACTGCTTTTGTAATTTAACTCTCTGAAAAACGTATTAGTCCTCATAACTGAATAATTATTGCTGAGCATCTTTAGAAACTGGCTGTTGCTGTTTATAATAAAATGCATTCTCTTCTAATATATCATGAGTGATTTTGATTAGTATTTTGCCTACTACCTATGAATTAAACAGAGATTTAAAGTTAATAAGATTTTTTTTTCTAAAATTAAAGAAACAGGAACTTTTGCTTTCTGTTTCAAAATGTTCATTGAATATATTTTCTAGGCAACATCAGGACAGAATGTCAATCTGCTTATTGGAACTGCGACAAATTCAGACAGGTTATAATTATTTAATTGTACTAGTACTTAAAATGAGATAGTGTACTTCTCACAGGATTGGTCATGATGGTCTTAGTCTGCCAAGATACGTTTTCTAAAATACTAGCACCTTAATTTTCTAAGATTTTTAGTAAGACAAATAAAACCCAGGAACTAGGCTAGCAATACTTTTCTCTTTCTTTACTTCGAAAACATGATTACAGAATTAATGTAAAGTTATTCTATTTTCCAAGTTCCCTAAATATGGCTTTTCACCTCTATGTATCTTTCCCTCCCTAAAGATCAGAGTAAAATATGGGCATCTTTGAAAAGAGGTATCTTCCCACATTGTACACTTCTTTTGCACCACGTAAGAATTCAAGTGTACTGAGGGCTAGCTCTTCCTTGTGCCGAGGTGCCAGGAATAGTGGGAGGGAAGGCAGAAGGAGCAATAACAGAATATTTTGTATTTATTTGGCAAAATCCTCAGAAGAATTTTTACAGTTATCTCAAATGTGCATGGTATGTGGACTTCAACTTGTTCACATAATCAAAGCCCATGTGTCTGCAATAACTGCTCAGCGTTACTGGTTGTTCCTTTTTGTATGGGTAGGAAAAATAAACTCTAGAGATTAAATTATATGCTCACACAGTGAGTTTGTATCCATCTCATCTCCTAGGAAATTTTACCATAACATATCTTATTTCAGGTTTGGGATGAAATTTAAGACTTCTCAGAAAGATCAGTGTTTTATCCTTAATTTCCCTGTAAAGAACAAAATCATGCAAAAAAAATGTATCACATTATTCTCAAATTTCAAACATCTTGACCAGATGTAGCCACTTAAATTTTGTGGGGCCAGTATTCTATGTTTTTGTTCACTTCACAATAGCTCTAAAATACACAGTTGCAGAGCTGATGCATGTTACCATTTACCATTTGGCAATTTTGGACCCAACTGATACCATTACTAAAAAGAGCAGCCAGAAGCTAAACAAGAGTAGTGTAGAGTAATTAACAAAAACTTACCATTCTTAAAATTATGTGTACGAACCAACTCAGTTTACAAATAACTATTTCTAGATAATAACATGGAATCATTAATAATTCTGTTTATCGTTGATGCTGTACCATTCTAATTATATTACTCTTTACATGTTGTGCTTTTATGTGCTGCCTAGAACTTGTGTCACTGCGTTGGTTTAGGAACACTGGACCAACAAACATGAGTCAGAAGGCACCAGTAGCACTTGAGTAATAATTTAGTAAGGCAATGGACAGGATATGCTCATGGAACACCCAGCTGCTGCAGCACACTTAATGAGAATCATTTTTTCATGATCTAAATTCCTTCATGGGCCGGTGAGATGGTTCTTTAGAGAATTTTGGAAGAAAGCTATGATTGTGTTTAAAAAAATATCTCACAAATTTTGGGGGAGTTTTGTTCAGTCGTACTGTGATATAATTGGGACTTGGTTTGTTTTTTTGCACACAAGTGATAGGATATGAGGGCAATGACAGCTGGGAGGAGGAACTGCCCTACTTTTTCTTTAAAATGAATGCAAAGGACGGAAAAGTCTTCCAATGCCTAAAAATGTTATTTTATTAAAACACAGACTAATGTACTAAAGTAATATGACTCTTAAAACAGAGAAAGTTCTGATCAGCTGTGGCAGGTCAAATGGAACATACTGTAGTTTGAAACAATTCTCTCCATGTGTATTAGTGGTTTGCAGGGTGGGGTTTTTTTGGACACAGTTTTGCTTTCTACTACAGATTTTGGATAGATTTGTGATTTGAGCCAATGTGATTCCCCACATAGCATTCTTCTGGGGAAAACACCTGTTTTGGTGATTTGGACCTGTCTGTCCAAATGCTCCAGGAGATCTAGAGGGGAGCAAAACAAATAGACAGTCACACTCCCTATTGCTCACCCACCTTTCTAACAAAGTCTAACTTAGGAGGTTTCTACAGTAAATTTAAACTAAACAAATTATTCTAATAAATCAGAATTAGAGAGGTACTTGATATTTGTTGTGGGTTTTTTAATACAGATTTTTTTTTCTTTTTGCTCTGGTATTTTTTCAAAATGATTGTATAAACAAAGGAAGAAAAACACTTGTGTAACTAAATGACTTTTTTAAGATGCTCTTGTAATTTCATTTTGTTGAGTGTTTTTATTCTTTAGACTTGATATTTCTTCTATAATCCAAGTTTTTGAGCTGAAGAACAAATGTTTTGTTTTGGTTCAAACATAATAACATTTAGTACTCATCCTTATGTAGCATGTACCTGTTATTCTTGGACATTGAGACTTTCCCAAGGGCCATCCAGGGTGTGCTCAGCTGGTGTATATTTTTCCAAAAGAGCTGCTGAAGACTTTTAAGAAGACAGCAAAGCTACTGGAACCACAGAGGGCAGACAAGAAATGCTCATGAATTGTTACACTTGGTATTTGAAGAATTAATGACAGCTATTTCAGAGTGACCATTGTCTTTGCTTTCAGAAATATTCAAGGAGCTTCAGTATCTGTAGACAGCATCCCCAGGTGCTTATTACTAGCCGGAGTGTTGCTATGTGGGGAGGGTACAGCTTTGGTGAGATTTATGCCACACCTAGATATTGTCAGGGTTTGCAAATTGTGTGAATGCGGGTACCCTCTGGGCTACAATTCAGTGTAGAGAGACTGGACCTTGATGAAAGCTGGCATCAGCTGTCCTAAAAACAAGTAAAATAAAAGCAAGATTGAAGTTAGCACTAGATCTGTCTTCTCTCTTTTTAGCTTAATATTGAGTCCGTTAACCTTACAAATTCACCTGCATTTTCTTTAAAAGTGATAGTTTTCAAATTACAATATTTTTTCAGAGTTGAAATGGAATTTCAAATTTGGGTGAAACTGTGATGATGTATTATACATGCAAGAAAGATCCAGAGCTGCTAGATCAGCAGGAAAACTATCAAATTCAGGTGAATGTTCAGTAAGGACAAAGGACTTGGAAAAAAGAAAAAGGAATATGCCTTTTTCTACAAGAAATCTCACTGTGGCAGCAGATTAAAGAGCACTGATCTAAGCAGAACAAGAATGAGAAGCAGGAAACTCAGTGAAATCTGAATAGGTTTGTGAGATTATAGAATTGCTGAAATTGTTCATCTAGTCTTTCACATCTAGTCTTAAGGGAAACACTGAAATGAATTCTGAGACTATCAATATGCATTATTTTGTCAATACAAACATGCACATGACTTTGGGGTTTTTTTGGTTGTTTTTTGTTTTTTTTTTTTTTTGTAAAGGCATGGTAAATTTACGTGGGTTTTTTACTTCTTTAATAAAGCAAATTATCCAGCTATGCTAAATCCTCTCTAGGTCTGTCTGACTTTAAAGCAGTTTATAGCCTCATCTATGATTTTTATAGACATCTTATAAATATATTATTAGCTGGATAGATGTCTCTGTGTGCTTGTGCCTCATCTTAGGAATGAAATGAGAAGTCTTGGTTTGGAGGTTTTTTTGTTTTGTTTTGTTTTTCCTTTCCGTGGGTAAAGGTTAGGCTTGTCACAGCAAAATGACTGAAACTGTAGCATGGCTTATAGCACATATCTGAAAATTCTGAAGAGTGATGGCTGACTAACCTCATCAGATATAGATTTCAATATGCCAGTATCAAAGAGCATGTGTCTGGTGGAAGTATCAGTGTTTCTAATACTTTTCATACTGGTTGAATTAATGCTATATTAATATTTTCTAATTTTGTATTTTCCCTTTTCACATTTTGATAATCAATATGAATTTTATGTGAGTCCAAATGAGAAAAACTTATCATCTTATCATACTGTGCTTTTTTTTTTCCTTACAAGAAAGACAATCTTTTTTTATATGTTTTTCTGAAGTAATTCAACATTCTGGAATGAATTATTCAAGTGGGTTTGCTGATTTGTAAGCAAAGCTTTTAGTTCATGTCTGTTACCCAAGATCTTTTAAAGGTCATGAACTTTCTTATACATATTCAAGGGATATGTTTTTCATAGTAAATCTTGACATTAAAAAGAAAAACACAGTAATGCGTAAGTAGGAACTCTAGATCTTTTCATCTGTAGGATCCCTCTAAATAAGGAGGGAAAGTGCATTGGCTTTCAGTTTTTATAAATGGAACAATAGGTTTCCCAGAGGTATAATAGACTGATTTACCTGTGAAGCTTTTCATAAGATTTAATTAAATTCTCTTTGCAAAGCAACTGAAATTTTGTTTGAAAGACAACACTTGCTTTTTAAAACGTCACTCTTTCCCCTGGGCTGTAATTAAGTTTAATTTAGATGGCTCTTTTATATTTTTACTTTTCTTCCTGTGTTCATACTTACTATTGGATTCTGCCTTGGATCCCTTAGTTTAAAGTAATAGGCTTTATTTTTCCATCTGCAGAAGCCTGTGTGAACTGGCTTTGTTTTTCACTAAGTCCTTATCTGGGACCTAGCTATTAATTTCCAAATAACATTAACTTTCTGCCACAGCATCACCAAAATCTGGTTCTTCATCCATGTAAATGATGATGAACCCTAAACATGCTTTATGCAGTTCAGAGAACTGCAACCTTCATTATTCTGGCCTTGAGACTTATATTTTCTATGGATCATGTTACCTCTGAATTTCTCTTCTTAGCTTATTGCTTTAGGCTGCCTCTTTAGTCCATTAATGTACATAATTCTTACATAATTCAGCAAATTCTTTTGTTTGCTTCCCTAGTTCAGTTCTCAGCTGCAGGGTGGATAGAGCAGATCAGGTCAATATTGACTTCAACCGATGTCGTAGTCATGCCTTAGTTACATTCCTCATCTATCAGCTTCTCCCACAAGGACTTTCTTGCTTAATCCTGTCTTTCCTCTGTAGCATGAGAAACACTTCAGCAAACCTGAAAAAATCCTTTCTTAACCTCTTTTAAATCCCAATTTACAGCTCATCTGTACCATGGTCCTACAAAGCCCAGATTTTGTGGTCAGGCAGATAATCTCAAACTGTTTTTTCCCAATTCTTTTTTTGTTTCCATGTAAAGTAATGCCACCTACTAAAATTTCTGCAGTTAACAAAGCTTTCTTATTCCAGGTCTCACATTATTTTGCAAGTATTCTTTTTCCTCCTTCTACCTGTATTTTCACACTGAAGGGCTTTGGCAGGACAGGAGGAAGGAGGTCCAAATATTTGGACCTGTAATATATGCCAAAATTCGCTGCTGTAGCTGTGGCATTGCAACTGGTACATTTTAGTATATTTGACTAGTCCATTCATGTTAGATAGATGTATATAATTGTATGAAAACTAGGTAGACATGATTGGATTAAAAAAAAAGACCACTTGCTCCCTCCTGGCCCCACTTTTTTTTTTTTTTTTTTTTTTGTGTGCGTGTGAATATTTGCTGGAAACTGCAACTGTAGGAGTTTAGCACTTTGTATTGTACAGAGGCTAAAATTATTCAATACTGGCTAGTTAAAATACAGCCTTTCGCAGTTGCCCAACATTAAAAACAGGAGAACTATTACTGAGCCACAATGTGTCTTGGAATACCAGCTATTTATTTACAAACCGGAGATTGTAAATGTTATAAATATCTGAAGATTTATAAATGCTTTGAGAGGGTGTTCTCTTTTGATATGTACATATGACATAATCGCTGGGACAACAGTGCCTTGTCTCAGTCAGGGCATCTTGGAATATAAATAGCAAGTAAATAATTGTGCCACTAGTGTATACTTGAGAAAACTCTGAATGACCATCTGAACATATCCCAGAGCAGTAATAGCTATCTGCAGTGTTATGAGCTTGAAGATGTTTTAGTAAGTTTGTTGTATCAGGAATGAGCTTCTTCCCTAGAATGCAACTGGGAGATTTAATATGTAGAATGTATATATTAATGTAATATTTTATATAATATGTTTATGGGACTATGTCTGTATAGATAGATTTCTGAGTTTTCTTCTGAATAATAACCTTCATCATACCCAAATGGTATTAAGCTTACTATTTTGTTTGCTGTGGTGGCAGCCTGTCTTTACAGTACAAAGGTCACCTTTTGATTCTGTGCTGAACAGCTAATAGAACCTCTATTCAGAGGACCACTACACTTTTTGTTTAGTTAGTACTAGATTGTGCTTTGGTGTCATTTTCTCACTGGGAATGACATGTTTCTCCATGAACTGTCCTTTTGAATCTCATCCATTTTCCCCAGGAGGAAACGACGAGTCACCTAAATAACTGTGGCAGGAGTGGAGGTGTTGGGTAATGACTGATTAAGGGCTTATTTTGTTTACTTTGTGTAGTGATACGTAATGAGGAAAGTTCACTCAACTCCTTAACTGCTGGTGTGGCGTGCCCTACGATTTTGTGTGGTTTGCATTATTGAGATGGGGGTATATCTGTCTTTAAGTAAACTCCTCCTTTGCTGGAAGGAGAAGGCCACCTTGCACAAGTGAGGGATCTGACTATTCCTCATTATTGCATCTGATTCTTCGGTATCGTAGGCTTCCTATAGGCACATGTAATCTGATGGCTGAACTAGGGTAAAATACTTGGTGTCACCAAATCCTTAATTTTGCAGATGTTGACCAAAAAAAATCTATGCTATCTGAAATTCTGGGGGAATTAAAGAGCTAGTTTGGGCTGAGATTCATAATGAACAGTATAAAACTTATCTGGTAGCAGGGAAAAGATCCAGGTAAAATTTGAAACCTTAAAAGTACAACATCAGCAACTCCTATAAACTGCAAGGAACTAATAGAAAGCTGTTAAATCACTGACCACTGAAAATAAATAAATAAATTTACAAATTAACAATCTGTCTGGCACCAGCTGAAACACATTTCTGTATGAAAGATGGTTGACACTTATTCAGGGAGCAGAGACTCTTTAGGTAGATAAAGGTTCTCTCTCTTCATTAATACTTCTAATTCAGCGATTTATTTTTAAAATTATTTTTATTTTTAAGAATAAGATAATATTCAGAATTGTTTTAAAGAATTAGTCTCCATCCTTGAAAGTTATGTGGATGAGCCATTTGACTGTAAAATGAGACAGTGCAGAGGGTTATGAGAATTATAATTACTTATATTAATGGAGCTGATGAATCAAACTAGTCAAGCAATCTAGTCCTTCAAGTATGCTTTTAACAAACTAATCACAAGAAAAATGGAATTAAGTGCAGCAGTTTTATTGAAAAAGTCCACAGGTGTGTGCAATTCCTTTATTAAAATGTTTTCAAATACATTGGACAAGGAGCAGTTGATGATCAAGTTATTCCTTTTTTATACATTTTTATTTCCAAAACTATACAAACGTTGGAAAACTTTCCTTTTCCTCCATTTTAACTATTAATAATTCATTAATGATAAGTTATATATCTCCCTTTTCAATCTGCAAGCCCACTTTCCTGGAGGTGACATTTTACATCTTTGACAATTAAAAAAAAAGTCAGTCATATTTACATGTGCTTAAGGTTGCATAATTGAGCATCATACAGGTTCTGAAAACCAGTGGATAAATGGTTTCAAGATTCACCCAGGTGGGTTGAAGGATTTAAGTACATATAAACTGCATACATGTGATTCAGTAGCCAAGACACCCTTTTCTCCCTTTTATTTTCAAGGCTATGTATAACCTGTGTGCTAGCCATGGTAAAGGTTTATTTTTGTAAAGGTACTCACCGAGTGAAAAGCAGCACTGACAACACTATTGCTGATCAAGGACATGAATGGGCAGAGAAGTGTATGTGTATATTTAATACAAAATCTAATGTTTCAAAATTAACTTGAAGCTCTTATGTAAAAATAATGTCTAGAATAAGCTATTTCCTGGACTGGATTAAAGAATTAAAAAAACCCAACAACAAACCAAAACCACAAACACTTGTGTAAGGAAAAAAGTAGAGCTTAACATGGGAAAAGAACAATAGAAGCACATGGATTAAATTCGGAAGCTAATCTTGCCATGTATAATTACTGGAAATTCAATTGAAATATAGCAACATTATCAAGGGAAAATGAAGGCTACAACTGCAGCAGACACATACAGTATACTTTATGAGCTATTATATTGGCCATACATATTTTTCTACATGTTATTTATTTGAATCCTTAAGGCTTCTCTAATGTCTTACATGAAAGTGCTGTCTGCTTGGATCTTCCATGCATGAGGGAAAGGGGTAATTTTTCAAGGAAAAAAAATAAAATTGTCCACATTTCAATTACAGTAGCACATCCAGAGACACAAAATAAAAGACAAAATTTTATGGTACCTTTGTTTCATTTATTTTGGCCCCCAAAAGATGCATGCACTAGACTTTTATGTACTACAAGGTATTGAAATATTTACAGCATTGTACATGTGCTCTTAAAGGGATGGCAAAGGAAAAGGTCTATTTTTATCTTGGTGGCAGTAGGGGTTAACTTTCCTAGCTTAATAATACCTATTCAAAGTGAGAAATGACTCTTCCAAAAAGAAAAGCCCACAGAAAATAAAGCTATAGCGTAATTATAGCCAATGTTAACAAACTGTACAGCACTTTACCTGGGAATTCTCCTCTCTCACTCCTGTTTGAAATAGCAGTACCAACTATTTAGTGATGTTGTCATGCTCCCCTTGCCCTGTCTGCTCTGTTTCTATTCCAGCAGGTATAGCTGTATATTACCTTTTTATATGATTTTTATTTCAAATTATTTCAGCATGTTGAATGAACATTTAATTCACAATAACCTGATGGCAATTTTTGGACAAATGATATGATTGATATTTACCAGGTTATGGCACTAAAGAATTCAGACCACTATAAAGCGTGTCGTAAATACTTCAAGTGGACTTAGGGAACCATCTCTCTAAGAAACTCAGTGAGTAAGGCTCATATCACTGATTTCCTTCTGCTTTTAAAGGTAAAGATATGATACCCAATACACCAGGTTAAACAAACAGAAGGCAGTTGGGAAGAAGATGCGGGCATAGGAGTCCATTTTGGCGATGCGGATATGTATTCTTCCATGCCTCCACGCTCCCGTTCGACAATCCTCAAAGCAGCAAAAAAAACTGGCACAGTCCTTGCCATCAAGACACTCATAACCATATTCTTCATCCCTTTCTTGGAGGTGTGTAGCATTGTTCATTTGAATAGTAGCTGATCGAGGGCGGATGTCAATTGTAGGTGCCTAAGGTGGAGTGGCAAAAAAAGAAAAAGATGGCAGGAGGGAGAGACACTGTTATTATCACCAGACCAACAGAAAGATAGAGACTAATGGTCAACATGTGAATGATGGTTCTGCATGGGGTACATGGGAAACTGCTGAGGCGTTCTAATTGTAACGTTACCTTGAGCTTATTAAAATCAGTTGCGTCACACACTTCAACTTTACAGGAAAGCAGCACAAATCAATAGAAAGTTAACAGCTGTGGACAATTAGCTTTTAAGCCAAACTAGGTAAACATTAGAGGTTAAAGGAAACATTCAGGAATGTAATTGATGGTGTTTTGAATTTTTTTGTGGTTTATATTTTAAATAGCTGCTTGATATCTGAAGATATTTTGTACATTACAAGGAAGGAACTGAAATAATCTATTGGAAATGCAGGATTTTAATGTAGGGCTGGTTCGTGTTGAGACAGGAGCATATATACAGGAAAAAAGGCAAAAAAAGAGTCTTTTGAATAAGGTTAGGAGAATCTCTATAAGACTTTCCAATTGTTTTAATATATGCAGTTCACCATCTACTAATGTTCACCAACTAGAAGGTTCAACACGTTCCAAATTTTATATAGTAAATATAGTACATATTTATACATATATATATTCGGAATGAATTGAGCAATTCAGCATTTAAAACACGTTTGAGCACTTGGTGAACACTAGGGTAACAGGCGTTGAAATTTCCTGCTGATAGTTATTAGGGTAAAATAACAACAATTCCATTCCACAAGTATATGAATTTCTTGGCTTTTATTTTATGTGGTTTCTATTTTTCCCTGGGTGGTTGGTTTTTGTTTGGGTTTTTTTTGGTTGGTTGGTTTTGGTTTTTTATAAAATCTCTGCATTTCTGAATGAAGATAAGGTTTAGACATGGAACATAGCTAAATATATTTGATAATTTACTAAAAGTGTGTTGATCCACTGATAGCATTAAATATATATATGTGTATATGCATGTTAAACCCTTTCAAAACTCTGACTTTTTTGCATAAGGAACAGCATTTGAGTAACTGATGATGACACTGAATTTTTTTCAGGTCAACATCAGAACAGATTTGGTTTTATAATTTGGAGTGAAATCACAAAGGTTAAAAACGGTGGGGTCAGAGTTGAGTTCTAAAAGGGTGTATTGCAGGTTTCTCGTGCAGCTAATGCTATCGGATCCCATGGCAAAGTGGGAAAGAGAGGAGCAGAAATGTTTTAACATTAAACTCTCTTAATTCACGTGATCCAATATTGTTAGTCGCTCTTGAAATTAATTAAGTTCAGAGCCATAGTGAATCAGTATTTGGGCTGCTGAATCAACTCTACAAATTGTTTAGAAATATGTAACCATTCTACTTAATTCAGAAGTTACCTTGAGTAGAATGCTTAGATGTTTCATTTTTAAAAAAGCCAACAAAACACCACTTTCATATAAGCTCTAATAGTTAAATTCAGCAGTTGCATGCAGTGAATTTCCATTCCAAAAAACATTATACCTTGAAGGAAAACATCCGAAGAAGCTTTCATTTTGTAGACAGAAAAGAGAATCAGAGGGTTGTTTTAAATTAAAGAAAGAAAAGAAAGGAAGAAAGAGACAAAAATAATGTAAATTAAAAATATGTTTTTAAAACATAGTAAGTCAAAAAGAACTAAATTTATAGAAAGGTTGGGATAATAGCAATTTAAACAAGTATCTGTAATATAACCCCCCCACACACATTTTTGACTTGTCACTGCCTTGTAACTTTGTCTTGTATCTGGGCCAAAGGCATAAGATATCAAACTCCATTCAGATCTTTTCAAATTCCCGAGGGATTCCAATCTTTTATGTTAAACTGTTTTGAAAGACACCATTCATTATAAAAAACATTTTTAGAAAAAACTGTTTTTACTTACAAACTATGTCCTGAAAACTCTGCTTTTAGATTTTTTTGGACCTGTGATTAGCATCCAGGCAATCATTTATAGTTCTGTTTGTCTACAAACGCTCACATACAAGCAATGTAAAGAACAAGTAATCTGCTCTTATATGGACATCGTTAAGTGAGACAACTAAATCTGAGGTAGTTAATCTTTGCTACTTTTATTGACTGTGAAAGACACACACTCACACAGAGAGCCTTTTATTTGGGCCTAAGACAGGCCAGGACAAATCATCCTCTTAAAATGTCTCTTTATTTTCATCTGGAGAGAGGCCTGTGATCAAATCCAACTTTAGCATACCTAAAGTTAAGTGAGAATTCTTCCTCTATACTCTTAAGTCTTACAGATGTTTTTCTGGCTGTTTATTTTCTGGTTGTTTATCCACTAAAAAGTACATATTTTTTTTTTTTTTAGATTCAACTTCTCAACAGCTTTTAAAGTTGAAATTATAGCATTAATGTGTAATAAAAGATTATTCAATTACTATTTTTATATTCTTTTAGTACTGTGTATTATAACCAAAAAAGGATATCTTCAAAAGTCCTTGAAGATTTTAGCAGAGCAAATCCAAGTGAATTCATTGTTTCCTAGATGCCTGAAATTAATTTGAAAATACTCTCTATTAATGTAAAAAACTTGTTCTTCACATTTTTCACAGGCATATTTGGGGTTTTTTTGTAGACGATTAGGTTACTTTTCCCTCTAGGATTTTATACCAATTCATTTTATCTCAGGTTTTCTAGACAGCAGACTTTTCAGCTAAGTTGCAAAAGGCAAGGAGAAATCTGTCCTGGACAAAATAAGAAACAAACTTTTTCTCTATCTGGGAAAACTCCCCAACCCCTACTGAGGGTATTTCCAGGATATTTTATTGTTGCTATTATATATGCTTTTTTAATCTGTAGTATGCACCCATAAGTAACATCGTAAACTGCTAGCCAAATCTCTTTCTAAGGGAGAGAAATAGATAAAGAAGGTAAGAAATGTAAGAAAAAGAAGATAAGGAAGTGATGAAAAGGAAAAGATGCTTGAGGGGAAATTAGAAGAAGTACAGTCCGTAGTTTGAATATAAAAGTTTAACTGTAGTCCTGATAATAAGAAATACAGTCATGTCAATAATATGGGCAGAAGTTACTGGCAGAGAATATGGCTAAAGATAAGACAGAAACTGATAGTTCTTCAGTAAAGGTCACAGCAAGAGCTCTATCTATGATATAAACAATGCTTTTGGTAATAGTTGTGATTTGTAGAACGAGGTTAAAAGGATCCTTATTCTAAGAAATTGGTTTCTCTGGCAACCAGACAACTATCATATAGGAGCTTTAATTCTCAAGGTGAATGATTGCATTCTTATTAATAAAAAAGAAGAGTATATATGTAACAGCAAAGTCTGAAAATAAAGTACAAGCATAAAGAGGGATTTAAATGCTCTCTCAGAAAACCTAATTGAATTTTAAACCTTGCTGGTAAAAAGATACATACTGGATTTTTCTTCTTTTTGTCTTTATCCTTGCTTGGCTTTCTGTTGCTGACAAAGTAGTGCAAAGTTCCATATTCCACCAGGGCAGAGAAAACAAAAATAAAGCAGACTGACACAAAAAGATCCATTGCTGTCACATACGAGACTTTGGGAAGAGATTTACGAGCAATTGTACTTAGGGTGGTCATTGTCAGGACAGTTGTAATACCTGGTGGATAGAAAACAACAGAAATGTTATTACTTAAGTAACGAACTCGTTTTGAAGTGTTCGTGGAGTTCAAGTATATAGAAAAGATATTAAACAGCACATCCCAGAACTGAAATGTGGATTCAGTGACAGCTTTGAAGATTAACGTGTGGTATGAAATATTTTTGCATGGTGACTGCAAGTGCTGCTCTGCAAAATACTTTGGTTAAATGGATTATAATTCTAAGAAATTCAGGTTTTTAGTTTTGTAGTTTACTTCTAGGGGGGCTTTCTTTATTTTTAATTGAGAAATTATTTTTCAGAGTTTATGTGCTCAAACCTTTAACCAGAGCTAGAAAGAACTTGTGTCAGAGTAAGAAAATCATGGTGGAGTATAAAAATCACTTTACTCCATTCTTTAAAGTAACCTCAAGACCAATATCAAACTTTTTGTGCTGTTGGGATAAGTTTTGCTTGGTTTTGGTTGCAGAGTAATGGTACCAGTATCATAAAGTCATAAAAAAAACTTTTGCAGCCATTTTATAAGGTAGAAATTAATGAAAATTTTGAATAAAGCATGTAATCCAGCAGGAACTTAAGGACAAAACATGTAGATTTGTATGTGTGCTACATAAATAAAATTGTTTCTTTTCTCTTGCAGAAATGCATTCTGGTTGTATGCAAGAGATGCTAGCCCCATACAAATTGTCTGCTGCTTGTTAAGTGATTTCTTGCATATAAACTGGAAGGGAGAATACCTCAGGGCTCCTTACATGTGTAGCACTGTGAGGTCAGATGTGTCTGTGTGCCAGAGCAGTTCTCTCTTCTGCCTTTCATAAGTGCCTGTAGCCTATAACTGAGTAGTATTGTGACATGCCACACCGCCCCTTCTCCTTTCAGAACATTAGTCCCTGCACTATGATGTGAAGAACATTAAAAATGCATCAGAACAGTTAAAATCTATCACAGTTTATATGGCAAATTTCATACCACCGATTTTACCTCCTCAGTAGTACAAATAGAGTAATTCTCGACAGAGGGGCCAGTCTGTTTTCTGTCTCCTAAGTAAAATTTAAAATAACAGCTGAATGCCTTTATTAATTTTGTACTTTTTTAAAGCAGATTTTATAACATTTTTTTAAAGAGGGCATGAAAAAAGCAATGAAATGCTTAAAACTTTCTGTCATGGGAGCCACTGGTCCTCTATTCCGGTGTTTCTTTCAAGGGAGTTCTGGAATGAAAATGCTGTCCCTAATTTTGCACTTCAGTGCTCTGTGCTGTAGTTCTGTGAAGAAATGAATATGCAGAAGGAAAACCTAAAATAATTCTCACTTGTGTGGATTTAATGCTGAAGCAGAATATGTGTATCACTTTCTCTCATCGAATGTTTCTACTTTGCTAATTCTTACAGTTCCAGCTGCTTTGCACAAACAAGGTTAATTTGGTGTCTCAGTTTATTTGTGGAACAGTTGCTAAATGTATAAAAATTGCTAACTTTGATTAATTGCATGTCACATTTTCATGTATAGGATTTTGATACAAACAAATTCGGTTGATTTTGTAGCCTGAAAGCTATATTTGATTGTTGGTCCCTAAAGTAGAAGTCAGGGTACTTACATTCTCCCCTTTTTACCCCTGTGGCACACAGCCAACTAGAAAGATTGATTCCATCTTGGTATTTATTTATTTAGTATTGCTAGTCACCGTGATATGGAAGTAAAGCAAATAAAACTAATGTCCCTGCCTCTAATCCAGCAATGCTCCAAATCATCTTGACGTTTATTAAAAATATGCAAAAGTTTTTATTGTAGGCAATCTACCATACTAAGAGCTAGGATCTGACAGTAAAAAGAAAAGATGCGAGTGTAGTTGAGGCTGTTACATTCTTTGGAAATGACTACATCCTTTTAAACAAGGAGAGCTTGTGAAATTCTCTCTCCTTTTACATTTACAAACTAGTGATCTGCAGAGGTGTCAATTACACATCATAATGCTTGAATAAAAGCAGGAGGAAAAAACTTACCTAGTGATGTTCTGGCTGGAACTGCATCCTTGTTAATCCAAAAAGAGACCCAGGACAACACAACAATAAGTGTGCAGGGAATGTAGGTCTGAATAGTGAAATAACCCATTCTCCTGCTCAGGTTAAAGTAAACAGACATGACTACATAGTCCCCTGTAAAACAAAAGCATATTGAGATAGAACAATACGTTAAAAACCCAACATAGAATTTCTTTGTAATAGCTAGGGTTTTCCTATTCTCTGTCTGAGATATATATATTAAACTGATTCACCAGATACGCTGATGGCAAATACTCCTCCTAACACTGGTATAGCTGAAGAACTGGTGGATTTTACACACTATCAAAGTAAACAGTCTTGCAGGTTCACTTAGGTAACTTGTACTTTAAGACTTCAAGGGTAACTTCCCTTGCATAGCACAGCAGGCTTCTTTCTCCCCAAGTCATTCCTTATTATTTGCAAACACCTGGTATAGTCCTCTTACAGCAGCTAAGCACTCGAGTCGTGGTGGTGGTCCAGCAAACCTCCAGTCACCATGCTGTCCCTGTTAGCGTGCTCTCAGCTCTGCTCTCAAATAATGCATGCTTTCAGATGTACTTTCTAAATTATTCACGTTCTTAACTATTCTTCAGGGCTAGGTTGTGTCAATAATTAATTTTTTATTTGCCTGCAGATCTTCTGTTGTATTGTGGCTTCAAATCCTTTTAGAGGACGTATCTCCTAAGCACCCCAAAATATGTTACTCTGGTATGCATAACACATAATTCCCATTCTATAGTTTCATGATTCTTTTTCCAGGTTTTTCCGCTTTCAAACTATTAAGTAAATTCCATCTGGATTCAGGAATACAGCAAAGCTTCAGTTTTTGATGTAATTTTTCTAAACTAAAAAAAAACCCCAAACCCTAGTTCTCATCTTTACTTCAGATTACAGCACTCCTGGGAAATCTTGATTGCCAAAGAACTACAGAACCTCAGGCTTCAAAAGACTTCATTGCAATTCAGTGAAATGCAGTCCAGAGGAGTCTCAAACTGAAACAGAATAGGATTTGCAAATTTAGTGTGAGATAGCTTTCCAGTGTTACTAAAGAGACTCTGTGGCTAATGTGTATTCTGCTTAGATCAGTACCTTTAGTTAACATTGAGTTCTCTGTTTTCAGGCATAATTTTAATTTTCCCCAGAATAATCCTCTGAACCTAGTCAAAAGAAACTTCAGAGATAATTTTTCAGCTGGTGCTCCTTTGTTATATTACTTTTTTTCAATGTGAACATCCATATCACAAAGATTAACTGGTTTTAATTTAATTGTTATAATTAAACCAGAAACTTATAAACCAAATTATATATTGGTGGTTTACAAGGTGATATGGCTGAATACGAGCAGCCAATTCTAACAACTACAGCCTGATTATCTTCTTAATTCACATATAAGTTTGCATTACGTGTGAATGTCCTTTATATATCAAATAAACCCCAAACCAAAAAATCACCACTGATCAGAAACACTAAAACCTAAGCCATAAAATTACAGTATGACTCATTCTTCTCTGGATCATGTATTAACTTCCTGACAAGTGAATATTTTGTCAATTTTGGGAATTCACTTTTTTATTCATTCACCTTCATATACGCTATTAATAGCATTGGAGCTTTTTTCCTGTTACCTTATGGTAGAGGTTCCTTTGGAGCAGTAGCTGTACTACTTCTGTGGAAAAATTTTGAAGAAGGCTGTTTTCATGCTCAGTGTTACTATATTACTTTAATGGGGCAAAAAATTACCAGAACAAAGAGATGAAATATAAACCTGAACATAATTGAGAATGTAAAATGTAGAAAAGTTTAGCTCAGAATTGAAATTAAAACTGGATGTTTTCTTTCTTTTATTGCTTCTTTTTTCTGAACCTGCAACTGCTATAGACACTTCTGGAGTAGCTGAACAGATATATCAGATCCTAGGTATCTATTTTCTCCATATTTTTTGTCCTGTACTTGGATAGGTCTTTTTGTCCAACTCTTCATAGTTCTAGCAGTCTTGCCTTGTAGGATCTTCTATTCAAAAGAACAGAAAATATCAGAACCTAGTACAGAAGCCAGCACTTTCTTACAGGCATTACAAACCCAAAACTCAGCACCTGTGCTGAGAAAACAAACACATAAATCTAGATGACCTAGACCAAGGCATACTGCAAAGACTTCATGTATTGTCCATGTTCAAAACCAGTGTATGTAAACCAAGCCAAATGGTGGTTTGGGTAACATATGAATAAGCATACATGTGTCTAGAGAGATAGTAGCCTCAGTCCTTCCAGTTTATAGACCATTTCCACATATGTTTTTTAATAATGTTTTTTCTAGAAAGCTTGGTGGTGATCACCTGGTCTCCATTGAGGCTTGTGTGGATTTTTCCTCTAACAGAGTGTTTTTTAAACAGTAAGCTATTACAATAATATTTTTACAATATTTTATGCACTATTTTAAAATTCAAATATTTTTTGTTAAAAATGTAACGTATAAGAGCTTTTAAAACATTGACTAACTTATAAAGGCCTTGGCCCATTCAGCAGCAATGAAACATTATTTTGAATTCTCTATCATCTCAAAGATGCGCTTCAGAGGACAATCTATTTCCATGGAGCAACAGCAGTGTCCTGTCACAAAGTATTTGCTACAAAAACTGGAGACACTCCAGGTGGAAGTGGAAGAGTTTTATATCTAATTGAACACAATGCCTTCTGCTTTAGTTTCTCCACCCAATCCCCCTGCCCCGCTCCACCCCTCCCCGTTTTTGTTTTTGTTTTTTTGGTTTGTTTGGTTTTTTTATACTGGACTGCTTAACCAATTATGTTTAGAATAGCGTATCTCTACTAATATGTTCTAAAAAGTGATGTAATTGTTCTAGATTTTGTTCAGCTCTCACAAATATTATTTCACCTTCCTTTATGCAAAGATTTCCTTTCCTAATGGATGTAAGTATAAAAAAATTGAAAATGCTCCAGAATGATATTCATAGAAAACACTGTATCAGCTCCTGATATTTATAGAAAAAGTCCCCAGAATTGTCCTAGCAGACCTTATTTTACTGAAAGCTTAAGGAAATAAGGTACCGTATATACTTTATATAGGCTTTAAGGTTTCTATTAAGGGAGAAGTTAAATCAGAGGAAGTAAAAAATTCAGTGTCAACTATGACTTGCCAGGCAGTATGGAGTTGACCAATCTGAAGAATCATTCAAGGATGCATAAATTGTTTTAA